>NC_139612.1:29939376-30678722 GCF_964270895.1 Podarcis filfolensis
CCTAAACATTTCGTGAATCTAAGTTTGGCCTCATTGAAGGGCAGTATTTCAATATGAGTAGGAAAATGAGAGTACCCTTAAACATTTTTTTTTTAAAGAAAAAAGCCCTGGTAATAACAATGTTCAAAGTTAAAATGATCATGGCTAAGTATATGTGTACAGTCGTACCTTGGAAGTCGAACAGAATCTGTCCCGGAAGTCTCTTTGACTTCCAAAATGTTCAGGAACAAAAGCGCTGCTTCTCATTGGCTGCAGGAAGCTCCGGCATCCAATCGGAAGCCCCGTCAGACATTTGGGTTCCAAAGAATGTTCGCAAACCGGAACACTCACTTCTGGGTTTGTGGCATTTGGGATCCAAGGTACGACTGTATTTGACTTGATGGGGGGGTCATCGATTATAAAATCAATTTGTGTTTCAAACGGTGAGTAGAGAAAGCAATTCTGATCTGCCACTGTGCTGCCCAGAGGTTCATCTGTTCCCACGCAGGTCCTCCCTGGTTCTCACTGGGTCTCCTTCCCCCTCCCCCACTGACGATTGGCTTGAAATAATCATTCTTCTGTAGGCAGTAGGATTCATTGGGGTCCTTGTGTCCACACACAGAAAGCTTCTCCAGTTTGCCCGTGTGCCCTAGAACCCAAAAAGCTTCACAACCCCCTGAGCATTACTTTTGCTATCCGATTTCATTTTATTCATTTATTTTCTTTAGGGCTTCCATATAACGAGGAACAAATCCACAAATTCGACAAGTAAGTCTCTTTTTAAAATTTTATAAATATTTTGGGTGAGGTCCAGCATCCCACCAGTGGACACAAAATGACAAAAAAACAATGTGTGATTTTCTATATGTGGGATTCCTCTACTATAATAATAATAATTATTATTTATTTATTTATACTCCGCCCATCTGGCTGGGTTTCCTCAGCCACTTTGGGCGGCTCCCAACAGAATATTAAAAACACGACAAAACACCAAACATTGAAAATTTCCGTACACAGAACTGCCTTCAAATGTCTTCTAAAAGTCAGATAGTTGTTTATTTCCTTGACGTCTGATGGGAGGGCGTTCCACAGGGTGGGCGCCACTACTGAGAAGGCCCTCTGCCTGGTTCCCTGTAACCTCACTTCTCGTGGTGAGGGAACCGCCAGAAGGCCCTTGGAGCTGGACCTCAGTGTCTGGGCTGAACGATGGGGTGGAGACACTCCTTCAGGTACAGTGGACCAAGGGCATTTAGGGCTTTAAAGGTCAGCACCAACATTTTGAATTGTGTGCTCTACTGTGTACTCTTTCTACCACGTTGTCCCTCTTTGGAGTGCAGAGATATTGTTTTTAAGGTCCAGGGTTGTTAGAGGAATGGAATAGTTGGGAGCAATATGACAGTATGGTTCTTATTTCTGTGCTGCAGACAGAAGCTTTTTCTACATGCTACAAAAGCCATGACCTTGTTCAAGGAAGAATGCGTCACCAAGTACGAAGTTTTCTTTGACAAGGCAGAGGACTGGATGAGGCAAGATTTTTTGTTTTGTGTATCATTGGACTCTCTACAAGAGCAAGTCATAGTGACACAAAAACATGATTTTAAAACTGGTTTCCTTTTCAGGAAGATGCTTCTTTTAAGAAAGCAGCTAATGAATCTCAGAAAACTCTGCTTTGATATTGAGGAAGAGGTGTCGAAATATCAGGACTATGTAAATGACGTAAGTGTTCTCCTTAATTACAGTCATACCTTGGTTTTCAAACAGTTTAGTTCTCAAACGTTTTGGCTCCCGAATGCCGCAAACCCGGAAGTGACTTCCTGTTTGGAAACTATTTTTGGAAGCCAGATGTCCGACGGGGCTTCCGTGGCTTCTGATTGGCTGCAGGAGCTTCCTGCAGCCAATCAGAAGCCGTGCTTTGGTTTCCAAACATTATGAAAGTTGAATGGACTGCCGGAATGGATTCCGTTTGACTTCCAAGATAAGACTGTATCAGTATTTTAAAGAGGGATAGTCAAAAGAGGAATAAGTGCTTTGCAGAAATTTGTAATAACCTGCACAGATTTTCCCCTTCAATTTTATTGCATACACAAGGTCTCCCAATATTGCTCCATTAACACTGTAATCCTATGCATGCTTATTCAGAATTAGCCCTATGGAGTACAGTGGAGCTTGCTCCCGGGTAAGTGTGCTTAGGATTGCAATATAAAATTACTAGAGCTCAGTGGTTGTCTTACCGTGAGAAATGTATTAAGGAAGAGAACAATTATAATTATCATAAACATTTAAATTTAGAAAAGATTGACTCCATTCCAGGTGTACGAAGCAATTTCTGCTGCCATCTTTGATCATCTGTGGACAGGGGGAAGATTGCTTGGAGTTCACTGAAATTAGGCTCTAGGGGCACAGGCCTCCCACCCCTAACATATAATGTCTTTCCAAAAAGACATTGTTTTTCCCCTCCTTTTATTAAGTCCACCAGTTGTTGAAAGTCTGCATTTGACTTAGAGCATTGAAAAGCTGGCCGGGATATATTTGCTGCATAATCCAGAACAATTCACTCTCTTTGATAACAAGAATGCCCAAAACTTGCCAGTTCTTTAGATCTCTAAAAAAGCTTTGAGAACAAGAGGAAAATTAACATTGTATAGATAATCCTTATTAGATGTTATATTTGTGCCTCAATACCTTCCCAGTTTAGATAGCCTGCTAATAGAACTCCTTTTTAGTGCAGTCTTCAAAGTTCCATAAATTCTGTTTTGTTAACATTGGACTTACTGTACATCTGGAAAACTTACTAAATAGAGTTATGCAACTACAGACTTCAGGAATTGACTGATGAGGGTCATGCACTGCTGTCAGGGTAGCACTGTTAGTCAAGGTGGGGTGAAGGGGGAGGCGCAGTTGGTCTTCTTAAGTCTCTTGGAGCAAGAGCACGTGCTCTTTTCAACTCTTGGGTACCAAATATCATCCCTCGAATCCAGTGAGTATTTCTTAGAAATATGTCTCCTGTTTTTTCTTATTAAGATGGGCTTTGTGTATTTTATTACAGTTACAAGAAAATTTGCCCCATAAGATGTTTGCGGCTTCCGGTGGGATCAAACATACAATTAACCCAGTTTATCCAAGTTCAAACACTTTGGTAGAAATGACTCTGGGGTAAGAATCTCTCACCTGGATGAATGCAATGCTTTTTAACCTGCTTTTCACAGAACTACTTTAAAATGCCAAGCTTTTGTTAAGATTTTTTTTATTATTATTTGAACCCCACCCATATGACTGGATTGCCCCAGCCACTCTGGGTATAGTCACATTTGAATGTTGACATCAAGCTTTATTAGTTGTTTTTTTAACCCAAGGGTGGCTAATCTGTGCCCTTCTAGATGTTGCTGGACTACAACTCCCATCATCCCTTGCACTGTTGGCTATTTGCAGTTTAGTTGCGCTGCAGAAAGCTTGCTGGGGATACCACGCATTACAAGGAACTCAAAAATAACTTTAACAAGGTTTTAATAACAAAAACTCCTTTTACATTAACGATATCAACAAGCATGACCCAACCACCAACCCATCCCCCGGGGTACTGAGAGAGCTAGCTGCTGCTCTTTATATACTATACCCAATTGCTGACACAGCTTAATTAACACAACTTAGCAGCACCTGCTATACTGTTTCACAGCTGTAAAACTGGGTCTCGTTATTTGCTCTGGCCCTTAAAGACATACACATCTTGTGGAACAATAATGAACCTTCACATTTAAAGAGACCATTCAACATGCACATGCTGGCTGAGGCTGAAGGTACTAGTAGCAAGCAACATCTGGAGGACCAAGATGGCATGGTTCTAGAAACAGTATTGGCCATGCAACATAGTGTGCCATCACTAGCCATGTTGGGTGTTTTTACAAAAATCCTTCATGGAGTAAGAATCGCATAGAATAGGGACAGAGGCAGTTGTTTCCTTCCTCTCCCTCTTCTCCAAACATCTGCCATGGGGAGCCTTTCCTACTCATGTAGGCAGTGTTGGAAAATGCCCCAGAGCCGCCTCCAAGCATCCTCTGATGTGTGCTGCATTGGAAAAGGCATCTCCCTCCTTCTCCAGGGCGCTCCAGCAACATATATCAGCTTGATATATGCACACTAATCTTCTGGCATAACACAGTAAGAAGAGTGAGACATCGTAGATCTAATCTACTATTTATTTACATGCTATATACAGACTACAGCATAATGGTATCTGTTCTCTCCAGTTCCAAGAGAACGACAAAAATGAAAGTACATTACAAAATACATACAGAGGAAGAGAGATAAGGCTGTCTTCCGTTCCCACAGTCTTCTCAGACAGGCGTGTTATTCACACCAGTTACATCTGCAGCATCGGCTGCATGAAATACTAACAGTTGGCAGGGTGGATTTGATTTAAATCATTTTTTTTTAACAGAAAGACCCATTCGTGCTGGTATGATATTAATATTTACAACCAGATGAAGGTTTTATTTTTGTAATAATAAATTTCCAGAGTAGTTTTTTCGATTATATCAAAAATTACTGATTTGGTTATACAATTAGAAATACATATAGACAGATAATTATGGAAATATTGTGAGGTTTAATAAGTTAACCGTTTATATTTGGACAACTTTTCTGCTGTACTTTATTGGAAGGAGGAAAATAATCATTTCCTTAATAACAATAACATTATAGCATATATATCTATGTTTGTTAACTGATGTGGTTAAACAATTTAAAAAAAACTTAGACTAAGTTTTAGCACACATTAAAAACTTAAAACAAATCCTTATTTCCTGATGACTAGCCTTTGGACTATAATGTAACTTAAATAGAAAACTATCTTTAGAAAGATTTTCCCTCCAAAAGCATTTTATTTTAAAAATCCAATTTAAATTAAAAAAAATTAAAAAAACTTTAAAAATCATTTATTTTTATCCTCCCTGCATGTAGGCTCCTCATGTGATTTAGAACCCTGGAAGAGCCTAGTATTTAGTGAGCCTAGCTGAAAGTTGCTCTTTAAATAGTCGTCCTCTTTAAATAGTAATTATACACAGTTTGGGTGTCTTTTAGAAAAATCTGTTTCACTTCCAGATTAAAGAAATAGCCAGTAGTTTTATAAAGATTTTTAACTGAGAATTAAGCATGTTACGGTGCATTCCTTTTCTTTCTTTCTTTTAAACTTTCAGTATGAAGAAACTGAAAGAAGAAATGGAAGGTGTTGTTAAAGAATTAGCCGAGAATAATCACCTTTTGGAAAGGTAAGTTGGCGTTTTAAGGAACTTTGTTTGGCAGCAAGCATATTTGGTGAACACGTAGCTGTGCATCTCTTTTGAGAATTTCTTGTGCTCGTGAAGAGGGTTGGTTGACGGCTTGCAGGAGATCCATGCTTCAAAATGGCGTCTTGGGTGCAGCCAGAAGCAAAGGAGCCACTTCTGCGTGGTGCTTTCCCACCCTGCAGAGACGCACGTGTGAATTCTGTGCAGAGACGCTGGTCGCTTGAGTGTTTCCCATGTAATTGGCATCCCACCAGGAAGGAGAGAGTTAGGAATGACCAACACAGTGGACCCTTCCACTGTACTCACACAAATGCACTCCTTGTGGTGAAAGGCACGTGGGTGGTGCTGTGGTCTAAACCACTGAGCCTCTTGGGCTTGCCAATCTGAAGGTCGGCGGTTCGAATCCCCGCGACGGGGTGAGCTCCCGTTGCTTGGTCCCAGCTCCTGCCAACCTAGCAGTTCAAAAGCACACCAGTGCAAGTAGATAAATAGGTACTGCTGTGGCAGGAAGGTAAATGGCGTTTCCATGCGCTCTGGTTTCCGTCACAGTGTTCCATTGCACCAGAAGCAGTTTAGTCATGCTGGCCACATGACCTGGAAAGCTGTCTGTGGACAAACGCTGGCTCCCTCGGCCTGAAAGCGAGATGAGCACCACAATCCCATAGTCCCCTTTGACTGGACTTAACCGCCCAGGGGTCCTTTACCCTTTTTTAAAAAAAAATCCTTGTGTACTTCCAGATGCACTCCTTGTGGTGCGTCTTAAAGACTCATTTGATTCAAGCCAGTGGGCTCGATCCAGCTAAGTCAGTTGAACTCTGATCCCATAGAAGTCAACAGAATGAGTTCATTCCGCTGCACTGCAGCATGATCACTCAATACTGTGTACCATTAAATGCTATGATTGTGTTTTTTTGTTTAGGTTTGGTGCTTTGACGATGGATGGTGGCCCAAGGAATGTGGATTGTATTTAGCTGGACATTTACCACAACACAATCTGAATTTGCACAGAAAGAACGTTTATCCATTGAAAGAGTTTTCTGAACTTGGCATTCCCCCTCAGTATTTAATAAAAGCATGTAAATATGTACATAATGTATATAATAGAAAGTATATTTCTTTTGGTAATGTTACAAGTGGTCTTAACATTTGGAGTAACATCAGAACTTTCCCCCGTGTGAAATAATGACGGCTGCATATTGTGGTGAGCACATCGACGCAATGCATTTGCTTCAAATGCTGTCCTTGCCTGTTTACTTGTGAATGTTGCTAGAGAAACTGGTCTTGGAAAAACCCTACTTCATTTTTGTCAAGGAGATTGGGCTTCCCCTTAAGTCACATGAATGCACAGTCCCTCGTTTATGATCCTCTGAAATTCTTTCCTGCTGTCTTTCATTGTGAGCAGATGTCTCTTACAAAGTACAAAAAAAGAGACAGGGGAAAGTGTGATTACCTCTTGAAAAAGTATCTCTCGTAACTAATCGTGATGGAAATATTTTTGAGTTTGTAATCATGTTCAGTTTGAGTATGTATAATCTGCCAGTTTGGGATTTAAAAGCACATACAAATTGAATCTTCTATTTGCTAAATCAACAGGTGATGGAAAAGCTGTAACATGTTTGCTAGCATAGAGTGTGTCTCAAAATCAGTGAACCTTGTTAATTAATTCTTACTGGCATTTTAAAAAAACCAAACAACATACAATTTCAAAAGTAGCATTTACTTTCTTACATGCTAAACATTGAGTCTGGTGTGGACCATATACTGCTTTCTAATCTTCGTCAGTTCTACTAAAGTAGGAGAATTCTTTCCTTTTTTTTATTAAAGCTATTCTGAAGTGTTTGACACTGAGGTAAAACATTGGCACAGGTGTTTATGCAGTTGCCTTGGAAAAGAGGATCCCTGAAGAGTTGGCACTTTCTTCACTCACTGAAAGTGCCTTGGCCCAGTTTTGGGGAATCTTCCTTACAGCTCATCAACCTCATTCAGCACAGAGGCCCAAAATTAAGTTCAGCATTTGATAAGCTATCATGGGGAGGAGGTAGTAGAGAAGTGAGCTTCTGCTAGTTTCCTTACACTGTGTTTTAAAAATTTTTAATTCAACATACATGCACACATACAAAAACAATCTAATTCAGTCTTACTGACTTTAGTGGAACTTATTTTCCAACGTGCCTAGAAAGTAAGGCTGCTGTTCTCAGCCAGAGTATTCTGGATAAGTTCTAGGAGAGACCCAATTGATCTGAGACTATTCTAGGTTTCTGTGGATTGAGGCCTTCGTAGGATACTTCATTTCTTTTAATCAAATTTCTAATCAACTCTACCTTCTGTCTCCTCCATTCTGACATGCCAAAATAGAAATAGAAATCATCCGTCTCTACATAGTCTCAAATGGATAAAGAAATATTATTTCACTGTTGCAGCTCTTATTTTCATTACCAGGTTTCCAATAACCTAGTTGGAAGGACTACTGAAATCATAGGTAGTAAATCTACGTGAAATTTTGCTGCCTTATTGTATGTAAATGTCTATTCTGAAATGTTGAGATTATATTTCTGTAATGTGTTTACTTTATGCTATCATTTTCTGTTTTACAAAATCATCATTTTGTATAATCGTGTTTACTCTATAACATAATTTTTGAAGGGAGGAAATGGAGAAGGATCGATTTTTCTTCCATATACTGAAACCAGTTTTAAACGAATAGTGTAAATCATGGATGACAGCCTTTTATGTTGCTGAAGGCACTTCTGCCACATTCTCCCATCCCTTCAGAGTTCCTTCCTTTCTATTAGTTTCATTTTATTTTATTTTTAAGGATTTTGCTGTCTTTCTATGAAGTTTCAGAATAACGGGGAGGGGCAGTGTTTTATTTGATTAAAATACTTTTTTTAAGCTTTTCTTCTGGGCTTTTTTTGGGGGGGGGGTTCTCTCAGCTGCCCAAGAACAAATTGATAGCTTTCTATCATATATGTTTATGTGCATACGGCACACTAAAATAAGAAAGGAATTACTTTTACTTGCTTTTCAAATTACCTATATTAGTCTCCTATACTAAAATAAAAAAAATTATATATGTATTTGAGAGGAACCCCCAAATAACCCAGAGGGGCTTATTTCTGAGGACACCTTTATAGGACTGAGAATTCTAATCCGTGGTAGCCATGGTGAAAATTGAAGCAGTACAGTCTATTCTGGATTAATCTACATTGCTTTTGTCTCTGCCCCTGCTTACAGCCCCCAACAGATTACATTACAGGGTACGCAGCACTCAAGAGAAAAAAGGTCCTGTTCCCCCTTCCTCCGTGTAAATCATTAAGATAAGTTGTAAACAATATGACATATACCAGCTTGCTTTTTTGTAGTGTTCAATATTTTGCCTTGTGTTTTCATATTAATTTGTAGAGGGAACTCTACCATTCTTAGTCTGTATAGTAATTCTATCGGCAGCGGCTGTGGGTCTTGCGAAAATTCTCTTCAAATCAATGTACCACAAGTTAGGCAGCAGCATGAGAAATAAATCTCTTTTCACACTTCTAATTCATTGTCCTTGATATGATGAATTGCTGATCTTGGTACGTAAGCAATGTACATCATTGGACTTCAAGACTGGATACTCACAGTGTTATAGAACATTGTTAAGAGTGTGTGGAAGATAATGAGTTGAAAGAAATAATTAAAAAAACAACAAGGTATGAGCAGGACGCTGAAGTTGGTTGCTAGTTCCCAGTTCCTTATTTGGTTGAAAGTTTGAAACACTGAAAAAAGAAGAAAAGTTAATATGTTCTGAACTCCGAAGTAAAGTAAGTATGTCCCTGACTTGCAAAATAATATTTGGGATACCCTACATGATATATAGCGTACAACTTCCGGGTCATGTGGCCAGCATGACTAAGCCGCTTCTGGCGAACCAGAGCAGCGCACGGAAACGCTGTTTACCTTCCCGCTGGAGCGGTACCTATTTATCTACTTGTACTTTGATGTGCTTTTGAACTGCTAGGTTGGCAGGAGCAGGGACCGAGCAACGGGAGCTCACCCCGTCGCAGGGATTCGAACTGCTGACCTTCTGATTGGCAAGCCCTAGGCTCTGTGGTTGAACCCACAGTGCCGCCCACTTAGGTCACCACAAATAATAAAACCATGCATCTGTTAGGACCTTGTTTCTCAGCTGAGGGCCACGTGGCTCCTTGGGGGGCCCCAGGATATTCCACAGGTGAAAATCACTTAAATGGGGGGGGGCATGGCACAAGACTAGGGGGCCACAGAGGAAAGTGAGGAGTGAAGAAAACACAGAAGTGACCTAGAAAATAAAACAACCAAATTGCATTCCATTTTCTGATATTCGTTCTTTATCTTAGTCTTGCATCTACAATATGACTGAAACTAGCGTTGGTCTTTAACAAGTCTTGGGAACCAGTCTGCCTGAACGTTGCCACATCCTACATTTTTAAACTCTCCAATTCCATCATAGAAATTCCAGTCATTTGTCTTTCCAATATTCTGCAAAGAAACAAAGGGCTAGCCAGTGTTCTAAGTTATCACTGAAAATGTTTTTTTTTAAAAAGTATATTTCATTTTTAATTTAAAATAACGAATTTAAAAATATAAGAAGACACCTTTTCTAGATAAGACTAAAGACCCATCCAGTCTATTATCCTGCATTCACAGAGTAGAGTATGGATCTAGCCAAGTATTAAGATCTTAACTGAATAAACAACACGAAGATATATCACTCAGGGTATTATGGGTCATACTCAGCATCTTAAATCATGATGGGGGGATTATAAGAAGTTTATGATTTTAATAAACAATCTAGCTGTTGAGATACGAAACATCCCTAACTTTTATTATGTTTTCAGTGGTCCTTGGCTTCCCAGTTGCATTAAAATACTTTGCTCCGACATGCCTTCTGGCTTCCATGCAATATAGTGAAAACTAGGAAACAGTATTTCTGTTGGATATCTGTCTCATATATTTAAACAGACACAGACAAAAGAATATCTGTGGAAATGTTTGCTTTGTCTTCTAGAACACATTGACGCAGGAAATACAATCTATCAAGATTCAGACTGGAAAAAGGCAGTAAGTTAAAAATATCTGAAAGTGGGGGTCTAAATATCTTACATGTTTTAGTATGGAGGAGTGAAACATAAATATCTCCTGAAACATCAGTACTATGCACTGTGTTACACAAATGTTTTTAAGTCATTTTTCAATTTTGATGCAACATCTTTGTTCCTATAACATTTTGTGTGCTGTTGTGTCTGGATTTAGCCAAGAAAATGTCAACTTAAATGAGATAGCTGGAGGCAATAAACTCTAAACAGCAGCAAATGTAAAAAATATGGGCATCCTTTTCAATTGGACACTGTTTTGTTTAATGAGAATAGTGTAATTATCTAAAAGCACAATGAAAATATAAGCATCACTGTTGCACAGATTCATCATTCTTATCTATATATAAAAGCATTTCATTTATTTATAGACTTTCATTTTGAGGTGCCAAAAGTAAGCCACTATATATTTTATTCATTTGTTGGATTTCAGTGTCAGCAAAAGTGATTTGTTAAGAGACTGAGCCTGCATATTGGGAACTTTAGCATTGATACCGGCAGTACAGTTTAGAATCTGAAAAGGATTTATTTTCAAATAAACATGTTAGTAACAGAGCACCTCATTCTAAATAGTAACAATATCAAGGTATCTTTATAATTCATCACCCTCTTCATAAGATTGTGGGAGGAATGCTCTATTGATTTGATTATCGGATTTCTGTAAGGAAAACACCTGTTTAATGTTGGGATCATATATAACCTGAGAAAAATACTACAGGAAATGGTTTTTTAAACAGCATTTTTGTAAAGATACTGATAAATTCCTCTCACTGTACTACCATACAGTTTGGTTATAGTAATGTGACTGTATATAAAGATAGAGATCTCTAGTTTACTAAATGTAGATGAGAGGATTTAGGACCAACAGGTGGTCTTGAGACATGCTGGCTGAGGTTCTATTCACGGCGATCTTATGGGGTTGTGGGTATTTGAGGCTTTTTCCTTCCTTCCTGCACTTCTGTGCAGTTACCTCAAGAGCAGTCGGCTGACTTTAGCTATGGCAATAAGAAACGACTTCAACAAAACAATTAGAAGGATAGCACAGTTTTTTTATTGGTTCCCCAAATCACTGGGTAGCCCAAGGAGGAGAAAAATCAAGCTTCTTTGCACATCTTCTGGTAAGTTTATCTTTTCCTCTTCTCTGCAATGAACTTAAATTGAGAAGTTATGTATTCTTAACAAAACTAAAACCTTTTCTCCTGTGATTTTGTGATGAGTGTTGTAGCAGAAAGAAATTAGTCTGTGTCAAGTTGCTTGAAGCACATCTAAGGGTCTGAGCAGGCCTACTACGATTTTTACTCTTCGAACCAGCACGTTTCCATTGATAGAGAGATAATAAACAGCTTAATATTTTTTTAAAATCTAAGCAGTGTACAACATGAACACCGTAACAATTTCATTAAAACAAAAAAAAAACAAAAGTAAAGCTATAGCATGAAAGCATATTAAAAAACCGGGCTCAGCAAATTTATACAGAGAAAAATGGACTGATCTTATGTATTAGGGAAAGCCTGAGCAAAAAGATATACTTATTTACAAGATGTCTGAAGTTGCTGCTTCACATATGGCAGAGAGGGAGAAAGCGAAGAGCTCCTCAATGAGTTTGAATGGAGACTTGAAAGCTGTTCTTTAGGGAACACTTGTCCCAAGCAGCAGTGGGTACATGGGCTCATCGTGCTCCTGTCTGAATTCTGATCATATGCATTATTTTGAGATATATTCTTAGAATATTGCTTTGGTGGATTAAGGCCATCTGCTCTAGCATTCAGCTTCACATGGCAGCCAGCAAGATTCTTCTGGAAGCTAATATCGAAGGAAGGAAGGAAGGAAGGAAGGAAGGAAGGAAGGAAGGAAGGAAGGAAGGAAGGAAGATATCTTCCAGCACCTTGGAACCAGAACCAGGGATACATTGCTTATACTAGCAATGGCCATTCCCGAGTTTGCCTAATCCTTTACTTGAGCCATCTAAGTTTGTGGCTACCACCACATCTTTTGTGAGTCAATATCATTCATTATGCATTTGGTCAACATAGCCTGTCCTGAACCTACCGCCAGGTGACCCCAGGTGCTATCATGAGAGAAGGAGAGAAATGCCTTCCTCACCATGTTTTACACATTGTTAATAATTTTAGAAAACCCATTTATTTATGTATTAAACGTATATCAAGCCCAAAGGAGCCCAGAGTGGGAAACACATCAGCATTAAAGCAAGAGTAATTAAAAACAGCACAGCGATGCATTCAAAACATTCACAAACGACGACATACTTTCACAGCTAGTAATTTCAAAGTTGCAGGAGCAGAAAGGCTCAGTCATCAAATGCCTGGGTAAACAAGAATGTTTTCAAATTCTTTCTGACAGTTCATAAAGAAAAGTACAGATGCCCTTCACCGAGGGGGGCAGGATTCAAAAAATGGGGAGCAGCCACCAAGAAGGCCCTGTCTTGGGTCAATGCCAACCAAGGGACACCAACAGCAGTAGCACCAACAGGGCCTCCCATGGCAATCGTAGAGCCTGAGTTGGTTGATATTGGGGAAGGCACTCTTTTAGGCTTTGCACGCTAGTAATAACACTTTGATTTGTGGTAGCTCCCTGGCAGCCACTGCAGTGCTTTCAGGACCAGTGATACATGCTTCTATCAGGCTGATCCACTTATCTGTCTAGCAGCTGCATTGTGTGCTAGCTCCAGCCTCTGGACCATCTTAAAGGGCAGCCCCAGGGAGATCACATTGCAGCAATCCAGGCAGGAGGTCACCAGAGTACAGACAAGTGAGGCCAGGCCATCCTAGTCCAGGAATGGCAAAATATTCCTAGCCACAGAAGCCGCTTGAGACTCCAGTGACAAGTTAGAATCCAGAACTACTCCCAGACTACAAACCTATTCCTTCAGCAACCTCTCCCAGAACAGGTCCACCTAATTCCTGGACATGGGAACAACCCATTCACAGCACTTCCATTTTATCAGGATTCAGCCTCAGTGTCTTGGCCCCTGTCCAGCCCATCACTTCTTCCAGACAGTGGTCCAACACTTGCTTAGCCTCTCCTGATTCTGATGGAATGGAAAAACCAAGTTGTTTGTCACCAGAGTTTAAGAATTTACTGGATTCATATCTTCTCCCCTCCTGCCCACAGTGTCAAGCAATTTCTCCCACTATGAAATGGCACTGCATGTATGAAGTATTATGCCACACCCTAAGTAGTAGTTGTTGTTGTTATTCCTGGGCTGCCCCAACCACTCTAGGTGGCTCCCAACAAAATATTAAAATCGCAGTAAAAGCTATGGGAGAAGGTTATCTCTTTGACATCTGCTGGGAGGGCGTTCCACAGGGCAGGGGTCACTATCGAGAAGGCTCTCTGCCCAATTCCCTATAGCTTCACATCTCACAGTGAGGGGAGGCCCTCAGAGCTGGGCATCAGTATTCAGGCAGGATGATGGAGGTGGAGCCTCATGGCTCAGGCCCACGGCTCACCCAGTCCAGCGTCCTGTTCTCACAGTGGCCAATGAGACAACATCCATTTCTGACAGGGCTTCTGCAAAACACGCCACTGTGGCGCAGTCCCAGAGCTCTTTTCCACTAAGAAACCCAACTAGAAATGTGTTAATTGCCACCTTTCAGAGAGAAAATCTGAAGTGTCAAAGTGCGAGGCTACCTTCGGTGTGTGATTCTCTCCCTAAGCAGACATGAACATTTTTCCAAGACTGCGCCAATGCAGTATTTTTCTATCTAGCTTTTCTGTTTGTTGCTCTGAACACAGTCAACACAGGTGGGACCTGCAATGTTACAGTGTCTCCCCCATCCAGTGGGTATTCTTGTTCCAGGTTTCCAGATAGCTGCAAGCCTTGAAGTGCTGTTCAGGTCTCTGGAGGGCAGGGAGAGGAGGGAAAGTGCACCCTCTTTTTCTTTCCCAGCTCTGAGCCCTTCCCCTGTTTTGCTATCTAGAGATATAGTGTCAGAGGACTCAGGTTTGGGGCTGGCTGACAGTTCTGAACCAGGACGTTTTAATCACTATTGTGTGTCTGTGTTTGCCCTTGCAATTTATTTTGTTTACAGGAATACTGCAGGTTTCACAGAGACCATTGGGGCTTTATATCTCCTAAGAGTCACATGGGAAATAAATTATTTTAGCAAACCTGTTAAATCCGATTGCCAGTCTAAGACGTGCTTCAGACCCATTTTAATAAACAGAATTCAGCAAGGGATGCCGCTTTGTTGTTGTGATGCTGTACACTCAGCACTAGGGGTCAGTAAATAATCACTGAAGTAAATATACTAAAACCCACAGCAGAGTGATATCTGAGACAATCCAAAATGTGCCAAGCTTTCAAAACCTATTTGACCATAACTTCACCACAAGTCTGATTCAAGCACATACAGAGAAATATGGAGCAATGAGAATTCTGCCTTAAGTCTTTGAAAGGTTTTCCCCATTGCTACTGGAATATCCTACTGGGAACATAGCATGTTATTGTTGCTGTTGTTACCATCGTCATCATTAGTCATTTATTGAATTTATATGCTGTGGCTTGTAAAGGAGCCCAGCATGGAGTAAGAGATGTAAAAAACAGGGGTGGTAGAGATTATGCAGGCAAAAACAGTATCAGATAGTATTATTAGGTAACGTCGTCAAGCCCTGGCCTACCTGGCAGCAAGTCAGTTTGTCAGGTCCCCAGTCCAGGGTCAATCCACATATCCAAAGCACAGTCCATAACAGTCCAGGAGCATCCAAGCTGAGGTCTATCCACATGGGCACTTTAGCAGACCCAGCACCTCATCTCTGCTTCCTTTTGGTACTTTGCATGCAGATTGCAGCATCTGGGCTTGATGAGGCAGGTGTCCCTCACCTGTCTACTCCAGCTGAGGAATCACACACCTCCTCCCAGAGCTAGTGGCCAGCTAGGGAGCTGGGTTGTGGGCCCTTGCCTGCCCTAGCCTCCTAAAGCTTCTGTTCCACTGCTCCCTACGCCTCAGAGCATGCCATGTTTGTGGAGATAGGGGCCCCTCTGGTGATGGGTCCTGCTGCTCTGGTTCCTGTTCACTGGACCCCCATCTCCTTGTCATCCTCCATCACCCATGAGTACTTCCTACACCAACCTCTCCTTCCCCGTTCCCAGCTTGTGTCCTTGTGTGTCCCAGTCCCAGCTACACCGCACACTGGGATACTCTTCCTCCTCCTCCCAGTTGTCCTGCTAGTTTATCACAGGTAAATTTCAAATCATTAAAAAGATGAGATATTCTAGAATCCAGATCCTAAAGATCCTAAAGAGACATTCTGTATTCTAAATAGATATTTAAAAATCCCCCCCAAGTACAAAACTGTATACATTCATATGCAAATACGTTTTTCCCAATGGATTATTATAATCTCACTTTACTTTTTCTAACCATAAAAAAATGTATGCATCTTAATCTGAAGGCATTCCTATACAGTGGTACCTCGGGTTAAGTACTTAATTCGTTCCGGAGGTCCGTACTTAACCTGAAACTGTTCTTAACCTGAAGCACCACTTTAGCTAATGGGGCCTCCGGTTGCAGCCACGCGATTTCTATTCTCATCCTGAAGCAAAGTTCTTAACCAGAGGTACTATTTCTGGCTTAGTGGAGTGTGTAACCCGAAGCGTATGTAACTGAAGCGTATGTAACCCAAGGTACCACTGTACTGTAGAAACTGAAAGCTGCCATAATAGATTCTTTTGCGATTCTCAATGTCGTCATCTCCTCTGAGTTTTCTTGAGAGACAAATTCCATTCAAGGCTGCAGTGCTATCTTCACTTGCCTGAAAATTTGCCCCAGAAGGACAGTGGGCCTTCTGACTAAGCATGTATAGGGTTGCATTGTAAGGCTGCAACCAATGTGTGTGTATGTATGTGTAAGTAAATCTTACTGACATCAGTGTGAATTGCTTCTGAGTAAATGTGCAGAGGTTGAGACTGCACATTTCAAATCCAGGTGCCTTGATCATCCTTTTAGACTGGATCCTGGGCATACAAGATGAAGGTTTGAGGGTCACTCACAAAGGGTCAGTGTGTGGGGGTCATTGGCACCATACTCACACTACCAAAATGCCTGCATTGCCGAATATGATTGATGCTGTCACCTCCCCATTGTGAAATATGTGACTGAATCTAGGCACCCCTTTTTGTCTGCTCCAACCAGTGACAAACCTAGCCAGAAATTACAGCACCAGTCACGTTTCATGAAGGTGGCAAAGCCTTCCATGATTGTTGGGGCACAGAGTTGTCTAGCTGAGCAGCAGATATAACATGGCTTCAGATATAACATGTGAGAGCCAGTGTGGTGTAGTGGTTAAGAGCGGTAGTCTCGTAATCTGGGGAACCGGGTTCGCATCTCCGCTCCTCCACACGCAGCTGCTGGGTGACCTTGGGCCAGTCACACTTCTTTGAAGTCTCTCAGCCCCACTCACCTCACAGAGTGTTTGTTGTGGGGGAGGAAGGGAAAGGAGAATGTTAGCCGCTTTGAGACTCCTTAAAGGGAGTGAAAGGCGGGATATCAAATCCAAACTCTTCTTCTTCTTCTTCTTCAGATGAAATGTTATTCAAGAGAGATATAAGAAAGGGGCACTGCCTAAACCAAATCCAATGTGCTTGTCCCTGTTTTGGTTCTGTTCAGACTTTAGCCTCCATTTACAAATGTTTATTTGAAAGTCAAATCAGCTAATTCAAATCAAGGTTTCGGCGTGTAGGGCTACAAAGGCTGAAAAATAAGTCTGGCAGAATATGGAAACTTCTCTTGAGCAGCAGCAGCAGCAGTCTGGTTGTTTTATGAGATCCAGCACAGCTCAATTATCTGCGTCTGCTTGTAGAGCATCTGCTAATCTGCTTGCCTACACAGCCTTGTAGATGCTCTGTGATGGGAACAGCCATATACAAACTATCCAGCAAAATCAAGCTTGAGGTGAAGAAAAAGCAGAGAGCAGGTAGGTGGCAACTTAACACCATGAAAGGATCAGACTGTTCCTGCAAGCAGAATATAAGGAACTACCATGAACACAAGTAATTTGTATGTTTTTCAGCTGCCAGCGTTATGCTAGTTCTCCTTGGATTCTAATTTTTATATATATAAATAAGGTCCATGGGGTCACGAAGAGTCGGACATGACTAAACGATTAAACAACAACAAGACAAATTTAATCTGCCCTAGGGCAGAATCGAAAGTAGTGTTTTGTCATGCAGCCCTTCATCGTTTGAAAATGGAAAGCTTAAAATATTGTTTTGTATCTATTTCTCATGTATTTTTCAGATGTGTTTTTAGAAACAAGCCAATACTGTAAATAAATAGCGAACTGATTTGTTATGTGCAGCACCAGCTGAATTGCTGAGGGAAAACTTTAATCTGATCAGAATGCCTTTATAAATATTTGGTAAAATTTTAGTGACACCATCATGAGCCTGTGCTATCCTCCAGATCAGCATCTTTCAGATGTTACCAGGAAAAGAACAATGAGAAATTAAGACTGGACAAAGCTTGATTTCAGAAGCAAATAATTTTTGTATTAGATTGATAAGTACTCTAGGAGTGGGCAGAGTAATTATTTAAAGGCTTTCACACACAGCTATCTTTTTCTCAGCTTAATGGTCTCTGTGGTTCTAGTACAGGCCTATACAACGTAGGTCCTGCAATGTGTATTTTGTTCACTCTCTGCCTTCTTATAGCTTCATCAAAGACACTTTGCTGCCGTTCCTCATCCTGGCAAAAACACTGTAGACTTGCTCAAGCTCCTAACAAATGGGAATGGGGGTAGAAGAATAGCTGCATCACTAACTGTGCATTGTTCCCACTCTCAGGGCCCAGCTGCAATTGCCAGGCCAAGCAGCAGCGGAGGGTGGGGTGGGGGTTATTGGGACTGCAAAGACTCTTAATGTAGCTCCCAGTTCAACCCTGATTGCTCCCCACTTGCTATTTAAAATGGAAATAAATAGTAGCAATCAATACCACACAATGAATTTAATGTAACATGTGGTTTGGCCCTTATTTGATTCAGAGGCATATGCCAGAACTTTTCCAGTCTGTCGTAGCCATTTTTGTGGCCCACCTGTATCTAAGATTTCCATCACTGGTGTGAATTTGTTTGACAGAGAAAATTTTGTCCACTGTTGCCAGTAAACACAGTGGAAAACAACTACTGAAAATTCGAACACAAAGCATAAATTGGATTTATACAAGTTGGGGTGTTTTTTTTTAAAAGTTGTGTTTTTTATGACAGCAGTCATAAGAAGTACTGGCTTTGCTATTTTTGCCGCCCATTGCAGCCATTTTGTAGTGGCACTCACAGACCTTTTATCAGTATATGATTATCAGCACCTCATTTCCCCCCCCCAAAAAAAGGCACAGTGCTCTTTAACAGCAATAAATTATTAGCTTCTTATGTGAACAACTTCAAAGATACTCAGATTGAGATTGATGGTGAGAATAAAAACAGCCATAGCAACACTAGTTTCCTAACGTGATTAGCCACCCTGTCTTTGCATATTGTTTAACCAAATCACAGCTTTCTAATTTGACTTCCCAAAACATGTCAGCTCAAATGATAAAAATAAATGAATACAAAATAAATGGGATGCTTTACAATGGTTATTCACAATCTCCAGCTATCATTACAGTGTTTGTGATCTTGCTCTGCCCCAGGCAACAATGAAGACCACATGTCTAGGCTGGTGTATTTCTACTGCTTCAAAAAGTCACTCTCCTAAAGGGCTTTTCTTTTCCTCAGGTTGGGCAGCTTCAGCATGATTTTCAGTTTCCACATGACTGGGAGTTTCAGTTGGTTGTGGCCTAGTCTATATCCTTCTTGCCATAATATTTTAAACAGCCCAGTTCCATTGAGCCAAATGTACATGCCTCAAACCTCTTGATATTTTCCTTACAAAATGCCTTGAAACCTTCAAGGCTGCCTCTAGCTTACCTTTATTGTTCCTATTCCCTCCCAGCAACTTCAGATCACAAGAAATCTTATACTGGTAACTGACACGTTGCCTGCAAGAATGGCGTCTGCGTCCCCCCACAACAATTTATTTACAGGCACAAGCCTCTGGCAAGACCCCAAAATTTTGTAAGACTGTAATCATAAGGTTGCATTATTGTCCTATCCTGACCTTAGCAAGAGGACCATGGGGCGTAAGGTAGACTGGTCCTTTCAGCACCATAGAAAGCTCCAAGTGAGCTAAGTGTTCCCACACAGTCTAGGACTGGACTAAATACTTTTATGCCTCCAGAACCAGTTCTATGCCTCTTCCTTGAGGAGCAGAAGGCCTTAAAGGGGCAGGTCTCTGACTTGGAGCCTAAAATTCCTCCTCGTCTTAGACTACTCTCTCCAAACTTATCACCTATGCTGACCAGACAACATGAGGCTGTGGGTCCATAGCATGAAGAGAGCTGGTTCTTCAAGGGATGCGGACTCTAAGGATGCAGACCCAATTCAAGGGTTTCTGGGTCAAGGGTCCCCAATCTAATAGGATTTGGCACTGGCTTAATTATGATGCTGGGGCCTAGACTGGTTAAGGCTGTTCTGTGTCCAGTGTTGCTGGTCCAACATAATTGGCTGCCCCTTACTCTTCAGAATCAGAGCACAGGCTGTTGTTCAGGATAGGAATCTTGACAATTCTATGAATTCAAAGCAACATGAACAGCACTGATATGTTTTCTAAATCGTGTCATGCCTTTTATGTTTCAGATTGCAAATACACATGCCATTCTCACTGTCAAGACTTGGTACATCTGGACTATACACAGAATGGAAAACTGATGGAATGCGGCTCCAGACATGACACTGATGATGGGCAGGTAATGAATTTTATTCTCATATCATAAAGGGCACCTGCCTTCAAATCAAACAGTGCTTCTATGAGGGAGTCATAGGGACCCACGGTTTATAGGTTGTGTTCTTAGGTGAATACAGAGGATCATGTGTCAACAAATTAGGCATTAATACCTTAAAGAAAACATTTAAGGTAAATGTAACACAGATAGAAGTCAAGAAGTTGACCCAGCTGATAAAGAAAAAGCTAGAACCTTACCAGTCATGTTTGATTTTCCAGCGCAGAAGGGTAGAGGTGCATTTGTGATTTTTCAAACTCTGCTAATTGTACCTAACTACAAAGGACAAAGGGACACGGGTGGCGCTGTGGGTTAAACCACAGAGCCTAGGACTTGCTGATCAGAAGGTTGGTGGTTTGAATCCCCGTGACGGGGTGAGCTCCCGTTGCTCTGTCCCAGCTCCTGCCAACCTAGCAGTTTGAAAGCAAGTCAAAGTGCAATTAGATAAATAGGTACCGCTCCGGCGGGAAGGTAAACAGCGTTTCCATGCACTGCTCTGGTTCACCAGAAGCGGCTTAGTCATGCTGGCCACATGACCCGGAAGCTGTATTCTGGCTTCCTTGGCCAATAAAGCGAGATGAGTGCCGCAACCCCAGAGTTGGCCATGACTGGACCTAATGGTCAGGGGTCTCTTTACCTTTACAAAGGACAAATTGTCAGTGTTTTGTTTTGTTTTGTTTTTTTGCAACAAT
Source organism: Podarcis filfolensis (assembly GCF_964270895.1). NCBI lineage: Eukaryota > Metazoa > Chordata > Lepidosauria > Squamata > Lacertidae > Podarcis > Podarcis filfolensis. The sequence continues at coordinate 29,960,274 of NC_139612.1, forward strand.
CACAAGACACTTTCAAATATCAAATTCAAAATATTTAACCACTATATAACCACGATTAGTTGTATTTCCCCAAATCAACGGGTATGTTATCCTTTTTAAAAACTTTTAAACAGATCTTGTCTCAACTGCAACTCAACTCAACTCAACTCAACTCAAGAGCCATTCATCTTTGTGCAGTTTTTTCATTTTGTATCCAACCTGGGCCAACTTTCTAATATATTAAAAATATAATATTGCAGATCTTCTAATGATCTCCCAACCAGGCTACTCATAAAAGCCATAGTTGCTTCCCTTCAGTTACTAGAGCAGCATTAGGTGCCCCCAAATCTCCTGAGTTTTATGCTGGGGTGTGCATTGTTTTTATTTCTTGTTATGCAGACCCAAGCAAATCAATGTGCTAAATTTTCAGATGAACTTCTAATATTGTATGAACTATGACTGGTCCCCAGACAAGCATGGCACAGTCCTAGAGCTATGCTGGCAAAATTCATTATAGATTCAGCTCGTATTTACATTCCAAATTTCCCACTACCATCATTCAAAGGTTTTATTTATAATACGTGTGGGGTTTCCCCCGCATGAAAATGCTAAAGGGTGTGAGCTGTGCACAATGCACAAATGCTACATTTCATGTGGTTTGGCCTTGTTCTGTGGCGGGTGAAAGCCGTCTCTCTCTTCTGTCCCTGCTCTGGCTTGTATGCACTCAATAGAGCCATTAACAGCTGGGAATAAACTTATGGGCATGGCTTTGGGCAGAGCTGGAATGCTGTCAAATAATTAGGGTGAATTGTGCCATACGAATGGAAGGCCTTTCTTATTAACTTACCAAATAATAATGTCTTCTTAAAACGTGCCACACTGGCCACTAAGGAATTACTAATGCATTTTTTTTAAAAAGAAAAGCTTCTTACACTTTTGTCATGCATTCTTATTATGTATCATTTAGCATGAAACTGCAGCTAAAATATGTAGTGTCACTGAGTAATTGAAACTGAAGAATACCAATGATATGTTCCATGAAGATACCCATCTTTTTTTGGCCTTAGATGTATAATATTATTATTCTGTACATGGTCTATGTATGTATAGACAATGTATCTGGCTATTATAAGCTTTCCTGGTGCATCTTAAAATAGCTTATTGCATAGTTCTCCCCTTCAGCTGCTTCTTCCTTTGCAAAACCCACCCTTCTAAAGTCCTCCTTTCACATGAATATACATTTCAAAGGCACCCACGCTCATCCCCTGCTGAAAAAAGGCTCAGGTTTCCTAGAAGAGTCAGTTAGAAGTTTTGACATGGCAGGTGCAATTTTCGTGCCTCTGTAGAATGGACTCAGGTGACTGTACACCGTCTGCAATGATGGTACGACAGTATGGTATTACCATAGCATAAGAACAATGGTGTGTCTTCCTGATCATCCATCATGGATAGACCTCAAGCGTCATTGTACAAAATGCATTTCCTAGGACACTCAGAATGGACACAATCTGGGCATTTCATTAGCAAACAGCTGTCAATGAAAGGCAAGATGACACCATTCTGGACACCTCCAGAGAGCCTTTTCGTTTTGCATTCTTGATTATTTGTGCTCATGATGGTATCACCACCCAGTTTTCTGTACTGTTTGTGCCTGCAAAAGTTATGGGGTAGGAAAATTGCTTCATTTCTCTAATCGGTATACGTCCCCTAGCTTCCTGCTGAAACCCAAATCCTTTCATACCACAAAAAATGTTCCAGTGAGGTTTCGTTCCACAATAATGCAGGTAACATTGGGGAAACATCATGGAACAACTAATAGAATGGAATGGCGTATGTATGGCCAGTCCAGTATAAATCCACAACTGATGCACTATTATTGTGTTAAGGACATGTTGGAGAATACGCCTGCAGAAAACCACTGGACTGGAGGGCCTTTATAATCTCCAAGGATTTACGTGTTGAAGCTATGCTAAAGAACTGTTTTCTTGAGAAGGTTTTGGTGTCTATGAACTATTTTAGAGTAAGAACAGAGTCTGAACATGTGCCGAGGGACCCACATTTTGACTCATTTGAAATGTTCGTGTGTTTTTGCATTATCCACCTTAAAGTATTATAAATAGGGGAGATTATTTTCACCCATGGAATGAGCAGGAGCACCTTAAAATAGATAGATAGATAGATTAGATAGATAGATAGATAGATAGATAGATAGATAGATAGATAGATGATAGATAGATAGATAGATAGATAGATAGATATAGATAGATAGATAGATAGATAGATAGATAGATATAGATAGATAGATGATAGATAGATGATAGATAGATAGATAGATAGATAGATAGATAGATAGATAGATAGATAGATGATAGATGATAGATGATAGATAGACAGATAGAAAGATTGATAGATAGATGATAGATATAGATATTGCTTGTTGAAAAGTACGATTTGTGGGAAATTAACATTTTGCTCTGTGCTGAGGTCATTGTTTGGATACTGTGCTTGTCAGCTTAGCAGCTGTTGGGAACCCGTTAGGGAAAGTTTGCCAATGTTTTTTTTTTGACCCACTGTAACAGGTGCTGATCATTCATTCCACACTAGATACAAGGAAAGGGAGTGGGAATATGGAAGATGCCTTTTTCTGTCACAATACATTTTTGGAGCCTAAGGTATTAGGGATGACTTGCTTGGAAAAAAAACTCTGCATATGTGAGCTCTCACAGATAGTGCTGAAGTAGGTCTGGATATTCCTCATACATACCCCAAAACATACTCCTCATACGACTTTGTTTCTTCACTTTACAATCTCAAATTTGGTTGCTCTTTGAAAACCTCTTTTTTTTTTAATTCCTTCTTTCTTGAAACCAAAAGGACATACAGTTCTACTTTCCCCCACCGCTTAGGATGATTTAGAAGTAAGTAAGGGATGCAGGTGGTGCTGTGGGTTAAACCACAGAGCCTAGGACTTGTTGATCAGAAGGTCAGCGGTTGAAATCCCCGCGACGGGGTGATCTCCCGTTGCTCGGTCCCAGCTCCTGCTAACCTAGCAGTTCGAAAGCATGTCAAAGTACAAGTAGATAAATAGGTACCGCTCCGGCGGGAAGGTAAACAGCGTTTCCGTGTGCTGCTCTGGTTTGCCAGAAGCAGCTTAGTCATGCTGGCCACATGACCTGGAAGCTGTACGCCGGCTCCCTCGGCCAATAAAGTGAGATGAGCGTCGCAACCCCAGAGTCGGCCACGACCGGACCTAATGGTCAGGGGTCCCTTTACCTTTATCTTTAAGTTGCTATGAGGGTCCCTGGACTGAAAAGCAGGATATAAATGCGTTAATAGGTAATAAAAATGTCATCTCTTAAGTGAAACATCTATTGTGGCCAGAATTTGGAGATGGATGCTTTCCTCTCATGCTGACCGCCAGCATTCTGAAAGCAGATCTTGCTTTCCTCTCCATACCCAGAAGGATGGGTTTGCTGACAGCTGGCCTGGACGATTTGGAGAAAGTTGAGCTTGGCTCTCCATGCCCCATTGAAGCCTTAAGAATTGTTGGCATCTGCCCATCCCATTGTCAGCATTTTATGGAAAGAGTCTAATAGGTTAGGTTACAGCAGCTTGTGCAAAAGGAACGTTTCCTGATAATTCCCCACTCTGTGTTGCACTTGCATTTCCCTTAACACGTCTGCAGTTCTTGCTATAATCTTAACTACTGTACTGAGTTTCAAAAATAAATAGAAAATCTCTCTAGCTACAGCCACATGTGTCCCGTCCAGTATGTAGATAAATCTGCAATCCTATGTCCACTTACCTGAGAGTAAGCCCCACTGAATATTGCTGCTGAGTAAATACTACAGTCGTACCTCAGAAGTCGAACACCTTGCGAGTTGAACGTTTTGGCTCCTGTGTGCCACAAACCCGGAAGTGAGTGTTCCGGTTTGTGAACGTTCTTTGGAACCCAAATGTCCAACGTGGGTTCCGCAGCTTCCGATTGGCTGCAGGAGCTTCCTGCTGCCAATCAGAAGCCACGCCTTAGTTTCCAAATGTTTTGAAAGTTGAAAGCACTTCTGGAACGGATTCTGTTCAGCTTCTGAGGTACAACTGTACATGCATTCTTGTACTTAAATCAATCAAATAATAATAATTCTAAATCAAGGATTATTTATGGAGAAATGGTTGAAGGGGCCCCTGATCCCTTCTGGGATATTTAAAAGAAATGCTTTTTAATTATCATCATAATCTAGGTCTGTTTCCTGAGTATTCTGCTTTAATATTTAAATATTTCCTAACCCTTGCACCTGTTTTAAAACAAATGTACATATAAAATAACATGTCTGGGTATCCTTGCCTAAAGAAAAAAGATTTTAGCAGGTGCTGGGGGGGGATACAGCAAAAGCATGCTGCAGTATTATGTTTAATTTCTCAGTAATTGATAACTCTACTTACTTCTGGAAGGTGAGTGCAAATGGCACTGAAATGTGGTGGTAAGTTTTGGGAGTGAGAGGACTAATAACAAACGTGTAAATCAAATGCTGAAAAACCGGAACCTAAATACAAGTAGCAATAATGATTAGACCACATTACTATATGAAGTACATTACACATTTTAAAATAAATGCCTACTCCTTGAAAAACAAGATGTCTGACTATGGGCCGGTCCAGTTGCTATCAGATACACGGATTCATTGTCCCTGAAATCTTTTCTGCAGGCAGTGATTGTTTCCCGCCACAAGATGGCTGTCGTTTTGGGGTTTATCAAATCCCAAAGGTTGGCAAAAGAAAGGAACTGTTTTTAGCAACAGCTCTTTATAGTTAGATCTGGCACGTTCATTATAGCTGCTACTTCCAGCAATTATCTCCCTGTGACACTCTTTCTCCAATTGCCCTTTTTGTGAAAATGCCCTACTCATATTTTGTTTTGGAAATTTATTCGTTTGCAGACTGCTTTGCATTACTAAACTTAAATGTGGTGCAATGACAGAATCTCCTCAGACCTTTGTATGGCTGTTCCATGTTGGAGATTATTCATAGTTTGTATGATAGATGTGTTTGCTGTGTGAGCAACATGCATTGAGCCACATAGAGTAGGGCTGGGGAAGCTGTGGTCCTCTTGACATTGGCCCCATCTGCATTATATATTTAAAGCAGTGTCATATCACAGCTAGGGCTTCTCCCAGAGCATCCTGGAAGCTGTAGATTGTGTGCTGAGAATTTTTAGGAGATCCGCAGCTCCTTAACAAACCACCGTTCCCAGGATTCTTTGGGGGGAAACGCAGATATTTAAAGTGGTATGGTACTGCTCTAAATGTATAGTATATATAATAAAAGTTGGAAGGGACCCTGAGGGATCATCAAGTCCAGCCACCTGCAATGCAGGAATATGCAGGTGTCCCATACAAGGATTGAACCTGCAACCTTGGTGTTATCAGCACCATGCTCTAATCAACTGTGCTATCAGTCCCAGCCAGCACATGTGGTAGTCAGGTGATGATCAGAATTGTAGCCCAACAACATATGACGAAGCACAGGTTCCCTTCCTGTGCCATAAAGTGTGAATGTGTGAGGTAACTCTCTATATATGTGAGGAAACACAGTGGACGTGTGCCAGAGAGCCACAGGTGCTGTGATTTTCTGTTATGCAGTGTGATTCAGCATTTAGTTTTGCAGTCAATGTCCACTTTCTGGATTAAAAAAACCCAGAAGGTGTGGCATGTCTTACTCTAAGCCTATAGTTGAAGGCATCAAATACACAACATTGACAATGGTTTCCTTTGTTATTTGTGCAGTTATCACCGTGATTATTCTGTATGTGACTTCTCTCTTGCACTTTGGTTTGTGATATAATTATGAGAAGCTCTCGAGTAAGGCAGCTGCTGAAATAGTTTTAGGATCAGCATCCCGTGTCATAATTACACCGAGCTAAATAAGAGGTAGAATTAACTCTGGAGGTGAATACACAAACCAGCTTGTAGCAACAACTTCCCTGTTAACTAACAGAAACCACTATAAGCAAGATCTTTAATCAAAGCTAAGGGCTTCAGGCCCCCTTCATGGATCACTGCCTTGCCGTGGCGAAGGGGCTTGAAGAACTCAGAGAAGCTATGAACTATGCCGAGCCGGGCACCCAAGATGGACAGGTCATAGTGGAGAGTTTTGACCAAACGTGATCCACCTGGAGGAGGAACCGGCAAGCCACTCCAGTATCCCTGCCAAGAAAACTCCATGGACAAAGACAACAGGCATATAAAAGTTATGACGCTGGAAGATGAGCCCCTCAGGTCGGAAGGCGTCCAACATGCTACTGGGGAAGAGCGGAGGACAAGTACAAGTAGATCCAGAGCTGATGAAGCGGCTGGGCCAAAGCCGAAAGGACGTTCAGTTGCGGATATGCCTGGAAGCGAAAGGAAAGTCCAATGCTGTAAAGAAAAATATTGTATAGGAACCTGGAATGTAAGAATCTTGAACCTGGGTAAGTTGGATGTGGTCAAAAGTGAGATGGCAAGAATAAATATTGACATCCTGGGCATCAGTGAACTAAAATGGACGGGAATGGGCAAATTCAGTTCGGATGACCATCATATCTACTACTGTGGGCAAGAAACCCGCAAAAAAAATGGAGTGGCCATCACAGTCAACAAAAGAGTGGCAAAAGCTGTACTGGGATGCAATCTCAAAAATGATAGAATGATCTCGATACGAATCCAAGGCAGACCTTTTAACATCACAGTGATCCAAGTTTATGCACCAACTACTGGTGCTGAAGAAACTGAAATTGACCAATTCTATGAAGACTTACAACACCTTATTGAAGTGACACCAAGAAGGATGTTCTTCTCATTATAGGGAATTGGAATGCTAAAGTAGGGAATCAAGAGATAAAAGGAACAACCGGCAAGTTTGGCCTTGGAGAGCAAAACGAAGCAGGGCAAAGGCTAATAGAGTTCTGTCAAGAGAACAAGCTGGTCATCACAAACACGCTTTTCCAACAACACAAGAGACGACTCTACACGTGGACATCACCAGATGGGCAGCATCGAAATCAGATTGATTATATTCTCTGCAGCCAAAGATGGAGAAGCTCTATACAGTCAGCAAAAACAAGACCTGGAGCTGACTGTGGCTCAGATCATCAGCTTCTTATAGCAAAATTCAAGCTTAAACTGAAGAAAGTAGGAAAAACCACTGGGCTGGTAAGATACAATCTAAATCAAATCCCTTATGAATACACAGTGGAAGTGAGGAACAGGTTTAAGTATTTAGATTTGCTGGACAGAGTGCCTGAAGAACTATGGATGGAGGCTCGCAACATTATGCAGGAGGCAGCAACGAAAACCATCCCAATGAAAAGGAAATGCAAGAAAGCAAAGTGGCTGTCCAATGAGGCCTTACAAATAGCGGGGGAAAGAAGGCAAGCAAAATGCGAGGGAGATAGAGAAAGATACAGGAAATTGAATGCAGATTTCCAAAAAATAGCAAGGAGAGACAAGAAGGCCTTCTTAAACGAGCAATGCAAAGAAATAGAGGAAAACAACAGAATGGGAAGAACCAGAGATCTGTTCAAGAAAATTGGAGATATGAAAGGAACATTTCGTTCAAAGATTACTATAATAAAGGACAAAAGTGGTAAGGACCTAACAGAAGCAGAAGACATCAAGAAGAGGTGGAAAGAATACACAGAGGAATTATACCAGAAAGATATGGATGTCTCGTACACCCCAGGTAGTGTGATTGCTGACCTTGAGCCAGACATCCTGGAGAGTGAAGTCAAATGGGCCTTAGAAAGCATTGCAAATAACAAGGCCAGTGGGAGTGATGGTATTCCACCTGAACTATTTAAAATTTTAAAAGATGATGCTGTTAAGGTGCTACACTCAATATGCCAGCAAGTTTGGAAAACTCAGCAGTGGCCAGAGGACTGGAGAAGATCAGTCTACATCCCAATCCCAAAGAAGGGCAGTGCTAAAGAATGCTCCAACTACCGCACAATTGCACTCATTTCACATGCTAGCAAAGTTATGCTTAAAATTCTACAAGGAAGGCTCAAGCAGTATGTGGACCGAGAACTCCCAGAAGTGCAAGCTGGATTTCGAAGAGGCAGAGGAACCAGAGACCAAATTGCAAACATGTGCTGGATTATGGAGAAAGCTAGAGAGTTCCAGAAAGACATCTACTTCTGCTTCATTGACTATGCAAAAGCGTTTGACTGTGTCGACCACAGCAAACTATGGCAAGTTCTTAAAGAAATGGGAGTGCCTGATCACCTCATCTGTCTCCTTAGAAATCTCTATGTGGGATAAGAAGCTACAGTTAGAACTGGATATGGATCAACGGATTGGTTCAAAATTGGGAAAGGAGTACGACAAGGCTGTATTTTGTCTCCCTGTTTATTTAACTTATATGCAGAATTCATCATGCGAAAGGCTGGGCTGGATGAATCCCTAGCCGGAATTAAGATTGCTGGAAGAAATATCAACAACCTCAGATATGCAGATGACACAACCTTGATGGCAGAAAGTGAGGAGGAATTAAAGAACCTTTTATTGAGGGTGAAAGAGGAGAGCGCAAAATATGGTCCGAAGCTCAACATCAAAAAAATGAAGATCATGGCCACTGGTCCCATCACCTCCTGGCAAATAGAAGGGGAAGAAATGGAGGCAGTGAGAGATTTTACTTTCTTTGGCTCCATGATCACTGCAGATGGTGACAGCAGCCACGAAATTAAGAGACGTCTGCTTCTTGGGAGGAAAGCAATGACAAACCTAGACAGCATCTTAAAAAGTAGAGACATCACCTTGCCAACAAAGGTCCGTATAGTAAAAGCTATGGTTTTCCCAGTAGTGATGTATGGAAGTGAGAGCTGGACCATAAAGAAGGCTGATCGCCAAAGAATTGATGCTTTTGAATTATGGTGCTGGAGGAGACTCTTGAGAGTCCCATGGACTGCAAGAAGATCAAACCTCTCCATTCTTAAGGAAATCAGCCCTGAGTGCTCACTGGAAGGACAGATCGTGAAGCTGAGGCTCCAATACTTTGGCCACCTCATGAGACGAGAAGACTCCCTGGAAAAGACCCTGATGTTGGGAAAGATGGAGGGCACAAGGAGAAGGGGACGACAGAGGACGAGATGGTTGGATAGTGTCTTTGAAGCTACAAACATGAGTCTGACCAAACTGCGGGAGGCAGTGGAAGACAAAAGTGCTTGGCGTGCTCTGGTCCATGGGGTCACGAAGAGTCGGACACGACTAAACGACTAAACAACAACAACAAAGGGCTTCAGGCAGTTGAACCCTTACTTGGCTTAATATTGCGTGTCAAACATTTGACGCAGCTGCTTAAGGGAATTTCCAGGCAACTAGATGTGTCACTTTTCACGTGCCTTTCAGGGGACTATTCTTCAAAAATATAGGTATAATGTCAGATGCTCCCCCCCCTTGACTTTCTTCTGTGTTGGAGCTTAAGGTAGCACAAGTCTCCCAGGTGGTTCTCCATCCAGACTCCTAAAAATTTATTAGGGACAGTAAAAAGTCCTCTCCCCACTTCACGGGAAATTCAGTATTGACCTAGGACTTTTCACTGCCCCTGGAAGTTAAGAGCACATTTCAGTATTATGTATCGGGCTGTCAGGTGGCAATCCTAGACTAAACCAACAACATTTAGCTGACTAGCTACACCTAGTTCTAAACATAGGTTAGCCTTTGTTAGGCTAGCCAAGCTCACTTTGGACATTGGGTGGAATACCAGGAGATAGGGTGGAATCCAACATCATTTTAATTTTATTATTTATTACATTTATATCCCACCTTTATCTTCCAAGGATCTCAAGGTGGTGTACATGGTTCTCTCTGTTTCATCCTCACAACACCCCTGTGAGGTAGGTTAGTCTAAGAGATGGTGACTGGCCCAATGTCACCCAGTCAGCTTCATCGCTGAGTGGGGATTTGAACCCTGCTCTCGCAGGACCTGGTCCAACACTGAGATTGTTTTGTCAGTGCAAGTATTTCCATTTGACAGATAGAACCATCTCCCCTCTCCTTCCCTGCTGTTCTGGAGGTTCTCCAAAGCTATATTTGGGTGAGGCATTGGGGTAGAAAGAGGGGGGAAGCCCCATTACACTAGTGTGAGTTTTTGTTCTGGCTTCCACTAGTGCACCTGGGTAAGGTAAAAGGTAAAGGACCCCTGGACGGTTAAGTCCAGTCAAAGGCGACTATGAAGTGCAGTGCTCATCTCGCTTTCAGGCCGAGGGAGCTGGCGTTTGTCCACAGACAGCTTTCTGGGTCATGTGGCCAGCATGACTAAACCGCTTCTGGCACAACGGGACACTGTGAGGGAAGCCAGAGTGCACAGAAACGCCATTTACCTTCCCGCCACAGCGGTACCTATTTATTTGTACTGGCGTGCTTTCGAACTGCTAGGTTGGCAGAAGCTGGGACAGAGCAACGGGAGCTCACTCCATCACAGGGATTTGAACCAGCAACCTTCTGACCGGCAAGCCCAAGAGGCTCAGTGGTTTAGACCACAGCACCACCTGTGTCCCAGGGTAACTGAATGTGGCCCACGGACATTAAATCTGGTTATTTCAACTGTATGGTAATGAGTAAAAGAGATCCTTCATAGATGTATTACAAGTGCTGAAGCAGAAGTTCAAAATAAAGTAGCTTTCGCAGTGCACAGTTTGCATTCTACCTGCTGTGATTGTGACAAGCCACTTCAAAGTTAATGGAGTAAAATATGGGTGAAAAGGATAGCCCAGAAGAGAGTGTAAGCAAGCTTAACTTACATGCTTCTCAAGCTACAGGCATTGACCTTGAGCTTTGTTGATTTGATTTGCTCTGATCCAAACCATCTGCACTCAAAACAATTAAAAGCCTCCACATCTAAGAGTTTCCTTCCTCTTTTTAGAACATGTGCTGCATGTTGAAACACAGAGAGTGGCTGTTAGTTAATATATTGCAGAATGGTACAGTAGTTGTGTCAGTCTGTAGCAGTAATGGCAGCAATGGGTTTTGTGGCACCTTCAGGGTGAATGGATTATTGTGGTGGACGTATTTGTGGTCTAGAACTCAATTTATCCATTTGACAAGTATTATATGCGTGCGCGCGCGCACACACACACACACACACACTCGGTGAAATGTAAACAGTGAGGCTATATAAAATTATAAAGATAGTAGTAGATCTGTGACATTTCCTAGTGTGACCAGTTGTATTTCCTCCCAGAGGCATGCACAGAAGTACCACCTAAGAGAACAACCATATTGTGCCTGAGGAGCATTGAGCTGTTTTGTTCCAGCCATCACATCCACAGCCCTGACACTTGCACCTGACACGGCAGAAGGTGGAGAGGCAGTACTGTAAATCCACCTCTTTTTTTTGCTGTGCCAGCTCCATGCTCCTTAATAAATGCCTGTTTTTTCTTTTCATCACTTGCCAAGTAGTTACCCCCTTGCAGCATGAAACTGACATGTTTGATTTTATCAGAAAAGGTAAATTCGTTGTAAGACTTGTAGGCGTATTTAGCCAGCTGCTTCAGTTTCCAGTATAGCATATCTGCCATGTATTTACAGTACATTTCCATTTTATTCTTAGCTGTTCAACACACTTCAAATGTGCAGTTCAAATGGAGTGCATCCATGACCAAGTTTGGGGAAAATACTGGATAACAATGTTGGCAAAGGTATCTGAAGAAGTGTGCATGCACATGAAAGCTTATACCCAGAACAAACTTAGTTGGTCTCTAAGGTGCTACTGTAGGGACGCGGGTGGCGCTGTGGGTTAAACCACAGAGCCTAGGACTTGCCTATCAGAAGGTTGGCAATTCGAATCCCCACAACGGGGTGAGCTCCCGTTCCTCGGTCCCTACTCCTGCCAACCTAGCAGTTCGAAAGCACGTAAAAAGTGCAAGTAGATAAATAGGTACCGCTCCGGCGGAAAGGTAAACGGCGTTTCCCTGCACTGCTCTGGTTCGCCAGAAGCGGCTTAGTCCTTCTGGCCACATGACCCGGAAGCTGTACTCCGGCTCCCTCGGCCAGTAAAGCGAGATGAGCGCCGCAACCCCAGAGTCGGCCACGACTGGACCTAATAATGGTCAGGGGTCCTTTACTTAAGGTGCTACTGGACAATTTTTTAATGTTGACAAATGTGAGCTGAGAAACACCTTCAGAGTATTTCGTTTTGACTGCTGAGGTTCTCACGCAGACACATATATCCTTGCTGAAAATAAGCACTTGAAAGGAGGATTACAATCTGATTCTTTTTCCGCACTTGGCTCTTGAAGTTTTCTCTTTTGAAGATGCTCTTTGCTTGTATTGATTTTCCATTTGATGGCTATCTTTTCAGCCTTTTTGTTCTCTGCCCCTCATCCTTTTATGGGAGTCAAGTAGGAAAATGAGCCATGTGTTCCAACCAGCCAACAGTTAACATATTCATTTATCTGTTCAGTTTATTGACTTATTCACAGTATTTATATACCACTTTCTGGTGGATTTTAAAAGTTGTTTACTTAAGATTATTAGAACAATAAACATCAGTATATTTTTTTTAAGTCACCACAGAATGAAAAACACAATTTGTTTATTAAAAAAACTTGTTACTGCTTCTTCTCCACTCTCTTTGGGAAAAGATGGTCGTTCAGTTGCCTCTGAGGTGACAGTTGGGTGGGGAGGAGCCAATTTAGGTATCTGTGGTGATGGCCACACCATTGGATTGGTGTGGATATTTTTTTCAAACATTACATCTCAGTCTTTTGTAATTACATATTTTACATTCCAATATTATAAATTGGGGGGCAGGGGCAGCAATAGCCAATCTTGCTGACATTATTTGACATTCACGTAAGCTTGAACAGGAAAAAGAATGGAGCTTCCCTCTTTCATAGAGACCTTTCTGGTCTGATTTTCTGATGGCTTCCTCTTCACGTCGAGTCACTTGTTTCAAGACAGATGCTGGGAATCAAATTGCAATTGCAGTGCAATAACAGGCTGGAATTCTCTTGGTGCTTTCAGGCATGCTGAGATTCCACGTTTGGGGTGCTATATTTAAACCACAAAGTATTATAGTTGTGTTTTTATTGCTGCAAGTCTTTTTATTTTATTTTACATGCCATTAGTGAGTGGGTTGGGAGATGGAAAGTCCCCTTTAAGTTCACTCCACTACCAAATAAAGTTCACTAGAATAGAATTTATTATAGAGAGGTTTATGGATTTGTACTATGGAAAGAAGGAAGCTAAGGAAGGATGCATTTTTTACCACTAAATAATCCCATTCTTCCTGCCATGGAATAGAACTAACAATTGAGGAAAAACTCTTGGCACATTCTCAAGGTGCTCTGCCAACACAAGCTCTTTTGGAAGATGTAAAAGATTTTACATTCGAACATGCCTATTTTTATTGAATTTATTATTTATTAAAATATGTATGACCTGCCATTTTATGCAAAAGCTCCTCACCATGGCCCAATGAGTAAGAGCAAAGCACTAGGTATTCTTGGGCATCAGGAATCCCATATATTTAAAAAGGGGGGCAGACCCCTCCCTTTTCTTCCCTATCCTTGTATTGTGCTCAGCACTAATGTCTCATAGCAAATGTAACTGATCTGCAGAAAAGACTTTACAACCTGAAAAAAGAGACAACGAGCGTACTTTTGTAAACCAAGAAAATCTTTAATAAAAATTATTTTTTAAAGAGGGGGGAGGCAGCAGTGATACTAATGTAGAATAGAATGTCCCTATTTTCATCTGAGGATTGTTGGAGGGTATGTAGCTAAACATAAATATGTGTGACATGTTTAAGTCAGATTGGTTCCAGCAGAACAGACCAGTATTTTATAGGAGGGAGGTTCTGGCTGCATGCATTCTTTTCTGTGTGTGCCAATCACAGAGGAAGACTTTTTTCAGGCCTGTTGCTATCTGTCTTAACGCAAAGAGATTGCTGAATATAAAATTAGGTTATCTATTTTCATCTAACAGATGTCAGAGGCTATGGGAAGACTTGATGATTGTCTCTCAGGTCAAAAGTGGTCCCAGTTCGTAGAGGATTGAAAGAATTATCTCTAGGCAAGGACAAACCAACAGACAGGGTTGAGTCAGCAGTGGCTAGGATAGATTCCCCTGACAGAGGAAGGGCATTGCTTATCTGAGGTAGCCAGCTGCTATGACTAGGAGCTAAGCCATCTATGAGTGTACCTTGAGTCAGTGAGCAGGTTTCCTTTAACCATCATATGTGTATATTTCTAAGTTAGAGCCATGATCTTTTTACGAACAAAATTAATTATTGTGAAACTTGAGGGCTGTTTTTAACTGTGTAAGTAAATCTCCTAGAGATGCTTTGTATCATGCAACAAACAAACAAACAAACAACGTTACATAATTATGTATTTTTACGTCCATCTCGCTACGTAAATGTTTGCATTTCACAGGAACTCTCACAGTATGAAAGCTCTTGAACCATATGATTGATTTCTTCAGATTTATTGCTCTAATCTGCTTTCCTAATTTGGCAGTGTGAAGGGAAGGTAAAGGTAAAAGGACCCTTGACCATTAGGTCCAGTCGTGGCCGACTCTGGGGTTGCGGCACTCATCTCGCATTATTGGCCGAGGGAGCCGGCGTACAGCGAACCAGAGCAGCACACAGAAATGCCATTTACCTTCTCGCCGGAGCGGTACCTATTTATCTACTTGCACTTTGACGTGCTTTCGAACTGCTAGGTTGGCAGGAGCAGGGACCGAGCAATGGAAGCTCACTCCGTTGCGGGGATTCAAACCGCTGACCTTCTGATCGGCAAGTCCTAACCTCTGTGGTTTAACCCACAGCGCCACCTGTGAAGGGAAGAGTTAAACATAAATATGTAGGAAAGGAAGATTGCATATCAATGCACAGCCTATATAATGGCTACATTATAACAAGCCTAGAGTAAGTCAGTTTTGTTCCAACTACCAATGTTTTTCAAGGCTCAATTCAGGTTTCTTGGCTTAGGCCTTCAAACCCTGGGCCACGGTTTCTGAGGAAGCATCATCCTCTGGCATATGAATTTCTTTGAAATTTGCATTCAGTTTTGAGGGAGTGTTTATCGTCTCTTCATTCTTTATTTTATCAGGCATTTTTATTCAGTGTCTATGATTATAGTTTCAAGATTGTGGGTTGCTAATATGCTTTTCTGATGCTCTTTTATATTACTACTGTTTTATATTTAGGATGGATTTAATTTGTTGTGACATATATTTCTAAGCTACCTTGTGTATGATTTATCATAGAACGGCTGGTATAAAAGTCAAAATAAATGGCAGGGGGAGATGTTATTTCAAAGGCGTTTGTATCCTCACAGATCTTACACAAGGAAGTAGACTCCGTTTAATAGAGAGAAGTTGTCAAACCTGTTTCTGTTTGTTTTCATGCGTTTTTATGACTCGGAAGACCTTGTTCAGCACACTACTGCTGAATTCAAACTCCATTGCTAACGTGTAATACTAGATATGCATTTACTGATATCTACTGATTCAGGAAGGGATTAAGCAGAGATTACTGCAATTTCAAAAACAGAAACATTGTTTTTATATCAGTTTGATGGTTAGATGCGGTAATGTGAAGTTCAGTTTAAACATCACTGCAACCTTATCTATCATCTGTAAAACTGAAAACTTTGGTTACAACCTTGTCAGAGATACATTAGATTTTCCAGGGCTATCACAAATATTTTTTAAAAATAATATTGCTGATCCATGTTACAAATAATGTGAATGTCGCAGGTGGGAGAATTGAACACAGAGGTAGGCATGCTTAAGTACATTGAAATCAATTGGCTTAAGCATGCCTCTGTGTTGGAGGATGATCCAAATAATTAGGATCAGGGATTTTAGAGCAAGTGGGTGTCAGGATTTGACACAGGAGCCTGAGGGTGTTGTCAAGTGTCACAAAATTGCTTGTGTCTTGGAAATCCTTCTACCAGCTTTGTAGCTTTGTAGCTTTTTGACTCCCATTGAGGAGTCAAAATGACTCTCTACTGATAAGTAATCACAAGGAAATGCAGTTTAATCCTTAAATATGAGACTAAAAGGATGCAAAGGTTGAGTAATCAGCATTCTAAAAAAAAGTAAACAGCTTTGTTTTCTTTGCAATCTTCCACTAACTGATACGGTTATTGGAATAAATACTTCCTTTGGGTAATGGAAAATGATTTAGGACTTAATACAGAGGTCTGCAGCCAGACGTTTACTATTGATATATATTTAAAACGTGTTTGTCTTACCCAAATCTTCTGCCAGAAAGTACTCAGAGTGGCTTACAGGAATTTAAAATATGCAGTGAATACATTGTAATCAAGCTTACAAATAAAACCAAAACAGTGCAACAAAACAATTAAAAGACTTCCATAAGAAAACCTCGTTCAGGGAGGCAGGGAATCTAAAATTCAGACTTGCCAGCACTGTGATGCCAGCAAATGGTTTCAAACACTAATGAGCATACCCAGTAAGCTCTGGACACTGGGAATATGGCTCCAGTAACCATGGGAACTGGAAAACAAGGAGGGAGAGGCCAAGTAAAGCATAACCTAGGTTGATTTGCTGTAAGCTGCCAGAGATCTCCGCCTGCAAGACAGGAAAAAGGAGTTGCAGCAAACAAGATCAACACAGTAATCGGAAACTGTTACCTAGGAGTGCCAAAATCCAATTTGAGTGAGAGAAGCACAAGGCCTGGGAACTGACTGGGAACAAGAGGAAGTCTTGAAGCTTAGAAAGAATGTGTCTCTCAAAGCTTCCCAGTGGTGCAGGAAAGAGGATATCACTGTATCCTCTGATGCAGGCAAGCATCATCTTCTTGGGTGCTAAGGTTGCCAATAATAATAATAATAATAATAATAATAATAATAATAATAATAATAATTCTTACCTGCCATATACTTTGAGCTCCCAGGATAGCTTACAACAGTTTAAAAGTGCTGGGCAGGGTTCACCTAATGAACTGCATCAGGACTTTTCCTCCCTCTGCGCTTCCCCATGACTCATGAAATTAACTCTGGGAGATTAAGGAGAACCCCAAAAACAGTGCAGGAGGCAGAGAACTAGAAGGGGGTCTTTGAAGCTTGGAAGCTGATATGCTTGTGCAGACAGCATGCTTATAATACACTGGAACTTTGGTTCTCGAATGGCTTAGTTGACCATCAAATTGGCTCCTGAATGCCGAAAACCCGGAAGTAAGTGTTCTGGTTTTTGAATGTTTTTCAGAAGCCAAACATCCGTCGTGGCTTCCACTTGAGTGCAGGAAGCTGCTGCAGCCAATTGGAAGCTGCGCCTTGGTTTTTGAACGTTTCAGAAGTTGAATGGACTTCTGGAACGGATTGCATTCAAAAACCAAGGTACCACTGTAGTACAATGTTGAATTCCACCCACTGCTACACACACTCCATTCTCTGAGTGGCGAAAGACTTCAGCTGGTTCAACGCTTACCTCAGGTTTGGTTTCTCTGGGGTGAAGGTCTCCGGGCACTTTGGTGTCTTTTTGAAATATTGTCTTAATTACACATATATACAAAGACTTCTTACAGCATTAACACGCCAACAGATTTTGCTTTCCTGTTTTTAGGAGAATCCTCAAAAGCATAGCTTTGGCCTATTTTTTCCCTGTTTCTAGGATGGCTTGGCTTCCAGCCAGGTGAGAGGAGGAGGAGACCTTCCTCCTCCTGGAAGAATTGCTAGGTACCGGTAGTTGCTTTTATGACAACACACCTTTATTTCACCTTTACACATGTAAAAAAGATGCTTAACTGGCTTGGCTTGGGCCATTAATTTAACAGAGACTGGTTTGACCACTTTAGCCGTTTCTTCTATCACATACTCCCATCTTACAGATATAAAACCAGAGGCTTAGAGAGGACCCAAAATATATCAAGCCAGCCTCCCACCTCCAGCATCTTGAATTGGGCCTGGAGTGAACTGACAATTAATGCTGCTGTTTTAAAATTTGGGTTCTGTGAGTTCTAAATGGAAACCCAGCCAGTATTCTGGCTGCCATATTTTGGGACAGTTGAGAGTTCTGGGTCTTCTTCAAGGACAGCCTCATGCACAGTGTGGATGGAAGGAAACCACCCATTTCTCCATTCACTGCAGTTCCTCAATCCTTTCTGGAAATTTCAGTGATTAGTCTTGACTTCTCAGGTGAGAGGAGATCCCTGGTATTCCTAAATAAGTTATTGCTTCCACAGTTCTTCCAAGGAGTTTATTCCAAAATTCATAACTTTTGCACCTCCAGAGTTCCTTAGAGCTCTTTGTATGAAAAATTAAGCAAGTTTGCTTTTGTCAGATTGAATCCCCTTTGCTGCCCTTCTCTCAAAATTGTTTCCCATTTATTTACCTAAACAATAGCTGTCGGTTTGAAAGTGAACACTTCAAAGTCAACCCTGTTCACCATCTTTGCAACTCTTCAACCTGACAATTAAGTTATAGATCCTGTTACATATATTCTTCTACCCTTCGTGGTCTTTGAAACCTGCCAACATCAAGGTTTATTCTATCTTGAATAAACTTATATTTTGCTGCAAGTTAAAGCCTGTGATGTCCATGCTAAACAGTATATGTTTAAGAGGGAGAGGAAGAGAAAGGTATTCGGTTTCATGTGGTTCCTGGAGATGTTAGAAGTAGATGTAGAAAATCATGTGCTTACATGCTGACTTGCTGGTGATAGTAAATACAAATTTAAATTGTTATAATTGCTTAGTTATCAGTTAGAATTGTCACACATAATCCATATACCTCTGGAAGGCACTGGCTCATTTTGCACTCTTGCCAAGCCAGCTGATTTGTATCTTAAAACACCAGATGCTATGGTTAGTCATTTTTCCTAGACGGATAATTATCCTTCTGCTTCCTTCCTTCAAACATTCACAGTATTAACTAAAACTTCTTGAAACATTTACAGTTCAAAGTGATTCACCGGGACTAAATACAGAGCACTACAGATTTCTAAGGGTGTGTTTTAAATTCCTATTTTTGCCATGTTATTTGTCTTCTGATACAACATTTCATTAATTTTGTGCATTGAAAAAACTGGCTTTTGATTAGCTATCTGGAAAAACATAGAGGAATCTTTATTCTAAAGATGAAATGTGATTCTAAAGGTTCTGATCAGGTCCACTTATAAGTAGATGGGCATAACAATCCTAACTGGGACACAGTGGCGTAGCGTGGGTTGTCAGAACCCGGGGCAAGGCAAGTAACTTGCACCCCTAACCCGTGGATTTGCGCCCCCTAACGCTAACCCCCAGATGTTCCGCCCGGTGCGGCCGGGCCCCCCTGCACCCCCCACGCTACGCCACTGCTGGGACAAGGAAAGACAGGAGCATCTGAGTCACCACGACACATGAAGTTTGATCAGAAAGGAAAGTGGAGAGGGAGTTTTTAGCCATATCTGGCATAGCTGAGGAGTCATGTTTTGGATCCTACAGGTCCAAACCCTCAAGCCACTGAAACAATAGAGGAGACCCACCAGTGATGTTTCCCACCCGCAAGGGAGTAGCTTGGGTGTCTACTTCTCGTCATTGGCAGAGAGACAGCGCTACATCTTACCTCTCCCCAGCCAACAACACTGGGGGGCGGGGCGGGCTAAGATTACTACCTTAGACAAAATTTTAAAAGTTGCATCAAAGAAATTGGTAGGAATGATTCAGTAAGTGCACAGGGAGAAAGGGAAGTTCCCAGATTTAACCTGAGGCTTTGGAAATAAATAGGCAAGAGGAAGTCGAAAATTCAATCCATGTCACCCTTTCAAATAACTTTGCAGTAGCCGTTAGTTCAAATGCTGCTTTACTGTATGTCTGAGTTGCAGTTGTGGAAAATTAACCTGGGCCTGAAATAAAATGATTTGCATTTCCTAAGAACCTCCTTACAAAACGAAGCCTCTCCTCACAAAAGGAATTCATAGCACAAATGAACGGCTATTTACATTCCTGATAGTTTACTAAAGGACCCATCAATTTTAATGAAAGAAAGCTACTTTTCTTCTTTTGTAATGTGATTTTGCCATTGTCTTATAGATCAAGAGGCTCAAGGAATAACAAGCAGCAATTCTGTTATGGTTGTTGCCCATAAGCAAAGCATAAGGCCCCTGTGAAGCATATTGTCTGTCTCACACACTATAATTCAAAGTCCAATTAAAATTTTACAGCCAGCAGGCCAACCTTCATTTGCATGCCTGGCCCATAATTTATAAAGAGCATGCTTTGGAACTCAGTGGTGGATAGAAAAAGGTGCTATGCTGTCCACCTGAAAAGTACTTACGCATAACTTGTACAATGAGGACACAGAGGATGATATTCTCTGCTTTACTGTGAAATTTGGCAGAAAGCTAACACAAAGCATTGATTCATATATGCTCATTCCTTTGTTGATGCAGTTAAGTGTTTTGCCAGTAGCTTAAAAAAAATTCAAATACAGACACTAAAGCAATATAACTTCAGGCATCTTAGCATGTTATTAGTTGTTACAAACCAGACAGTACAGTGTTCATGTAACAACTGTTTTTGTTCTTTCTCCTTCCTTTTCATCCTGACAACATGCAATTAGATATTCAGAGTTATGGAAACACTGACGATGGAACTTTATTTGCAACTCAACTTTAGAACATAGTCATACTTGCTTTGGCTTTGTGGAATTAGTAATTGAACATTTTTTAAATGCCTACCATGTTTGTGCTGCCTTTTTTTAAAGACTCAGATTATATTACTTTGCTGTATTATTTCAGCATTGTGTTTTTAACCATGTTCAAAATGTGCCAGGGAATGTACAGGTGGCAAACTCCTCATCTAAGGCTGCAGGAAACCTAGACTAAAAGACCCAATAAAGAGTCAGATTCACTTCAGCATAACCATGCTTACAATCAGGGTATTCTGTGGAAATCCTCTAACAGTTCAGAATTATGATTCGGCCACTTGACAACAAATATCTACAGAAGTATTGTCTTTTATCTGAAGAGAGACTTGCTTCCTGCCACCCCATAAGGCACTCCCATGTCCACAACTTTACTAATTGTCCGTCTTGTGGGATAACCTGGTTTTAAAAACTGCTTGCACACACACACACACACACACACACACACACAGACTGAACCTGTTCCGCCCCCCTGTTTAGTTTTGTTGACTATAGTGTCTTTTACATTAGGATATGGGTACTTATAATTGATTTTTTGGGATTTCTAACCTGCCTTTCACCATCTGCACCCAGTTTGTGTACAGTCATACCTCGGGTTAAAGTAGCTCTGGGATAAGTATTTTCGGGTTGCGTGCTGCAGCAACCCGAAAGTAACGGAGCGCATTACTTCTGGGTTTCGCTACTTGCGCAGACGGTCAAAATGACATCATGCGCAGAAGCGGCGAATCGCGACCTGAGCATGAACGCGGGTTGTGTTTGCTTCTGGATGCGAACAGGGCTCTGGAACAGATCCTGTTCACATCCAGAGGTACCACTGTACTAAAATCTCACCTAGTGTGCATCCTGGTCTTTTTTTTTTTTTTTGCATCCTTACTTAGAAGTCTCCATGGAGCTTATTCCAAAATGAGCCTGGGATTGCAGTCTTGATTGCTGCAGCTCCATGATATATCACCTTTTAAAATGGAAAGGTGTCACCCGCTTTGCTGACACCTGTGTGGTCCTTTGAGGCTCTGACACCAGTATTCTTCTGTGTGCTTTTGATACTTGTCAAGGCTTGGTGCCACTCAGAAAACCAGAGGTGCGTCGGACCAGATTAAGTGACACCCGTCCTGTTCTCTTAAAAAAGAGTATCTGAAGAAGTGTGCATGCACACGAAAGCTCATACCAATAACAAACTTAGTTGGTCTCTAAGGAGCAACTGGAAGGAATTTTTTTATTTTGTTTCTTAAAAGAGATGAGCTCTTCTGGAACTAAGGAGGTGCCCTTGACACTGAGGGCCATTTGCCAACCCTTGAAGCGCTTTTGCAAGAATGCGCGCCTATCAACACTCGCTATCTCCGACGGATATTAGCTCATGCAGCCGGCCTGGGCCGAAACTTTGGCGGCGAGGTGCCCAGGAGCCAAAGGGCGCTTGGGGAGGAGCACTAACTTATCTCCTCAGGAAGAAGCGCGGCCTCGTCTTTCCCGGCTCACCTGTTGCAAGGCGGGAGCGAGAGGGCGCAGTCCCCGCGCGCGAGCGAGCGAGCCAAGTTCCTGAGGGGAAAGGGAGGCGAGCCAGAAGCTCCCGCCCAGCTTCAAGGCAGGTGGCGGCTCAGGGAAGCTGCCCAGTCGCGGCCACTCGGGGGAAGGGAGGAGGGAGGAAGGCCCGGCTAGCTGGCTGGCTGGCTGGGCGGGAGGCGGCGCTGCCTCCGCGGAAGCGCGTCCGAGAGGAGAGCCGGCCTCAGTGCGCCGCCGGCTAGGCTGCGGCGCGCAGCGACCACGGGACTTGTCCGCCGCCGAGCTCCGGCCGGGCGGGTCTCCATGCGGCGGCAGGGACGCCCGGGCCCCCCTGCTGCTGCTGCTGCACGGAGGGCGCGCCACGGGAACTAGCAGCATGAGCAGCGGCTACAGCAGCTGGGAAGAGTCCGAGTCGGAGGAGTTCTTCTTCACCGCCCGCACCTCCTTCTTCAGGAGCTGCCCCGCCAAAGCCAAGCCGAGTCTGCAAGTAAGCGAGCCCCCCCTCCTTTCGCCGGGCGGGAATTCACCCCGTCCCGAGCAAGAGCGCCTTTGCCCTGCCCTGACCCGCAGCAGGCCGCGCCTTCCGCGGCAGCCCCACGTGCTCTTCCCAGGCTCGCTCTGTCTGTCCCCGCACCCCACGCCAAACCAAGTCATAAGTTTCTGGGGAGCCCCTCGTGGCGCTTTCCCGGTTCCTTCCCCAAGTTCCAGCGGGATCTGGAGGGTGCCGGGTGCCGCTTCCGGATGATCGCAGAGTCCAGGCAGCAGAGGCATTGGGGTGGGGGGGATGGGGGGCTGGATCCCCAAGGTTTCTCTCCGCACCCTCGCGCCAGGCTTTCGGTGAAAATGCACGTGTGGATTCCAGCCGTTGGGCTAGCTCGAGTAGCGTTGCTGCGACCTTTGATGATGAAAAGCGTGCTTTTTCAGTAGATCAACTTCCTTGTGAGCCAGAACTTCTCCCGGCGGGAAAAAAAAAACGATCTCCCATGATGCGACCGGGGAAAAGAGAAGTCTGATTGCTCATGCGTTATTCCTGAAACCGCATGGTCTTGCAGCCGCCACTCTCGTGCAAACCGCTGTAGGATTTCTGGGAAAGCGCATAATTAGAAAAAAAAAACTGTAGTTCCCTGGGAGGTAACGGATTTTTTTGCCTCGTCTTCTCAGCCCCACTCCGGCAATCATAATCATAAGAATTGTTTTTAACACTAACGGAGCCTTAATTGGGATATAATCTTCCCTTCATAGTGATGTAGAGGTTATCTGTGTCTGGTCCTAAGTGGTTTTCAATATCCAGGGATTTTTAATAGTTAGAAAGTACTGTACAAATAGTTTTTTAAATTGCTGCACTTTATTTCAATAAAACCATATGCACCTGTATTTAAATGTATTTATTTTTTTTTTTTTTTTTTTTTTTTATAATATATTTATTAAAGTTTTCAAATAAAACATATATCAAATAAGCACTTATCGTTGTCCATTTAACATCTTTCAATTGTTACATGGGACTCCCCCACACCTCCCGCATACACTTACATCATTATTAAATTATTTTCAAGCAAATTATCATTTAACTCATCTTAATTAATAATCTTAATTTGGTTTGACATATAATTCGACTTTAAATCTATTTTAATGGTAGACAATTGTCTGCACTGGCATCCTATTCAGCACTCAGCCAGATTACAATATTTTTGTAAATAAGTCTTAAATTTCCTCCAGTCTTCTTCCATCCTTTCTTCTCCCTGGTCTCGAATTCTGCCGGTCATCTCGGCTAGTTGCATATAGTCCATCAGTTGCATCTGCCATTCTTCCACAGTGGGTAGCTCCTGAGTTTTCCAATTCTTGGCAATTAATATTCTTGCTGCTGTTGTTGCGTACAAAAAGAATGTTCTGTCCTCTTTTAACACACTCTGGCCGACAATACCCAGGAGAAAGGCCTCTGCTTTCTTAGTAAAGGTGTATTTAAACACCTTTTTTAATTCATTATATATTTTCTCCCAAAAGGCCTTCACTCTAGGGCAAGTCCACCAGAGGTGAAAAAATGTTCCTTCATTTTCCTTACACTTCCAACATTTGCTATCAGACGAATGGTATATTTTAGCCAGTTTGACAGGGGTCATGTACCATCTATACATCATTTTCATCACATTTTCCTTCAACGCATTACATGCAGTGAAGTTCAGCCCAGAGGTCCACAACCTTTCCCAATCTTCAAACATAATATTATACCCAATATCCTGCGCCCATTTTATCATTGTTGATTTTACCATTTCGTCATGTGTGTTCCATTTCAGCAGCAAGTTATACATTCTTGAAAGTACCTTAGTCTTAGGTTCTAACAGTTCAGTTTCTAACTTTGACTTTTCCACTTGGAATCCTAACTTTTTGTCGTTTTTAAACACTTCTTTAATCTGAGCATAGTGTAACCAGTCTCGCACTTTGTCTCTCATCTTTTCTAAACTCTGCAATTTCCAGTTGTCACCATCCTTTTCTATTATCTCCCAATATTTTGGCCAATTGGCCTCCATATTGGCTCTTTTCCGAGCCTTAGCCTCCAGGGGTGACAGCCACCTCGGAGTTTTATTCTCCAGTAAGTCTTTATATTTTGTCCAGACATTAAAAACTGATTTT
The DNA here is from genome assembly GCF_964270895.1 of Podarcis filfolensis. Classification (NCBI taxonomy): domain Eukaryota; kingdom Metazoa; phylum Chordata; class Lepidosauria; order Squamata; family Lacertidae; genus Podarcis; species Podarcis filfolensis. Next base: position 29,985,004 of record NC_139612.1, read on the forward strand.
CTGACAATATGGTTCTTGAAGGCCTTATTTATCTTAGCTTTATCATACCATAAATATGCATGCCATCCAAACGCATTATTAAAACCTTCCAAATCCAAGACATCCGTATCTTCAAGAAGTAACCAATCTTTTAACCAGCAGAAAGCTGCAGCTTCATAATACAACTTTAAGTCTGGCAGGGCAAAGCCCCCTCTTTCTTTCGCATCTGTTAATATTTTAAATTTGATTCTGGGCTTTTTGCCCTGCCAGACAAATTTAGAGATATCTTTCTGCCACTTCCGGAAGCACTCTGTCTTGTCTACAATCTGCAGTGTCTGAAACAAAAATAACATTTTTGGCAATACATTCATCTTGATGGCAGCTATTCGGCCTAGCAATGAAAGTTTTAATCTTGACCAACTATCCAAGTCTCTCTTAATCTCTGACCAACATTTTTCATAATTATCTTTAAATAAACTCAGATTTTTTGCTGTTATGTTTACCCCTAGGTATTTAACTTTTTTAACCACATTTAGTTCTGTCTCTTTCTGAAGCTGTTCCAACTCAATATCTGTCATGTTTTTCCCCAGAACTTTAGTTTTTTGCTTATTTAACTTAAATCCTGCCACTCGACCAAAGTTTTGAATCAGTTGTAGTACTCTTTTCAAACTAGACTCCGGCTCCTGTAATGTCAGAACTAGGTCATCTGCAAAAGCTTTAAGTTTATATTGTTTCGCTCCGACCTGAATCCCTTCCACCAACCGGTCCCCCCTAATCATATTCAGGAGCACTTCCAGAACCGAAATAAACAGTAATGGGGAAATCGGGCAGCCTTGTCGTGTACCTTTTTCAATTTTAAACTCTTCTGTAACCACATTGTTAACTATCAGTTTAGCCTTTTGTTCTGAATATATTGCCTCAATCCCGTTCTCAAACCCCCGTCCCACTCCCATTTCTTTTAGGTTCCCCTTCATAAATTTCCAAGAAATGTTGTCAAAGGCTTTCTCCGCGTCTATAAAAATTAAAGCTGCTTTGGTGTTTATGTTTGTTTGTAAAAGTTCCAATATGTCTATAATGTTCCTTGTGTTAGTAAACATATGTCTGCCCGGGAGAAAGCCTGCCTGGTCTTTATGGATTATCTCACTTAAAACTTTCTTAAATCTTCGTGCCAAAACATCTGCAAATATTTTGTAATCCACATTTAAAAGGGAGATGGGACGGTAATTCTTAAGTTGTGTCTTTTCAGTTTCTGACTTTGGAATCAATGTGATAAATGCTTCTTTCCACGATTCAGGCGCCTTCTTCCCCTCCATTATTTCATTACTGACCTCCAACAAAGGTTGTATCAAATAATCCTTCAATGTCTTATAGTAGTTAGAGGTCAGTCCATCTGGCCCTGGTGATTTGCCCTGTTTCAGACTCAGGATGGCCTGTTCAATCTCTTGTTGTGTTATTTTGCCATTTAAAATTGTTCTGTTTTCTTCTGACAGCTTTGCTAATCCATTTCTCTCCAAAAATTGTGTAATCTCTATTTCATCTTGTGGCCCTTGAGTATATAACTTTTTAAAATACCTCTGGAAGCACTTTCTAATCTCTCCCGGGTTCTGAATGTTCCTTCCTTCAACCTCTAAGTTTGTTACTGTATTTAATCTTTGTCTCCTTTTCAACTGCCAAGCTAGCAGTTTCCCACATTTATTTGCCGATTCAAAAGTTTTTTGTTTCATTGTTTTAATCTTCCATTCTATTTCCTGATTTATCAGCTTGGAATATTGCGCCTGATAAAGTTTAATTTCTCTCAGAATCGGTTGGGACTTCGGGTTAGATCTTAACTTCTTCTCCAACTCTTTGATACTTTCCAGAATTTTATCTTTCTTTTCATTTTGCAGTCTTTTCTTTAAGGAATTCTGTTGGATCAAGAACCCTCTCATCACAGCTTTACTTGCATCCCAGATAGTTCTTTTTTCCACCGTAGTGTTCAAATTAATCTCAAAATAGTCCTTTAAGGTTTTTTGGGCCTTCTTTACAATTCTTTGATCTCTAAACAGGCCATCATTCATCTTCCATCTAAAGGAGCCGATTGGGATCAATGTCATATCCATTCTCAAGGCGTTATGGTCGGAGCATGTTTTGGGGCAGATTTCCACCTTCCTCACCTTAGGTGCCAGACTTCTAGTTATCCATATTTGGTCGATTCGTGTCCAAGTCAGTTGAGCTTCAGAAAAGAATGTTCCTTCTCTTCCCAAGGGGTTTCTAACTCTCCAGATGTCAACCCAGTCCATATTGTCAGTCATTTCAAAAAAGGTCTTAGGTAGTCTTCCCTCTTTAGTAATGTTCTGGTTCTGTGACTTATCCATATTTGTTGATACGACCCCATTCATGTCCCCCATCATGATGACGTTGTTGTAATCCAGATAGTCCAGCATGATCTCGTGCAACTTCTTATAAAAATCCGATTTTCCTTCATTTGGAGCATAAATTCCTAATATCAAAATTTTTTCTCCTTGATACTGTATTTCTATTGCGAGGATTCTTCCACTTTCGTCTTTAAAGAGAAATTTTGGTGAAAGGCTCTCTTTTGCATAGATCACTACACCTCTCTTTTTAACTGTATCCGATGATATAAATTCTTGACCAAGCCTTTTATTTATTAACACCTTTCTATGGAGCCTAATCACATGCGTTTCTTGTAAGCATATAATGTCCAATTGTTCCTTTTTTAAAATATGAAAGATTTTAGACCTTTTTTCGGGACTGTTACAGCCATTTATGTTCCAACTCAAAAGCTGCAGAGACATCCTGGATAGATCTGGTTATTCTTTCTGGGGTGGTACCTTGTTCTCCGGTCCTTGAGGATCCGAGGGGGCGGGCTCCCCTGGAGGTTCTGGCGCTGGCAATCCAAGTCCTTTGTGGAGGTCTTCTCCGTGTGCTCCCAAAAACTTGTCTCTATCTTCCACTGTTTTGATTTTGATCTTTCTCCCTCTGTAGGTAAAGGATAATCCTTGTGGAAACTCCCACCTGAAGATAATTGCGTTGCTTCTCAACAGTCTTGCCAATTCCGTGTAATTAGATCTAAGGTCCAGCAACTGCTTAGGAATGTCCTTATAGATTTCAATTCTCTTGCCCAAGATGTCTAGTGACTTTTCGTAGTGCAGGCCCAAAATCTTGTCCCTTTCCTCCTTTGATCTCAATGTTATCAAACAATCTCTGGGCTTCTCTGTCCTTCTGACTCTGCCAAGCCTGAAAGCAGATGCAATTTTAAAGTCTTTTTCCTCTAACTCCCAAAACTTGGCAAATTCCTTAGTTAGAAATTCAATAAGATTATCTTCTTCCACCTCTGGTATTGACCGTATCCTCAAGTTGGTCTCCCTGTTTCGCAGTTCTGTCATCAAAAAGTAAATCTGATGTTCTCCAACTTGTTTGCTGAGTGGTCTTACTTCTTTCTCAAATTCTTCCAATCTTTGACTAGTATCTTCAGCCAGTTTACGATTTTCACCTACAGCCTCCTTTAATTCTCCAATGGATTGGGCATTCTGTGCAACTTGTCCAGTCAGCTTATTCAAACTTTCTGTGTTCTGTTCAATTTTAGCTGTATGCAGATCAGCCTTCTTGTCCAGAGCCTCCAGTTTCTCCAAAATTTTCTCCAAGACAGAGCTACTTGTCCCTGAAGCCATATCTCCCAGGTGCAGCTCCTCTGTCTCACCCTCCCCTGCCTGTATTAGGGAGGCCGCCTCTATGTCTGGAGGCAAAGTGGAAGGCAAGGCCGGCACAGAAGATCTACGCTGTGAGGCTGCAGATAAAGTTAAAGTTGTTTGTTTAGTCCTTCCTCTTCTCCTTGCGCCACTCATTCCAAAGTTATCTGTAATCCAAGGTCAATCCAAGTTGTTCCCGTGAGAAAGCAGAGTCCCAGATGCAATAGTCAAACAGAGGCCGGGAAAGGGAAAGTAAAACAAAGTCACTGCTGTAAGCCCAAAATCCTCTAGAGGGAGCTTAATACGTCTTCAGGGAAAAGATCAAATCCAAGTTAAACTTATAAATTTAAATCCATGTCTATCGCCTCCACAGTGTGTTATTTTTAGCAGAGTAAAACTTAAAGCAAAACAGTGTTTCTTACAGTGCCTTGACTGCAACAGTTTCAAAGTATCCAGTTCCAGCTCAGAATGTTTCAAAACCTGAATTCAATATATCCAAAGTTGCAAACTGGTGCTCATTCAGGCAGCTCCAGCACCAGAGATTCTTATTTATTTTATAATCCACTGGTACCACAGAAGAAGAATATCAGTGCATCCCACATATGACCAGCAAAAGTCAATAGCTCAAAGTCTTTCACTCAGAAAACTGCTTTAACAGGGTGCCAGCATTTAGTTAAAGCATAACTTTTTGTCTCCACTCCTCCTGCTCTTTGCTTAAAGTTCAGTATCGCGGGAGATGGGCTTCCTGCTTATTCTCACTCCGTTTTCAGCCAAATTTCAACTTTTTTTTAAAAAGTTTTAAAAGTTCCATAAAGTTCTCAAAAAGTTTCAGAAAGTTGACGAAAGTTTCAGAAAGTTTTCAATGTCCAAATTTACTCACGGGTTGTAGTTTCCAAAGTTCAGAAAAGTTGCAGGAAGAAAGGACAGCGCTGACCGGCAACAGCAATGCGGCTTCACTTCGCTGTTTGCGCAACGACCCACAGCGCCGCTACCCCCTCCGCGATCCGGAGCCCCTTACGGGGTCCCTTCAACGTTTTGGGGGCTGCTTCTGGCGCCCGCCGGGTCCCGAGACCACAGGCTTCTGCCACCTGTGGTTTTCCTGGATGGGTCTCCGCTTCGCCGTAGCGGACGACCCGTTTACAGCGGAGCTCCCTTCTCCTTACTCGGAGAAGGCAGCCATTACCGGTCGCGCCGCCTCCGGAAGTCTATTTAAATGTATTTAAATGGGAATTTATGTGTAAAAGGCCTTCAACTAACCAAAGCATTTAAAAGACTTTTACCCCAAACTCCATGCATGGAGTGTTTTACAAATATGATGCAAGCACACTATTCTAAACGTGTTCGAAAAATAGTACATTTTTAAAAACACATGTCAGTTGTGTGGATCACCTGCATGAGCAAGTGCTTCTTATACAGCAGTGTTGCATTTAAATTTGGACATCATAAACTCCAGGGTTCTTTTTAGGGTCATCATGTGCAGGTTATTTTTTTCTCCTTCGCAAAATAATTTCAGGAATGCATGTCATGATTTAAAATGCAGTGGTGATGATGTGGTATTCTAGATGCTTTGATAGTCTATTAATAGACATCTAATATTTTGCTATTAATTTCTTAAAGCTGTTAAACTAAGCTGAGTTGGCTGTGATCTTGTTAGAATTGCAGGGTTGCCATCTGACTCTCAGGGTGCCAGAGCTTTTGCATAGTGGAATGATAATGGAATAAGGTTCTTCCAAACTTTGTGTTAAAGTTTTGAAACAGCAGTTTCAGAGAGGATCAGGGTGACAGCAGCGGTTAAGAATTCAGCTAGTATTAATTCCTGGACTTTATACATCCTAAGGTAAGGATAACCTTGTCATGTCAGTATGTAGATTGGCTTTGGCTATTCCCAAGTGGTTTTCAATATTTAGAGACTCTTAATAGTTGCTAGGAGATGGCTGCAGGCAACATGTTGCAGCAGTCCTTAATGATGTCAACAGGGCAGTGTTCAGCCTTCACTCCTTGGCACTGATTCAGAAACACAGTCAGTGATTAAAAGGTGGGCAGGAATAGGCAGATAAGGAGTATGAGCAACACACTGCATTTAAGTTGTATGTGTCCTGAGTGTACATAGTGTTCTATAGAGTAACATAAGCAAGAGTGGTCCATCCTCCGAAGTAGCTCACATTCTGAATTTACCCTAGAGGACGGAAAGAAAGTTAGGAGGTTGATAGGAAGAAGCAAGGGTAACAAAGCAATGCAGTGTAGAAAAAACAAAGAGGAAGAATAGCTGAGGATGAATGCTAGCAATTGCAATTATGGGGTTCATTTCTGCTGGGGATGAGGACTGAAGAATTAAGGCTAAGGTTTTGAAGACGAGAGCAGGCTGTGAGCTGTGATTTGGAAGAGAAAAGTAACACCAAGCAGATTTGCTTGGAGGAAGCTCCAGGCATAAGACAAACTTTGGGCTACAATGGGTAGAATCACCGAAGAGGACAACAAGTGTTGAGGGTGCCCAAGTTGGAGGAAAGAAAGATCAGGGGCAGAGACACAGCGGAAGAACAAGGAGTTTATGGGTTTGGAAGCTTTGTGAACTAGCAACACAGAATTCTGGTGAAACAAATAGAAATATGAGAGGGACAAAGTGGATTTTACCAAAGATTATTTCTCTTTTAAAGAATTGTGCACTAAGCTGATCTTTTCCTATTCCTCTAAACTTGGCATTTGATGCACCTGTGGGAGAGAGTTCTGTGTCAATGGCTGGAACTCCCACTTTGACTAAAACATGTTGATACTCCACTAGTCATGCAGAAAAAGTACAGTGGCCTTTAGTATTGTGTGGTTCGTTATAAAATCTTCAAAGCTGAGGATTTTGGTTTCTGTATATTATACTTCTCAGGTTAGAAGCCTCTCTTGAGTGTCTAATGTGGCAGAAAAAGTAAAAACAATAACAAGAATAAACATGAAGACCACATAAAACAAGGTGAAATACTAGGAACAGAAAATACTGTACTATAAAACAGATTAAACCCATATGTAGCATTTAGAATCTAAAAGACCTAGGCCACCAAAATGACAGAGTGAGCTTTTCAGAGTGAGCTATGCTGATATTCTATACTTTCTTTGGTGCCTGACCTGAGTGATAAGGAGATTAGTGTCCTATCTTTAGTGTGGTACCATATTGGAAGTGCTCTGAGCTCTTGCAAAACTGCTTTATAAATATCTATTAAGCCCTACAGTTAGTATTTGGCACAGATTGTTCATGTGGTCAGGAACTGGGGTCTAATAAACTGATTAACTTAGAATTCATGAGCATAATAAAGGTAAAGGGACCCCTGACCGTTGGGTCCAGTCGCGGACGACTCTGGGGTTGCGGTGCTCGTCTTGCTTTATTGGCTGAGGGAGCCGGTGTACAGCTTCTGGGTCATGTGGCCAGCATGACTAAGCCGCTTCTGGCGGACCAGAGCAGTGCACGGAAACACTGTTTATCTTCCCGCTGAGTGGTACCTATTCATCTACTTGCACTTTGACATGCTTTTCAAATTGCAAGGTTGGCAGGAGCTGGGACTGAGCAATGGGAGCTCACCCCGTCGCGGGGATTCGAACCGCCTACCTTCTGATCGGCAAGTCCTAGGCTCTGTGGTTTAGACCACAGAGCCACCCACATCTCTTATGAGCATAATACTTCTCCTTAAATATGTTGAGACCAGTGGAACCGTCTGCTTCCTCATTACTTTTATAACCCCTCTTTTTTGTTTTGGGAAGTTTTTAAATGTTTAATGCTGTATTGTGTTTTTAATATTCAGTTGGGGGCCACCCAGCCAGATGGGTTTCCCCAGCCAGATGGTTTCCCCAGCCAGATGGGCAGGGTATAAATAATAAATTATTATTATTATTATTATTATTATTATTATTATTATTAGGTTAGGCCTAAGTGACAGTAACTGGTCACCAAGTTCACCCAGTCGCTTCATGGCTGGGTGGGGTTTTGAAACCTGGCTTTCCAGGTCCTGGCCCAACATTTTAACCTCTAAACCACACTATTTCCTAACACTGATTCTAGAACAAATATGTGAGGGTTGCTGCATTTCTGAAATAATGCTGCAGGGTACTGGGAAACCTGTTACCTTGCATTTGAGGTTCAGTTCCTGAAAATCTGGAGTGGAGTTTTTTGTCGACATTAAAGTTTTTTCTATTGATTTCCTCATTTAGAAAGCTGATGAGTTTCCTGGTAAGGGTCAAGACTATGGTTGGAATTGCTTGTATATTGCCTCTCCTTCCTGTTATAGGCTCAGTTTCAGTTAGCTACTTTTGCTTTCATAGAAATCATAGGCCGTCTCACATACAAATCAACAAGCTGTGAACTGTGCATCCCCTCGTAACCACGGTTTGATTTCAGCTCGGAGGGGATTGTGGAAGCCACAACTTGTGGGTTTGGGTGTAATGGCAAAGGGCTTTCCATGGGATTTTATTTTTTTGTGTGTGCAAGGGGAGAAAGAAAGCAGAAATGTGTAAAGTGTAGAAGTCTGATTGATCCAGTGCTGAACTCTGGATTGGCACTTGCATATTTGTGAAGCAACCCAAAGTCTGTCATCTATGCCCTCATTAGATTTGAAAGCTTCTTACAAAAGCACACACCTTTGCATTTGTTTGGTAACTAGCGTTTATAATTAAAGACTTGGTTTGTTCTCACCCGATCAGGTGTATGGCTACTTGATCCATACCTAGTGAGCCAGTCACATAATAGGTCATGTTCAACACACCAGTGCAAAATCTGTTGAAGGGGGATTGGCAGGGGGCATCTAGGGCGAACAGTGGCAGCAGCGCACATTGAATCATTCTGAGCATGTTGCCAAGTGAAAAGACCTTTGAGTCAAAATAGGCTCTTAGCTCCTCGCCTACCCAGGCCAGCAGCAGCAGCAGCAGCAAACTTAAGTTGTGGATTGTTAGTTTCATGAAAAAAATAATCGCCTTGTTTGGAGTACATACAGTGAATTGTTTTTGTATTGCTTAAGGTACACAGAAGGCAGGGAGTTGTAGGGGCTCATATGTTCTTAGTAAATAAGCAAGCATGCCTCGCTCCTGCAGTTTGCGTGCCTGCATTTTCCCTTTGGAGAAGAGGAGGGGCACACGGGCAATGAGGTCAAAGGAAGCAGCAAATATAAGTCTCTCCACCCATCTGCTAGCACTTTAGTTGTACTTGCAGAGTTGGCACTGCTTATGGTTGGCATGTTTCCTTCTGTTTTATTTCCTGAGGCATCTCCCTCTTTCCTTCTCTTGGTCTTCTGAAGTTAAAACAAAGATAATTCTCAATTTAAGGCAGTTTGAGACTGGTATATTTTTCAGATTTGACCAAAAAAAAGAGGCGCTATCTGTCCCTTCACTGTAGGAATGCTGTCATAATGGCTCTGCTCCCATTTCACATGCGTTTGGGCTTTATGCTTTCAGCATTTCAACATGCTATCCTTATATACTGCGTGGGTTCACATTTAATAATATGGTATCCCACAGTTGAAGTAACCCAGTGTGCTTGTCCAAGTTATGGGTGTTTTTACTAATTGAAATTGTATCTTTGTCCAAGAATTGTGTCAGATTTCCTGGTATGGACATTTAGTGCGGTATTGCATTGTGTGTAGCCCTTTGGGGAGTTGGTTGCTTTGATGGCCTTGGACTCGGAACGGGAGGAGTCTCAGTCCGCATCGGATCCTCTGCCTCAGGCGGCATCTGAACCGAGTCTGGGGCCTGATTCTGAAGAGCCCCAGTCTGCACAGGTTCGCCTGCAACAAGCACCAGCTGGGCCGAGTCAGGGGCCTGAGCCTGCCCTGGCTCCAGATGCGGGGATTACCTCGTTTCCCTCTACTGGTCAGTCACGTGCAGCTGCTTCACTACCAGTTGGGTCAGGAGAGGCTGAGGCGGCCTCTGGGTCGAGTAACCAACCGACATCTCCCGAGCTGCAGAGACTCAGGTCTGAGTGAAGGAGAGACCTGAGTTCTTGCAGGAGGAGTGCCCGCCTTCCGGTGAGACAGGGAGGTGAGTCACCGGGGGATCAGGACTGGCCGTTACCCTGTCAGAGAGATAAAAGGCTGCCGGACCCCACCCCAGGTTGTGGGAGCAACATTGCTGCTTGCTGAAACCTGCCTGTTACCCTGTGCCTGACCTAGCCTGGTTCCTGCCTTGGCCCTGTTGGACTGACTCCTCGTGGAATCCTTGGATTTGGGACTGGACGTGGACCACGTTGCTCGGGTTAATTCCCGGGCCCAGCACAGTTGCAGTCCAAAAGCTAAATATTTAAACACAGCATCTTGGCCAGGGGTAGACAATCTAAGGCCCATGGGCTACAAGTGGCCCACGGGGGTTGTTTAACCGGCCCCCGAGCCGCCCCCGAACTGACCTGCCAACTCGGTGAGTCGCTGCGCTAAACCAGCATAGCGCGGCACGGGGACTTGCTTCCGCGGTGCCAGAAATCGTGTCTGCACATGCTCAGATGCAAAAAAAGTGTCTGTGCAGACGCCAGAAATCGCAGTCATGCACGCTCCAGCCCAAGGAGGGATCTCTGCTGGAGTGAGCTGGCCCAGGCGAGGTGAACCTTGCCGACCCCTGATCTTGGCTCTGCTAAGATACCAGTTTTAACAGGCTGCTCTCTCAGATGACAGCAGCTGCTATTCTCTTAGGCTGTGGGAAAACAAGAGGTTGGACTCTCTTCCCCTATGGGGTTTTTAACTGATAATTTCTCTTCAAGGGCCCAAATTTGGCCCCGGAGCATCCCCCTGCTGTTACGTAACCATATCTTAGCTTGAATACCTCATTTCTGTTGTTGATTTTTCACTATGACAATTGATTGCACTGCATGCTTTTTCATCTTTCTTAGCTCCATTTGAATCTGGGTTTCAGATAAGATCATGAAAGTTTTGGTATCCCAGTGGAGCTCATTGCATTGCATATGAATAGGTAGTTATACCAGGCACTGGCAAGACAGCATGCCTCTGAATACCAAGTTGCTTGGAATCATGTGTTCTGTTTGTGGGCATCTGGTTGGCCATGGTGAGAACAGGTTCCTGGACTAGAATAGGCCTTTGGCCTATAAGATCCAGCAGAGATCTTATGTTCTTAACACCTTGATTTGTTCAGACAATTAAAATGCAATGCCGGTGTCTTTAAAAAGCTGCTAATCAGAGATTTTGGAATTCAGGCATCTGAAGAACTAATTTAAGGTTTCTGTTCCACGTGCAGTTGTTGACTTGGAATGGCAGATCGCTGCAGCATATCACAAAACTGCTGTTGAGAATGTCTGAGTTTGCAACGCTGCCTGGGGTTCTTTTTGTATTGAGAAACAAAAGCTCCAACACACTGTATACATTCAGAACTAGTTGTGTGACAGTTGTGGATCTTGACGTGGCCTGTGGGAGTACTAGTAATAATTTCCTTTTTTAAAGTGGAATTATGCAAATAATACATTTTAGAGCTGCTGTATGTTATCAGTCAGTTTTAAATGGTTATGCTTGTAGTGCAGGGGGTGATTCTGTTCCTAAAAGGGTGGGTGGGTGTACCCTGAGTTCTGCAGTTCACAATTTTTGTCTACAGAAAGACACTGCAGTATCATTTCGGGATGGATAAAGCAAACCATATTAAGATAAAATAAAAAGAGTCATCTATTGCTCTGTGGAAATTTCTGCTTCAAACTCCTGTTTCATTTTTCAAAGTAATGTTTCTAATTCGTGTATTGGAAGAACAGGATCTAAAAATAGGATGGCACTTGCCATTATTTGTAATCAAGGATTATGAAAAATACTCTTACTTGAAGCTAAATAGAGAAGGCAAGTTCATTTTATAAATAAGAAATGAGTGACTCACATTGGATTAAAGCTGCATTGAAAGAGGTTGCTTTTTTTAAAAAAAATGACAATAGTCATAGTTAGCAAAGTGGTACCTTTTTAGTAGAAGAAGCTAAGTAAATTTTAGGGACAGACTCTCATCAGGATTTGGACTGGGATTTTGTCAAGTTGCTGTTGATCAACATGATTATTATTATTATTATTTATTAGCAAGGTTTTTTAAAAAGTATTTTTTTGCTAAAATATAGAATGAACTCTAGACTGCTGGGAAAGTTTTCAGGAGAATAACTTTGTATGCTTGCTGTTGGTATAAGTGCTAAAATAACTATCACTAGGGCTTCTACATATTTCCACTCTGAGATATCCACAGTACCGTGGCAGAATACTGTTAAGCTTGGCAGAATACTGTTTACATTCCATTTGCTCTTGCAGCACTTTTTCTATGTTTTGATTAAAAATGCATTTTTTCTCTATACACAATCCCTTTTCTGATTCTACCGGTATATCTGCTCTTTTAAAGCTGTGATCCCTGGTGTGTATTAGAACCTAATAGTACAACTAAAACTGAAGATGTTTTACTGCTCAGAAATAATATTATCAATGGGATTGCTCCATTATCAGTAGGCAAGTGCAGGGTTCAAAACGCCCATTGTTCTAATCTAGGCGACAGGGAATTTCATTAGCACTAGCGGTTTCTGAGCTCTGGGCGTAGTACCGTGTCTAAGATTTCAGTTTAAAACTGCAGAGTGGAAGTTGTCAGGGTCGATCCTGGCGCGCAGGAATCTTTACTTGGTCGCAAGTGGTTGATAGCCAGGTGCAAAATGCACCTGGCGCTTGACTAATTTCAAACACTGGCATGGTCATTGGTCCAAGATGCTTGAAATTGTAGCCTGACACATCTGGAGAATATCTGGTTGTGGAAGGTTAGTTTAGGGGGTGTTGGTGATGAGACAGAAGGATGACATTGTGTTTGGTAATAGTATAAAACAGGCATAGGCAAACTTGGCCCTCCAGATGTTTTGGGATTACAACTCCCATCATTCCTAGCTAACAGGACCAGTGGTCAGGGATGATGGGAGTTGTAGTCCCAAAACATCTGGAGGGCCGAGTTTGCCTATGCCTGGTATAGAACAATCTTCTTGTGTTACCATTGAAGGAGTGAATGTGAACTTCTACATTGGTCCCTCCCCCGAGATGGATAAACTGAATGTGGAAATTAATCAATAGTCCTTGGAGGTATAAAAAAAGTTGTGTGTAATGTTTTCTGGGTGCTTCTGTCCCAAGACCTTAAAATTCCAACAGCATACTTTTTATTCTGATTTCTCAGTAGATTGTACAGTGGTACCTCGGGTTAAGTACTTAATTCGTTCCGGAGGTCCGTTCTTAACCTGAAACTGTTCTTAAGCTGAAGCACCACTTTAGCTAATGGGGCCTCCTGCTGCTGCCACATCGCCGGAACCCAATTTCTGTTCTTATCCTGAAGCAAAGTTCTTAACCTGAAGCACTATTTCTAGGTTAGCGGAGTGTGTAACCTGAAGCATATGTTACCTGAAGCATATGTAACCCGAGGTACCATTGTATTTTTGAAATCACATTATGATTTTGAGGTGCTGTTGAATAATACGAAGTGAGCACACAAGGCTGGATGAATGGAATTCTCAGCTGATGAGCTAAGAATGGTCACATACTTCCTGACATGCTCGGAATTGTTTGCTAAAAATGGAACACTCTCAAGGTACAGAGTCAAGATCCATGGCCGGTAGAGAGAAAATGTTAATGCTGTGTTGGAATTAACCACAATTATCAGATTGAACTTCCTAGTGCAAAAGTTTTCACTAGTGGCAATGTATGCAATGGAATGCTAGATCAGATGGAACATAACTATCTCACCTGGGGCTCAGCCAGCTGAGCTGAGACAAGGGTAAGAACCCAAGGAGGGACCAGAGGGAGGGACTTAGGCTGGATGCTAAGCCTAGGTCATGTGACCTGATGACCTGGCATATAACACTACAGTGGTACCTCTGGTTGCAGATGGGATCCGTTCTGGAGCTCCAGTCGGATCCCGAGGTTTTCGCAACCGGGGGTGCCTGTTCTGTGCGCGCCGCAGTAGAGCAGTTCTATGCATGTGCACTGTGCAGTAGAGCAGTTCTGCGCATGTGCGCGTGGCGAAACCTGGAAAAATACTTCCGGGTTTGTTGCATGTGTATTCCGAAGGATATGTAACCAGGTACCACTGTATTTTAAAAGCTAATTTTCTCCCGGCCAGGCTTAGGCAGAGCAGCAGGTTAGGATCTGGCGTAACTTTGCACTAGCTTTTTGTGCATAGGATTGCTACCTAAGTTGCTGACATCTAATTTGAAATTCTTTCTAAAAGAGCAGTAGCACCTATGATTTAGAAAAAAAATAGTGAGAAGACACAAAGCAAAGATAATGGCGGAAAGAAATTAAAAACTAATATTTTAAACTCCACTGTTCTTTAAACCAGTATATCTGGATATATTGTTGAGAACTGATTATTTTGATTGGTGGAAAGAATATTCTTGTTTTATCAAATCTTGATAAATGGTTATTGGGTAGTTGTTTTTTTTTTTTTTTTAAAGGACTTCTTTTATTATTCCACTCAAGGCAGAATAGTGTTGTGCTATTGTGAGCTTTATGGCATTTTTACCTTGAAATCTTAAAAATTGTCTTAAAGGATGGGTGGGGCAGCAAATGTCCCTGTGACTGTGATTTCCTGAGCTTACAAACAGGGAAGCTGCTGTTCAAAAAGGAAGAAAGTGTTTGAACCTTGAATTACAAAGTCAACGCACATTATTCCCTGCACTCTTAAGAACAAAGCCACTCTCGCTGTGCTTCCTGATGGCCTCTTTCCGGAGCTAGTAGAATAACTTGTTTATTTACAATCTGATCCAGTGGCTTGTGTCCAAAAAGCACTGTGTGTGCACGCGCATGTGTGGTTTTGTTTTTCTTCCAGTGCATTTCAAAGAGCATCCTTTTTCGTTCAAGGTGAGTTAAATGCATCCAATTGCTGCTTATTTGGCAATGCAGGTTTCATTCCTGCTGGTGCATGTAAATACTATTTAAAGCTGATATTTTACCCCCCCCCCCAATTTATTTAAAAGTATTTCTAATCCTCCCTGCATTGCAGAGGGACCCCAAGGTTGGCAGCAAGGTGGGGGCTAAGTAATGCAGCCCTTGGGTGGGGGGTGACCCAGACACCACATGGTTGGTACCAGAGCAGATACAGGGAGAAGATTACTGGAAATCAGAATCCCAGGTAAATAAGGCAGGAATCACACACAGCGATTTCAGCTCAGGATTGGTGCATTGTTCTCACTGTGCACGATGACTTGAGCAGAGGTAGCGTTTTTCAGCCCCTTTTGTATTTTCCAAAATACAGTGGTACCTCAGGTTAAGTACTTAATTCGTTCCAGAGATCAGTTCTTAACCTGAAACTGTTCTTAACCTGAAGCACCACTTTAGCTAATGGGGCTTCCTGCTGCTGCTGTGCTGCCGGAGCACGTTTTCTGTTCTCATCCTGAAGCAAAGTTCTTAACCAGAGGTACTATTTCTGGGTTAGCAGAGTCTGTAACCTGAAGCATATGTAACTTGAAGCGTATGTAATACAGGTACCACTGTATTTTCTGTTTTAGCTTGTACAGTGGTACCTCTGGTTCCATAAGCTTCAGGTTCCATACGCTTCAGGTTACAGACTCTGCTAACCCAGAAATAGTACCTCTGGTTAAGAACTTTGCTTCAGGATGAGAACAGAAATCGCGCGGCTGCAACCGGAGGCCCCATTAGCTAAAGTGGTGCTTCAGATTAAGAACAGTTTCAGGTTAAGAACGGACCTCCGGAACGAATTAAGTACGTAACCAGAGGTACCACTGTAGAATACAATTTAGAGCACGTTGACATAGTCATAGTTGCATAACAACGGTATGCAGAGAAGAAAAGCTTGTATCAGGATCTGTGCATGATTACAGGGATTGTTTCAGATGAGCACTGTTGTTTTCAGGGTGGTAGTCTGAGGAAACATGGGACTCTCAAGAGGGGAAGTTGATGATCTTGCTTAGAGATGCGCCATGTATGGTTTTGTAAGCAACAGGTGAGTGTGCAGGGCTGGGCGATACCTGGTTTTCAGTGTTGCGATATATCTCCAGCTTAAACATCTTGATATGCCGATATATCACGATGTCTGAAATAAGGGTGGAGCTATGCGGAGGCATTGGCCGGCTTCACGGTTTTCCCTGCATTGTGATTTTTTTCATAGCGCATGCACACCCACCCATGATTTGCAATATATGGCCAGGTCAAAAACTATGAAACCGATATCACGATACGGACTTCAAGCAATATACTGTATCAATATATCACCCAGCCCTATTAGTGTGCTATGGAAGTGTTAGTAGGGTGTCTCATTTAATAACATAGAAGAACATCTGGCCCTGCTGCAGTCAGACTGGATCCCCTCTCCTCCTGTGGTGGGAAGGAAAGATGTTGGCTATTCTGTTTTGCGAGCATTTGGCTCCTGGTGTATCTTCTGTACTTCATAAATGTTAGCTGCTTTGAGGACTCTGGTAAAAAAGCAGGATGTGAATGTACTAAGTCAATAAACATCCTTGTGAAAGTCTCAAGTGTTGTGCTGCACCTCAGCCAATGTGGTTTAGTGGATGGGGGATTCATTGCTTCGTTTGCGGGGGGCAGGTCTCTCTCAGACACCGCTATCTTAAAATGTCTGCTACCCTGAATCTTAGTAAAATGTGATGAAAACACTTTCAGAGTTCTAGTCCAGGTTCATTCTCTCTCTCTCTCCCAGTAACAAAATACCAACTGGTAAATTATTTCTTTACATACCAAGTTCCAAGTTTTCTCATTCTTTTTACAAAATGACACAAGGTCACATGGGCCTGTATGAAAAGTACCGTATTTTTCGTCCAATAGGACGCACCTACTTTTTGGGGGGGAAATGAAATTCCCCCCCCTTTATTTCCCCCCCAAAACCAGGTGGAGGAACAGTGGGATGGCGGCGCTGCGCCTCCCCGCTGTCCCCTGAGCTTGTGGAGCTGGCCGATGTCTGCCTGGTGCGAGGGGCGCTCTGCTTCAGGGCGCCCCACGCGCCCGGCGGCAGGCTGCGGACACCTGCGCGAAGCACGAGGGGCGTCCTCCGGAGGGCGCCCCGTGCTCCGCGCTGCAGGCTGCTGCCCGCAAGCCTTGCGCGCCCGGGGGGAGATCCCCCGTGCGCAAGGCTTGCCGACACCTGCGCGAAGCACGGGGCGTCCTCCGAAGGGCGCCCCGTGCTCCGCGCTGCAGGCTGCCGCCCGCAAGCCGTGCTCGCCCGGGGGAATCTCCCCCCGGGTGCGCAAGGCTTGCCGACACCTGCGCGAAGCACGGGGCGTTCTCCCGAGGGCGCCCTGTGCTCTGCGCTGCAGGCTACCGCCTGCAAGCCTTGCACGCCCGGGGGAACTCCCCCCGGGCATGCAAGGCTTGCGGATAGCTTCCTGGAGCCTGGAGAGCGAGAGGTGTCGATGCGCACCGACGCCTCTCGCTCTCCAGGCTTCAGCGAAAGCCTGCATTCGCCCCATAGGACGCACACACATTTCCCCTTCATTTTTGGAGGGGGAAAAGTGCGTCCTATAGGGCGAAAAATACGGTATATTTCATCAAAACAAAACCCTTTATTCCATTGTAAATGGATGGGTAACCTGCTGTGCCTTTTGCTGTAAATCAAGTGCCAGGAATCTAAATGCTATTCTTGCAGCTTCAAACTTTAAACAACCTACTCTGTTTAGAACTGGGTTGTGTGCCAGCAGTTAAAGCACAACCATATAGGGTATGGCAGAACTTGTGGTTTTGGAGCGGGAGCATGATAAACGTGATCAGTTACTTTAGTATCACAAGTACATATAAGTCTCTCGTATTCATACTCTCTCACATACACAGGCACACACAAATAAATTGTGTTATATTTTTGGCTCTTTTTATGGTTCGGTTTTCTGCAGTAGCAGAAACTTGCAAGCTAGTTTGCACAAAAGAAGGAGCAATAGCAGCCGACTGGCCTTCCCACAGGGTCACAAAAGTAGCTTGCACATAAACAGGTTTTGATAACTGGTGTGTGTGTGCGTGCGTGCCGCCGGAGCACGATTTCTGTTCTTATCCTGAAGCAAAGTTCTTAACCTGAAGCACTATTTCTGGGTTAGCAGAGTCTGTAACCTGAAGCGTATGTAACCTGAGGTACCACTGTATGTTATGCCCTTATTCGTCAATTGCTAGATAAGCAGAGCTTTTGGTATTCTCAGTATTTCATGTCCCTAATGCTTTTTTGGGGGGGCACAGGTGGCGCTGTGGGTTAAACCACAGAGCCTAGGACGTGCTGATCGGTGGTTTGAATCCCCGTGACGGGGTGAGCTCCCGTTGCTCGGTCCCTGCTCCTGCCAACCTAGCAGTTCGAAAGCACGTCAAAGTGCAAGTAGATAAATAGGTACCACTCCGGCGGGAAGGTAAACAATGTTTCCGTGCGCTGCTCTGGTTCTCCAGAAGCAGCTTAGTCATGCTTACTCATGCTGGCCACATGACCAGCTGTACTCCAGCTCCCTCGGCCAATAAAGCGAGACGAGCGCCGCAATCCCAAGAGTCTGTCACGACTGGACCTAATGGTCAAGGGTCCCTTTACATTTTAATGCTTTTTAGATCAACCTGCTCAGTTGGTTAGAGCATGCCAAGGTTGCAGCTTTGATCCCTCTATAGGACAGCTGCATGTTCTTGCATTGCTGGGGTTTGGACTAGATGATCCTCCACAATTCTATGATTCTTTGATAGGGTCTTGATAAGAAACCCAGCAGCTTAAGTGGAAGCTTTCTGTTTGGGGGAGTAAAGGCCTAGTAACCATTCCTGGGTATCTTCTGAGTATTTTGATCCTGTGTTAGATACGCCTGACGAGACGACTTTCAAGTGAAGGCAATTAAATAGACGTTTCAGTTCACTAAAGTTGAGAGCTGCAATAATTTCAGGCTATATATGGTGTGTTCGTGCAAATAATGGAAGTGTATTAATAGCACCAGTTTTCCATATGGGTTGAGAGCAAATGTCCTTTGAAAGATATCCTGCGCTTTAGGAACATATTTGTATTGGACTGTAAAAATCAATATGCCACTTGGAGAAAGCTGTTTTGGGATAATAACTTTTTTTTTTTTACAACAAGCTTAAAACTAACCAATGGAAATCTAGTAAGGCCTAAACTGCCCCCCCCCCATTAAATAGTAGCTCTTCACATTGCTTTTTGGTTATTTGTTGGCCGTGGTCAAATTGGGGTGAGGAAAATATACCTTCCTCGTTTAAGGATTAATCTTCATTTCAGGAATGGTTCAGTTGGGGTGCTTGTCTGTTAAAGGTTTCCCCCCCTGTCGATTCCTTGAGAATCATTTTTTTAACGTCTTCAGTTTGTGTCCAAGGAACTTAGGGGCATTTTACTCTCACGCCAAGTTTGAGCAGGTTTGCTCACCCTGTGAGCTTTATAGCTAAACGGGGATTAGAACTGGGCACTAGGAATTCTGTCTCTTCTTCTCCCTGCCCCCCAATTTCCAGTTACCATACTTCTGTACCACATTAGCTCTCTGCCTAACAGCTGTCACCCAACGTTAAATGATTCAAAGTAAATCAATCACTACATGCTCAAACTCTGCATGGCTTTGGAGAGACGTATCATGAAATAAGATACCCCAGCAATAATTTTTTTTTTTGCATGCAAATAGTGGACAAGTGAACACAATTGCATTGGGGCATGCTTTGTTTCAAAGTGGTTCTCTTAAGTGCACTACTTTTGCTGGTGCTTTGTATTCTGCAATGTGAATATTGCAGTACATTGATTTCAGATTTCTTTGGATGAGACAGAAGAGTCTCCCCATACCATTTCTGCATCTTGTCCAAAGCCCATAAATTCATTTTCTATTTTTTTTATAAAATATTTATTAAGATTTTACAAAAAACAAATGTTTACAGAGTAAAAATAAAACATATAAAAAGAAAAAGATAAACAAAAAACATACAAAAATACATAAAACAGAAAAAAAATAAAAAGGAAAAATAAAAATCCAAAATGCACAAAACGAATAAATAAGCAATAATTAAAAACAAATCCATTTTTTTTGTATCTTTAAACTTGTTAGCTTGTTTCCTTGACCTCCTCACACCTCCCCTTTTTGTATTCCCATTTAGATAATCAAATCAACAAATCCTTACCCTCTTTCATTTATCTTAACTCTATATCTTAACATATTATAACTCTATATTTTCATCCATTATCAATCCATTTTTGCATATTCTTATTAACTTTGTTGCTAATGCCACTTGTTTTCAATCCAACATCATTCTAACATTCATTAATTTTACAGTGTTTCTGCAGATAGTCTTTAAATTTCTTCCAATCTTCTTCCACCAACTCTTCTCCCAGGTCTCGGATTCTGCCAGTCATTTCCGCCAGTTCCATATAGTCCATCACCTTCATCTGCCACTCTTCCAGGGTGGGTAAATCTTGTGTCTTCCAATACTTTGCAATAAGTATTCTTGCTGCTGTTGTTGCATACATGAAGAAAGTTCTATCCTTCTTTGGCACCAATTGGCCGACTATGCCCAGGAGAAAGGCCTCTGGTTTCTTCAGGAAGGTATATTTAAATACCTTTTTCATTTCATTATAGATCATCTCCCAGAAAGCCTTAATCTTTGGGCACGTCCACCAAAGGTGAAAGAATGTACCTCCATTTTCTTTACATTTCCAACATTTGTTATCGGGCAAATGATATATTTTTGCAAGCTTGACTGGTGTCATGTACCACCTGTATATCATTTTCATAATATTCTCTCTTAAGGCATTACATGCCGTATATTTCATACCGGTGGTCCACAACTGTTCCCAGTCAGCAAACATAATGTTGTGTCCAACATCTTGTGCCCATTTAATCATAGCAGATTTAACCGTTTCATCCTGCGTATTCCATTTTAACAGCAAGTTATACATTCTTGAAAGTATCTTAGTTTTGGGATCTAACAATTCTGTTTCCAATTTTGATTTTTCCACCTGGAAGCCAATTTTTTTGTCCAAATTGTAGGCCTCTCTTATTTGATAATAATGAAGCCAGTCTCGCACTTTATCTTTTAATTTCTCAAAACTCTGCAATTTCAATTTGTCTCCTTCTTGTTCCAATATTTCCCAATATTTCGGCCATTTGGCCTCCATATTGAGCTTTTTCTGAGCCTTTGCTTCCATTGGTGACAACCACCTTGGGGTTTTATTTTCAAGTAAGTCTTTATATCTTATCCAGACATTAAACAAAGCTTTCCTGACAATATGGTTTTTAAATGCTTTATGTGCTTTAACCTTGTCGTACCACAAATATGCATGCCACCCAAAAACATTATTAAAACCTTCTAAGTCCAAAATGTCTGTGTTGTTCTCAAGAAGCAGCCAATCTTTCAACCAGCAGAATGCTGCTGATTCATAGTAAAGTTTAAGGTCTGGCAGGGCAAATCCGCCTCTTTCCTTTGCATCAGTTAATATTTTAAATTTTATTCTGGGCTTCTTGCCCTGCCAGACAAATCTAGAAATATTTCTCTGCCACTTCTTGAAACAGTCCATCTTGTCCAAAATTTGCAGTGATTGAAACAAAAATAACATTTTTGGCAATACATTCATCTTTATAGCTGCAATTCGACCCAACAAGGAAAGCTTCAAATTTGACCATATTTCTAAGTCTTTTTTCACTTCTGTCCAACATTTCTCATAGTTATCTTTAAATAAGTTTAAGTTCTTAGCAGTCATATTAACCCCCAAATATTTTACTTTCTTAACTAATGTTAAACCTGTCTCCTTCTGAAACCTCTCTTTCTCAATCGGTGTTAAATTTTTCTCAAGAACTTTAGTTTTTGACTTGTTCAGCTTAAATCCTGCCAAATGATCAAATTCTTGAATCAGTTCTAATACCCTTTCCGTACTAGACTCTGGCTCCTGTAACGTCAAAACTAGGTCATCTGCAAAAGCTTTCAATTTGTATTGTTTGGCTCCGACCTGGATACCTTTAATCAGACGGTCCCTTCTAATCATATTTAGCAAAACCTCCAGGACCGAAATAAAAAGCAATGGGGAAATTGGACAACCTTGTCGTGTCCCTTTCTCTATCTTAAATTCCTCCGTCATCACATTATTAACTATTAGCTTGGCCTTTTGTTCTGAGTAAATTGCACATAAATTCATTTTCTAGTCTGGTAGGGAGTCAGACAACATGGAAACATGATGATTAGATATGTGAGTGACTTGTTATTCCACTTCCTGGGTAGAAATCAATTTGGTGTCCAGGGGCTTGTGATTCATTTGGATGCTTCCTTTTAACCAACTAGCAAAGGAGGCATATTTTGCTGATTTCTCTCTGCAGGAAATCTCATGAGCTGATTTTCAGGGATGCTAGGGAATTCAGGGGAGTGAAGGAATCTGCAGAGCGCCTGCTACATGGTCCTTTTATGAGCATAAGGGCATCAATCCGATTCCACTTGCTGCCTGCTCCTAAGCCATTAATTGAAAGCTAAAGGTTGATTCCACTATGTACATTGCTAGTGTGTGGAATGTGACAGTCGCATCCACACCAGACCTTCAAAGTGCTACTATACCACTTTTAAGAGCTATGGACAATTTTGGGAACTGTAGTCTACTGATCTCATAGAGCTACAAATCCCAGTGCCCATCAGAAACTACCACTTCCAACAATTCTCTGTGACTCTTACAGTGACACAATAGTGCTTTAAATGAATGGTGGATATGTGACCTAATATGGAACACATCCATTTACATTAAAACTTTTGTACATCAGCTTTCGTTTTTAAAACCTCTAGTTCAGTAGCTAGAAATGCTCAATAAATATTAAGTAGTAGTATACAGTATATATTTTTGGTATCTTTAAAACCGTCAAATCTCTTTTGCTTTAGGATGTTCAGAAAGAGCGAGAAGCTCACACGTATCTCACCAAAGAAGCAATCAAGGAAAAAGTCCAGACGTACAATTCAGATGTCACTGACAAGCTAAAGATGACATTGGTAAGACTTTGTGTAAAGTTGTTTTTTTTAGTTTTGGTAGTTTAAAGGGGTGCATGGCGGCAACATCAAATCAGCACTGTATGCTTTGAGTATATGGGCTTAGACAAAAAATACTTATTATCATATTACTTATTTCATTTTTTTCACATTCTGTGTATTTGTACTTAAAATATTCCTAAACACTATATAGCAGAATGGTGCTACCTTATTGGTTTGCAGTCAAAGAGAGGAAAACAAGCAAATTCAGCATATGCCTTTGTTAAATCCAGCAGTGTCATGGGGCTACCTTTGAAGGATCTTCAAAAGTTCCAGTTGATTTAGTATGCAGGAGCAAGGATGGTAGTGGGTACTTGCCCTTGGGGTCATGTGAGACCTGTTCTGCAAGAGCTGCACATTGCCAGTTTGTTTCTGGGCACAAGTCAATGTTTTGAAAATTAACCCTCTAAAGCCCTACAACAGGGGCAGAGAATGGGATCTGGCTGGCAGGCCAAATCCTGAGCTCCCCTACCCTTCTCAGGGCCATTTTGACAGGCCCTAACAATCAAGGTAGAGACGCAGGTGGCGCTGTGGGTTAAACCACAGAGCCTAGGACTTGCCGATCAGAAGGTTGGCAGTTCGAATCCTCGTGACGGGGTGAGCTCCCGTCGCTCGGTCCCTGCTCCTGCCAACCTAGCAGTTCGAAAACACGTCAAAGTGCAAGTAGATAAATAGGTACTGCTCTGGCGGGAAGGTAAATGGCGTTTCTGTGCACTGCTGTGGTTCGCCAGAAGCGGCTTAGTCATGCTGGCCACATGACCCGGAAGCTGTACGCCGGCACCCTCGGCCAATAAAGAGAGATGAGCGCCGCAACCCCAGAGTCGGCCACGACTGGACCTAATGGTCAGGGGTCCCTTTACCTTTAACAATCAAGGTGACCCAGCAAGCCATACTTTGAGAGCAAACTCTGCTTTGTGTAAGGATAAGGTAGTGCAGCAGATCTCAGCAGGCCTTGCTGTAGGCCTCAGTCAGCTGACTGGCATTCACGGCAAGCTCACTCGCAGAGGAAGATCTTTTGTATTGCCAGCTTGAATTCAAAGGAGGAATCTGGGGTGTGCTTCTGATTTCTCTTCATTTTAGCCGTGGCTTGAAATTCCCCTGTGCTTGACATCATAGATGCTATCAAGCATAGGAAAGATGTTTGTGCTTTGGCTCTCTCCAAGACCTGGCAGAACTAATTTGATCTGCGGCCTGGCAGTTCCCACCTTTGCCCTAAAAGGCTTGGGCCCAGGTTGCCTAAAGAGCACACTGCCTTAACATCTGGTGGAGGGGCCTTCTCTACGTTTCATCTATGATGGAAGCAATTTGAGTGTGACTTTCAATGGCCACATTCCATTTTATATCCGCTTGCCCCACAAAATCTGGGTGGCTCCCTTTCTTGCTGGCTAGTAAAGACTTTGAAAGAAATTATATGCCAGACCTTTGCCATACGTGGCAGGATGGCAGATAAGTCTCCCCCAGCCCCTCTGAGTTGGTTTTCATGTTATCGCAGAATAATAGAATCATAGGATTGGAAGAGATCCTGAGGATTTTCCAGCCCAACTCCCTGCAGTACAGGAATATACAACTGTCCCACCTGGGGATCAAACTTGTAACTCAAATTCAGCAATGTGCTCTAGCCAACTGAGCTATGTCTGCATTCACTTGTGTTACGTTGGGGTTTTTATGTTGATTTTGTTGCGACGTTGTGATGTGCCAGCATTCGAAAGGGGGGGGGGGAGCAAAAATGGATGTACAGAAATGTATCTGATCCTTGAGCTTCTGGTTATTTTGAAAGAACTAATCCTATAGTTTTTGTGTGTATTCTAGCACTCCAGCGGAGTATACACCGGCTTCATCAAAGTTCAGATGGAACTGTGCAGACCCATCACGGTACGGGCTCCTGCGAGTCCTGGGAAGCATGTCAACAACAACTCGGAGACAGCTTTTTGCTTGCCTAACGGGTACACAAATACCCTTCACATCAGCAGCACTAACACAGTTCGTGAAGTTATTGAAGCTTTGCTCAAGAAGTTCATGGTGGCTGATAACCCTGCCAAGTTTGCGCTTTATAAACGTTGTCACAAGGAAGATCAAGGTATGCTTCTAAATCTTCTGAATGATCATATAGTCACTCTGTACTCTTAAGACTTGGGGAAGAGGGCTCCCTGGTTTGAAGTCCCATCTAGCAGAGGTTTTCAACCATTTTGGGTCCACAGCTCCCTTGACCAACTATATTCTTTCTGCGGCACCCCTGTGGGGCTCAGGAGCCCAGTTATGTCACCCCTTGCCTGCAGAGCCACCAGCCCCTCAGCCCTTTTCGAACACACTCCCTTGTGGAGTGTTCCCTCAGCCTTGTCGCCTCCCCTCTCTCCTTAGGAGTTGTCTGGGCAGCTGCAGCTGCTGCCACCCCTGGTCTCTGAGCTGCCCCTCCCCTGACCCAAAGAGAGGTGCCTTCTCCCACTGCCCCACAGGGGCCTGGGAAGCAACCCCAGGCCAGCCCTAGAAGCACCATTCACCTGTGGAACTTGTAGTCAGGGCTGCTGCAACAAACAGCTGTGCAAGCCTTAAGGAGGCAGAGTTGAGAGAGGGCATCAGAGGAGGGAGGGAAGGAAGGAGGGACAGAGTTCCCGTGGCGTCCCTGACCATCATTCAAGGCACCCCAGGAGGCCATGGCACACTGGTTGAAAACCACTGCCATATAGTGATAGCGGTTTCATAATTTCTGACCTCCCAATATATTGTGAATCCTTACGTGTGTGTGTGCGCACACGCTATGCAAAAATCACAATGTGGGGAAAACCATGAAGCCAGCCCATGCCTGATGCCTCTACAAAACTCCATCCTTATTTCAGACATCGTGATATATCAGTTTATCACAATGTTTAGCTGGTGATATATCACAATGTTGAAAACCAAGTATCATCTGGCCCTATTGAGGACACTAGAGTTTGTTGGAAAATACTTAGATTTATTCAGCTTGATGGATTTTACTGCAGAGGGCTGTAGTACATAAGTAACGCCAAAAAGGTGAGTGCTTTCTACTAAGGCAAAATCGTCATTAGATACACAACCCATAGATTCACTCCAAACACTGTTTAGATCCAGCCACATTGCACTATTGTATAGGCCAACCTGTTTACATCTAAATACTAGGCCCATTAAACACAACATGCACTTGTATCATGTTTTGGAAATACAGTACCATCTTTCTGTTTAGGTGGTGTATGAATTGAAAAAGCACATAAATAATATTGTCTAATAAAATCGCATACATTTGCTATAAGACTCTAAAACAAGCAAGCAAGGGAGCCACAAGCCAGAACCATAAAAGATTTAAAGAACTGAGTTCTAGTTTAAGGCAGCCTTTCTTATCTTCCTTCTAAAACTGCATAAATGTCCTTGTTTTTGAAAAAGGCTCTGGAAACGGTTCTTGCTACCCTTGCTGTTGGGCCACCACTGAGAAGGCTATCTTCTCTGAATGCAAAATTGCTTCACATGCCAAACAGAAGGAGCAAGATTTCATTCCAGTGCTTAGGAATGTTCATCTGGCAAAAGCGGTCCCTTAGATATACTTGAGTCTTGGGTGTAAAATAAAGTGGTTGGCGTTTTTCCCCCCGCAAGTTGCAGGAAACTGATTGCATATACACTTGTCAGTTTTGTGTATTCTGAATATGTTTAAGTTTGGGTGTTTTGCTTAGTGTTTCCTTTTTTGCTTTAGCAGTTGTCATTGTTGCTGTGCCTCACGTAATGAACTTTCCTCATAATTCTCAGTTTGTGCAGCAACATTTGAGGTGTGTGTGGGGGGGGTATTTTGTGTGTATGTTGATCTAGTTCTAGTTCAGCAGAAATTCTGTATGCATATTTACTCCCCACCCCTTTTAATCTTACACTTTTTTCAGTGTATATGTGCAAGCTCTCAGAAATTGAACATCCCCTTTATTTGCGGTTGGTGGCAGGCCCAAGGACAGACATGCTGAGTTTTGTTCTGCGTGAGCATGAAACTGGAGAGTTTTTGGTAAGTTGGCAGCTCTGTTTATAGCACCAAACAGCTTGGAGGGGTTCTTGAGGGTTTTCAAGCCCTACTTTTTTCCATTGCCAGGATTTGGGGCTATTTTCCAATTGATGTTTGTCAAGTGTACTACTCTCAGGGCTCCTTTGTAGACCAGAGAAGGACCTGTTTAAATTACAGACTGGATTTTAACTGGTATCAAAAGATTTTTTAATCATCTACATGCTTTTGTAATCCCCTTTCCCCTCCACAGTGGGAAGCCTTTAGTGTTCCTGAACTACAGAACTTCTTGCGTATACTGGACAAGGAAGAAGATGAGCAGCTGCAAATCTTACAAAGACGCTACGCAGCATACAGAGACAAACTTGAAGAAGCCCTCGGTGGAGTCTGGAAACCAGGTTAAAATAGGGCCAAAGAACACTCAGGAAAAATACAAATCACCAAATATTGCATAGCATGCCAACCCCCAGAGCAAGAGCAAGAGTACCTGTGTCATTAAAACATATGACCTTTTTTTGTTATCATAGAGGTGGTTCTGTAAATTTGACATACTTTTACATCTTGCAGGTAGCAGCAAAGGGAATTTGCAATATTTGCAGACCTGTGTTGTGTGCGTACTTCACGAGTCTTTTCAAGATTGCATCATGTGATTGTATGATGAATCTGTTTTCAAAGACCCTGTGAAACACGAGACATTATGTGCTTTAATTATAATTTGTAGCTTTTGAAACTTAAAGGGGTGTGCAAGTTAGATTTTATTATAAATCTCAGCTCGGTTTAGAATAAGGATTATCACACTATTTGATACCAAAATTGATTTTTGCACTACCTTTCTTCTGATATTTTTGAAATACGTATTATTTTTATTTGTAGAAGGGATGAACAATTGTGTCCCAAATGTTATGCAGAAGGTGTTGAAGTAGTCTGAGCTGGAGAAGGTAGAGGGGAAGTAGAAAAGAAGGTGAGAGAGGAGAGAAGTGAGAATGTTGGAACAGGAGAAAAGTTGGTTAGTGTGTTGTAAAGACGGTTGAGTGTTTATGCTGATTAGTATTACTGAAATTAATATATTCAGATGCTATTATTGAGAGAGAATTTACTAAATATAGTAAAAGCTGAATTGCATAGAGGCTGTGTGCGACTAGCAACACACTTTAGTCACAGTCTTGCATGTGCTGTTAAAATACACTCAGATTCTTGGTTGAGGTTTTCATGAGTAAAAACAGCATTTAAAGAATTAATCCACAACTGTTGCAATGCTGAAAGGTGCAGTTGCCTTAATCTCACCACAAAACTTTGTACCTTTGTTTAGAAAGAGGCAAAATAGTGCCATTCTCCTGGTTTTATTTAAAAACCCAAGGAAGTAAGAAAATCTTTCTGAATTAAGTATGCTAGGAGGGAAAGTAGCTGCGCTGTGAGCAACTTGAGCTATCTCTGGTTTGGTTTCTGTGTTTAAACTATACAAGTTTTGAAAAACTGGCTAGGATTCTGTATGCTGCTGAACCATGGTAAATAATTGGAAGAGGAAGAATTTTGACTGTAACTGCATTTTTTTCCAGAACTATTTTTATCTAAAGTATATAAGGTGTAAATGAAATCAAAGAAATGGGTGTGCAATTCAAACCTTTATATAAATGTATCAAAAGACTTCCAAGTTTATATTTGCGGCCACCCAGGGGAAAAAAAGATATTGGCTTGGAGTAACTTTAATTTATATAATTTAAGGAATCGTGAGCAGCAACCATTCCCCACTCCCTTTGAATTATTTGGGCATTAATTTTGAAATTTCTGAGTAATATCTGCCAGTTGCTGACACCTGGTGGGGATTATATCCAACTCCAAGACATATGTTCTCTTGGAAAAGTGTGCCTTTTATTGTTTTTAAAACTTTGGCTGCTTATTCCCCTCAAAATATTGAGGTTTGAGGGAGAGGTTCTAATCTCAGACTTGCCAAGACAATCGTGATATATTAAATGGTTAGCAATAACTTAAAAGTAGAATTAGGTATCAATCAAAGGCATATCTTGTTGGAGTTTTTATTATTATTTCATGTGTAATACTGTAGTGCTTTGTGTGTGTCTTACTGTTTTTTACTGGAGACCTAATCAAGAGTCACATAGGGTAGTGGGTGCAGGTTATGCGTTGAACATCAGTTTTGGAATTATTTTTCTACAAAGGCTATGTCACATTATCGGAAAGGTTTAGGTGTTAACTGCTTCTATGTGCCAGCCACCCAGAAGCCTTTGCCCTTTGTTGAGGGAAGTGTTAACATTTAAATGCTTCTTATGGCACACATGTTGGCCAGTTGTGCGCAAGGGTATATACCCTGCTAGGAACACACCATTAACTGGCAGAGTGTGTACACTTTGCGCACAGTGGCACCATCCTCTTAGCAAGATGCATCAAACATGGCTTCTGCATAAAGCATTGTCACAGAAAGAGAATTTTCACTAGAGCAGAGCCGAAAGTTAATCACTGAGCCCTTTCTGCCAAAATTAGGGGTGCAGAGGTTAGCGCCACCCCACAAAAAACAACAACGGTGGTGACCCCCCCCCACCTCATTTTTTTTTTTGTTCCTTCCACTGCATTTTCATTTATTTTTCCCATTTCTGAGTGCTGTTGCTTTGTTTCAAAATGGCAGCTTTTTTTTTTTACAGCGGTTCTCAACCTGTGGGTCCCCAGATGTTGTTGGACTACAACTCCCATCATCCCTGAGCTCTGGCCTTGCTAACTAGGGGTGATGGGAGTTGTAGTCCAACCTCTGGGGACCCACAGGTTGGGAAAGGCTGCACCTGTCTTGAAGCCAGATTGGAGTGACGGCAGGAGGGCCCTGCTTCCTGCTTCCACTCTGGTTGGCTTCCTGGGTTAAGAATTCAGTGGAGTAAGGGAAGAAAGCTCACATTTCCCACCCCCGTTTTGGCCTCAGAATGGACACCATCAGAGCTAGGAAGCAGAATATCCTGTATGCAGTGGAAGAAATGCCATCGGCAAGTCAGGAGAAAACCCCACCCTGATTTGTGTTCGTATTCTCATGTGCACAGTTCCAAAATGGCTGCCCAACTTGGATGTGGTAAACTGGGGAAGAGGAGTGCATTTTGGCTTAGCTCTTTGCTCATGCCTTGCATCTGGGAGCAGCTGAATTCTAAACTGGCCTTCGGAGTCACTTAATTCTATTGAAACTCATAAAAAGTTGATGTTTGGAATTTTAATATTAATCAGGTTGCGCGAAATTTAAATACTGTATTTCAGTCTAGAAATGACAATCTACAAGTATGTGAATCTTAATTATTATTATTTTTACTTGAACTTTGTGTTTTCCTTACCCCTACATCTTCTCTTGGTGTGTTTTATGAACTGCAGGAATAACAGGATTTATATTCCAAGCAGTCTCAAGCTGAAAACACACTGGTTACTACAGGTGTTTTGTTTTTGTTTTTTGTTTTAAAAACCCAAAGCTTCAAAGAATAGGTCAACATTGATCCAAAGGTAGGGTTTTTTGGAAGGCTTTAATTTTGTTTTCTTGTCAGGTTCTCAATCTGTCAAAGATGCATTGCAAACTGTTTTATGTTTTGACTTTGGTAGTAGCTGACTGGAGGGTGATGTGGAAAACACTGAAAAAATGTTTTCTTTTTTAAAAAAACAAACTTGTACTATTTATTTTGATTTTTTTTAAATAGGGAAGCCTTAGTGATTCCCTCTGAAGTTGTTATAGCAAGTTGTAATTCCATCATTAAAGCTGAAGTTGACACCGATATTGTTTAATTATTGATTTAAGTTTATAGTACTTCCAACTACAAGTTAATGGCTACAATCTTTGCTAACTTGATGGGACTTCGCAACAGCAGTATCCTGAATCAGCACCAGGCATCTGACACCAGCTAAATTTGCCTCAATGTCTCCAAGGTTGAGGGGTACAATATTTACATTATTTTTGTTGTTTTTACAGTTATACTTCCACATGCCAGAGATGGATAGTGACTTTCCCAGGACACAAAATTCTGCTATGTTCAAGGATAAGAAAAAGCAAACCATTTGTTCACGTTCCAGCAATCAGGAAAATTCCTTACAAATTCAAATCACGCATCCTAGTAAAGGCACAACCAAGCCTGCAGCAAGTATTCTTCAGCTTAGGGATGGCAGGTACTTAACACATTAAGCAGCTATGGCCCATTAGAATCTGAGAGAGTTGTCATATTGTAGACATTGCCTATTATCACAACCCTTTATACTTTGAGAAACTGCAGGGCCTGCATTTATCCAAAATTGTTTTTCAGGGCTCTAACATGATGCTATAACATCTAACGAAAACTTAACCACAGACCTTCATTGGTTATAAAAGATTCATCATTGCTGCTGGAGTCTTTAGAGCTTTATTAAGTGAGAGCAACCCAACTGAAGTTGGAGTTCTGTTACAAAAGCGAAGCAAATGAATGATAAACAAAATTAAACCATGCTGAAAAATAGGTTGGTGTGCTGTAAAGTGATTTCTCGTAGAAATCATCATGAAAAAGAACACATGACATTCTGTATAGTTTCTTTATTCAAATCTCACTTCAGAAACCACGGAGCAGGCCCAGAATTTTCAGTAGCTTGGGATCTCTCTCTGCATTAAATGTTACAATCGTAAGATAATTTGTAGTGCTAATTTGGGTTTTTCCTGAGGTTTCACTATAGGTAAAGCAACCAGCTTCCACTGGGGTGGTCATGGGTGTTGGGGTTCCCCCTCCCCTATTTAACAAAGACATTTTATTTATTGAAGTGTTCATGCTATTTATTATGCATAGCTATTCATGCCCTGGTTACTGTCACGTGCGCTAAATGTTGTCTTTTAAGGATGATCTGGAAGCTTTAACTCGGGGGTCAGCAAACTTTTTCAGCAGGGGGCCAGTCCACTGTCCCTCAGACCTTGGGGGCCAGACTATATTTTGAAGAAGGAAAAAGAACGAATTCCTTTGCCCCACAAATAACCCAGAGATGCATTTTAAATAAAAGCACACATTCTGCTCATGTAAAAACACGCCGATTCCCGGTCTGCCCGCTGGCTGGATTTAGAAGGCAGTTGGGCTGGATCCGGCCCCCGGGCCTTAGTTGCCTACCCATGCTTTAACTCATAGAAAACAGCTGCTGAGTTACATGTGCAGGCTAAACAATACATTTTTCAGAGGAATATACAGGACATACTCTGCACCACCTCTTCTGCTTTCAAAGAGCCAATGAAAGTGTTGATTGTTCCCTTTAAAGCCTTAAATAGTGTAAGACCAGGTTATCAGGAGGAGGAGGCCCCATTAGCTAAAGCGGTGCTTCAGGTTAAGAACAGTTTCGGGTTAAGAACGGACCTCCGGAACGAATTAAGTACTTAACCCAAGGTACCACTGTAGAACATAAGGCCCCATAAAACAGATGAAGTGTTAATTGTGCTTGTGTTCTTAAAAGCACTTCAAAGGGAGTCAGAACTGTGCTAATGGCCACAGAGCGCAGCACTTGTGTAATTTCAACACGCAGTGGTCTTGTGTAGTGAGGTGTCCCGCCCCTTGCTGCCAAGCGGTGTGTACACTTCAGAACATTATGTGGATGCAGGATGTGTTGTTGTTTTTACAAAATTTTAAGCTGTTCCTCACAAAGCTAAATCAATGTGTCATGATCACCAAACAGATACGTCACTCAACAATTCAGATGTGTGTGCCTTTAATTTCAGTTCATCACAATCAATTATTTTTGTTGTACATAAATTTAATTACTGAAAAGTGCAGCAATAATACAGGGTCCTTCAAAGGGCACTTTCTAAAAAAAATTGCTATGATTCATGAGTAAGAAAACTAGCATACATAGTTGTCATACAGCAACACTTAAAGGAAAACTGAACAGAAAATGCCATGGTTTTGAACAGTATTACAACATTTTACTGGGGGTTTTTGTTTTTGTTTTGTACTGATCAGGATGGATTTGGTGGTGTGGGGCCTAGGTACAAAAAAGACCTACCTAGTACAAGCACTTGTAAAACCCTAGCAATTACATGCAGTGACTGTCTATTTGGTGAGTTACATATGAACAGACAGCCTTCCAGAATAATTTGTCTTTTAAAAGAACTTGCATTTTGGCCAAGAGTTGTTTTTTAGCAGAAACTTCTGAGATGATAGGGCAGTGCTGTGAAACGATAACGAGCCCTGAAAAAAATTGATAGGTTCTGTTAATTGAGCTAGAAGTTGTTTTTTCTCTGCACAAGAGAGGTGAGCTGTGAAAAAAAAAATCTTAATTAAAACTCCACCAGTCAACTCTGGGCTGCTGCTCACAATTATATAGCAGCTATACAATGTCATGAGTAACTGTGTGCAAATTGGCTTGCCAGGCAGATTCATTTTCTACTGCATAGTTTGCTCCCACATCACTGCCAAGCAGCTCTCAGTTTAGCAATGTGAATGTTACCATCACGTTTTCTTTAAAACTAATACTGTGTAAGGCCTCTGTTGGTATCCAACAGTTGGACAGCGTCTTCATCGTAAAGTGCAAACAGACAACAATAGCTAGAATCTTACAGAAAGAAGTGATTAGATCTGTGGGGGGGGCTGTGTGTTACTTTTAGGTAAATGCTTAGGCGCAAAGACTGGTTAAAAGTAGGTTTCTAGTGGTCCTTTCATTCTTACGATTCCACTTGGCATCAAGTTCAAAGCAGCCTGTTTTTCCCATGCCAACATTGTGCATTGAGACATGATCGGACTTCCTCTCCCTGACACCCCCAAAGCTCCCCCAATCCCCACCCAGAGCAAATTTTGGGGTTGTATCGGGATCTACAGGTGGAGGAAAAGGGAAAGTCCAGTTTGCGTGAACTAAAATCAATTGCACAAGTTGTGGTTTGTTTGTTTTTTAACAGAAGATATGTAGCTTTGGATAGGATAGTTAGAAGTTAACACATTTAAGACATTTTGAGATGCAAGCTCACTGTTCTGAAATAAAATAACAGTAAGAACCTAAAGAAATAACAAAACAAGTAAAATCTTTCCATTCTACGTTTTACAAGATCCCAAGTTTCTTCCTGAATTGCTATTGTATATTACCTGGTTCATAAGTGCCTTGTGAAGAATCAACTGGTGGATTTCATAGTATTAAATATACCAAACTACTACTAAGTTGTTCCACTCATTCTGTATGGTTAGTTTCGATAGCATGAACATTGTTTAAGACATGCAGCACAGAATCTTTTGCTCAGACCAAGTAAAACACCTTAACTCTTAAATGTTTATCTTAAAGTCAGGGGTGGCAAACTGTTGGCCTGCCAGATACCACTGAACTTCCATCATTCCAGACTGATGAATGTGATGGCTGGGACTGATGGCAATTGGGAATCCAACAACCTCCAGGTGATTACAGGCTCCCACCCCCTACTCTCAAGTCCACACAAACAGAATATTACAAATGAATATATTAGAAGTTAACCTTAATATGGTATAGGAGCTTGCTACTAAAATATGTTGGAACTCATTCTGATCCACTCTAGCTAGAGGTATTAAATGCAGACGGGGAGACAAGAGTAATCTTTCTCAAGGTTATGTATGACAAACAGAAAATAAAAACACATAATCTATTTAACTGCAGCAGAACTGACATGTTTCTAGCTCTGATTTAAATCACTAAAGTTGACGAGCAATGCCCCCCCTTGCTGGTTTTCAGAGGTGTTTAAATTGGCTGGAGCCTAAATCTCTGAAGCAATTTCCTTTCATGCTCTCCCCCCATTTCCAGGATGACTCAAGCCACCTTCTCACCTTATTGCTCCTTGACCCTGCTGCTCTTTATGTGACCTCAGCCTTTATCATCTGACACAGCATATGTCCAAATAGGCCATTCTTATAAAAGAGGTCCATTTATATTTGTTGGTCCTATCTATTGTTAGGTGGATACGACTGGGACAAAACTGTTTGGGGGCGTTGTGTTGCCCAAGTGTTTAAGGAGATATGCCCTTTGGGTGATAAGTCAGCCAATTGAAGAGAACTGGTCTGGTATTCAAGCAAATGTCGATAACAGCTAGCAAAATAGTCTGATCGGCTTAATATTAAATAAAAATAGGACCAAACGTTCAGCAAGTGCTAACAATATATTTCACAGGCATAGGGCAATCAAGAATAAGAAGAGTCAAATCTGGGCATCAAATAAATATGACCTGCAGTTTTCTGGCATAAAGGGCTAATACAGTAAGCATTATATCCTAAAGCAACTTTCTCAGATGAGGCACTGGAAATACTCTCCTCTGTATATATTGCTACATTGGGACGTCAGATTCTATTGTACTTTTGAGAATGCACATTTTCCAATTAAAATATCACTCTTAAATTAGTGGCTCCCATACAAAATAAATGGCACATTCAGCGCATTTTCTATCTTTTTTTTGGGGGGGGGTGTCTCTCCATTTAGTGGTTTACTTGGTTCTGATCTGAAAAGAGAGTTGATTAATACATATTGAGACAATCTAACAGGCACATACATTCTAATCAGCAATTCCAGACGAGTCCTGAAAGGCTGAAAAGAAAAACAATGGCCACCTCCCTGGTTAAAACTTGATTATACTAGACTTCAAACACAACCCAGAAGCATGGTGCATCTTCTTAAAAAGCTTAGCCGGTAGTGCTGTAGGGAGGCGATCTATAGCCTCTGCCTACAGGGCAGGCCCAGGATGACCCTGCTCCCCCCGAAAAAAACTTGCGTCAGGACCAGCTCTCAAAGGTAAGTAGTTAACACAGTTTCCACCTGAGGTCTTTCACATAACACCAAACAAATTGAGATTCCTGGCCACAAGTCAACATTGTACTTCAAGATGCCATTTTCAGATTGATGTGGTAATCAGATTTTGAGGGAACTAGACCAATCATGTCTGTTAGCATGTATTGCACAAAATAACCAGCTGGGGAGGTCATCTTCTCCAAACAGAGTCCGCCAATCATGCCTTTCAGATGTAGTCATAGTGGATTCAGCAGATACTCTGCAGTCACTTTGAAGAAATGTTAACAAAACAGGCTAGTCACTGCAGCTACAGGGACCGTGTAAAAAGTCTGCGAGCCTGAGTCCCATGATTGCTGAACATCAGGTGTGGGTTGAACTTGTATCTGCAGGGAAAGGGGTGAGTTTGGGAGAAGAGGAGGGGAAAACAAGTGCTTTCAAGTCAAGTCTGGTATTTACAGTTTTTAAAAATATCAGCATTCTATGTGTGATACAGAATCTCTTGCTGATCTTTTCCTAGAGAGAAACCTCTGCTGTATTAGTTACATCACACTCATGCAAGAACCCCGTGCTCCATTAAAATGAATGGCGGCTATACAGATGCTGCATTTAGTTGAATACAGTATATTTAAAGAAGCAACTGGTTCTGTTGTTTAGTTCCAAGCTCAAAAGTGTTTGAAGCAGTTGCTAGCAAGCAAGCTGCAGCAAGGGGTTTGTTATATATAAGCTTTAAAGACTTCATGGTTAGGGCCCAGATATGCGGTTTCTTTTAAAGCCTGTGGCTTGGACCAAGGAAAACCTCCTTCCCCTGAACCCCCCCCCCAATCCTTTCGGGAGAATCAGGTTGGGTGCAAGTAAGGGGAGGAAAATTGAAAAACCTTTTATTCAAGATAAATGATCTTAGTATTCAGGTCTCAGGTGTGTAGGTGTGTGTGTGTGTGTGTGTGTGTGTGTGTGTGTGTGTGTGTGTATTTCTTTACCGCTTTATATTTTTAATTAAAAAATCTCAAAGTGGTTTACAGCATATTAAATCAATAAAACATGAGCCGGGTGACGTTCCTCCAGCCTCATGAGGAGCCTCTTTAGTGGAACTGGTGAGTATGGGCCATGCCCCCTAGCCCAGGTGGAAAGGGCCTTTTGGGAAGCAGCCTTCACCCCTCACTGCAGGGCGATGTTCCTTTGTTGGATATCCTTCACTATTAAAAGGACTTTTCTCACTTGCAACAATTCCGATTTAAAACCTTGTAACTGAATTTTACTTACAGTAACTCAAAGACCAAGAGGGAAGGTCTATGTGCCTGAACTGTTCAAAAACAGTTGCAAAGCCATATAATGATTGAAATAGGTCAATAAGTGCAGGCTTACCCTGGATCAAAGACCCCTGGTGTGCGGCAAGTTGCTCCAGAACAGGACTGCAACATCATTAGCCGATAGTTCATCTTTTCTAAAATTTCTTGATCTATTGTTTTTGCGATGTTGGTAATCTGGTGCGGGTCTGCAGTCAAGTTGTAAACTTCAACAAACACCTGCATTTAAAAAAACAAACGACAGGCTAAATATGGAACTGAGGATTTATAGCCAGAGATACTACGATGAAGATTGCTATTACATCTTAACATGGTCTATTACAGTGGTACCTCGGGTTACATATGCTTCAGGTTACAGACTCTGCGAACCCAGAAATAGTACCTCGCATTAAGAACTTTGCTTCAGGATGAGAACAGAAATCACGTGGCAGCGGGAGGCCCCATTAGCTAAAGTGATTCATCTTGTTTTTATTATTGCTTGTAAGCCGCTCTGAGCCCGGCCTTGGCTGGGGAGGGCGGGGTATAAATAAAAAATTATTATTATTATTATTAAAGTGGTACCTCAGGTTAAGAACAGTTTCAGGTTAAGAACGGACCCCCAGAACGAATTAAGTTCTTAACCCGAGGTACCACTGTAGATGCCACATGGATAAATCCATTTGTCGATCCCATCCTGTAGCTCCTTTTGTGGGAGTAATACATCTGAACTTCAGCTTGGTTTGTGGGACAGTAAGCAGAAACCAAATCTCTTTCTCATCGTCTTCCAGTTTCACCACTCATAGTGGATCACCCTCACGATAACTGGGAGGCGCTGTCAAGTGAGATGGCCGCCCTCTTCCACTGAGCGTGCAAACTATGGGAGGGAGGGGGACACCCGCCTAGCCTGCCAGGTCAGCTGAATCAACCCTGATGATCTATGGGGTGACAGATGTCGCTTCATGAGCAAGTGTTCATGCAGCCAACATCTTACTAATGAGATTTAAATTTCGCTTCTAAAGGGAGAGGTAGGTCACTAAAATCCTCTCAAAGCCAATTGTCCCGGATCTTTTTACAGACCTGTGTTCCCTCCTCAGTGTTCAAGCTGCCTGCCTCGTTTCAATTTACAATGCTACCGGTTCATCAAACCTTAAGTTTTACATTCGTCATTAACAACTACTGCTAGAGCCGCACCTGTTCGAACAAGAACCGTACTCTGATGTTTGGCCCCAGCCTTGTTTTTCGTACATCCCTTGCAGCATGTAGCAAACAGCACCTTACCCACTGTTTTCTCACTCCAGCAGTGAGATACAGCTGAGTGTACAATCCAGAGCAGGCTATGCATGCAGGTCCCTTTTCTCCTAGTATTAAAATTACTGCCTCTTTAAAGCCAAACAGAGCAGTATTCACTGCCAATGCAGGTAAGGAGTAACATGCCAAAAACCCATTTCTAGCCATTACACAGTTACCTGGTGTGTGATTGCTCTGCACAAAAGGAAATACTAAACTTCTGCACCAATGTTATAGGAACTACTTATACCAAAAGCAACTGAAAATATAACCATGTCCACTAGGATGTGGGGTATATATAACATGGGTTGAGAAATAAGAACGGAAAGTCTTCCCTCTGAAGAATCTAACTAGAAACTGAGAGTGACAGTCAGAAGAGGGAATAAGGGATTGATTGCTGTAGAGATCTTTCACAACGACACCACAGAATAATAGTATTCTGTTAAAACTGATATTCTCTTAAGCTGTGACCTGTTGTCAAGATGGCAATTCTCTGTCACGCAGTGCTGTCATATTCCTTACACATCTCTACCGGCTTCATTTGGCTAAACTCACACAGCTTTCTCTACGTATCTTTTCATTGCAAGATTCTGCTTGAAAAAAACACTTTCAGAGTTCTTGAGCTGACACTGAGTTTACTTCAGAAGACAGAAGGTAAGTGCTGGACTAGCAAGATTATAGGTGAAGGTAAAGGACCCCTGGACGGTTAAGTCCAGTCAAAGGCAACTGGGGTTGTGGCACTCATCTCGCTTTCAGGGCAAGGGAGCCGGCATTTGCCCACAGACAGCTTTCCGGGTCATGTGGCCAGCATAACTAAATTGCTTCTAGCGCAACGGAACACTGTGACGGAAACCAGAGCGCATGGAAACGCCGTTTACTTTCCCACCACAGCAGTACCTATTTATCTACTTGCACTGGTGTGCTTTCGAACTGTTAGGTTGGCAGGATCCAGAACAAAGCAACCGGAGCTCACCCTGTCACGGGGATTCGAACCGCAAAATTATATACCCCTACTAAAGGTTGCTTCCTGCATTGCATTTTACTGACACAGGGATAAATTCTTACAGGAGTGGGTCGTGGTTCCTCTTGTCAAAGTTCACCTAAGTATTTAACGAGTTAGAATTGTCGTTTGGGGTCAGAAGCAGCCCCGGGAGTCTTGCTAACTGCATAACTGAAATGAAAGTTACAAACCCAAAACGAACAGGATGATTAAATATAGATATCTGAACCAACTGTCTGGTGAGGGAGCTTTCAGGTCAAATGGGAAATAGCTGATCACACTAAATTTAACCTATTTGGTTAACCAGGTTCTGGGATTTGCATAAATAACTCCTAGAACTGTTATTCCCATCTGCACAGAATAAATACACTAGGAGTTGAAGTTAACATGGTACTGTAAAAAACAACAACAACCCAAAAAAACAGAACAATTACCTCACGATCATCGAATTCACAGTACTGCAGATCCCACGAAGAAGAGAGTGTTCTTACACATGCATATGTATTGTTGTATGCATCTTCACAGACACAATCTGGAAAACAATGCTATAAAAACAAAAGTTCTGTTACAATGCGGCAGCACACATCCATTGTTACACACGAACAATACAGAGCACTGACAGCGGACAGCGGCGTATGTTAAGACCCAGCCCACAGACTGTCCTAGACGCAACTGCAAATTTGCTTTTAAACTCCTCCTTATTGGGGGCCCATGTACAAGATGCCACTCCTAATCTTTCCACACAAATCCTCGGTGACCCCATGCTTCTCAACATTCTTCAGATAAGGATTCTAAAAGCAAATGGAAGAAGACAGAACTACGTACGGTGACACCGGGTCCAAGGGCAGGGCAGGTAGGATCACTACTGTTGTGTCCTTCTCCTTGGTACTCAACCAAAACATCTGATCTCCAGGTCACATTTGCATCTCCTCTCTAAAATAAAGCAAATGTCAACAACTGTGTGGGTGACTGCAGACCGAGTAGAATGGAAGCTTCATAAAACAAAAAAAAAAGCTTTTAGCCTTCGGAACTGTGGACACTTAAGCCTGAAACTTGTGGTAGCAGCAGCAAAGACTTAAGTATAAACACGAAGCCCCAGTCCTTGCACTCTATAGTTTCATGACTGAAAGCTGACGTCATCTTCAGTAACTGATGTTAGAGATAGAAGAACTGCTGAGAAACAATTTATATGAAGTTTCACACTGCTAAAGTGTCCCTTAAATGCGCTAGGTGCTCTCCACCAGATTCACAATAAAAATGGCGCAAATGTGTGAGGTACAACTACAGAGCTCAGAGATGCTATGCCAGGCATAGGAAAACTTGGCCCTTCAGGTGTTTTTGGCCTACAACTCCCATCATCCCTAGCTAACAGGACCAGTGGTCAGGGATGATGGGAATTGTAGTCCCAAAACATCTGGAGGGCCAAGTTTGCCTATGCCTGTGCTATGCTAAGTTTGCATGTTATAAACATGCACAGTTCCTTTCTTTTAGCTCCTCTGGAACTTATCACAAAGCGTTTTGCTTCGTTTCCCTTCTTTTGCTACTAGAAACAACCTTATACTGTATACAACAGTGTCTCACACTGAATACAAATGATCTGCAGAAAAGGACTTTATGATATGAAAATAGAGATGATGCGTGCAATTTGTAACCCAAGAAAATAAAGACAATTTTTTTTAAAAAAGATACAGGCAAGCTGCATCAGTACTCAAATTATTTTACAATATTATTTAATCGGTAAATTGGGTTGTGTTCAATAAATATACACTCTGATTTGCTTTACACCAGGTTGTATTATTTTGTTGTCCATCTAGCTCGGTATCAGCTGTTCTATGCCTCTCAGACACCGTTCTTTCACATCACATGCTGCCTGATCCTTCCGTTTTAGTGGGTGTCTGCATACAGAAGATCCTGGGTTCAAATTCTATGTTCTACCACTGAAGCTTTCACTCCTACCAATACCAACAGCAAGGGCTGTGTGAAAATACCTACAAGGTAGAGGAGATTACGACTGCTGAGCATCATAATCTAGAGTGGAAGAACAATTACTGAAGAACAATGTTTAGAGCAGTTACCAGAATACCTAATAATAACCACCCCACCAATGTACTTACCAGTAGTGGTAGTAGTGACATCCCATCCATCTGTGTTTTATTTAGATCATAGCCCGCAATATCTAAAATAGTAGGACCCAAATCAACGTTTGCCACAAGCATCTAGAAGGCAGGAAACATAAAATAATTATTATATTTTCCTATTATGGTCCAAGTGGAAACATGCATGTTTTCAGGGTCCAAGAAAATTGGACAAACATGTTAGTCTACACTTGCTTCCGTCACATAAACAGACTTCCACTGTGCTCTGAAAAGCTGAGGGAACATATTGCTAAAGCTCTGGGGAAGCAGTTTAAACAGC
Organism: Podarcis filfolensis; assembly: GCF_964270895.1. NCBI lineage: Eukaryota > Metazoa > Chordata > Lepidosauria > Squamata > Lacertidae > Podarcis > Podarcis filfolensis. Next base: position 30,026,277 of record NC_139612.1, read on the forward strand.
ACTTGCCATTTCCTCCTGCCAGCTTTCTGCATGCACTGACTGAGCTGCCAACTCAGAACATCTTCCATTTAAAGCTAGGACTATAGTTGATACCTGCCTTCTGCTATTAAATGGCAATTACTTGTTATTAACATTTGCTTTACAATAAAAAGGGTAGAAGAAAATACAATGATCATTGCTGTGTAATAACTAATTCTTATCCAAGCCATCCCTCGTATTCTCCCCTCTAATCTTGCATGAGAACTTCTAAGAACTTCCATCCCACTGCATTCCATAAGCAAGACAAAAGAGCAAAAAGGAAGACAGAGGGAAAAACATGAAAGGTGTCCACATTCTAATATACACACCTTGACTATTATTTTTATTAATGTGTCACCTTATGGCCAACTGTGCTAATCTATGATTTGGGACCAGTTATTTATTTAATGTGAACACATGTCTTAAAGGGTGTCTGCAGAAGCAATGAAGCGCCATCTCTAGTGTGAGTCCTGGTCCATCTTCCAATTTTCTAGATGTCATTAGAATACTTTTCACACCCTTTATGTAGTTGCAACATAGTTGGTGCTACCACTAATGATGCCATTATTGAAGTGGTGGCCATAGAGGTAATCATGCAACTTCTTTACTCCAGCCACGACCGCCATGACCTCCCTGTCAATGATCCCTATCTTTAAGTCTGAACAAAATGCTTGTTTAACCTGGAGGTAGGCTGTCTGAATTGTGCATTGCTTTGTTAACGATTTGTTGGGTCTCTGGACCATAATAAAGATTGATTGTGTTGCAACGTAATATTTAGAGAAGGCCAGTAAACAACCAAATTTATCCAGTCCCTCATGTGACTAAGAACTGCCAATGCCTAGGCAAGAAGCTTTGTAACAACTCAACACACACACACAATATTAAATCACACAGGCTTGTAGCTGCTGTTGCTTCTTTGCAAGGCTGATTCAGAAGCAGTAACTTCTTCGTAGGTTTTTGACTATTCCATTCTACACAACTGCAGGCTTTACCACTCACTTTGCTTTGCATATTCTGTTTCCGCTTCTCAACATTTTCTCTCTCTTTCCAATGTCACTCATTCTTAATTATTTTCCCAGTTCAAACAACGAATGTTCTGGAACCAGGCTGCTTTCAAACAACATGGTCGCAGGTATTTGCACTTATTGTAAGTGTAACTTTACCTTGTTTGTTTGGTTGGGTTTGATTCCCGGTCCTCGCACCAACAGTGGAACTTTAATGTCAAACTCGTAGAGCTGTCGTTTGTCAATAGGCAATGAAAACTGACCTAAGAAACATGCAGAACAGAAATTCTATATATTGCATTGACAGCTTTTGTTATTTTATCCCAGGGAGGGGCTAACCTTTGGCCTTCTAGATGTTTGCAGAGTACAACTCCCACCTTCTCTGACTATTGACCATGCTGGCTGAGGCTGCTAAGAGTTTGAGTCTAATATTTGGTGGGTCACAGTTTAGCCACTTCTGCTTTATCCCTCTTGGTGTTTGTTCACTCCCCAGCTGGTCTGCATTTATTCATTAGGGGAACGCTTTATTTTCGGTCACCCCTATATTGTTTTTTGCTTAGAGCTAAATTCCAGGAAGTGACCGCAAAGAGAGAATATAGGACTAAGATGTTTGGAAGCCAATAGTTTCCATAGCCACAAATTTGCATCACTTCTCCCACTTATCTGAAGCTGTTTCAAATGCATTCATAAAAGTTTACAGCATATATATATATATATATATATATATATATATATAACTAAAATACATTCACCTGTATGAAAGCCATTGTCTGAAGTGTAAAAAATGTATGTATTATCCAACTCTTCATGAGATTCCAGCCTCTTCACCAGTTTTTCAATCAGATCATCCACCGACAGAAGTGTCTGCCATCTGCAAGCGAACAGGAAAGTTTAAGTGTTTTAAATGCATGAGGGTATGTGCATGCAAATGTGGAGTATGAGTTTCATAACTCAAAGAAGACTTTCTTATATATTTTTACATTTTTGAGCCCTGCTGTTTTCTATTCTAAAAGGTCCTGTATCTATCAATACCTTGATCTGGTTTGTTTGATAATGAGAACCACCATTTTCATGGGATGCAAATTCAAGCAAGTGTTTGAAAATTCTGCAAGACTCACAACTTTGGGAGGGGTGTAAAAGCATCAGCCGGGTACTTAGGTACTATTTAACAGCTCACTGCAAGTTTGGCTTATTCCAGAGGCAGCTGGTTGCAATGGGCAGAAAAGGAAGCAACCGCTTAAGAGCCAGAGAGAGAAAGCGGGGTTTTTTGTCTCTCCATCTGCACACATAACTAATTCACTACCTCTTTTTCTGCCCCCTGTTCTCTGAAATCTATTCTGGTCAACAGAAAGTGAAACCTGATGTGCTGTGCATGCATTTTGCCCCAGGTGGCATGACCCCACCCTCTCCAGAAAAAAATATATTAAAAGCACTACCCATTGAAAAGATAACCTTCAGTAAGGCTAATATGAACCAATGATTCCCCTCTTAGCCTCCTTTTTGGATGACTTTCAATACCTAGCCAATCACAGCCCTCCAAAACAGTAATTTGCATGAAAGTTAAGTATCCATAACCATCATTCACAACCAACCCACTTTTAGCAGCGTCTTAACATTCTTTGACCATTGAGCCATTGCCTGGCTGCACAGGTGGACCCACAAGACCCACTCTCAGGCACGTATGTGAAGAAGATCAGAAGTGACCACAGGGAGCCGCTGAGAGAGGCCTTAGCAAGGGAGAAATCCCTTCTCTGCTCGGGGCTTTTACTTAAGGCTCTCTTGACTCACAAGCGCTGCAGCCATTTAGAGGAGCGATGCACACAAGCACAGCTTCCACCCCCAACAAGGGAAGGCGTTAACTGTGGATCTGTGGCACAAAGGACTATTACATATAGGGGACTATTCCCGGACCCAGCTGCTCGCTCACTAATGGTTAAGAGGTGGCTATGCCTTCTTAACTGTGCTATGTCATAGGAACTTCATCTCTCAACACACAGCAGAGAAACATTCCTATCTGCTCATGGGGAAAGGAAACTTTCTCCCCGCTCTGCCTTCATCAACAGACCCTCTGATTACTGTGCTAAGTAATGAGATAGGGGTTTCATTTATTGCAAAGCATAATAATGAATTATAATAATAATAATACTCCACCCAACTGGCTGGGTTTCCCCAGCCACTCAGGGCAGCTTCCAGCACATATAAAAACCATAATAAAACATCAAACATTAGAAACAATTTCTTCCTTCCCAGGCTGTCTTTCTCCCTAGCTCCCTTTGATCACATGTGTGTGAGAAATATACGAGAGAGAGAAGAGGGTAAGAGTCGAGTGTACATGAGTGCATGCCAGCAACAAGAGAGAAGGGCTGAGTGCATGCCAGTGTAACATGAGAGCATATTTCAGCATCAGGTGAGATTAGCCAGGTTTGCATGTGCCTGTGTTCCATGTCTTTAAGCTATCTCTCTCTCTGCTTCGCCACCTTCAATGGTCGCCAGTCACTTCTGCTTATCCCTTTCAGCAGCTACTTAAAAGCAACAGCTGTTCTCTGGTACGGAAGGTATGTAAAGACACCAGCTGTTTAAAGGAATCTTTGGTGAGGAAAAGGTGGAGAGACAGATGTGACATTCGTGTAACCAAACTTTCTTCGACCAACTGCAGTTTATTTCATAACCCAAAGCAAGAATATATCGTGTAGATTTTCAAAGCTAACTATATTATATATATATATATATATATATATATATATATATATATATATAGTGTGCTCCATTTCAGTTTTGCAAGAAATCCCATTAAAAAAAAATAGTATAGGTTCCTACCTTTTCCTAAAAGCGTCATCTAGAAATTGTATTGATGAATTAGTCATTGGTGTCTTTGCTTGCCTGATGAGCCAATGTTTGTCCTATAAAACATATTATCAACATTTGTTACTTTAGATTTACTCACTGACTCAATGCAAAGACTTAGGGTGAAGAACAATTTAAAGCACATAAAAAAGGGAACAAACTAGGATTCAGTTTAAAAGCCAACAATGATATTATTTTATTATTTTATCTGGATTGCCTTTTGGACTAAGGTTGGGTTTAACCAACATAATTTTCAGTTTGTGATCAACATTTTACCCACCTCAAGCCACTGGGATTTGGAATGACAGACACAAAAAACTCAAACTATTCCAGTTCAGATAACATGTGCAATCCTATCCATGTCTACTCTGAAGTAAATCCCATTGAGTTCAATGGTGCTTACTCATCGATAAGTGGATATAGGATTGTAGTCTTATAAGTTGGAACTATTTCCCTTTAGCTTTCTTGGTGTCATAAATTAATTTCAGGAACTTTTGTCTTATATAGAAAGATGCTGTCATATTTGGCATTTGATCAGGCTCACTGGTTAATTATTTCGTAATAATTTCGTTAGAAACCAATATAACGTTAGCAGCACAATTTTCCAAAATGATACGGGATATAATCCAATTGGTGCCTTTGTGCTCATGGAAAGATTTTTGTTTGATTGGATATGTTTGCTAACAAGAGAAAGGAAAGTGATTTTTACCAGTTTATCCTTCCCCATGCAGCCAGATACCACCTTTCACCCTGTTCTGGAGGGTTCCCCAATTTTCTGGAGCCAATTTTCAAGGTGTGCTGGGGCAGCAGGGTGAGGGGGAAATTGGCAAACATAGCCTCTTATCCTCTTCCATTAACAGATTATTCATGGACTCTGCAGTCAGTTTCCTATTGCTATGTACGCAAGCTTCTCCTAAAATGGAATCTAACAAGGTTTTGCTTTAATGAACACATACTGCCAGAACACAAGATGCTCTTGGGCCACAAGGAGGAACAAGAACGTTTGAGAGATTGCTCAGACTTTAAAAAACAAACAGGACCTTGAACTGGAGAAGTAGAAAAACAGACAACAGTAAGCGCTGACGAAATCCCCTTCATAATTCTCATCCGATGAGGCTGAGAGCTGCATGGCCTTCACCTTTATTCAGAAACAGCACAAATAGCTCCAGTCTAATCTGGGTTGACAACGTGAATGACTATTTTTTGAAAAGAACTGTGCGTCATTGCTTGCCTAACCACGTTCCTACGCATTTTACTATACAGTAGAACACAGCCTGTCCAAGATAGGAGCCTATGCAGCAACAGCAACTGAAGGACAAATAGTTTTAAGGCACTTTGATGAGTAACGTAACGTAAGTGGGAGTTAGAATCTTAGCTGCAATAGATCGGTGCTGACTATACATTCACCACTGTGAACACAGTACTCCTAGGCACCATTTTATTGATATAAATTCCTGAGACCACTACTTAGCAATCTTCGAGCCACAGATGCAACAACGTCAGATTCTGAAGATCTAGATGCCCAAATTCCCCCCCCCCCCCGCTCTGTGTGTGTTTGTGTGTGTAGGCTAATTGGTCACTAAAGCACTCTCTGAAGCTCCTTAGAAATGACAACTATTCTGGCAGAGTTTCATTATAAGTTAGAAAGGCAAATAGGGGATGCTTGAATACTTTCATCTTGAGTCAGAAGACTGAAAAGGACCCATTGATTTTAAATAGTGCCAACCCTATATACACTTGTTGAAACAACAACAACTAAGCTCATTTCCAAAGAACAGACAACGACTGTATTTTTCGCTCTATAAGACGCACCAGACCACAAGACGCACCTAGTTTTTGGAGGAGGAAAACAAGAAAAAAAAATATTCTGAATTTCAGAAGCCAGAACAGCAAGAGGGATCGCTGCGCAGTGAAAGCAGCAATCCCTCTTGCTGTTCTGGCTTCAGGGATAGCTGCGCAGCCTGCATTCGCTCCATAAGACGCAGACACATTTCCCCTTACTTTTTAGGAGGGAAAAAGTGAGTCTTATAGAGCAAAAAATACGGTAATCACAAGAGTACAATTCACACATTGAGAGGCAATATAAGGGCTGCACATATTGAAGGATACAAACAGGAAACTAAACAAAATTATGAACGGCAGAGGAGCTGACTTAGCCTAAACACTCTCATCACACTCGCCAGAAATTTCTGCATTTTGTAGAGAAATCAAGTTCACCCCCTGTAGACCCGCAACTTCCACCTGCATACTTTGATGCCTTGATCACATGGCAGGTTCTCATGACAGATTCCCATGGTGATCAGCTGTTTTAAAAGCTCAAATGAAGATTAATTCATTATATCTAGCAATCGCCAATTAACACGTTTGTAATAGATAATCCATACCTTTCCATGGATATTGAAATTACTGTTTCTCGGAGCGCTGACATTCTGAAAGCTTTTCTTGTACTGAGGAGCAGCTATCCAAGGTGAGTGGGGTGCAGGAGTTGCTATCATCATGAAGAATGGCTCAAAGTTGGATTTATATTCCAGAAAATCCAAGGACATGTTGGCCTGAAAAAAAATTATGAACTTAAAGCTAATTCTATTTTAATGCTGTCCAAGTAATCAGATACAGATTCTCTCAAGAGACTCCAAAATTACAAATCCCTGTTGCACTGGAAGAGTTACATGTATTTCAACTGTTCCTTTCTTTTGTATTTTCCTTTGAGCAGAAGTTAAATTCTATGTGAGAGGCAGGGAATATTTATTTCTTATTTTATCAAAGTAAGTACCAGAGTTCTTTAGGTCTAACATGTGATGCCATGCTAGTGTCCAGACACAAAAAGGAGGAAAATCTGATAAAACCATTGCTTCAAACTTATGCTATCCCACTATGGGCAGCCATTCTTGTCCAACAATGCATTGCTATTATTTTAGGAAGTTGCCTTATACCAATGGTCAGACCACTGGTCCATGTTGGACTGTATTGCCTACTCTGCAGTCCTGCATTGCAGGGGACTAGACTAAATGAGCCTTTGAATCCCTTTCAACTCTACAATTCTATGATTCTATCACTGGCAGTAGTGATGTATGGAAGTGAAAGCTGGACCATAAAGAAGGCTGATCGCCAAAGAATTGATGCTTTTGAATTATGGTGCTGGAGGAGACTCTTGAGAGTCCCATAGACTGCAAGAAGATCAAACCTATCCATTCTGAAGGAAATCAGCCCTGAGTGCTCACTGGAAGGACAGATCCTGAAGCTGAGGCTCCGATACTTTGGCCACCTCATGAGAAGAGAAGACTCCCTGGAAAAGACCCTGATGTTGGGAAAGATTGAGGGCACAAGGAGAAGGGGACGACAGAGGACGAGATGGCTGGACAGTGTTCTTGAAGCTACCAGCATGAGTTTGACCAAACTGTGGGAGGCAGTGGAAGACAGGAGTGCCTGGCGTGCTCTGGTCCATTGGGTCACGAAGAGTCGAACACGACTAAATGACTAAACAACAACAAATCACTGGCAGCAGCCCTCCGGGACTTCAGATGGGGATCTCTCCCAGCAACTACATGGAGATGCTGAAGATTAAATATGGGATCTTTCCTATGGAAAATGTGCTCTGCAACTGAGCCACACCCCAATCCCAAAGACCGTAGCATGAAACACAAAGGGTTTGGTATTGTAAAAACATTTAGCGTACATGTTTTTGAGCATTGCTAAAAATAAAATCATCTTTGTAACACAGGTTGGTCATCCCGTTTAACTGTGACCTTTAATCTCATTATAATTTAATCTTATTATCACAGCTCTGCATTTTAACCTTCTCTTGCTTTTTCCAACTGTCATCCTGATAGCTATTAACAAACTGGTTACTGGGGCATAACGAGTTTGAGGACTTGTCCTGGGTTCAGAATGGTTGACCAAAATAACTGAATGACAATTAATCCTAACAAGGCTTACAATTTTTTATTTTTTAAAAATAAATATAAAATTTTCTATTACCTCACAGTTATCAATTAAAAAAAAACCAATCTGTGTTATAGCTGGGCAGTTTTGGTGCCTTTCTATAAAGTACATTTAAGGTACATTTAAATGCTTTGCACTGTAGGACACCCAGTGTTCATTTACACTCAGGATTTTACCTTTGCTTCAGAATTATACTAGTTCGACCCGATACAGTCTTGGAAAGAAGCAAGAATTCATCTTGCTAAACACCTAATTGCTGAGAAATCCTTACCAGTACATCTGTCAGGTAATCAACGCTGTAGTTCTCACCATGCCTCCGCGCTTTTCCATTTACCGAAAGTGTGTAATTATAATACTTGGAATTTTTTTCCTGCGGAAGAAAACAAAAGCCACTTTATATATTCAAAAGGAGACATCCAAGGGGTTTGCTGTTAGAATGTTACTTGTCCCCAGTCACAATGAGATAAATTTAAATCCCTGTAAGACTTACCAAACTAACACACTGGTAATAAATAAATAAAGAATCATATGGTGCCTGGCTTAAAATGCTTCACATACCTTCTCAGTAATCTCTGCAACGCTATACAACAGAACCAGGCCTATATTGCACATGGAGGGGCCAAGAGGGAAAATCATGGCATGCCTAAGGCTACCTGGTGAGTTTGTGGCTAACATGGCATTTGAATTTTGAGAACTTTCCCTGTTAAACTCCCACTAGTGGCCACCATGCTACGACTCCTCTTCTGGGAATTCTACTGCAGTGATTGATCCGTTTACTTGTTCCAGGGTTAGTGTTTCTTCTTCTTCTTCTAAACTCCTTAATATTATGAAGTACAGGTCTGCAGATGGTCTGCTAGAATGATGGCAGGAATAAAGGGCCAATGTTAAAGGCTGCAAGGTTCCATGTTAATTGTTTTTATTTCTGAAGGGCCCCCATCGTTTCAGTTTCAAGAATTAAGAGCTTGGCATATTATATGATGGTAAAACATATAAAGCAAACCGTAGATATTTAACAGACACTTACCAATGCATACCAAAAACTCCATCCAGGAGGAACATGACCGATTCCTCCTGCATCTTCTGCTCCATACTGAAAATGAAAAGAATCCAACATTAAGCAAGTCTTTAGTATTATAATTATCCCAACCAGAAAGCCTTCGTCTGACCCAGCCTTTCTCAAGCTTGGGTCCCCAGAAGTTGTTGAACTACAACACCCATCATCCCTAGCTATCAGGATGAGGTGTCAGAGAAGATGGGAGTTGTAGTCCAACATCTGTGGACTCAAGGTTGAGAAAGGCTGGTCTAACCTATGGATGGCTATTGCCTGAGGACCTGAGTAGGGTTCCAAATTCATCTTATCCTAGGAATCATGCTGAATTTTAAACAAGGGTATGGGAAGGGCTTGCTTACAGTTTCAGGTTCACTCATACAGAAAATGGGTTGTGTCCCATTAGTATAAGGACTTCAGCCTGTGCGACAAGACTTCATCACTTCTTCCTTCATCCCGGGACAAAACTGCTCTAGACAGTTTGGTGGGGGCACTCAAGGAGTGAAGGGGGGGGGGGGAGAAGTCTTGTGGCACCACAGGTGGCTAATGCAGCAACCCAGCCTTTGTTTAGCTGCAAGAGAGTCTTCAATTTATTACACTGGCTCTTGTAGATCTTGTACATCATACACCAACTGTGCCTGATCACACCATGCTAGATGGCACTAGCTCTATCATAGAGCTTTACCACTAAAAGCAGATCCATTTGCTTGGAAAAAGGCCATTCTGGTGAAACAGTCACCTAAGAGTGCTTACATGTGGGAGCTGCAATTCAAGTGTTTCAGAGCAGACATCTGTATGCAATAAAAGTCAGCTTTACTATACTTAACAAACTACTCCTGTTCACTGCATATCCTAACCTCCCTTTCACACAAACTGCTACTTTTGAGTTTTTTTAATAAAGTCTTGATACACGCACAAGCATTTTAAGACTGATCATTCATGCAATATATATATGCACAGCACACACAAAACTGTACCTCATTCAAGTATTTCCCAGCAAAGAATGTCTGGTAGCCGCACATGGACTTGAGGATGGCAGGAAAGGTAAATGGTTCCTGAATCTTCTGCCAGGATTTGCTACTGCAGTTTCCCTCCAGTGTGTTATTGACAACATGGTGGTTGTGTGGATATTTTCCTGTCAAGATGCTTGCTCTACTGGGACAGCACAATGCACTGGGCACATACTGAAGAAGTTAAAAGAACATGGGGAGAAAATCAAGTTGCATGTTGTCAGAAATATCTACAATATAATTAATAACACTCGAGATTTCTGTCTATGAAATGTTTAGTATACAAATCCCTTAAAATCTTTACACTATCCACCTGAAACTAACCTGCAAGCAAATTAGAAAGATCTGTATCTTATTGGCAGGGAGCAAATAAATGGTTACTTGCCTAGCTGTAAGAGCAATAAATTTCCTGCCTCTTCAACTTAATTTCTAAATTGCCCAAGGTAGCATACAGCAGCCTCATAAAAAGCAATCATTTGAATAGTTGATTGTTTCATCAGCCCTTTGGCCTTACTTACTGAGAAGGCTTTTCAAAGACAGCCCCATGTAGCGGGTGTTAGACTACCATATCATTGATATATTCAAGACGGCAGTTTCTTGTAGATGTTATACAGCATAAGCCAAACATCAAGATGTCAAGTAGAAATCCACACACCGCTTTGCACTCAAAAGGGCGGGAACCACCAGAAATCTGCTTCCATATCTCATACCTGCCTAACAGTTGAAAAGGATACCATGGTTGATGGTCACTGAGGAATCTGGCAAAATCAAAAGGGAGGTACTTTTCAACGAGCTCCTGGGCAAATTTTCAACCAGGGTGATCAAAGCTCTTTTAGTCCAGAAACCACGTTATGAGTCAGACTGAAAGGGACCCAGAAAAGCTTCGAATTGGGTTACCACCATGCACGCTGAAATATACTGCCCCAGAACGTGATGCTTCAAAGTGTAGTTGACTAGAATGGTAGGGCTTCTTCATAACAACCTCTTCCTTTAAACTCAGTGTCATTACACCTCTCCTAGGGAGATATTCAGTCTCTTCAACCCAGTCCACCCCAGGGCTGGCCACCTTAATCCAGCCATACAGCGCAAGGATCACAATGCAAGTAACTGACCCGACCCCTTCAGGACTGCTGTGCACATCTTCAGGCTGCTGAAACTGAAAGTAATCTAAATCAAGACTCAAATCAGATATCAACCTTTGTTTATAGTCAAAGTATCACCACAGCCATTCCTGACAGCAGGAAGGGGGCTCTAGCATATAGACACAGGTTGTCCATCATTAAAGTAAAGATTATCAAGTAGACTTTGAAACAGATGGAAATCAGAGACCCTAACGTGGCAATGCTGAATCCCAACTAGGAGCTGACAGAGCACTCTGTTGCATTTCCAGCTAGAAAACAAACCGGGATTCTGGGAAACATTACACTGTCCCTCTGGTTGAAAACAAAAGATGGAAAACATAGAGCAATACCACAGAAGACTGAGGTGGCATCACCAGCCATTTTCTGTACTTTGTAGCACTCAGCACATCTGAGAATGACTCTTCTTCATAAGAAAGATGATCCAATTCCCAGTTGACTTAAAATTGCTATCTAAGAAACAGCAAAAGTCACCACCTGAATTGCTGTATCATGGAGAAACAGTGGAGCACCAAGGTAACAGTTTTGCCAGGTCTCTCTATGCCTTTAATAAACAATTCATCCCTTGGGTCCATTTCTTCTTCCCTTTTTAGGTTTTCTTGTGAGAATGATATAATAAACTCAGCAGTAAAAATGGCAGTATTTTCAACAGCACAGCCTGATTCGGTACTTACTGCATTTGAGAAGGTTATCCCCATCTCTGCAATAAGAGCATTGGTCTTTTTCAGCGGTGTCTGAAAGAAAGGAAATACGTATAAAGACCTACAACTATAATATGACTCCACAGGAAGAGTGAGGTGTTTATGTTTGCAAACCTGAACACACAAGAAGGGAATAAGCCCCATTGAACACAGTAGGCCTTACTTTGACTAAATACACAGAGGACTGCACTTGTTACTTAATGGGGCTTGTTACTTAAGTAAATAATTTCACTGCTGGACTTGCTACTTAGGTAACCAATTTCAACGATTGCTAACACCCAATATCAACTTTAAGAGTACCAAAACAAATTCTAGCTGTTAGTGTTTCATTTATTATTATACTAAAATGAAACTTTCAGGCTTGCAACTTAAAAGGGAAACCAGCACTTATTGCTAAATACAGTATAAGCAATACTGTACCTTATTTACTAAACACTTCTCTGTCCAAATACCCATGGCTACTTACAACAATGCATAAAAAATATAAAAACAAACAAATTAAATAACCTCAACAGTATTCTTTCCCAAAAGGAAGCAAAACAAAGCACCACAGATGGGCATAGAATCACAGAACTGTTGAGTTAGAAGGGACCCAAGGGTCATCTAGTCCAACCCCCTGCAATGTAGGAATCTCAGCTAAAGCATCCATGACAGATGGCCATCCAACCTCTGCTTCAAAACCTCCAAGGAAGGAGAGACCACAACCTTCCGAGAGCAGATGATGAGCAAGTTTGTGGGTGCTGGAAAGTGAGTAGGAACTTAAATGTCTTATCTGTTCTTTAAAAAGCCCCCGCCCCTTCATTCTAGAATCCAGCAATTACTTCTACTAGCACATGGTTCCATAGCTCATAGATACTCTCCCTCTTATTCTGAAGGGATTGCCTGTGGCTGCCAGGTTTGTGGCCCTCGTGTGTGTGCGCACCTTCGTTTGTTTTTAATTGTAAATGGCTCACCTGTGAAGGGCCTTTTCCGAATGTGGGTGTGCTCATGTATGCTCTGTGTCTCTCTAAGAGAGCAATTCATGTGGACAAAAATTTAGAAGTTTGTGGTTGTGAAGTACATGAATCTGTGTGAGAGATGTAAGTGTTTGCGGGCTGTATGTGTGCAGTGAGTATGCAGTAGAGACAGTGGTGCGGCCATCTTGTGTATTTTTCCTGAACCTGGGGATTGGTCCATGTTATTAGATAGCAAGAGCATTACTGTGAGTGTTGCGAGAGAGAAATCAATCACAACCAGCAGGACACAGGTGACTTCCTGAAGCAAGTATGAGGTTGTCTGAGGGGAGGAGAAGCAGAAATGGCCCCACCTCTATTTTGAGTTATGCTTTGCCCGCCCCCGCCCCCCGACCAACAGCAGAAATTTTGCTATGCCACAGCCACATGGCAGCCCTTTTGTGACTGGCACCCACAGCACTGTCTTAAAAGCCAAAATGTGCCCACTGGTCTGATGGAAGAAGGATCAGAAGAAGGAAACAGCCATGGCCATTTTTGAGGCCTAGTGTAACAAAAAGTTAGCTTTGCCCATGTAGAAAAGGCCGAGTGTATTGCTTCAGGTTCTTGCTGAATCCTTCTAACAAGGAAGAACATTCCTACACCCAGTGCTATTTCACTAATGGAAGTGATACGCTGTTGTAACCTGTTCAACACATTTCTATAATTGGAAACAAACAAACAAACCCCAGATCATTTCTCAAATGTACAAAATTCTGTTTCACTGAATAGGCTCGCAATGTGTTCTTATGCAACCTATGATAAATGCATTAGCTTAATTGGCATAGAGAAAGGTCAGTTTACACAACCTGGCCATAAGGAATGTGCGGGCAAAACTTCAACATGTTGATTCTCCGATGGAGATGATCCAGTTGTGTACTTCCACTGCCACACCCAACATCAACTTCTAGTAAACCACCACATGCCCCCTCTTTCTCGGCATTTGTGGGAGGGAAAACCAAAGGTTGACCACCCTGCACCACGTATCAGATGCACACAACCAATTCTCCCCAGTTCTGGAGCCAAAAGACGCAACAGCCCTTTCCTGAACTACTTCACACCCAAGGGCCTTTCTGGCACACTTCCCCATTACAGAATAGTGGGGCTTCTTCTCTTTACAAGCATGAGAAAGCCAAGCTATATTGCCTTCACGCCTTGGTTAACCCTCCACCCCAGTGGATTCAAACTGCTCCTTGGGCATTCCAGCCTTGCCAATGCAATCCTATGACTCAATTTGTTCCCTGGAGTTCACGCCTGCCGAAGCGTGCACAGGATCGCAGCCTTAGCCTGGCTCCTAATCGGATGGCACCAGGGCCGGATTTAGGTTTGATGAGGCCCTAAGCTACCAAAGGTAATGTGGCCCTCTATTTGTCCAGCTGTCCTTTGTCAACAAAGAATTGTTGCTGTTTTTTGTGTTGAATATATGCTATATGGTAATTTATGGACCTAATAGGTCCACTCTCCCCAAGAGAGTGAGGCCCTAAGCTATAGCTTGTTTAGCTTATACATAAATCAGGCACAGGATGGCACCAAGAGGTTGAAAAAATATTTTTTTTTGGGGGGGTGGGGTAAGACCCCAGGTAAGCCCCGCCCTGCACAACAGATCACATGATGCAGTGCATGCACACCACTTGAATGGCAATGTCCATCAACTTTGGAGGGGCCCGGCCCCCGGTTATATTTTATGCCATTTCCCTCCCGGGTCTCGGCTCTTCGGCCTCTTCTCTCCCATTGCAGAGACCCCTCTCTCTCCCCCCACCTCTTTTCCGCGTGCGCAGGCCCCAAATCTACAAACAGCCCCCCCGCCGCCGCCGCCGCCGCCGCCGCCCACCACTTCCCAAGGGAGGCGCGGCGTTACCATTCCGCCCAGATAGGTGTCCTGGTCGTCGGTCAGGATCAGCACCACATTGGGCTTCCGCGCCCGGGCGGAGGCGGCGGAGGCCAAAGCGAGGGCCGACGACAAAAGCAGGAAACGGAGAGTCCAGGCAGAACAAGCGGCGGCGGCGCGCGCCATCCTTGCAGCCGAGCTGGAGTGCGGAGGGTGAGAGGCGAGCCGGGCTGGACTGTCACGAGAGAGAGAGGCGCGCGCGCTTCCCCGTTCCATTCTCCCCGCCCCCTTTTTTAAGTACGCCGAGAAGAGGCCGATGGAAGCGAAAGGAGCCCCGGCCACGTGACCCAGAGGCCTGCTGCCGCGCTTCCGCGGCGGCGGTGACGACAAGCTGCAAGCCCCGCCCACTGGCCATTTGCTGCTCCCGCCTCTGGGCCGCCGAGCTTGAGTCACAGAATGGCAGAGCTGTTAAGGGACCCCTTGCAACGCTGGAAGCAGAAGTCTCTCTTTTTATATACAATAAAATAAAAAAATTCCTTCCAGTAGCGCCTTAGAGACCAACTAAGTTAGTTATTGGTATGAGCTTTCGCGTGCATGCACACTTCTTCAGATACCTTCTTTTTATATATACAGTATACAGAGCTAGATAAATGGCAGCTATGTGAAGATTGGGACGCAGGTGGTGCTGTGGGTTAAACCTCAGAGCCTAGGACTTGCTGATCAGAAGGTCGGCAGTTCGAATCCCCGTGACGGGGTGAGCTCCCGTTGCTCTGTCCCTGCTCCTGCCAACCTAGCAGTTCGAAAGCATGTCAACGTGCAAGTAGATAAATAGGTACCGCTCCGGCAGGAAGGTAAACGGTGTTTCCGTGCGCTGCTCTGGTTCGTCAGAAGCGGTTTAGTCATGCTGGCCACATGACCCGGAAGCTGTACGCCGGCTCACTCGGCCAATAAAGCGAGATGAGCGCCGCAACCCCAGAGTCAGTCACGACTAGACCTAATGGTCAGGGGTCCCTTTACCTTTACCTATGTGAAGATTAAAAAGTATGTTGCCCCACCCCCTGTGACTACAAAAGCACCATTGCTGATTTCCAACACTGCAATCCTATGGATGACTACACAGCAATAAGCGCTACTTACTTCAGTGGGGCTTTGGAGGTTGCTTCTGAGTAGACAGGGATGGCTGTTGGTCATTAATTGATGCTGCTAGCATTGAGAGATAGGCCTGAAACAACACTTTGAAAGCGGCACTGTGCATGACTTACTAGAATAAGGCTAAATGAAAAAGACAGGAATGGTTCAAAAAGGTAAACACTGCAAATAGCTGCCTGCAGTGTTCCTGCTCATTTGGTGCATTTAGGGCAGCCATTTTGTCACACATAAACAGCACAATTATCTCTGACAGTCAGAAAGCTTAGCCAACACTTAATTTATTGTGCTCAGACTTGGCTGGAAGCCCCAGCTTCTGATCTTGACATTGCCCAAGCAATCCTTAAAATGTGCAGTGCTGGCTGTGGTTGAATTGAAGTTGTCTGAAGATGTTGAGGCGCCCTCTGCTGCCTGAAGAGTCAGCACCAAAATAAGATTTGGGAGGCTGCCAAGGTGAGACAGGCATTTTCTAGACATTTTCTAGAGAGGGAGCTCTAGACATTGCTTACTTTGGATATGGTAGGACTTGCTTCAAAATAATTGTGCCACACACACAGGAAGGGGTGACACAGGAGAGGATTATCAAATTATGCCCTGGATGGAGAAAGTGGGTGGAACTAATTTTTCTCTCCCTTTAATACAAGGGTGGGAAACTACTGTAGATCCAGCCAAAAGGCTGGATACAGAACTGGCCTGTTCTCCATGGGGCACTTTGACACTTCACCATTACACCTAGTGTGCTCCTGATACTCCCTTTCCAGTTGCAACTCAGCACTTTCTGAATGTGGCAACAGAAAAGGTGCCGATTCAAAAAGCACTGGATTCTGCCAGAGGCTGCAAAGGAAGACGCAAGAGCACAGCTAGAACATGATCCTAGTTCTTCCTTTTCAACTTGATGCTGCAGTTTAAGCTGTCCAGCATTTGCAGTCACATGATGGTCACACAGACATAGTTTGAACCAAATCATGCCGCAGGCCAAGTGTATCGGCTTGATGGGTCTAATTTGGGTCAAAGGCTCACCTCCACTGCTATTAGGCCAGAAACTGGGGTCACCCAATAAAACAGTATCGGAGGATTCAGGATAAAAAAAAAGAGAGACTTTTTAACACAGTAGATAATTTATGGAATTTGTTGCTACAAGGCATGCCAATAGCCACCAACTTAGCTTTAAAAAGGTATTTGCCAAATCCATGGAGAATAAGGTAAGCAATACAATACAAATCTTTATTACGGTCATAGATCAGTATATAGGTAATCAATAGCTTTTACTCATGACTGAATCTTCAGGTTCAGAGATAGCACTGAGCAACAGGGATCCCAGAGGAACTGGTTAGCCTGGACAAGGTGAAACATTTGTCTAATCCAGCAGGGCTCTCCCTATGTTTATTAGTGACTAGTATGTCATCCAGCTTGGCAAGGAAGGCTATTAATACTCCTATGCTGACAGAACTGAGGTCAAAAGAGATACCTTCAGTGTTACATGTGAATTAAGGATGGCAGGACATTTTAGCAGAAATCTGTCTTAATAACTGGCCCATACTCCCAAAAGAAACAGAGTTAAGATTCTTTGGGAATGGTCATGCAGGACAATATTCAGCAGGCATAGCTTAAAAAAGATAAAATTCACTACAGCATTGTGATGGAGGAGCTGTGCTTGTGAAACTTCAGCATCACTGTTAACTTTTGAGAACGACAGCCTTACTCATCCGACACATGAACTATTATTGTCAGTTAGCATACTAATAATAAAGAAACAATGATAGCAGAGGCCTAACCATATTTACTCAGAAATAAATCCTATTCAATTCAACAGGGTTCCCAAGGAAGTGGAGTTAGGATTGCAGCCTCACACACACACACTTTTGGCAATTTTGCCACTGCTGTTTTCTGATCCTGTTTTGATGGGACAGGTTTTAACTTTTTAACTGAGACAGTTCTATGAGACAAACATCATGACCATTCATACCAGCAGGAAGGAGGAGTAGCATGATCATCCTGGGTTTTGCTGTACTAATTACTAATATTTCCAGGGATGCCAACTTGAATAAAATATGGGGGTGGACAGATAAGTCCCATCCCAAATAATTGATCACAAGGCTAAATTGCAGAAGACGGAGGCAGGCAACGACGACCTCCAGATGTGTTACAGTTGGACCCCTCACCTCCCTGCAACCACCTGCCATCACCTGTATCTTGTGGGAAGGATCCGGACGGACGCTTTCCGAGTCAGTCCAAACTCTTTATTGCACTTTCTTTCCTTTCCCCCCTATATTTTTAATTAAATTTTCTGTTTTACATTTTAGAATATTCATTTAAACAACCTTAAAATATCAACGACTCCCCTTCTTCTCTTTCATTTCATGGTTCATTTTATAACATAAATCCCTGCATATTTTACATAAACTAAACCATTCAGTATTCCATTATTACACACACCAAAACTTATTTACACCGTTGAATTTATCTTAATGTTGCCAATGTTTTCAGGTGTACACAATTTCCCCCATATATTCAATAAACGTTTTCCTATCTTCTTTAAGGGACGCGGGTGGTGCTGTGGGTTAAAACCACAGAGCCTAGGGCTTGCTGATCAGAAGGTCGGCGGTTCGAATCCCTGCGATGGCGTGAGCTCCTGTTGCTTGGTCACTGCTCCTGCCAACCTAGCAGTTCAAAAGCATGCCAGTGCAAGTAGATAAATAGGTACCTCTCCAGCAGGAAGGTAAACAGCTTTCTGTGTGCTGCTCTGGTTTGCCAGAACCAGTGTGAGAGCCAGTGTGGTGTAGCGGTTAAGAGCGGTAGTCTCGTAATCTGGGGAACCGGGTTTGCATCTCCGCTGCTCCACATGCAGCTGCTGGGTGACCTTGGGCCAGTCACACTTCTTTCTCAGCCTCAGTCTCTCAGCCCCACTCACCTCACAGAGTGTTTGTTGTGGGGGAGGAAGGAAAAGGAGAATGTTAGCCACTTTGAGACTCCTTAAAGGGAGTGAAAGGTGGAATATCAAATCCAAATTTATATTTTAAATTTATAAGCAGCTTAGTTATGCTGCCACAAGACCAAGAAGCTGAACGCCGGCTCCCTTGGCCAGTAAAGCGAGATGAGCGCTGCAACCCCAGAATCGTCCATGACTGGACCTAATAGTCAGGGGTCCCTTTACCCTTTACCTTACCTTCTCTAAACGTATATTCTCATTCTCTTATTCTGTGTTAAGTCTGCAGTCTGCAAGCTGTGCATATTCCATCCGCTTAAGTTGCCATTCTTCGCTCGATTTCCATTTTTGGGCTAACAAAACAGGGGCCGCAGTGTACAGTAGTGGCATATATAAATAACCTTGATTGCGCTTTCAAAACACTTGCCTGAACGTGACTTCCAGCCACCTTGGTAGGATTTTGACCCTGAATGCTGGGATGCCAACACTGGCGGCCCAACAAGAAACACAACCACAAAAACGGACTGGAACCCTAAACTGACAAAACCACCAAACTCGACGATCACTTCCTCCGTAAGCCATTTCTTTCCCTGGGAAGTTCGCGCCAGAGCGGTGATTTGGGGAGACCCCATTGGCTGGCGGCAGCAGGTGCACCGCACGGAGGAGCTTGGAAGCCACAGACCCGCCGACGGCGCGTTCCATTCTCCAGGGGACACCGACGAATGTGACCTGCGCAAAGCCTCCTTTACAAAAGCGAGTTTCTTTTCCCCCTCCTCTTCCCTCCACCCCCCTCGCCTCGAGGACAATGGGCCAGACCCGGAACTCCGGCCCTGGGATTTGCCACAGGGCGCGCGCCGCCCTCAGTCGCCTGGCAGAGGCGCGAGCGAGCACGGCGAGGCTGCTCTAGCTCCGGAGAGGGAATGGAGCTCGCCGAGGTGGACCTGGGCGACCCCGGGGAGCAGCCGGGCCGGGCCGGCGTGTGTAGCAGCGCGGACAGCCCGGCGGAGGAGGAGGAGGAGGAAGAAGGGGAGGAAAGCGAGGAGGCGCTGTCGCGCAGCCGCGCCTCCTCGCTGGTGAACGGCCTCCTAACCGAGCTGTACAGCGTGGGGCGCGCCCGCCACCGCGACAGCGTGGACAGCTCCACCGAGGCGTCCGCCGGCTCCGACGCCTTCCCCGGCGGCAGGGGCAGCAGCGCCGAGTCCCGCTTCCTGCAGGAGTTGCGGCGAAGGCCCGGCCAGCGGCACCAGAGGACGTACCTGGCGCAGAAAGGTAAAAGGGTCGGGCAAGGATGGGGGGTTTCCCACCGCCGGAGAAGGTGTTTCCTGCTTCTTCCTCCTGGCAGGCAGAAAGTCAACAGGTGAAGATGTCCTGCTCTGCATCTCCGTGGTGCGGGCGGGGAATGCTGCACTTGCACCGGTCGGCTTTCTGCTTATTTGTACGAGAGCACCGCCAGGAAAGTGAAAAGAGTTGGCCTTGCAGGTTGATTTTGTTACTCATATATTCCAAGCAGTGCCATTTTTCTAGAAAAAGAGGTGCGGGTGCTCAGCACAATCTTCTCCCTTGTTCTCTTGGAATGGCAATGGCGCCCACCTGAAAGGTGCCGGAGCACCTGTCAACTCCAGCTGAAAAAAAGCCTTGATTAAGATATACTGGGCTCTGAGTGTGCACCTGTTGCATTCATCCCCATCCCTCTTCTTCGACTTTGCTGCTCAAGACTTTCCTCTCTTCCTGTTTGTCCTTAGGATTTTTCAGACTGTGCCTCAGATCTGCTTCCATGGCCCAATTTTTAAAATCCTGTTTACTTTCAGCTAAGCAAACAATCTTCTTTCTTCTTTTCCTTACTCATCATTCTTTTGGAGCCCTTTTTCATGTTTGCTTTCCCCTAAAAACAACACTAGTGGGTGCACATTTCACAAACTTGCCTTCCATGCAGGTTTATGACAGATGGTTAGCGGAAAAGGATACTCCCAGCTCATGTTTCCTGCTGCCTTTTCCAAGTCTTGCTGAAGTTATGCTGTTGTTGTATGCTAAAACTTGGACCTAAATTTGCGCTGCAGCCACTTTAGCTACTGTACATTCAGTCAAGGATGACCACAGAATAGCCATGAATGATGAAGAAAGCAAAATAAGGGAAGTCTTAGTCAAAAAAGAACAGGGAGGAATCAACCTATCAATTGCTTTTCTTAATGTCCTGAATACTGATGTTAAGTAAATATTTACCAGCAGGGATGATCTTACGCCTTGACTGTAAATTGCTATGACATCCTTGCTTGCAATTTTGGCATATTGTCATGGGTTGTTGAACTGAAACTTTTATAGCTCTTTGTGTTCATCTTAGGTGTATGGATGTTAATACTGGGTGTATATCATCACATTTTTTCTTACCTCAGCAGGTTACATACGACTCTGGTTCTCTGTCATCTCATACACTCACCTTCTCTGTTTATACCTCTTACAGTCCCACATAAGCTCCCTAAGGAAGATTCCCAGCTTCTGTTTTTCAGCAGGGCAAAGTAGATCTATACTTAATCAGCAACAAACTTGGCGCTTTTGTTCAGCTAGAGAAGCTAATACGCTAAAACAGTTTACAGAGATTGCTAATACAAATTTATGCTGACCTAAGACTCTAAAGGAGATAGTTCTAGGAGGGGGTAACATCTGTTTCCTCTGCAACAGCAATTAAACAGGCCAATAAGGTTTTCATAATTGTTTCCTAATTCGGCTAGATTCTAAGTAAGATGTTATGATGTACCATCTCTTTTACCATCCCGAAGCACTAACTGTTTCTGGACAGTTAGCCATAGCTTCTGTTGTGCCGTTCCATCACTCTGAGGGGAGGGATTGAGAGAAGGGCTCAAGCCTGTCTTGAGCCTTTGTGCTAGGATTCTTAATTTAAGGCTTGGGAGCCCCCAACAGTCTCCATGGGGCACCTGAACCTGGCTCTTTTGCTCATTGGCTCAGATAGTTATACTGTGTGGTGTTAATAATGCCAAGGTTACAAATTCAGTTGCTGTGAAAGCTGTACAATTTTTTAAAGAAGGGTAATATTTCAATAGTAGTGGTCTAGGTTGAAAATGCCAACCTAGCAGTTCGAAAGCATGTCAAAGTGCAAGGTAGATAAATAGGTACCGCTCCGGCGGGAAGGTAAACGGCGTTTCCGTGTGCTGCTCTGGTTTGCCAGAAGTGGCTTAGTCATGCTGGCCACATGACCCGGAAGCTGTACGCCGGCTCCCTCGGCCAATAAAGCGAGATGAGCGCCGCAACCCCAGAGTCGGCCACGACTGGACCTAATGGTCAGGGGTCCCTTTACCTTTACCTAGGTTGAAAATGTAGCTTTTTAAAAGATATTGTGCTGCAAGGCCAGGAGACCAGGATTGCCTTGGAGAGATGCTGCCAGTCAGAGTGGACAGTACTGGGTTGGGTAGAGACACAATCTGCCTCATATGCTGATATGATGCTGCCTCTGAGTAAGATCATATGTCACTCTAGCCTAGTATTGCCTACTCTGATCTGTTAATAGCTTTATTATAGACAGTAGCTTCCTAAAAGCATATTTATTTTCTTGTCCTGCATGTGCATACCTATAACAGGAATTACAGTGGTACCTCGGGTTACATACGCTTCAGGTTACATACACTTCAGGTTACAGACTCCGCTAACCCAGATACAGTGCTTCAGGTTAAGAGCTTTGCTTCAGGATGAGAACAGAAATCGTGCTCCTGTGGTGCGGCAGCAGCGGGAGGCCCCATTAGCTAAAGTGGTGCTTCAGGTTAAGAACAGTTTCAGGTTAAGAACGGACCTCCGGAATGAATTAAGTACTTAACCTGAGGTACCACTGTAATAGATTGCAGTTGGTCATTACCTTACAGATGTTTTGTCCTGATTACTGGTGATGTGTGGCACTCCTGGTTCATCTGTAGGCCCCTTAGAAAATACTGCCATGATAAGAGTTAATAACTAATGTGATCTACCAGCTACTACAACAACTGAATGTTGATCTGTTGACTTTATTTTATTTTATTTATTTTATTTTTATTGGTCAAAGTAACATCTTTCTGCAACACACCAAACTCTGATCCACAGATTCTCAGCTTGCCTGCTTTTCCCGTCTCTCCAAATAAGAAGTAGCTAGTGATCTACCTTTTTACTTGCTTAAAGCTTTCATCTCTTCCCTCCCTGCCTTGTCTTCATTTTATGTACTATATTTTTAGATTTGTAAGTCTATTTATCAACCTTTCATAACCTGCTCATGGAGCCTTTTCAGCCGGAATGAGTGGATTCTAATATTCGGTGGCTTTGTGCTCTCAGCCTGCTGTGTTTACAATATGGGCAGCATAATGGTGTCCTACCTTATAGGCTCATTGTAAACTCAATTGAGACAGCCTGTGTGAAACACTTTGAACACTGAAAAGGCACTATATAAATATTATGATCATTCTCTCAGTGGGTGTGTTCAATCAAGTTTCCCCATAGCACCTGAAATTCTACCTCTGGTTTTCTTTCTCTGGTCATCAGCACCAGTTGTGTAGGATAAGTACTCTTTTTAATAAGTCTCCTGTCATTACATTGAAAGATATCCCAGTACTGAATTTTTAAAGGGCCATTTCAGTGAGGTCCATACTACAATGTCTGTTAACATCACAATACAGTTCCTACGTTCTGCATGCAGATAACACCCCTGTTGAATGCTATTCTCCCTGTTCTCTGCTGCCTTCTTTCTCAGAGGATTAAGGGTTGTCCACTTTTACTGATTACAGATATAACCTTCTTTATTTGTTTTACCTAATTTCATGAATGGCAAGCAGCTGTTAACTTAAATGCTGATTTCTTTTACCTGCTTTTGCCCACTAGAGGGTGCATGCTATGTAAATAAAATTGCTGTTTTAAAGATTACAATTTTCTTGGCAGGTGAATTTATGTTCAAAGATCTCTAAACAATCTAAGAAGCTAAGTTGCCAGCAAACCCTATATATTAAATATTTGCAGCTAATGAAAAATACAGTATGGGCTTTTTACAAAGTCCTTATGATGCCAAATGAATCTGCCATGGGGAAAGAATGTTGTTGTTGTTTAGTCGTTTAGTCGTGTCCGACTCTTCGTGACCCCATGGACCAGAGCACGCCAGGCACTCCTATCTTCCACTGCCTCCCGCAGTTTGGTCAGACTCATGTTTGTAGCTTCGAGAACACTGTCCAACCATCTCGTCCTCTGTCGTCCTCTTCTCCTGGTGCCCTCAATCTTTCCCAACATCAGGGTCTTTTCCAGGGAGTCTTCTCTTCTCATGAGGTGGCCCAAGTATTGGAGTCTCAGCTTCACGATCTGTCCTTCCAGTGAGCACTCAGGGCTAATTTCCTTAAGAATGGATGCGTTTGATCTTCTTGCAGTCTATGGGACTCTCAAGCGTCTCCTCCAGCACCATAATTCAAAAGCATCAATTCTTTGGCGATCAGCCTTCTTTATGGTCCAGCTCTCACTTCCATACATCACTACAGGGAAAACCATGGCTTTAACTATACGGACCTTTGTTGGCAAGGTGATGTCTGTGCTTTTTAAGATGCTGTCTAGGTTTGCCATCGCCTTTCTCCCAAGGAGCAGGCGTCTTTTAATTTCGTGACTGCTGTCACCAGGGAAAGAATAGGAAATGAAATATGCATGTATGTACAGTGGTACCTCAGGTTACATACACTTCAGGTTACAAACTCCGCTAACCCAGAAATATTACCTCGGGTTAAGAACTTTGCTTCAGGATGAGAAAAGAAATCATGCAGTGGTGGTGCGGTGGCAGCAGGAGCCCCCATTAACTAAAGTAGTGCTTCAGGTTAAGAACAGTTTCAGGTTAAGAACAGACCTCCAGAACAAATTAAGTTCTTAACCCGAGGTACCACTGTATTACATTTATATCCCATCTTTCCCCTAAGGAGCTCAATGTGATTTACAGTGGTACCTCGCAAGACGAATGCCTCGTAAGACGAAAAACTCGCAAGACAAAAGAGTTTTTCGTTTTTTGAGTTGCTTCGCAAGACGAATTTCCCCATGGGCTTGCTTCGCAAGACGAAAACGTCTTGCAAGTTTGTTTCCTTTTTCTTAAAACCGTTAATACCCAGGGTGCATTGCTTGAAGAGGTGCAGTTGCGACTTGACTTAGAAAATGTATGTACAGTACTGTACACTTTGGTGATTTTTAAACTTTTTTCAAAAAAACTTTTTTTTGCTTCGCAAGACGAAAAATTTGCAAGACGAAAAAACTCGCAGAACGAATTAATTTTGTCTTGCGAGGTACCATTGTACATGGTTCTTTTTCCTTCCAATTTTATACTCACAATAACCCTGTGAGGTAGGTTAAACTGGGAGTGAATGACTGGCCCAAGGTGAGCTTCATGGCTGAGTGGGGATTTGAATTTTGATCTCCCAGGTCTTAATCTAACTCTGTAAATGCTACACCAAACTGGCTTACTTGAGTCAAATGTTGCCAGTAGCTAAATGCTTCTGAAGGAGATACTTATAGTATACTAAGGAGCCTGAACAATTTAGTAAAATAATGGTAATAATTTGGAAAACATGTTCTCAGGTTCATGGGTATATAAAACTGCAGATGAAATTCTCACGCAGTTGTGATTATTGTCTCTTAATAATTCCATTATTTTACTGATTTCTGTTGCTTTAATTTGTGGATTTACTGCTATATATATTACCTTGGGAGTAGTCTTGAGCAAAGTATTGACCTAATAATAAATAACTTGTTATCCATCATTTACTGTAAACTTCTTAAGGTGTAACACAACATGAACTCTTTGAGTGTGGCAGGGAATTTCCCCAAGAATATGCATTTATAGCGGGGGCGGCGGATTTTCGAGCCTCCTGATATTGCTGGACTCCAGCAGCCATCTCCCCTGATAATTGGGCACACAGGCTGAGGCTGATGGGAATTTGACTCCAAAAAAAGACCACCGACTTTCCACCCCCAGTTTACAGGATAAGAACCCTTTAGGGGCGAAACCCCTGGTGTTTTCCATAGGGAGAAATGTGTTCTCAAGTTACAGGTTTCAGCCAGCAGGCTAATTTTATTCTCTGTTTGTTGACAGATACCAATGAGCTGACAGCTATAATACGCGAGCTGAATTACAGAATTTGTGTTCAGTCAGCAAAATTGCTTCGCCTTCTGAAACAAAAGGACAGGCTTTTGCACAAAGTGCAGAAGAACTGTGATATTGTAACAGCCTGTTTGCAAGCAGTTTCCCAGAAACGGCGTAAGTACCCTTGTGTGTTTGTGTGTTGTCATCTAGGCACTCTGTAAGCTTATTTTGGAATGCCGTTTTACTGTTCTAGTATTTTGAAAATGCTGTTTAGCACAGGGGAAAAAATATTTTTGGTTACATAAACATATGTAAGGGAAGGAGACAGGCAAGTGCTGTTCTAAAATGAAGGTTTTTTTTCTATTTGTTTTTGCAGGCTCTGTAGTGTATTGTTTATAAAGGAACCAATGCTTGAACAGGAGTTTTTTTCATTTTCAGTTTTTAAAAAGGAATTTTAAAATTTAGGTCAGATTCTTATACTTGAGGACTTCTCAGGTCTGCATCCAAACCATACTTACTAGGAAGTAAATCCACTGAACTTAATGGACATGCTTCCAAGTTAATATGCATAGGAGTACAGGGATCAGCAAACTTTTTCAGCAAGGGGCCGGTCCACCGTCCCTCAGACTATGTGGTGGGCTGGACTATATTTTGGGGGGGAAATGAACGAATTTCTATGCCCCACAAATAACCCAGAGATGCATTTTAAATAAAAGGACACATTCTACTCATGTAGATTCCTGGACCGTCTGTCGGCCGGATTTAGAAGGTGATTGGGCCGGATCCGGCCCCCAGGCCTTAGTTTGCCTATCCATAGAGTAGATTATAAGTTTTATTTTTTTAAAAGACATTTTGGCCCTGCCTTTCAAGATATAATTCTCAAGACAGCTTGTGCCATAATAGAAAAAACCATGAATGATAAAAGAATGTAAACCAACTATATGAAACAACAACAAATTCAGCAATACCAATATTTTCAAGGGCCTTTTAAAGTTTTTAACATTATTAGCCTAGGAAAGAAAAATATTGGCCCTGGTGTCCAAAAAAAAAAAAAAAAGGGAGGTATGCATTTAAAGGAGACACAGTCCAGTCATAAAGTGAATTTCATGTATAAGGTAAAATTCAGTAATGGTGAACCTTTCTTTGTTCCAGTGACATGCTGGCAAAGAGTTCAGGCTGTGCTTCAAAATCAGCAGGACAGAAATGATTTAATTGTGGCTATGTAGATTGTTCCCACACATAGTTCTGAGAGTTTCAGACATATGGCACCAAACTTTAAAAGGCCTGAAGTACAACCATCTGACCTCAATTACGCAATTCCCTTATAAAAACTGAAAATGCAAAACCTCTTGTGCATTTGTTTTATGAATTCACGTACCATTTGGTGGACTTCACAAAGCAGTTTACAGAAGATCAGTAATCCTCAGACGTGTTACAGTAAGGCAGAAAAGACAAAAGGAGGAAGTTCTTTTGCTTCTCTGTTTCCCTCAGAGCAAAATGGATCTTCAGAAACTCCTGTAGTGGCAATTTAGGGAAGGAAGGATCACCACTGGGAGCCACAGCTAGTATGCACACCCAATTAGCCTTTTTACATGTTTTAATTCAGCGGTATTGTGTATAAAATGTATCACAGGTTGTTCTTCAGAATTTTTCTAAAGCTAACTTTTTTTTTGTCTTGTATCTTTCTTTTATTAACATGCAGCATGGCAGTTTGTTATATTCAGGTACAGTAAATGAAATGGCATGAACACTGCACTAAAATGAGCTTTTAAGTGCATGCATTTTTAAAATATATATATATATAAAAGTGCTACAAGGGACTTGTCTTGTTTTGATGTATGCATCTTCATGTTCTGTCTCTCTGACTGAGTGGAGAGCCGGACGAAGTTTTCTGCATCCGAGTAAAGTAGCTGCTTAGAATCATGTGCAACATTCTCTTCCACTCAGGAAATGTTTTATGGGAAGGTGGTTCTGGTAACTAAGTTAACACACCATGCACTGTTGGGTCAAGGGAAACAAGCCCACTTGTTCCATGGGTCTGCTTTTTTTCCATATAATAAAGACACTGAAATGCTTCTGGGGCTTTGAAGCTTGTGGCAGCTGTGTTCCCTCTATCCTTCTGTATTCCTAAGGCAGTAAGGATGAGGAGAAACTGCTTCTGCTAGGCTGCTATATCCAGGGATCTGCAGAAATAACAGTGGGACTTCTGTGTCTTCTCTCGTTTGTCCATAAGCCGGAAGCCACTGAGGCTGCGTTATCCCAGGATCTCACAGAAGCAAGTAGCCTCATGGCATCAGTAACAACTACCACTGCATAGCCTGACCCCTAAGTCCACCTGCTTCTGCTATTGTGATACTATTGGGTTCTGAGACCTCTTAGCACTAGCAACCACAGGCTCCATTTACCGTATTTTTCGCCCTATAGGACGCACTTTTTCCCCTCCAAAAATGAAGGGGAAATGTGTGTGCATCCTATGGGGCGAATACAGGCTTTCCCTGAAGCCTGGAGAGGGAGAGGGGTCGGTGTGCACCGACCCCTCTCGCTCTCCAGGCTTCAGGAAGCTATCCACAAGCCTTGGGAGCCCGCGGGAGTTCCCGCCAGGCTCCCACGGCTTGCGGAGAGCTGCCTGCACCCCAAAGCCCGGGCGCGCTGAGCAGTCGCGCCTGGGCTTTGGGTAGCTCTCCGCAAGCCGTGGGAGGGGGGGAAATAAAATTTCTGCGCCTGGGGGGGAAATAAATAAAATTCTGCGCCCGGGGGGGGGGGGGAATAATTTTTTTTCTTTATTTCCCCCCCAAAAAAACTAGGTGCGTCCTATGGGCCGGTGCGCCCTATGGGGCGAAAAATACGGTAACTGGCTGACGACAGCTTGATGGGCAGGTGTTTTCAGTCTGAGAGCTAGATTCCATCAAGGTCAACCGGTGATGCAACTCTTACTTTTGTACAGTGGGCTACCTTCCACCCATGCAAAAGTCAGAGGTTTCTACACCCTGAGAGAAACCAGAATTGGGCGATTCATCCATTTCTAGTCTCAAGGGCTGCATTTGGCCCCTGAGCCTGCGGTTTCTATCCCTACGCTAGAAGACTGAAGGAGTGACAGTGAAGATGAGCTGGTCAGCAGTATTAACAAGACTGATGAAATGTTTCCCAACTCTTAACATGGGTAACAATGTGTTTTCCAAGGCGGAGGGAAGCCTTTCTCTATTTGAGCAGAAGAGACCCTGATAGTGTGACATTGTGCAATAGGTACAAAATGGCCACCCGGTATACTTGGTCTCTGGTGTATTTGTTAATGATTTGTGGAGCAAGTCAATTATGGACATTATATGCAAGTTGGTCATGACCTTTTGGAAGGCCTTCAGTGTCACTGTACTGAAGAGGTTTGCTAGCCCCTTGTTCAAGGGATTTCTGTGCCAGTGCTGAAGAGGTTGACAAAGCAGTACCTTGGACAATGTGACCTTAACCTTGAAACTGGAGTTATAAAATCTGGCTAGAACCCAGAGAGCTAGTATAGTATTCTTGGCTGGATGTGCAAGAGTGCTTGGCTGCGGCCAGTTGGATGTTTTGTTTTGAATGCTAGCTCCCCCTTTCCTGACCCATTCCATCATTTAAAATTCGCAAGCAGTTTGTATGAAAAACTAATTGTGTTTTCTTTGGCTCCTTCCCTCCCCTTTGAAGTAGATCCAGTGGTTCAAACATCTCCTGTTGCTTGCATATTACTTACAGTAGCTCGCTTTTATGACTTGCCACCCAACAGCTTGAACATTAAATTGGAGACAGTAGCTTTCTTTTCACAAATTTGGTTATGCAGTCTTTGTGTGTGGGCGAAATGAAGATTCCTACCCCTCCTACACAAATTCTGTAACTCGCACTCAGTTCATGTCACATTCTCCATCGTTCACAGCATGAGAACTATGAGGTGACCTAAATGGGAAGAAAAATATTTGAAAGACTGGTGGATCAAATGCATTAATTAAAAAATGCAGCACGAAGTGTGTATTTTTAGACATGACGGCACCAAGACTGCTAGGAATTAGACAATCTGTTCTGTTTGAACTGGAACAATTTTGCTGTGATAGTTTTTGCCTCCTGCGATAAAGTTGCAGCATTGCTGTGTTTCCTTGATACGAGGCAGGGCTTTGGAGACAAAATATATTTTTATTTATTTTATTTAACAATATGAATATGTCACTTAATCATCAAAAACTCTTAAGCTCTGATAAAAGGCGCATGGGGGAATTTCTGGGTAGAGAGGTCATAATTGGGGAGGGAAGGGCTAATCCTCTACCCCATGTCAAGAAAATGCCCTTCTCTCACAATGAGGCTTGGGGAACAACTTATTCCCTCCCATCAAGCCCAATAGCTGTTTCAACCATAGAGCTGCATTCCCTCTTGACAAATTCTCCAGGGGCAAGAATCTGTCAGCGATGGTGACCAAAGTAGGCATGATCAGTCACACAAATGTATCCATGAACTGCACACCGTAATAGTAGAAAGCATTTCCATTTGTGCAAGGCAACCAACCCCATTTTCTGTCATCCTCCCCAGCCGTTACAGTCCTGTACGCCATACTCCAGATGTGGGGAACCTCTGACCGGCATGCCATTGTTGGCCCATAAGGTGCTACAATTCCTGAAACTTTGATTTTCAGCACTAAGGACATGAAATGTACTTTGCAGAGATGGAAAGCAACTTGCACAGTTCTTATATTAGATCTAATTATATCTTTTTCATGGACAGCACATAACACTGTTTCGTTTATTAGACTTGGATAGTAAACCTTTATTGCATCTGACATAGCTGTCTGGACTGATTACGCTAGTCAATAGCATGCTAAAGTGCAGTTTTATATGAGCTGTTAAGCAAATAATTATATTTAGGGAAGAGGGGGGAGGGAATCTTTCAAAGGTGGGATTAATAATGCATTGCATACTCTGCAGATAGTGTGCTAAAACAATTTGCAAATAGGATATGTGGAAATAGAGATGATTTCTCCCCGCCCTCCCGCATACCATGCTCCTTCCCTGCCTGTGTTGAGTAGTTTTTCCTGAAAACAACCTGGATCTAATTGCTTAGAATAGCTTTTGAAAGCTAGCCAAAATACATTTCCTTTAACTAACCTAAGCTCCTGGGTTTCAGGGTAACAGAGCACTATTCAAGGTACGCACCCAAGACTGGTGCATACAACTTGAGAAGTAAACTGTCCAAACGACTGCTGGTCAACAATCAATTCTTAGGCCTGGTTTATGTGTTATGATTGCTGTTGTGTAGAAAGAGCTTTTCACTGCTGTACGCACGGTGAGCTGTTCATGCGCCGTAGCTTACACAAAGTTTTGACTCTTGACACTGTTGTAAGGAACAATTTAAGTGGTGTCTACATGGCGGCCATCCTATGTAGATGGGCATTTTGTTTGTGGAGAGCAGAGTGAGAGAAGCATATGGGAGGCGCATGATTAATAGTCAACTTCTGCAGGGACTAATGTTGTGCTGTGCTTAGAAATCGTCACACCTGGGAGCAGAAAGGGGGCTTAAAAATGATATTTCCCCCCTCGCATTTTATATCCTGCCTTTCCTTTGACATAGAAACTGAGGTGGCAAAGGTGTGGTTCCCTGGAGGCCACCCATCATAGCTGTCAAGTGTCCCTTATTTGAAGGGACAGTCCCTTATTCCAGCACATGTCCCGCTGCTGTCCCTTATTGATGGATGTCCCTTAAATGATGTCCCTTAAATTTCAAAGGAAGCAGCTCCTCTCCCTCCCTCCCTGCTGGCCAGGGAGGAGGAAGGCTCCAACTGTGTTGCTTGGCTGTGTTGCTCACCCAATAAGAAGTCTAAGAACGACTGGGGCGGGGTGGAGCTTGCATGCCTTGTGTGTGGCTAGTTAATGCAAGCTGAGGGGGGTTTTGAATGCTGGACGCCATTTTGTTGCACGTGCTGCTGCAAACTTTGCAGTGCAAAGCCAGACTGGAGAGCCATCTTAAGTTGAGGCTGCATAGGCCTTGTGGTGCATGTGATTCAGATTCTATTCAGTTGAACCTCTGGTTACAAAGTTGGTTGGACAGTGTTCTCGAAGCTACCCAGCATGAGTTTGACCAGACTGCAGGAGGACAGGAAGACTGGAGTGCCTGGAACAGGTGAGGCTGCAGGTCCCTTATTTTGGCTGCTGGTCCCTTATTTTCAAGGCTGCTGGTCCCTTATTTTCAAATCTGTAAGTTGACAGCTATGCCACCCATCCCAGCCACTGACTAGATCCAAATGGCGGCTTAGCTTCAGTAAGATGGTGGCTTTGTGCACCTTCAGACCATACTCTGAGACCATATCCCTACCAGCACTTCTAAAGAAACTTAGAATTATTCTGTCCCTTTCCTTGCCCTAACAAGCTTACGTTCATAGTCTTTTGCTCTTGTTTGCTGCTCTGGGCTGCTTTGAGAGAGCAGTATAAAAATCTTATAAATAGGCCAATATGGACTCTAGAACATTTAATTTGATTAGGGACTCTGATGCTGAGCCCAGTAAACCAAACATATCTTTAGGCTTGATGCAAATTTATATATAAATCTGGAAAGGTGGGGGAGACCTGCTGGCTATATTTATTATCTGAATATCTTCAGTGTATGTTTTGAGGCTACAGTGGTACCTAGGGTTACATACACTTCAGGTTACATGCGCTTCAGGTTACAGACTCCGCTAACCTAGAAATATTACCTCGGGTTAAGAACTTTGCTTCAGGATGAGAACAGAAATTGTGCTCTGGTGGTGCGGCAGCAGCAGGAGGCCCCATTAGCTAAAGTGGTGCTTCAGGTTAAGAACGGACCTCCGGAATGAATTAAGTACTTACCCGAGGTACCACTGTACTTTTGATCAATGACATCTTTTCTTGAAAGCCATTTCCAGTATTTTTAATGGGTGGCTATGATAGCAATTTCTTTTTTATTTTGTACAGTTTTGGGGCTAGTTCAAAGACTTCTGTATAAAAACATGTAAAAGAAAGCAATCATTTATACTTGAGTTTTGGTCATCCTCTTATCAGAATAATATATAGCCTTTGTAATCAAAATTAACAACGCGCTTACGTATGAATAGCAATGGGTGGCTTTTCAAGGAACAATCACAGTCAAAACAAAAGCCACAATTAACTATATTCTATGTACATTTTATTATGTGTACAGTTGATTTATTGTTCAACTTGGTGTGATAGGACCTTTTATTTGTCTCATACAATATGATAGCATCATAAACATCTTGTACTGGGAAGCTTAGTTACTCATTTATTTTACAGGCTTGCAGAAAGTGTTGTGCCAGAGAATAAAGCTGCCATGGTGCTCTTTGGTGCATATGTGCTCTCTGTTTATGCAGGACAAAAAAGGGCAACCGTTTGCTGTACTTAATTACTACACCTGCTTTTTACCACGGTGAATGAATTGACTATCCTGCACAAGAAAAACAAATACTTGCTGTCGCTGAGGAATAGGGAGCAGTTGTGTTAATACAACAAAAAGCACCCGCTTCATTTCTGTTTGAAAGAGCCTAGCTAAACCCTGTTAGAAAATGTAGCAATTAGCCAGTCTCTTTTGTTGTTGTTGTTGAAAGGTTGAAATGAATTGTGTTGCTCCTTTCAGGTTAGGAGTATCACCTTGATATGACTGCCAGATCCGGTCTGGCATTCTGCAGCTTACGATGGTTATAATGAAAGAAAATGTTTTGAACCAGGGTGTGCAAATTGTTCAGTGTCAGTACACTGCACAGAAGAGAGGCTATGATGGATTCAGATAGGTAGCTACAGGCATGTAGGATGTGGTGGTGATTCATTTGAATGTTCTTGTCCCCCTGCACCTATGACAGATAATGACTTACCAAGCAATAGAACATTTATCTTCAAACTTTTTCAGATCTGGAACACACTTTTATTATGTATGTATGTGGTGTGATGGCCACACCAGAAGTTCACCTTGGAGTTGTTGATTCACCATGTCAACTACCATCTCATGTGGTTTTCTGAATCCACATTAAGGAGTGCCTACAATACCAAGGACACATATTACAGGAAAAACTCTATGTAAGCTTTGTGAATTTGCTCCAACGAGCCAGACTAGATTGAAGAAATTAAACTTTCACGAAGCTTTATATTTTTATTCAGTTTGGTACAAAGCAAGAATAAATGGTGGGGGGGGGGGGTTATGTACATATGCATATCAAACAGTGAGGTGGGTATGCAGTGCAGCCGAAGGTTTCCTGCTTCAGCTCTGGCAGAAGTCTTGACCTTAAAGTGACTCTTGAATGTGTCCGACATTCCTTCAGTTATTACACATTACTGCCGCAAATATAATTTAATATTGAAAATAGATGCCGATATGGTTCACTAGCACAGAGGATGGAATCGTGAAAGAGGGAAAAGAGGGGGAGGTGCAGATGGAAAGACCCTGAGAACTTTGAATTTCTCTTTTCTATAGATTTTGTCTGCATATAATAGGTGCAAAGAGACTTCTGCTATAACGTATTCCATCCCATTGTGGCACATATGGTGCCTTCTGTGAAAAGGGGGTAACACAAGCCGCCTTATGTTCAGCAATTAGACTGAAACCTAAACTGGAAGTGCCCCCCCCCCATTTCAATGTTTTTAAGGATGCTGCAAAGAAAAGCACAGCTCATCTTAATCAACAATGGGAGAGGCACGTTGTCATAGGAGCTAATGCACACCATTTGAATGGCAATGTGCATCAGTTGGGGGGCGGCCTCCTGAAATATTTTATTATTATGGTGTGCATTTGCTGCCTCAAGTGATTATGTGGGTCAGGGCTCCCCTGCCCCCCTGCCCATATTTATTTAAGTTGGCACTCCTTGTTGTTGTGGGTGCCTAAGCAGATGCCCACCACTCTTCTGCAGCTCCCTCAGGGCAGGCTGTACAAACCGGACGGATTGCAGCCTGCCTTAGTGTCGTCGTCGTCAGCTTTTTATATATATATATATTTAAATACGCTCTATAGATGCTGCTGGCATCCCTGCCGACTCGCGTTTATTTTTAACCCGAGCTGCTTGCTAGCAGGCGGTGCCGGAGGAGGAACCGCCGCCATGCTCCCCCCCCCCCCGCCCGTGATGCTGCTGCTGCGCTTGTGGGCGGGAGCAGCCCTTTCTCTCCCTTCTCCCTCGCCTCGCCTTTGCCTTCTTCTCTGCACTGCAGATGCCCCCTCCAGCCGGGAGGGAAGCGCGCCGGCCGCCTCTCGCCCCCGCGGCGCCCTCCTCCTCCTCCGGCCCCGCCATTATGCCTCCCCCACGCCTGGCCTGGCGCGTTTAAGGATCTCCCCGCCCCCCCCGGGCGCCCCGTCGACGAGAGACGGCGAGCCCGGCAGGCCCGGGCATTGCGTCACCGCGCGCTGCACCTGCAGCCCAGCCGCGCGCGCCCCGCCGGCTGCTGAGCTGAGGCGAGCGCGGCGGATGGTTGGTCTGCGGCCCGGGGCCAGCCATGAGGCAGGACAGGCTGGCGAGCTCGCTGCGCCGGGGGGGACGCTGCCTCAAGCGCCAGAGCACCGGCGGGGGCGGCGGGGGCGGCGGCGGGGTGGGCACCATCCTCAGCAACGTCTTGAAGAAGCGCAGCTGCATCTCGCGCACCGCGCCTCGTCTCCTCTGCACCTTGGAGCCGGGTAAGGGCTGCCTGCTTGTTTGGCGCGCCCTGGAGGCCCTCGCTTTTCCCGCCTTTGTTTGAAAAAGCGGCCGCCGCGGGGAGGAGGGCATGTGGCGAGGCCTTTGAGCCGGGCTTAACCCGGGCAGGCTTTAATCGCTTAAGCTGCTGGGGGAAGGTGGGGGCGGCCACGGGCGACAGGGAGCCTGTGTGTGCGTGCGAGGAGATGCCCGGCGCTGCTCCTTCCAGACGCTCCCCAGAGACGCCGGAGGGGCGCAGATGGAACCCTCGGGTAGGAAGCAATGGCTTTTCGGGCTGGCTGGGGAGGCCCCGGAGCGCCGCCGTCCCCTCGGCCCGGAGGGCGAGGCTCCGGCGCCGCCTTGGGCGGGGAGCCCGGATGGCTGCGGCTTGAGGAGAGCTCCTCCGGGCCTGGCATTGGCAGACAGGGCCAGAGGGAAACTGCGAGGCAGCCTACCGATTCCGAGCCCCTAGCAGGGGATCTCGTCGGGGCATCTGGCAAAGATGGGGTAGAGCCGTCCAGTCCAGAGAGGTCCCCTGTGAATGTCTTGTGAGCCAGGACATCGGGTTAGTTGAAGGGTAGAGCGTCCCTTCGCTCCATCTGTTTTTCCACCTGACTCCTCCAGCACACGTGACCCTTTAGCACCGTGTCTTTGTTCTGGAGGCAATTCTTACGTTTATGCCTAGAGTACCTATCCTGCACTTTGAAGACCAGGCTATGGCGATGCAGAAGAATGGCTGAGGGCAAAGGGCCCTGATGCCCAGCCATCTGTGGTTCTTTAGAGTATGGAGAAGTAACTAGAATGGGGAGTATAGACAACCTCGGGAGGTATCCGAGAGGTATCCAATACCGACAGGTAGAAGAAGACCAATCCTCTCTCTCGTGTGTATATTTATATGGAATCACAGAATTGTAGCTTTGGAAGAGACCCTGAGGATTTTCTAGTCAAACCCCCTGAAATGCAGGGATACCCCCATACCGGGATTGAACCTGCAACCTTGGCATTATCAGCACCCTGCTCTAACCAACTGAGCTATCCAGGTGCTTGGAAGCGTTGCAGGCAGGACAGGGCAGCTGAAAGCAGCAATTTAATTCTTGTTGGAAATTAAAATCTCAATATTCAGACAAACCCAACTTTGTTGCCTGGCTGAAGCGAAGACACGTTTGTGGAGGGTACAAGGAGCTTGATGCAGATGCGTCAACAACCTTGCATCAAATGCAAACAAATTCCCTAGTAGGGATGACCTCACCTGTAGGGCCTGTATTGGAAAGACTGTTAAAGCTTCAGGGCTCCTTTGGTTATATTATATTGAAGTAGTTGGTGCGTGTAACACTATTTCTTTCCTAATTCAATATAGTTGTTTGAAATTTAGAAGGAATGGTTGTGTGATTGATTTGAGAAGTTGGTCATGTCTGGCCACCCTTTCATTTCCAGTATTTCCAAAAGTTGCAGTCTTTTTATATTTCCCCATGTCTAAGGTGTCGCCAGTTTGTTGTTAGAACATCAGATGACATTTCAGCACCTTAGCTTTGGACAGCAGCACTCTACCATGTGGGGAAAGAGCCCTTTATAACGTACATACGTATTATGCAGCTTTTCTTAAAAAAAGAAAAGAATTGCACAGCTTGTGCACGAAACTAATTTCTTCTTGCACAAGGACTGCATAAAAGCAGATGGTCTATTGTCCTTAAGGCGAGTTTGACAAATCAGACTTCAGTGAAGAAAGGGCATGAAACAATTCACTATGATCCGTATGATTCCTTGGAAGTGGATATTGATTAAATATGTAGCTAATTTGTTAATTATATTTTGGCTACAACTGGATACAAAAGGAAAGCTAATTTTGAAAGGTCAGAAATTTCTTTGGATGTCAGTATTGTAGATATAGAGTACTATGTAGATTACTAAAGGTATTTGTGAGATTTTTCAAAGTTTAATTATCCTGATTATATGTCTCCCCATTTTTTAAAAGCTGCGGGTGCAGTTCTATATCCACTTAATGGAGTAAGCTCCGATGAACTTGATGACAGTTTCTTTTGAGTAACGTGTATGGAATTGCACTGTACATGGCTGATCTGGATGAAAATGAGTATCTAAATATCTACTTTGTTTTATGAAATTTGGATATATTTTTTAATGGCACTACTTGGAGAAGGCTGCAGATTGAACCTGGTACCTTCTGCATGCAAAGCAGATGCTATGCTTCAGAGCTGTGGCTCTTCATCTTCTCACCTTCCTATCCAGCCCTCCCTTCTGCTCTGTCAAGTTTCATTAGCTCCTGTGAATAAGGGAGCTAAACACAGACATCTTGATTGCCGAACTGTCCTAGGGTACTGGCAAAGTGGGGCCGGGGTGGGGGAGGAAAGCTCTGTTGAACCCAAGGTGTTTCCCTCCATGTGTAGGTGCTGTACCCACCTATTTTTGCCTAATGTGTTTTTACCTGTTCTCTAGAGTTGTCTCTGACCCAGAGTAAATACCCAGTTTTGTATGTGAAAAATTGTATCATTACCATATGTTGATTTAGATATTTGGGGACATTCACATGTTTATGGTTATCTGATAATTTTCTTCTTTAATCCCTAAACCAATATTTTAGTAACTGGTTTTTTTGGTTTTTATTTTACTGCATAGGAGTTGACACCAAGTTGAAATTTACACTTGAGCCATCTTTAGGTCAGAATGGCTTTCAGCAGGTAATTTATTATTTTTATTCATCTATAAGTGGCAAAAGGTCTTCTGAATTCATGGACAAATATTTATTTAAAATTTGCACTGGCCTGTGAAGTGGGAGTGTTATCCAAATGAGCCTATACAGCAATCACTTCCGTTGCAAATGTGCTTGTTACTAGTGGTGTTTTGATACCTCAACAGTTTCCTTTTCTGTGACAGCAGATCGTTCTATACAGCTAAGAAGCTAAAAGGATTAAAGTCCATTGTGTTATTTTTATTTTTGTAGTTTCTAGAATATGAATGAATAATTAAGCAGCAGATTTGTTTTTCCTCTCCATGTTGATCATTTCTAATTGGGTAACCGGGTATTTAAGTACTTGGTACTTAAGTTCATGGTAAATATATTAAATTGATAATGTGCTGCATGGCCAGTTATGTTTCTGAACTGGAATAATCTGTCTCAGTGGTTATTTTTTTAGTGGCACGATGCTCTCAAAGCAGTGGCTAGGCTGCCAACAGGAATACCAAAGGAGTGGAGGAGAAAGGTGAGGAAAGCTCTAACCTTCTGTGTCCTGTGGATTTCAATGAGCATAACTTTCATTATTGGATAAACATCTACATGTTCCTTCTAGATTTAAGAATGAACATAGAGGTATTCTTTAGTGACCGGATTCATCTGAAGTGTAAATTCAAAAAAAGAAAAAAGAAACCCAATCTTTGTGCCAGTGCTCATAACTTTGACAGATGATTTAATGCCTCAAGCTTGGCACTAGTGAAGTTATCTCAGTTTCTGGTGACTGATAGCTGTGAATTAGGCCAGTTGTTTTGTGAAGAGATCCTGAATGTAAAAAGAGTGGAGTCACTGCCTTCTTCTCCTTCAGGCTGCTGTTCAGCAAGTAAAGCCGATTCCTGGCCCAACTTTACATCCTGTGGAACAGGGCCAGACTTAGTAATGCTTAGATTAAACCCATTGAAATCAATGTAGCTTAAGTTAAGCCCCGTTGATTTCAGCGAGTGTGTTCTTAGCATGAGTAAGTGTGGATCCAACTCTATACCTTTGTATATTCTGCTGCATGCACTACGTAAAGAGACACAATTTCCCAATCTTCTTCCTACATCTGCGTTGTGGGAGAGAATTGCTCATATGAGCATGGTATGTTATGCAATATATAGGTGAGCTGTGCCTTTGACTCGCTACCATGAAATAGTATGCAGTCTGCAGAGATGCAGTGATTTTGTATAACTAAAACGATTGCACTCACTGTTCAGGTGTTGGTCCAATAACTTTGAAAGCGCCTTAGCAACTGCCTGGGGCGGAGCTTTTTTTTTATAAAAGAACGCCCAAAGTTCCTGAACTGCATCACCAGTACTGCCAACCAACTCCTGTGCCGCCCTGAAGCTCCAATGCCCACCCCCAGTGATGCCATGCGGTCCCCTGCAGCGCCCAGGGCAGCCAGTTCCTGTCTTGCCATGCTACTGTTTGAAAGCTTGTTTGCATAGTGCTTCAGACTGATATGAACTTGTTGATTAGCTTTACTTATTTATAAACTGTTTAAAGGAGGGATGACTCACAATTATTTTGTGGGGGTGGGGAATCTCTTTTGGGTGTGGGGTATAAATAATAAAATCATCATTATTTTTTATTATTTAAGGTCTGGCTCACCTTGGCAGATCATTACTTAAGGAGCATAGCAATTGACTGGGATAAAACAATGCGCTTCACTTTCAATGACAGAAGCAATCCTGACGATGATTCCATGGGTATTCAGATTGTAAAGGTACTTTAAGCAATTTTAATTAGTTTATTGTTCATGGCTGTATATGTTCCTGCTTGTTTTCCTGAAATTTACGTTCATATTATCAGCGTGCAAGGAAGTTATTTCTTTGCCCATTGTTCAATTAGATCAATGGGAACTGGTAACAGCTAGGAAGATTAATGGAATAATGACCTGCTAAACTTTTAAAATAAGACCGAGTTGTTCACTACTTCCAAAAGCAGGTTCTGTTTACCATGGAAGCTTCCGAAATGGCAAAAGGGAGCTCAGAATAAAGATTGGTCCTAAAATACTCCTTTATTAGCATTACTTTTTGAATTATTATGCTCATTGGCAAATTATCCCCCCCCCAGTGCATTTCTAGAAATATACTTGTCTTAGTTTTGTCAGTTCCAAATTTCAAGGCCACCTCCCACATGCAAAGTAGCCTATTATCATGTGTGAACTACTCCCTACCATGATGTTGTTCAAGGAAGCTTCTCATATTATCTACCTGACCCCAGACCTTTTAAATATACCGCAGCATGAAGTGAATGTAGAATTGCTTCATGTATCAGGTAGCCCTTGGTATGAATTTCACATTACAGGAGACAGTGTGGTGTAGTGATTAAATCGTTGGGCTACAAACTGGGAGGCCAAGGTTGAAATTCCCTCTCAGCCATGAAGCTTACTGGGTGGCCTAGGGTCAGTCGCTACCTCTCAGCCTAACCTACCTCACAGGGTTGTTGTTGGGGGGAATCAAATGAGGAATGTATGCCACCTCGAGCTCCTAAAGGTGGGGTTTAAATGCAATAAAATAAAAATTACCACAGTGAACAATCTACAACTGCGGCGATCACACAGGGTCCCTGGATGTTTAATGATCTATTGATCCCTGTGCCACCACTGTGCTCGCTTCCCCGCTGCCACCAACCTGTTACTCTCGGGTAAAACACTGAGTCCAGACAGTTGTTAAAATTGAACCAAATAAACAAGTTCATTTTATAAGCATTAACAAGTTTATGGTTTCTCAGATAATATTCCTGCCAGTTTCTTAACTTTAGTTTCTTTACTGGCCTATACCTTCCTAATACAGTGGTCCCTCGGGTTAAGTACTTAATTCGTTCCAGAGGTCCGTTCTTAACCTGAAACTGTTCTTAACCTGAAGCACCACTTTAGCTAATGGGGCCTCCTGCTGCTGTCGCACTACCGGAGCACGATTTCTGTTCTCATCCTGAAGCAAAGTTCTTAACCCGAGGTACTATTTCTGGGTTAGCGGAGTCTGTAACCTGAAGCGTATGTAACCTGAAGCGTATGTAACCCGAGGTACCACTGTACCTTCTGACTGATTATCTCAACTGTTTGACTGACTCCTCTTAACAAACTCTCTCACATCACAGTAGCCCAACCCACAGTCTTACCCTCTTCTAACTCCAGACTGACTTCCCAACCACCCTAACTCTAACTCTAACTCCTCCCCTTGGGTTCCCATTGGTCAGTCATTTTACAATTAGTTAACCCTTTCCTTATGAATCCAGTATGATGTCACACACCTAGGAGGGCAAACGCCACAACAACTGTGCCTAAGTCTTTGTTCACTATGAGTTGGCAAACTTGTTATTTGGCCTGGATCATTCAAACTGCAGGTGAAACTTGATGTGGAAGAATATAAGAGGTCAGGCAAGAACCTTTCTCCAAGACACTTTAGTTTTCTATGCGCAGGCATTTTATTTCTGTGGATGAGAATTCCATTATGTAAGCCCCAAAATGCAATTTGAGGTGGTATAGCCCAGAGTGAGAACAGGTAGAAATAAACCACCTTGATGAGAACTACAGCCAAGCTTTGTAATAGGAATAATAGAATTCTAGAGTTGGAAGGGGACCACAGGGATCATCTAGTCCAACCCCCTGCAATGCAGGAATCTTTTTGTCCAATGTGGGGCTCGAACCCACAGCCTTGAGTTTAGAGTATCATACTCTACCGATAGAGCTATCCCGGTGGGTCTTAGTAAGGTTATACAAATTTCTGAATGTTCTGTATGAAAATACTGATCCTAATTGGTAGGTATAAATTATAGAGCTTATTTGTACAGGGCCACATTAAAAATTAATAACATAACTGTTTTGTCTCTTGCTTACTAATGGTCTATAACTGCCAATACAATGTAACTCTTGGGAAACAAAGAAGTGTGTTTGTGTGTCTCTCTCCCCCTGCCCAATTTCTGTGTTCTGATAACTGTATTTCTTATTAATCTGCTTATATAAAATGGAACAGGGTTGCATCCAACTAAGTTTTATTCAAAATAGACCCATGAAATTAATGGAACTAATTTAGTCTTGTCCATTAATTTCAACAAGTCTGAGTATAACTGACATTGAAAACAAGCTATTGCAATGAATAAAAGCATCAACATCTGATCGTGCCTGCATCTGATCCTGTCATAACAAATATGAAGAAAGAGTTGGTGTAGTGACAAGAGTAACCTGCAACTCTACAGAACTTGTTGGACTACAGCTCCCATCATCCATGGCTGTCTGGCGCTGATGGGAGTTGAAGTCCAGCAACATTTGAGGGCCACAGATTGCCCACCCTTGGTTAGAGTATTGGACCAGGTCTGAGGAGACCCAGGCTCAAATTTCCACTCATCCATGAAGTTCATTGGCTAACCTTGTGCCAGTCACTATGTCTCAGCCTTTCTTACCATGCAAGGTTATTGTGAAGCTAAAAATGAGAGTGGGGAGAGAATCATGTTCACTCTGCAGATTTCCTTAGTGTAAGGGCAGCAGATAAGGCTGGTGACAGTGCTCTCTAAAGATCTCTCTTCAGGTGTCTTATGACTGACAGGTTCTGAATCAAGCCCACTGGTTCCAGCGTAACAGCAAAAGAAGACAAAGATACCAAAGCACTAATTAGCAATAAATAGATTATGTATTAAATATTATAAGAGGGTGCAATTCTCGTGAACAGCATGAATACAAGATGGCATGAGGAAATGTGCAATTGGAGGTGAGGGAAAATCATTGCTAATTAAAAAGAAAGGAAGCGATATATGCTTTATGCACATTCAAGGTCCTAGCAATAGGGCGCACCAATAAAAATTAAGAGAGGGAAGGGCTCCTGGGCAGAATGAAATAAAATGGAAGAATGTGCTGTGTGAGATGATTATGCATTGAGTAACCTAAAGGATTCTAAGCAGTGAAGTCCTTGCTTATACCACCGCCTTGTGGTTGCCAGTCAGTGGTGAGAAGGTATTTCTTCAGCAGCAATAAGCAGTTTGGAATAGTATCTGGAGGCTCTTGGGGAAGAGGCGGGGGGCGGGGGGGGGGGGAGCACAAAGTGTAAACCAACGTTTGCCTGTATGTTTGGCACACAAACCAAAATTTGGGTTCTAAACAACAGCTAGCACACCCCTGCAGTGTAAAATAACAGTGGGGAGGGGGGCAGTTGAGTGACACAACTGTCAGTTCCTATGTACAGTGTAACAAAGGAAAAACGACAATGACAAAAATGAGCATATAGGGTGGAATTCACACTAAGGCACAACAGAATATTCCCCCCCTTTCCTCCCCTGTGCACCCCTATATCTTTTGTAGAGGTTCTCCCGCAGAGAGCACAGGACCAGAAGAATGGCAGGGAAGTCCTGTT
This sequence comes from Podarcis filfolensis, assembly GCF_964270895.1. Taxonomy (NCBI): domain Eukaryota; kingdom Metazoa; phylum Chordata; class Lepidosauria; order Squamata; family Lacertidae; genus Podarcis; species Podarcis filfolensis. Next base: position 30,069,645 of record NC_139612.1, read on the forward strand.
ATTCAAGCAGAAGTCATTCCGGTCATGCAATTATATAGTGCAAGTCTGCAAATTTTTCTAGAATTTTACATGTTGCTTTTGAGAGAGCTGCAGTATCTACTCAAGATGTGGGGTTGTTGTATCTAATGTTTGTCATACTCCGAGTAAACCCACTGAATTTATTGGCCGCGGCTCACTTAATTTTAGTGGGTTTGCACTGAGAAGAACTTAGTTAAATGCAACGCATCACGTGTGCGCTCATGCGCATGGAGACTAGTGCACTGTACATGCTCACTGGAACTTCTCCGCTGGTTCCAGAAAAAACAAATTCTGTAATTAGAATTTTCTGCATTTCATTCAAATAGTGAACTTTTAAAATTGCAGTAGTTTAACGTTTTGAATTGCCGCTTAACATCATCCACGTTACTCGGATTTTCATTCTGCTCTTTTATAAGCCTTTGTTTGATTTAAAGGCATGCTTTTAAAGAGACAGATGGGACTTTGCAAGCTATCTGAAACCTCCCTTTGAATGTTAAAATTTACAGCTTGCCTGATAAAATGCACCTGTTCCGTGTTTGTTTCAATATGGCTAGAAAGCGCATTGCCTTCTGTCCCAGGGATGTCTTCATTTCTTAAAATTTTGTTACGAATGTTAGCTTCAGGGTGCTGCTGCCTGTTGCCTTCACCCCCAGGATGGTATTTATTCCAATATACCAGCATGTTAACTTGGGAACTAGGAGACAAACGATTAAGTAGCAGGCTTTTATATTGCTGTTGCTTCTGCCCAATACGATATTAACTGCTGACAGCAGAAAATGTGTTTCTAATTTTCCATTTAAGAAATAATCCACTTTCTGCACAATGATTATTTTGTTGCTATTTTATATTGACCGGTGGCAGTTGCTTATTCAATTAACCTCCTTGAGCATGTCAGTAGATAAAGGGTGTGGATATTGAAGCTACTAAATTACTTCATATTGGAATTGGACATTTGCAGATTCCGCTCCATCGTGCAAAGTCAATTTAATTCAGGAAATAAAAACAGGGCTGACGTTAGAGTGTGTGCTTCAATTTAACAATGTAAAAGCCATAAAAGGAGCTTCTGCTGAGACCTTATTCCCTGTTTCCCCCCTCCACTTTCTTTAGGATCTTCATCGAACTGGATGCAGTTCTTACTGTGGCCAGGAGGCAGAGCAAGACAGAGTGGTATTAAAACGTGTTTTACTGGCTTATGCCAGGTGGAACAAATCTGTAGGATATTGTCAAGGCTTTAACATTCTGGCCGCCCTCATTCTTGAAGTAATGGAAGGCAACGAGGGAGATGCTTTAAAAGTGAGTGACGCTACTGAGCAAGGTGTTGTTTTTACCCATATTTTGAATTTTTTCTATCAGAATAGTTCGGCAGTGGGGATAAAGTCCCCCGAAGCAGGGTATGGGTGTTTTTTACACAGGAATGCAGGGGATTTTGAGTTAAGTCCAGTCAAAGGCGACTATGGGGTTGTGGCGCACATCTTGCTTTCAGGCCGAGGTAGCCGGCATTTTTCCGGGTCATGTGGACAGCATGACTAAGCCGCTTCTGGCGCAATGGAACACTGTGACGGAAACCAGAGTGCACAGAAACGCCGTTTACCCTCCCGCTGCAGCGGTACCTATTTATCTACTTGCACTGGTGTGCTTTTGCTAGGTTGGCAGGAGCTGAGACAGAGCAACAGGAGCTCACCCCATCACGGGGATTCGAACCACTGACCTTCTGATCGGCAAGCCCAAGAGGCTCAATGATTTAGATCACCGCACCACCTGCTTCCCTTTACCTTTAATACAAGTAGAGATAGAGAATTGCATGGAAAAATTTGTATTCAACCACAGTGATTCTGCAGGACCCTTACTAGCTGCCAGCCTTTTCTGCTTTGTTTTCAGATTATGATTTACTTAATTGATAAAGTGCTGCCTGACAGCTATTTTGTCAATAACCTCCGAGCGCTATCTGTCGACATGGCCGTGTTCCGAGACCTCTTGAGAATGAAACTTCCTGAACTGTCACAGCATTTGGATACTCTTCAAAGAGCTGCCAACAGGGAAAGCGGAGGTAGATGCCGGCACAGATGCCTTCCAATTGTTTTCTTTGTTAGTTTTCTGTTTCTTCGCTCCTATAACATTTCTTTGCCCTGGGAGCCTTTAGAACGCATCTGATCACGAGGTTAAAAAACATATTAGCCTGTTTAAAACTTAACAAATATTTGAGGTGAAACTAATTATTATTATTATTTATTAAATTTGTATACCCGTCCTTCATCCACAACATAAAGGTGGTCCACAACATAAAAATACATAACGAGAACACAAAATACATAATGAAAGCAAGAACAAAACAAAACCGATAATGTTCCCCCGACAAACACATTTAAAATGATGTAGAATGTTAATCAGCCAAAAGTCTGGTTAAAGAGAGAAGTTTTTGCCTGGCACAGTGATATGTAATGAAGGTGCCAGGGGAGCCTCTCCGAAGAGAGCATTTTACATGTGGGGAGCCACCACAGAAAAGGCCCTTTCTTGTGTTGCGATGCTCTGGGTTTCTCATGGACGAAGGACCTCAGATGATTATCACAGGGCCCTCATATATTTTTTTTGTATCAGATTTTTTTAAAAATAGCAAACATCATAGTGAAAATAGTAATAACTGTTCCAGTTGGGGTTACTGGTTTGAGAGAGAATCTGTTCTTTGCTGCTGTGTTAATTTACATTTTTAAGGTATCTCCTGTATTTTTTCTTAAATGCTAAATTATGGCTGTGAACTGCTTCGGAAAGACTTCTTGTCTTGAAAAGCAGCATAAGAAAGTTCAATAAATAATTGATCATCACTGCAGAGTTAAAAGATGCTAAGAGAGTGCTGGGCAATTGGACAAACCATTCCATTGAAAATTGGGATACTACGGAGTTTGACATGCAAATACTGATACCTAATCCCACTTACTTGTTGTATTTGGGCGTTGCTTGCAGGCTTCCCATAAGCATCTAGTTGGCCACTGTGAGAACAGGATGCTGGACTTTGGCCCGATGAAGCAGGGTTATTTTTATGTAAAAGAGAGGAAGAGATGGGTTGATGGAAGTAGAAATGCAAGTGTAACAGAGTTTATTGTTACACTCCTGATCCAATCACCTCCCACACCGCTGTTCAGTTTATGATACCAATTCAGAAGGCTTGAGGGGGGTAAAAATCCTACCGGATTCCGACATTAGTAAAAGCTGAGCAATGCTATTCCATAGAGGAATGTTGCTAGCATATTATCAATTGTGTTTGGCTTCCTTGGATCTATGGCAAACCGAAAAATGAATGGAATGGAATCATTTGTTGTTACTGCAATCCTGTATTTTTCTTCCTTATGGGTTGTGTTAAGACAAATACTTTCAGGGAATAGATGTGGATCTGTTCTATTTTTTTCTGTTTCAGGCGGTTACGAGCCCCCACTCACGAATGTCTTCACTATGCAGTGGTTCCTGACCTTGTTTGCTACATGCCTTCCTAACCATACAGTTCTAAAAATCTGGGATTCTGTGTTCTTCGAAGGGTCAGAAATTATACTGAGAGTAGCGCTGGCTATTTGGGCAAAGCTGGGAGAGTAAGTATACTTTCAGCCTACGACTAAAGGAAATGATACTGAATAGTTGTTTGGAGGGTTGGAAGTACCATATGAAATGGTACTGAAGTTCTGACAGTGATGCCCATTCTTTTTTCCTTCTCCATCCCAGTTGACCCATATAGCGTGCTTTGCGATGCAGCTATGTTACATACAGTTCAGTTGTTTTGTGGGTTGGTGGTAGTGAGGCAGCAGCTGACATTGCTCCTAAAACATATCCCAAAAGTTGAATCGCCCTCCTTAGTGATTCATATACAGTCATACCTTGGTTCTCGAACAGAATGCATTCTAGGAGTCCATTCGACTCCCGGAACCATTAGAAAATCAAGGCGCTGCTTCCGATTGGCTGCAGGAGTGCCCTGCAGCCAATCAGAAGCAGCGCTGGACGATCAGGTTCTGAAAATCGTTTGAAAACCAGAACGCTCTCTTCTGGGTTTCGATCGTTCAGGAGCCAATTTGGCCGGGAGCCAAGGTACAACTGTAACTGGATCATGTACAACATTACATTTACCATATTGGCCCAAATATAAGCAGCACTTTTTTTTCCAAATTCCGCCTATGCAGAATATAAGTGTGGCTTATATTTGTGACCTTACATGGCGCGGCTCCCCCCCCCCTCGCCCCCAGAGAGCAGACTGGAGCATGGGGCGATGGCACACAACCCGTCCGCCGCTCCCAAGCCTCCATCGGGGGAAAGGGGGGAGGCCGTTAGCAAAGCGGTGGGCTCTCCCCCCTCCCAGAGTGTGTGGAGCGACTGCCCGCAGCCCGCCCACTGCTTCTGCCTCCCCTGAACTGCCTAAGGAAGGGGGAAGGGGGGGAAGGCCGGCCTAGGAAGCAGCCCGGTTATTTTCTTTTTTTTCTTTTCCCCACTGCAATTTTAAAGCTGCGGCTTATTTATGGGTGTGTCTTATATTTAGGCCAAAACAGTATTATGTTCAAGATTAATGCAACGGTTTATATACTGGGACAGTGTCTGGGACAGCTATCATGGTTTCCATTGTATTTTATTTTATTTTTTTGCTAATGGGAATATTGAAGGGACACTGGTGGCGCTGTGGTCTAAACCACAGAGCCCTAGGGCTTGCCAATCAGAAGGTCGGCGGTTTGAATCCCCGTGACGGAGTGAGCTCCTGTTGTTTGGTCCCAGCTCCTGCTCACTTAGCAGTTTGAAAGCACGTCAAGTGCAAGTAGATAAATAGGTACCACTCCAGCGGGAAGGTAAACAGCGTTTCCGTGCGCTGCTCTGGTTCGCCAGAAGTGGCTTAGTCATGCTGTCCACATGACCCGGAAAAACTGTCTGCGGACAAACGCTGGCTCCCTTGGCCAGTAAAGTGAGATGAGCGTGCACTGGACCTAATGGTCAGGGGTACCTTTACCTTTACCTTTAATGGGAATATTATGGGGTTGGATCCAGACTTTGCTGCAGCCAGTGGAGAAGTATCTTTGCTAGTTGCAGCCAGCACTACTTCCGACACTGTGTGGCGGGGTGGGAGGGAGCCTTCTGTTGAATCAGAAGCCTTGCATAGAGGGAGGATTCCTGTCCACAAAAGACGGCCTGGATCCAACCCACAAAATTTACACAGGCTTTTTGTCCAGGAGAGGCGCCCACTAACTGAAGAGGAAGGGAGCTCACTATTTGCCAGGTACCCCTCCCCCAAATGCAACTCTTGGTGTCCACCTCCCCAAAATCAGCTCCAGAGATTTGAGGGACCCTGCAGAAGAGGAAAGGGGGTATCAGCAACAGTTCCTTCCCCTCCTCTTCCATTAGCAGAGGTGTCTGCTGGATCAAAAGCCCTTTTGTTGAGTACAAGGGAGTTAATTGAATTCCACCCAGAGTGTTTGCAGCCCTTAATGAAAGTCTAAGAAACACCCTGGTAATTGAATAAACTAATTATATTCAAAGGATTATTTTTTTAAAAGAAGTGTGTTTATTTTGGGACAAGTTCTAACAAATATTCTAGTGGCTGTCAAGAACAATTGATTAAAAAAGCTAATAGCAAGGGCTTTAGGAATCATTTCCATCGCTTGTGAAGAACTTGAAAAAGCTTTCTGAAATAAAGTACTAAGACACATAAATTCAGATTTATGCTTTAAATAATAATAATAATAATAATAATAATAATAATACTTGGAACAACTTATTTCTTTTCCCAGTTAGTTACATTCAAAGCAAAAAGACCCAGTCCTTTTGTGAACAAGTTTTTGTCATTGACTTCAAGGGTAATTGCAAGCAGAAGCCTGCTAGTTCAGCTGGAAAATGTTTTGCTGGATTGCATTATTGCTTCTGATCACCTCTTCTGATGCCCACATATTTTGCTTTCCTGAAGAGCCAGTTTAGATGCAAAAGTTGTCCCTGAAATAAGACAAAAAACTAATTAAGTGCTACTTTCTAAATGCAATTAACACTAATCACGATTTAAAATTTTTCCATAATAGGCAGACAGTTTTCATTTTGACTTCGTCTTTCGAAGAACAATTCGATTTTATTTTATGTCTCATGAGCAGAATTTGCTCATGAGATGTTCCTGTTGCTAGGGTAGGGTAGGCAATTCTTGGTGATTTCCCGGTGCATCACTGAAAGTCTGCTCTGAAAGGATCAAGAATGGTGTGGGAGGTTTATGGAGGACCCAGCTAGGTTTATGGAGGGCTGTAGAAGGAAGGGGACGCGGGTGGCACTGTGGGTTAAACCACTGAGCCTAGGGCTTGCCGATCAAAAGGTCAGCGGTTCGAATCCCCCGGGGTGAGCTCCCATTGCTCGATCCCTGCTCCTGCCAACTTAGCAGTTCAAAAGCACGAAGTGCAAGTAGGAGGCAGTGGAAGACAGGAGTGCATGGAGTGCTCTGGTCCATGGGGTCACGAAGAGTTGGACACGACTAAACGACTAAACAACAACAAAAGTAGGTCACAGCTTGATTCCAGGTGGATCACAACATGTGCACCACCACCATTTACTTCTTAAGGGTATACAAAATATGATGTTGATCTGGTGGTGCCACAGTTTCTTTTGCAGTGTTCTGCAGTGCAGAGTCTCTTGTTTCCGTTTATATAGATATTTAGTTTGTAACCCTCCCAGGGAGGTAACAGTATATTGAAAACATAGGACCAGACTATTGGACAGTTGTATATGTTTTATACTTGAATATCTTTGGCTACTGAAAGTCAGATGAAATAGTTTTGCATTGCTTCTCAAAAATACTCAGGTTTAGATCTGAGTGCTCAGGTGGAAAGGTTACATCCACCTTGGGTCCTCCTCTAAAACAAGGACACAAAGATAAATTATGATGATGAAAGCCAACCTGATATTTATTTCAAGTAGGTCTTTGTCAGAGTCTCTATTGCTGTTGCTTATCTTCAGAAGCTCATAGTGAGATTGCGGTTTTCAGAGTTAAACTGGCAATCTGAAATAGAAGATGCTGCATGAATTCTAAGTCATGATCATTTTCATTCCTTTGAGGCACATGTACTGTTGTCTTGAATCACTATCTTGTTGTCCTTTCTTTGACCTCTCAAGAGCACCCTAAAGAGTTCAACTGTCTACAGATCAATCACATGCTCACTGAGAAAACACCACATTGAAGGGGGGAAATAATCATTCCTCTGTGGAAGTCGAAAGAAGGGCAGGAAAACTTCAAAAGAAGCTCTCATCAAACTGGAACTGTGCAAATATTAAACAACTATGTCTCTAAAGCGTTCTATCTAAATTTTATCTAGGATGTACATGTGTAGAGACAGCAGTCTAGCCTCTCCTTTAAATGGAATGGTTACTACCCTTTCCTTTGGAAAATTCCCAGGAATGTTTTTGGGACCCATTTACTGGCCTGCTACTTAATAACAGATGGTTCCCATGCTGATGTAGAGATTAAACAAATTTTCACAAAACACTGACAAGTTGCATAGACACTGCAATAAGGAAATAACTGAACAGAAACAGGACTAGTCTTTTCCTTCCTACACTTAAGGTTGAAGTCCTATCAAACATTTGGTAACACTTCCCTCTCCTTTCCCTTTGCTCTGTGTGCTGAAATTGCTTCCTACTCAGAGCATAGTTAGTCAGTGTGATCATAGTTCATCATAGATGGCTGGCTTTTAAAGAGCGATTGCTCTCTTTCTAAACTACAAAATGGTTTGAATCACTTTCAGTTGGATTACTGAATTAGAATCTGCTTTTTTTCTTCTTACCGTGTTAGTTCAAATTTTATAAGTGTTTTTTATGATTTTGAGCTGCTTTGAGAAAAGTGGCGTAAGAAATAATGTAAATAAATAATTGGCACAGAGTAAATCACCCAAATAGGGTGCTTCGTTGGACGACTCATTCCCCTGAACACTGGGATACTTTCAAGTGTGACAAGGAAATAGTGTTGTATTTTCACTTTTTATGTTTGCATGATGCTGAAACACAAATCAATAGCCTGTTCTCTAATTAGAGCTATTTGTGGATATCTGTCTACTAATATCACTAGTGTTAAGCTGTTTATAGCTGTTTATATGTGTCCCCCTCTTTCCAAATAGCTGATTACGCACTCTATATTTACTCAGAAATATAACATGTTGTTTAGATAATGGAAATGTTTGTGTTCCAATGCAGGCAGATAGATTGTTGTGAAACTGCAGATGAATTCTATGGCACCATGGGAAAGTTAACCCAAGAGATGTTGGAAGGTGACCTGATTGATAGCAATGAACTCATGCAGGTTAGTAAGTATGAACTACATTAAGGTGAAACTAGGGTGGAATAATAGGGATGCGGGTGGTGCTGTGGGTTAAACCACAGAGCCTAGGACTTGCTGATCAGAAGGTTGGTGGTTCAAATCCCCGTGATGGGGTGAGCTCCCGTTGCTCGGTCCCTGCTCCTGCCAACCTAGCAGTTCGAAAGCACGTCAAAGTGCAAGTAGCTAAATAGGTACCGCTCCAGCGGGAAGGTAAACGGCATTTCCGTGCGCTGCTCTGGTTCTCCAGAAGTGGCTTGGTCATGCTGGCCACATGACCCAGAAGCTGTACGCCGGCTCCCTCGGCCAATAAAGTGAGATGAGCACCGCAACCCCAGTCGGTCACGACTGGACCTAATGGTCAGGGGTCCCTTTACCTTTACCTTTAGGGTGGAATAATCTTGCTCTGGTTGGACAAAGCTCACGTTTTTTCAAGGTATTAAAAATATCCTAAAGGGACGCTGTAGCTCAGTGGTAGAATATCTTCTCTGCATGCATAGGTTTTCCTATTCAGCCCCTGGCATCATCTGTTAGGACTGAGACAGACTCCTTTATAGAGCTGCTGCCAGTAAGCAAATGTAGTATTGAGCTAGAAGGTCTGACCCTGTATAAGGCAGCTTACTGGGTTCCTATGTTCAGAAAAGGAAGGAAAAAAACAGTTCAAAAATTATAAAGTGTTCTCCGAAATCTAATTGAAGCAGAGTGTTCTATTACTGTTAATAACAAGTCAACCTTGTACAGTTCGCTTTTCATCCAACTTTGGCAAGAACTTTAAAGACAGGGAAGGAACCTTATGAATAATGCAAATGTGCTGTACTTTTAAAATACAAAGCGGTGGCTGCCCACATAGCTCTCGAAATAGGTTTGTACAATACTGAGAAGAGTGCAATGAATGTCAGTATCAAATTGCTTCCTACTCTCTTATAAATTGCATTTCAGTGATTGGTTTGATGTGTGAATTCAAGATATGGGGCAATATTCAGCTAAGTTTTACTCATGGCAGACTCCTTGAAATTATTGAGCTTATGTCAGCCATGTTCACCGATTTCAAGGGCTCTGCTCTGTGAAAAACTTAATTGAACTGCATTTGTCATAATAAAGCTGTTCTAGTTCAGAGAGGTTCCGGGTTTACAAAGGTATGAGTCTTTGTGGTATAGGAGTCAGAGTGCTGGAATTGAACCCAAGAGACCATGGTTTCAATCCCCACTCAGCCCTAATGTTCCAGTGGGTGACCTTGGGCCAGTCTCACTCACTCAGTCTACCTCACAAGGTTGTTCTGAGGATAAAGATGGAGAGAAGGAGAGCCATGGATACTACCTTGAGCTCCTTGGAAGAAAGATGGGATAGAAATGTAACAATAATAGGCAGATAGCATTGAGTATTAAAGGAAGCCTGCCTTCGTCCATGTAAGATAGCCCACCAAGATGCTTAATAAATCACCTATTTTTTGCTGTTTTGGGGAGGATTTTTTTTAAAAAAAGGAAGGTACAAAATACAGTGGTACCTTGGCTTACATACGCTTCAGGTTACATATTGGATTTAAAATGGTTTTTACATATGTTTTTATTACTGATTTTTTAAATCGTTGAGTCCCATTAGGCTGTTTCATAGGAAGTGCTTCATAGGTGAAATATGGCTGCCTCTTTGGTGCTGATGGCAGTACAGTGGTACCTCGGGTTACATACGTTTCAGGTTACAGACTCCGCTAACCCAGAAATAGTGCTTCAGGTTAAGAACTTTGCTTCAGGATGAGAACAGAAATCGTGTGGTGGCAGCAAGAGGCCCCATTAGCTAAAGTGGTGCTTCAGGTTAAGAACAGTTTCAGGTTAAGAACGGACCTCCGGAACGAATTAAGTACTTAACCCGAGGTACCACTATATGGCTGTAGTGTTATGTTCAGCTTGGTGGACTATGAATATTGGTTCCCCCACCCACCCAGAAGTAGCCACTTCAGTCTGTTGCAGCTAAAAGAGAAGGGGACAGGAACGTGTAGTTCTGTTTATAACCTAAACCTCTGGAAATTAGCAACATGCAGAAAAATTTAATGGTACAATTTCATTCAGAGGTTTCATATGGAACACATTTCTATTGACATAAAGGGTATAAATGATTTTCAGGTTCTGCTACAATTCTTCTCCCCAGGGATAGCATTGTAGGAATATAGTAATGATGCAGGTGAAAGTGATCAAACTCCAATAAGGGGGGGGGAGAGATATGGGGGCTAGGTGCAGTTTTGTCTGTTCCCACGCTTGCCAGGTGTTGTGCGGACTCGCAAAACGGAAGAGGTGTTTTATGTTGTTGGAGTTTTTGTGCACACTCCTGACTGAGGCAAAAGGAATCTCATCTCCAGAAGGGCTTAACGTTTCATTGCTTGCACTACATCAGGGCAATGTGGTGTCCTGTTCCTGCCCCCCCCCCCCACCTTCAGGCAAGAAGTATAGGATCAGTTTCTATGGTAGCTTTTGTGTATTAAGTACAGGCCAAGCAGACTCACTCATTCTTTATTCATTCAGAAACGCGCCTTAATTGAGAGACTTTTGCCCTGTGCTAACGCTCGCAGAGAGTGCATATGGCAGCACTTCTTTTTTGGCAAAGCAAACGTTTGTGATTATTTCCACCCTTTGTTCACTTTCTTGCTTTTGTGTCACGGTAGCAATAAAGAATGCCTCCAACATCTGTTAGTTCATAATTTCTGTTTGGAGTGGGTGCAGAGAGGACAGAAGTTGCAGTTCGGCAACATCCGCAGGACCATAGATCAACCACACTTGCAGCAGAGATGGTTTAAATTTGCACACACTGCCTTGAAAACAAATGCCTTAGAATGCAGCGAATGCTTGCATTTGCGTGAGTTTCGCATGCATGTCCTTGTTATCTTTTCTGCCTGATTCAAACAGTTCTCTTAACATTTCCAGCGAGACAGTCATCTTCTTTCCTGCAGGAAATGTATGTTCCATCACAAAAAAACAAATCTTTCACCTTTTGTTTCATTACATGAGGAAATACATTGCCTAATCCTGCAGCCATCCTTTATTTGAGTTATGGACAGTGGCTTCGAAAGTGTAAAAGAAAAGGCACCGATTTTAAAAGCTTGTCTCTTTCTTTTTGCCCCCTAGACTGTTTATTCTATGGCCCAGTTCCCTTTCCCACAGCTAGCAGAATTACGGGAGAAATATACATACAACATTACTCCTTTTCCTGCCTCAGTGAAATCAGCTTCAGGGTAAGTCTGTCCTCACCTCTTGCCAGTAGCATATATTGTAATCCAGGCAGGATCTGTATATAAAAGGGACAAATGTAGAGGATTATGTATCTTGAGCCTGGTGCACTGTTCAGTTTATTATAGATGCATTTGCACGTCCAGGTCAGTGTGTCTGTGTGCTTTCCTTTTGTAGATGGCTGGGAAAAATTAGAGACAGTGATGAGGAGAACGACCTCGATGATGAAGATTCCATAGCTAATGTCATTGGTTGCCTTGGGCCATTCAGTGGGTTTCTAGCCCCAGAACTACAGAAGTATCAAAAGCAATTCAGAGGTAAAGAATGTAAACATTACAGCATTACCATAGGAGCCTCTTTCCCCCATGGGTTTATCTTGCAGTTCTGCTATATAGTTTAGAGGCCTGCAGATTACCATCCCCGGGCATCAGCCCTTAATCAAATGCTCGAAGGACAAACCATGCCATTCCGTGGCGTATGAGAGGTGGGTATAGGAGCATTTGATTAATATGGCTCATTCCATCTTTATCTGTATTGGATTTAAAATGGTTTTTACATATGTTTTTATTACTGATTTTTTAAATCGTTGAGTCCCATTAGGCTGTTTCATAGGAAGTGCTTCATAGGTGAAATATGGCTGCCTCTTTGGTGCTGATGGCAGTACAGTGGTACCTCGGGTTACATACGTTTCAGGTTACAGACTCCGCTAACCCAGAAATAGTGCTTCAGGTTAAGAATTTTGCTTCAGGATGAGAACAGAAATCGTGCTCCGGCGGCACAGCAGCAGCAGGAGGCCCCATTAGCTAAAGTGGTGCTTCAGGTTAAGAACAGTTTCAGGTTAAGTACGGACCTCCGGAACGAATAAAGTACTTAACCCGAGGTACCACTGTACAATCAAACCTCGGCTCCCAAACGGCTCCATTTCCGAACAGTTCAGCCCCCGAACACCGAAACCCGGAAGTAAATGCTCCGGTTTTCAAGCATTTTTCAGAAGCCGAATGTCCGGCGCGGCTTCCGCTGAGTACAGAAAGCTCTTGCAACCAACCAGAAGCTGCGATTCAATTGTCGAAAGTTTCGGAAGCCAAATGGGCTTCCGGAACAGATTATGTTCGACAACTGAGGTTTGACTGTACGATAGAATGGTATTTTATCTCAGATATAATGTGATTGGGCCCACAACTGAGCACTTAGAGAGGAGCAGTGTATCCCTTCCTTAACTACGTTCTGTTCCCCATCCCCATGATGGCTTGCTGTGTACTTTTGAGAACAGCATTTCTAAGTAATATTCAAAGTCACATCAAGATGAATATATGGTAATTTTTTTGTTGATAGTTCCTGAGGGTTTAAGTACAGGCCGTTCCTGAGGGTTTAAGTACAGGCCGGTAACAGTTTCATGTTGACTACTGCTGATCTTTTGAGATTTAACACTTGTCAGCCTTTTAAATGCAAGTACAGACAATGCCAGGTTACAGTTTTTCCTCCCCCGATTTAAGGACGGTGGGGTTGCCATTATGTAATACATTCTGATGTGTTTCTCATGCTCTCTTCCTACTATGCATAGATCATAATGAAGAGCAGAGTCTAGGTTCCAGCAATATTGCAGAGCTAAGCCCTGGAGCAATAGATGCCTGTCGGCGTGAATACCACGCCGCTTTTAACAGTATGATGATGGAACGTATGACCACAGACATTAATGCGCTGAAAAGGCAGTATTCACGGATAAAGAAGAAACAGCAGCAACAGGTCCATCAGGTGTACATCAGAGCAGGTAAATCGCTTGTATTTGGAAGTGCAAGTTAGCTTCATGTGCATGAGAAAGCAAATCATCTTTTTGTGTTCATATATAGAAAAAGAAAAGAATGAAGTAGTTGGAAGGATCTCCTCTGACTAAAGAGCTTGTCACTTATAAAGACGATGTTGATCTTTGTTTTTCTTTTGTTAGGGTCTGAAGATGATGACCCTGGGATTATGTTAGATCCCAGGGACCAGCCGAATAATGGTATTTAAAGATATCTATGCTAATCTTGGGTACAATATTGGTTTCTCTGATTTTACTAACAGCTCTGGCATCCTTGGAATTGGGGTGAAATGTTCTGAATTCCCAACTGGATGGACAGTGATTTGGCATCAGAACTATCAACAAATTACAAGATTAGATATGAATTGGCTGGACTTAGAACAAATATGTTTCAACGCTGATTTAGCGTAAAGTGCACATACTGTCGCTGCTGATCAGTAAATACCCTTTGTGACAGTATTATCTGTGGGATGAACCATTTGGAAACTGAACTTTCACTTTGCTGCTAGAGATGGGTTGTACCTCCTAACAGTGGTGAGGAATCTTATCCCACATCTGACAGTACGGCCTACCTGTCCCAGGCTGGATTTTCAGCTCCATCTTTCATAGGAAATACCCCATGAAATGCAATTTTGAAAATCTAAGAAATATAGTATGCACAGAACAACCATGTGGCAAAACCAAATTGATGAAGGTTTTCATTTCCCAGGATTGCCAAAGCCCCTTTTCACTAACCTTAATCAATCGTCTTGCATATATCCTTTAGCACTCTCGTCTCTCTGTGACTGGATATTCTGCTGGGAAATGGTCTGTCTTGGTCACCATATTAAATTGCTGAATGTTCTTTCTATGAAATGGAGTATTTACCCAGCTGCTTGGTTATAGACACCTTTGTGTGGTCGTCAGGACAAGGCAGAGGCAGAAGGCAGAGTCTAGCATGCTATTCACATGATTTAGTGGTTAAACTAAACCAACCCATAGTACCTAATCCATCAATTTATTCATCTGTTGTGTATGTGTATAGCTTCGTAATATATTTAATTTCACATTCTTGCTTTCTTTGGTTTTTATTGCCTTGAAAAGAAGGCTTGGGTTAGGATCGTCATTTTTATTTGCTTGGGATAGGTGTCAGAGAAATTTGTAAAGAGGATCACTGCTGCTCAGTTAAACATATCTGAACTGTAACTTCAGTAGTAGAGTCACATAATCCTGACTGAAACTCTGGAGAGATACTGCCAGTTAGTGTAAGTGCTGAACTAGATGAATCAGTAGCCTGATTTGGTATATGTAGCTTCTTATGTACCAGATGTTTTCTCTTTAAAAGTAAATAGGTCCTACTTACCGAATGGCTTTCTTAGTTTTGAATCAACATTTTCCTTGATTTCTTCAGGCTGCTAGATGCTCTGTTTCTTGTTGCATTTCCCCCCCAGTCAACAGAAACTATGGAGCCTGCTATTAAGAAAGAGAGAGACATGAGAAGCGCACATGGTCAGTTTTGGATTGGAAAATGCAGTGTATAGCAGGGATAGAAGGATCTTTCAACTTGTGTTCTCTCGGTTACTCATTTTTCTATTCTTAAATCATGTCCTCTACATTTCTGTAGCAATCTGATTCATGAAAACTGATCAACATTTCAAAGCAAATTTCTCCTAATGAACACATTTTGATAATCGGTATTGACCAATGCACACATTTTTGCAAGACATTTCCCCTCATATAATGCATTTTATGTCATTTTCACTGATGCATATTAATGTTCATGTGCACTTTCCCCTAATGTAATGCATTTTTAAAAGAAAGGTTGATTGGAGAACACCACCACAAAATTCAGATAAGTGCTAATTTTGAGGGATAGCTGTGTTTCTGTTCTCATATAATTTTCCTGAAAGTGCTAATTTGATAGACCTGCGTTTAATTGCAAACTTAATTTAATTTCTCCCCCACCCGTATGTGTTTGTGTATCAGACTGGTCAGGTTTGCTTTAATGTTTGATCATTTGCCTTGCCTCATTCAATAGCATGCTTCTTAAATGTTTGTTTTCTTCAGATAAAGGACCAGTTACTAGTCTTCTGCCCTCTCAAGTGAACCATTCTCCAGTGATCAACCACCTTCTGCTAGGAAAGAAGATAAAGCCAACTAACAGGTCTTCCAAAAATGCTATTATTCATGTTCCAAATCACGCAGGAGGCAAGATGTCACCCAGT
Organism: Podarcis filfolensis; assembly: GCF_964270895.1. NCBI lineage: Eukaryota > Metazoa > Chordata > Lepidosauria > Squamata > Lacertidae > Podarcis > Podarcis filfolensis. The sequence goes on from NC_139612.1 coordinate 30,085,182, forward strand.
CCCCACGAAGATCTTAAAACAAAGCTCAACTCTCCTTGGCGCACTCACATTAGGGTGCATCGAAAGAATATAGCAAGAGCCAAAGGCCAGCTAGGCTATGGAGATACAATAGGGTTAATAGAAGAGCAGAATGAAGGTGTGAAAACCAGTAGCCCCAATGGGAAAGAAGAGGCTCCAAGCAAATCTGAATCTATGGAAATCGAAGGCAGTGATTCAGATGCCCGGACTGCTGAAGGACAGTCTCCTGAACCAAGTTACAAAGATGCCAATGCCAACGTCAACGTATCAGCTGTTCAGCTGAAGCTCGAAGCCCTGGAACTTACCCAAAATGACAAAGATGATGTTGAATCAGTATCAACTTCGTTCTGTCAAACACCTCTATCCGAGTTCCCGAATTCGCCCAGTGACAGTGGGACAGTGGCAAAATCTCCCCAAGCTGCCACTACTAAACCACAAGTCTTCAGTCCTTTTCCCAGTGTCAAACCTCTCAGAAAATCAGCTGCGGCCAGAAACCTAGGATTGTATGGTCCAACCGAGAGAACCCCAACTGTACATTTCCCACAGATGAGCAGAAGCTTTAACAAGCCTTCAAGCGGTAACAGCGGGTCAAAAAAACGATGATGTATATATCACTGGCGCATCATCATCATCATAATCATCATCTCGGTTTTTATTATGTGTGTGTTGGTTGTTCTGAAGGAGTTTCTGAATAATTTCATTTCTTAATTGAAATAATGAAGATAAGTCGCAACTGGAACATAAACTGTATGATCAAAGATCTGTCTTTTTTATATATATAACGTGGAGTAGTGAAAGTACACAGTGCCACATACAGTTTTCACGTTCAAAAAATGAACATTGACTTTGAGCAATGAGAAGCTGTAATACGGCATTCAGTAATGCAGTGGTAGGACAGTTTTCCCCCTGTCAGTTCATAAAGAAGACTACCACCTTTTATGGGTCAGTGGCTAATTAGCAGACCCTTGTAGCTGCCTCAATGAAGTGCACTGAACTTCAAAATTTCAGGCAGATTAAAATATTTTTTTAAAAAACTGCTTCTGTATAATATATACAGAACATATTTGAGCAGCTGACACATTAGCTGTGTTTTAGCATTTTCCACTTGAATGCCACTGGGGTTACTTCCTTTAATTATTTTTGATATAATAATTATCACCTTAGATCGGGTAAAAAGGGAAGTTGAAATGTGTTCTATGACTTGATCGTGGCTCCCTAAATGATGACCTTCAGTGAGTCACGGGACTGTCGGAATATGTATTTAAATCTGTTAGTTAATTTATCACTAAAATTCCTAGAAGTATCTGGTATTAAAGACAAATCTTCCTTAGCCTTTTTGATAAGCTTAAGTCACTTTTCATGTTAACTGCTGGGCAGTGTTGTTCCACAATGTATGTTAATTCCCTAATGTGTCAGCTTCCCGGCTGAGGAAAATTTATGGCTGTATCCTGATGATGTAAGATCGTCTTTAGTGTACTACTTAACTTTTTTCAGCCAGTGAAGGTTTTAGCAGTTTCCTGCAGATCTTGTCCCTTGCTTCTACATTTGAAGTGAAATGATCTATTGCCTAACAAGCTTCAAGGAATTAGAGGTGGTTATCACTATGGTGTATTATGTAAACAATTGTTAAAATTCCAAAACTTGACAGTCAGCATGGAGAAAGGGGTCTCCTGTTTCTCAGTCTCCAAAACACTGCAACCCGCCCCCCCCATTTCTAAAACATAGAATACTGTTGTTCAATAGTTTCAGTGTTCAGTGGGAATTAGTGAACAAACTAACTGTGTAGGCTTGGGGAAATTACAAACTCTGAACCAGTTTTAGATTTGTAAAATGAAGACTAGGAGCCTACCACACAGGACAAATGTAAGGACTGTAAGTGCTGTGCAAAGTTAAGTGCAATAAAAAATAGCACATGCTGCCATAACAACAAGAGTCATTCTAGGGCAATAGACAGAAGTCCATTATCTACAGAAGATGCTGTCTCTATCTATCTTGTTCACAATAGCTGCGAGCATTAAGCCAAGGTGCTTGAAGGAAGAGTACACTGATGATGAATCAATCCTACTTACAATTTGTAGAGTTCTCTGTTACAGAAGAGCTCCCAAGTCTACACAGACTTCCATTATCCTTTAGTTGAAGTTCTCTGAATGGGTAGCACCTCATCCTGCAATCCACAGTTGGTTCAGGAAATGTATACCCACATAGCACAACAAGAATCCTCCAGACTTCTCTAAGTAATAGCTCTTAGGTTGCAGTCCTGAACAGACTTACCTGGAACGTAGGTCCAGTTGAACGCAGTAGAACTTACTTCTGAATAGACATGCATGCGATTGTGCTGAATGTGTAACTCTTATGCAAACAGATAAACTCTTTCAGCGAACAGATAAACCAGCACAGAAGAATAAAGGATCAGTGCAGAATCTAAAGTATCATGCACCTAGATTGCTAACAAGTTTTGGTTTTCCCATGATTTCTGAGCAGCAGTCTACATGCTTCACAGCAAGCCAATTATGAACCTGAGGAAGGCTCAAAAAACAGTTTGTGATATGGCGCCAGGTGGGCGTACTATTAAAAATCAAAATCAAAAATCCTACTGTGTCGGCTTGTCCAATGTACTTCTTTGGACTTCAGCTGCTGATTCTCCAGTATCATATAAAAGGCATAGGATTTGGCCCTCAAACACTGACCCAAAACCAATTTGGATTCCAACTTTATTTTGGAAATCTCTGTAGTTTCCTACCCTGAAAGACAATTATGTCCTTCGCCGTGTGAATTTTTCAGAGCTAATATTTTGTCCACATTAAATATTTCTGTAAAAATGATTTTCCCCCATTCCTAAAGGAGTAATGAAAGCAGCTAAAGACTAAGCTAAAATTATATCCAAGATTAGCAGTTTGCAAACCCATAAAGCATTCTGAAATTGCTTGACACCCCATTTACTCCAATGGAAAGCACTAGAGGGAATCTTATTTGGGATCTACCCTGTGCATGCACACAAGACATTTCAGAGCTGTCTGACGCTGAGGTCAGTGTCTTATGTGGAATTCTGCATGGGTACTAGAACCCTCCCTGTCCCTGCACATCAATAGGAGCAGCTAGTTTTGGCATGTTGTATCTACCTTTACATTATGATGACAGGTAGTTCTGGACCCATCACTGTTGCCACCTGAGTGATGCCAGTAAGAAACTGAAATAACTTACCGAGTCTGTCTGCCTTTTGTGCGCTGTGATTTAAGATACTTTGGTGTTAAACTTTGTATCTTTGATGTATACAATGTACTATAGATATTGTAACATTATAAATATATACAGGATAATATATACAGGATGTATGAAATGGTGTCTTTGTCGGAGAAGTTTTATCTGTGTTTGTGTCTGAGTCTAATGGGTATAGTTGATGCCATTTTCTGTCTTGTAGATTAAATGAGGACTTACCAATAATGCATTGTAAATATTAACATTAATGAGTTGCTTCCAATTTCTTGCAGTAAGGCAGGGTTTCCAAATCTCAAATATTTTTAACAAAACAAAAATACACAGCCCATTATTATCCATGCTGTGTGCATGATCTGCAAATGATCTCTTGTAGATAAATATTTGAATCAGGATGCCTTTCTAGTATACAGAATACACTAGATGATATGATATTGTCAAAACAACAACAACACACTATTTACTGTGCCTGTGATGAAATAGAAACCAGTTCCCTTGCAATGCTCTCAACAACATTAGAGTCTCATGAGCACATTATAAGAATGCATTGAAAGGAATCATCTGTGCAACTTGTTCAGAGGCGATCCTTGTGAGCTGATAGCTGCGGAAAAAAAGTATCACTGTTGGTCAAAGCAAATGGTTGTGTACTGTTCCTTCCATTGTGTCAAAGAAAGTAATGTCATGTACAACAATGTGATAAAATTCATACACACACAGAGTTAATTAGAAGCACTTCAAATTAATCCAAATGGATGTTGTATGTTTACATGCAACTTGTGGTTCTGGCTGCCATAAGCGAAGCTACGCAGAGCATGGTTCCGCACAGTTAGTTATCACATTGCAGCCAATACTTCAGGATCCCCTTCCCCCCATTTCTGTGTTTTGTTTCTGTTTCATTATGTGCTTATACGTGTTGCAGGTTTGCTTGCGTCTTGTATGTCATCCTTCGAGATTTGTTTTAATTGTTATACTATTTGTGTGGAACAGGAATGCAGCAAATGATATACAAATACACCAGTCAGTTGATAAAATGTTCAATTTGGGGAATTTAGAGTGTGGACTTCAATGTGATTCTTTGTTTTGAAGGGGAAACTGTCTCATCTTTGAATTAGTACATTTGTTCACGCAATTATATTAATGGTGATACGTGTACACCAACTCTTGAGTGTTTAGTGCAGATAGCTGATAAAGCCTAATACACAGTAAAACAGTTTATGTATATACTAATCAATTGCCTCGTATCCAAAATTAGCTGCATGGTGTGAGCAGTCTGGGTGGAGGGCTTTGATAGTGCAAGGACCTGTCAAGGGTTTAGTGCGTCTGAATGCATTCTGCATATTACACTCCTTTCTTCATTCCTGATCCACTGCTGCAAATGGACCCTGTTTTGACTACACCTTGCCTCTTAGGAAGTTGTGTTGTGGGACGTCTGGAAGCGATGCCTTGGTATGCATGTACAGTATTCTGGAATTTATTGCTTTTTCAACTGAAGCTGCCAAGAGCACTTGCAGCCATTTTACGTCATTATGACCATTGTCAGTAAAATCAAAACCAGCAAAAATAATAAAAGTAGAGTTATAAAGCTAGCTTCTGAAAAAAGCACTGGAAAAAAATAGTTTTCCATATGGACTTGGTACCTGGCAAACCATCATGGAGAAGCTGTTCGGAGCTGGAGTGTCATGACAGAGAAAGTCCTGTCTTAACCCACCTTGCTAATGGTAGCAACAGAGCGAAAAGGCTTTCATTAGGAAAACCTTCCATAACTTTTTCTTCTATGACACCCCAACTCTGAATACCGTCCCCAGGATGGTTCGCCTGGGTTCAAGTCCATTGTATTTTAGGCTTCAGATGAAGATGGACCAGGAGCCAATGTAGTACAGTCATACCTTGGAAATTGAATGGAATCCGTTCCGGAAGTCTGTTCAACTTCCAAACGTTTGGAAACCAAAGCACAGCTTCTGATCGGCTGCAGGAAGCTCCTGCAGCAAATCGGAAGCCGCGGAAGCCCCATCAGACGTTCGGCTTCCAAAAATAGTTTGCAAACTGGAACAGTCACTTCTGGGTTTGTGGCGTTCAGGAGCCAAAACGTTCGAGAACTAAGCTGTTCGAAAACCAAGGTACAACTGTAGTTTTAAAACTGATGTTTTGTGTTCTATTCTCTTGCTCCTAGTTAATAATTTTGCTTCTATATTTTGAATGAACTCCAGTTTTAAATTGTCCCAGTTAAATGGAGTTCATTCAAAATATTGCCACCCCTCTTCCATTACCTCTAGTATTATCAAGCAGTTAACATCAACTATCATATTTTCTCAGCTCAATTCATGACAGTCAGAGCTGCATAAGAAATCATTCAGAGCTTTATTGTGCATGCATTCAATATGGGAAGCATGCTCTAATATTATTTCTAAATAAAACTATGGAGCCTGCATCTTTATAGACCTCCCCCAAAAAAAGGTTTCTAAAGATACAGAAGTAAAGCAAAATTCTGTTGTTTAGGGGGCAGAAGCAATTGTTAGTGGGGGGGAAAATAATTTCCCACTTGATCACTAGATGCCACTATTGGTCTACACACAAACCACTTTGCAGTTGCAGAATGCTGGTGTTCTTTTGCAGAGATATAATGGAAGCTCCAAGAACATTTTCTATATGAGTTTAATCTATCTCAGGTGTATTCATGTGCTGCTATGAAAAGAGCTGGCTATCTTGAAAATTACCATACAGTGTTCATTCTTTCGTCTTTAATGGAAACAGTACGGCGAGACATTCCTTTGTATTGGATTCAAATGTTTCGGAGTGAAGGTGTTGTCTTCACTGAACTGTTCATGCGAACTCTTAAAAGGAACTCACAAAATATTGGGGGGAATATGATTCTATTGAGGCTGCAGGTTGTTGTGTTGCATGCTAAACACTTGTGGAGTGTGTGTGCTACAATTTTGTAAATTTTTAAAAAACTGTTGTAGCTCCTGCAATGTAGTTCCTTAAAGTGCCTTCCACACTAGATTATTAGCTCCTAAAACTGGGTAGTAAATATCATTTTCACTTTGAGAAACCTGCTTAGGCTGGGTGACGAGCAGTATTAAGCAGCTCAAGCTGCTTCTAATAATAATTGTAGCAATGGAAAAAGCTTAACTTTCTCTTCCACTACATCCTTCTGCATTAGACACTGCAGACTTTCTGCCAATTGACAGTACTCTGATGGGCTAAAGTAGATACCCTAAACACATTTAGTGGTGAGTAAGCCCCACTGCCATAATAGGGCATGTCAAAGTAAATACACATAGGATTGTACTGTCAGTCTACGGTATTTTCCTTTAAAACCTTGTAGCGTAATCCTAAACACGTTTACTCAGCTGTAAGCACTGAGATCAACAAGATTTTAACAATGTAATCCTAACATGCTTCCTCTGAAGTAAATGCCACAGATTTCTGAGAGTGGGAACACAGACAGACCTGACTAATGGAATGTTTCTGCACTTTTTCAAGACTTGGAATCATAGAATTGCAGAGTTGGAAGGGACCATGGGTCATCTAGTCCAACCCCCTGCATTTCAATGGGGCTTATTCCCACGTAAGTATGCATAGGATTGCAAACTAAATTATAGAATTGCAGCTATAATCTAAGCCACAAGGACTAATAATACATATAATAATTCATCATTTTATTATATATTCTGTCTTATCTGCAATGACACCTGCAGTATTTAAGAACATTGAACTATTTTGACACACAAGAACCTAGCATTGGAACAAAACTGATCCATTAATTTCGGTGAGTCTACTCTGCACAACATTTGGCTGGGCATAACCCAATTAAAAGCATCACCATAGCTCTGTAAGAAGCCACCAAATAAAAAACCCTTACAGTTCTGCCTAGAAATGTTTCTGGGCTTGGCCCCCTATGGCTTTCTTAGGCAGGTGTTCCACAGCTGCAAAGCTACTGCCAAGGGCCAGGTAGATGCCTTATTCACTTACCCACCCTGACAGATGGTGAAATCCTTTTTGGGACGGCTGTTCTGACATTAAGGAGCATGGGGTTGCCATATTTCAAAAAGTGAAAATCCGGACACAATAGCTGTTGAGGTTTTTTTGCGGGGGGTGGGGGTGGTAAGCAGCCAAAGTTGTTGTTTTTAAAGAGTTTTGCGCTGTGGGTTAAACCACAGAGCCTAGGACTTGCCGATCAGAAGGTCAGCGGTTCGAATCCCGGGGTGAGCTCCCGTTGCTCGGTCCCAGCTCCTGCCAACCTAGCAGTTCGAAAGCACATCAAATTGCAAGTAGATAAATAGGTACCGCTCCGGCGGGAAGGTAAACTGTGTTTCTGTGTGCTGCTCTGGTTCGCCAGAAGCGGCTTAGTCATGCTGGCTACATGACCCGGAAGCTGTACACAGGCTCCCACGGCCAATAAAGCTAGATGAGCGCCGCAACCCCAGAGTCAGCCACGACTGGACCTAATGGTCAGGGGTCCCTTTACCTTTTTATAGCCTAGAGGTTAAGATCAGTAGCCTGAACAGGACCAGCACTGGACCATGGTGGTAGAGGATGCAAGAAATTGAGTTCAGGTTTGGATCTACACAACCTTGCAAGGACCCCTTATAGAAATGGATGAGAACTGGAAAACTGCACACATTTTTTCCATAGCGCAGGGGCAATGGATTCCTACTGTAGAAAAAGCATGAAAGTAGCAAAACAAAGGCCCTGCTTTCCTGCATGTGGTCTGTGTAAGTGAAGATATTTGAGAAAGCACCAGATAGTGAATTCAAGGAAATGGAATTTACTTCCATGTGTAATCATTCTCAGATTCTCTCTCTCGGTCTCCCCGCATCCCAAACCCCCCACCCCAGATGAGTCAGTATCTCTTTTAATGTTCCCGAGTGCCTCGGTGAAACACAGTGTTTATCTAAGTTCTCAATCCAAATCGGGGGGCCTCCCCCGCCAAACCAGAATGGCTCAGCCACGGATGTGATCTGTTCTATAATAAATGAAATGTCGAGCTGACACACTTGCAGAAACCACACCAAGATGAGAAGTGACTTCTCGCCTACTCCACCCAATACAAAAATGTCCGACCTATTATTCTAGTATATTTTTACCATATGTATGTGTGCCTGTATCTTTCGCTGCTGCCTGTTATTGCAATCTGTGATTCAGGCTGAGAGCAATAATATGCACTCTCTTATGTTAGTGGGTTGGTGGGAGCGTGGAAAAGAAATTAACATGTGGCCAGTTGCTATATCTAGAGACACGGGGACGTATGTATTTGTGCCTCATTCCTTCTTTTGTCTTGCTCTGTGCCTGCGGACAGCCCTACCGTTAGGCAGAGTTGAGGCAGCTGCCTCAGGCGGCAGGTTTGGGGTATCATGAAAGGGCAGTGCATTGTTAGTTAATGTGCTATCATTGTATTTTGCATTGTAGCATTGCAGGGGAGAGACAGCTGTGCTTGTGGGATAGAGAGGTGACATGATAAAAGTAGGCATGGCGCAGAGAAAATGGATAGAGGGACGTTGTTCTCTTCTCTGACAACACTAGGAGCAGGGACTGAGCAATGGGAGCTCACCCCGTCGCGGGGATTCGAACCGCGGACCTTCTGATCGGCAAGTCCTAGGCTCTGTGGTTTAACCCACAGTGCCACCCACATCCCTTTTGTAAATCTACCAAAGAATTAAAAAAATAAAACCAGGATTAAGGGGTTTTCTCAGGACGTTGGAGGGTATGTGCGCTGTGTCCCATTGATGAAGTGGTGGCGGCACTCACCCTTCTTTTGATAGAAAATGTTCTGTTTGGGGGGGGGGGACACACAAAAATGTGGGGAGGGTTGAGCAGAGTCATTGGATTAGGGATGAGAAATGTCCTGAGGAACTGTGGAGGGCCTGTCGTTGCAATGCATTGTGGGAAAAGTGCTCAGCAAGTGTGGTTCTAGGGACACACATTTTGGATGCCCAAAATGAATGAGCTCAGAAACATAGCATGGTGGCATGTCATCTAGGCCTCCTAAGCTTCTGACGTTAGCCGCCTCTGGTTTAGATTACAGAACAGTTTTTTTCTGAGCCAGTTCACATTGTGGCAGAACCAACTGTACTTCCATTTCCATAAAGCTACGGGGAGAGGAGTCCTTGCTGCATACCGAAGAGCCATGAACTCGGAGGAAGTAAAGATTTAATGAGATGAATAGGGAATTGGCTGTGAAATACAAACAGGGGTTTTGCCGGCCAGGTGTGTAATTCTCAGATCCAAAACTTCCCCTTGGAAAAATAGCAATCATTAAAACGGCATGCTCTTGTGAGTAATTTAAAGATGATGAAAATTGCCAATGTACAAAGCTAAATGCACAAAAAAGGAGGTGTGTGTGTCTTGTGTGTGTCTGTGGGGAAGCCCTTTCATGTTCTTATTTCCTAGCACAATTCAAAGAGAGATTTAAAAAACTGTACACAGTGTTGATCTTGCTATATTAAGCTTCATATGGCATTGCCATATAAAGAGGAGTTGTAGTTTTTGATCAGAATATCAGACTCAGATGAAAAACAACAAGGCTGCATGTGAGAGCACAAGATTAGGAGATGGTGCTCTATTTTTTCATGTCTAAAAGCAAATGCTTCTATTTGGCCCCATCTTTCCACCACAAACCATTGTGAAAGGAAATCGTCTTATGCCAACCACTTGCCATGACTTCAACACAAAACAATCTCATTTTCTTTTATGTACACATGCCTCTGGTATTCAGTGGATTATGCTTCTGACTAGAATCCAAGTATTTGTGCAGTTTAGTGCAAATTCCTGATGTGATTCAATATTTCACAATGGCATCAAAGGAAAATTCCCCAGTTAATGATTCCTCCCAATTAATAGGGAGATGGGAATTGCCCTAAAAGGCTACTGCAAATAATGGGCACCGAACAGACGGCAAAGATCAGATAGGCTTAAGACAGAGGAGGTAGCCTGATTCAAAGGCCTAGGGCAGGAAAAGGGGAATGAATTATAAACAAAGGCCACCACTGATTGTTAAAAGTAAAGGCTGTCATTAATGAAAATTTTAAAAATTCCTTGTTATATACGAGAGCCAAAATGCTCCCCATATAAGTGTGTTCTTCAGCTTCAGTCCCTCTGTTTAAAAATTCCTTCCTCTTACACCTCAATTAATCAGTGGAACATCTTGCTGAATATCTTGCTGCTTCTTTCTACATTTCACTTTATTATCATCAGTCTTGCTTGGATTTCTGTTTGGGCATGTGGGCTGCTTATTTTAATATATATTTTTATATCAGGATTGATGAATTATTCTTATTGTCAATGTCGGCTGATGTTGTTTTTTTCATTCAGAGAGAGAGAGGACCCCTCCCCCCCTATTAATATGGGTAAATGCTGTGATGAGAACCCCTCTACTATATTGTAGGTGACTGAAATGGTGATGCTATGTATACTTGGGACTTACTTCTGAGTAATCAGCAGTACCTGGAGATACACAGAACTGAATCTGGGATCTACTGCATTCCAAAGATACTCCGGAGCCATTGCCTTTTCCTGAAGCAGAAACAAGTCCACCAAAGCTTATACCATAATGAATGTCCTAATCTTCAAAGTGCCAAAAGAATCTTTGGTGTCTTATTTTTTTTACTGCTCCCCATTGTTGAAATACCACAGCCCAGTTGTTGCTCATATGTATCCCATATATAACAGTAACACACGCAGGTTCCTGGTTAGGTAGAGGAATAAAAAGAAACATGGCACGTTATGTATTAGCAAAGCTGCAGGTGAATTTTGGGTTGTATACTAAGTATAAGAATCGATTGAAGCCCAAAATGAAGAACCTATTGACAGCCAATAGTATAGTGTCATCAGTGGTTGGAGGAGATGTAACTCTGAAACTCCCATTCCACATTGAGAACAATATACGTATAAAAAAATAAAATGACCATTAACAGAAGAGCCAGTCACAACTGGGGAGATATTCAGGGGAATAATAGAACCATAGAATTGTAGAGTTGGAAGGGACCACAAGGTCTTCACGTCCAACCCCCTACAATGCAAGAGTCTTTCACCCCATGTGGGGCTCAAACCCACAACCCTGACATTAAGAGTCTCGTGTTCTACTGACTGAGAAAGGGATGGTTTTCTAACCAGATTTTGATAGACATGTTTTTACTCAGCTGAAATCCAAAAACACTGCGTTGGACTTTCTGAAAACTGAGAGTGATTCCACAACCTTGAAAGGAAGAAGATCAGCTTATTAGCCAGTACATGTAGTTGTCACATGTTTTCAGTTACATTAAGCTCTAAGGGTAGCCAGGGCTCCTTCTTTCCCACATCAAAAGAGATCCTGTTTCATATTATGGAGACGAACCTGATATGGAATGATAGATCTAATGGGATTTTTCTCTCCCCCCCCCCCAGATAGTGAAAATGAATTCCTAGTAAGTTTCGCATTGTTCAAGTGCCACTCTTGGGCACTGCAGTGATGACAGGTGCAGCGACTTGAGGGAATCTCTGTTGGAATGATTAAGCCCAATGGCATTTGCCAAATTGTATGTGTGTCTTTTGAGTTCTTTTAACCCTTGCCTTGGTAGCTACTGTAAGCACACTGTTCACATACATAATTTCTTCCTGAGGCATGAAGCAAGCAGCAAAATATTCACTGTCGCCAACATAGGGTAGCTAGGGGCAAAAGAGGACCAGGCTCCTGGGCCTTAAAAAAAAAGGCCATCTTGTTAATTTTATAGTAAAATAAATTCCAATGAAACCAGGAACATGTGTATATCAGTCACTTTAAGAAAAAAATTGAGCAACCCAGAAGTAACGGAGTGCGTTACTTCCAGGTTTCGCCGCTCACGCATGCGCAGACACTCAAAATGATGTCACATGCATGCGCGGAAGCGGCAAAACACGACTTGCGCACGCGACGTAGCATCTTACGTTCTATTCAGGATGCAAACGGAGCTCCAGAATGGATCCCGTTTGCATCCCGAGGTACCACTGTAATAATAATTTATTATTTATCCCCCGCCCATCTGGCTGGGTTTTCCAGCCACTCTGGGCGGCTCCCAACAGATTAATAATAATAATAATAATAATAATAAAGATAAAGCGACAAAATATCAAACATTAAAAACTTCCCTAAACAAGGCTGCCTTCAGATGTCTTCTAAAAGTCAGATAGTTGTTTATTTCCTTGACATCTGATGGGAGGGAGTTCCACAGGGCATGCGCCACTATCGAGAAGGCCCTCTGTCTGCTTCCCTGCAACTTTGCTTCTCACAGAGAGAGAACTACCAAAAGGCCCTTGGAGCTGGACCTCAGAGTCCAGGCTGAACAATGGGGTATACTGGGCTGAGGCCGTTTAGGATTAAGAGAGCTTGGACAGTAAACTGCCCTGATAACTATGCCTCCATCACCAAGAGTGCAGAAACCACTGTGCCAGCAGAGTCTCGCCAAATCCAGCCTGCTTGCTTGCTTGCCTAGTCCTGTGGCTCAGGATATCAACTGCGTGAATTACTGTGCCTGTCCTTCGGAAGTATGTAAGGCATTAGGACCGTGTCTTATCTTATGCCTAGCCATGTATCTGAGAAACTTACTGTGAGTGCTGGTTTGCATACCCTGCAGACCAACTTACCTTTTATGGCACAGTAGAGAGTTCTGGAATAAAGCTTTCAACACCAAGAATTCGGATTCTGAGTCTGATAGTGGGAGCCAGGAAAATAAGTTAACCTACAAAAGTTTGCAGAGTGAAAGTTTCTTGCAGCCTTGTCTGTCTTGCAGTCACCTGCGCTCCCTCCCTCTCTGGAGGGTCCGTCCTGAAAAATATGAGACAGAACATGAGGCAGGAAGGATAAATCCAGAATCAGACTTGGCTCCTAAGAGCGCTTAAGGCACTTCACCAAAGGCACATTTCTGGTCCTCTCCTCTCCCCAGCAGCCCCTCCCATCCTGATGGGAAATTTTCTTTCCATAAACTTCCTCAAGTTAATTTAAAGTAGGTTTTAAACCTTGATGTTGATCCTGGATCACCCTGGGATAGAATTTCCCCCTTGGCAGAATTAGCATGCCACAATTTTGCCACAGTATTGGGAAAGGAAGTGAGAGCTTTATGAGAAGTAGCATCTGCTACTTCACTTAACATTTCCCACTCTTTAATAATATTTGGGCAATCCCGTATCACATGTCAATACTCATTTTTTCTCCCTGCATGCATCTCCACCATAAATCTCTTGCTATAATCTATCTCAGCCCTTTGTAGTTCAAGCAGCACCAAGACGATTCTTCTCACCACCATTAAAGCGGAAAATATTTCCGCTTGTGCCTTTTTGTTGCTAGTTCCGTTCCGCATAGCTGCAAATGTTTATCGCATTTCTTTCCTGCAGAATGCGGCCAGATTTTAATCCCAGCTGAATTTATGAGACTCCTCACCACCCTTAAAAGTAAAAAGGTCTGAACATTTTTATGATCTAAGAACAAACTTCTTTGCTCCAATTCATATAGCAGATGTGATATTTTTAACACTCCATTTCTTGGGTGTGCAGCAAATTTCCTGTTGGTGCCAATGGGCATCATATGAAAGAAGTACTTTCCACTGAGCTTTCATGGAGTTAGAAAAATATAAGAGGTTCCTCTGACAAATAGAGATAAACTTTCATACAGCCTATAGAAAGGTACAAACATGTATAAACAAGTCATGAATTTCAATAGCAGGCATGGAAAGTTTTCTCTACAGAGTCAATAAACTGGTCAGATAGAAGAAATAAATTTTATTAATCCTGTTTATCATGAAACACTTCATCAGACTTACAACAAAACTGAACAAAAACGGTTCTAGTGCTCTCGGGTTTTGTTTTTAGTGCCAAGCGGCATTCCAAGATATTGGGGGGGAAATAAAACGTTCCAAAACCAAACCAAAGTGTAGAGTCACAAGAAGTCTGCTTTCCTGGATCCGTTTTTGTTTGAAAATCAACATGGGGCATTTTTCTACTAATACATTAAGATTGGCCAGCACACACATGCACAAACGCACAGCAAAATAAAATTTATTCAGGTTTATTTATTTATTTATTGTCCCAGGCTCTTGCGGGTTCACAAAAACACTCTATATATGTGCTTAAATTTGAATCACTGGAATGGTTTTTCATGGGCTCCACCCCCCCCCCAGTATATTAAGATGGGCTATGACAAAAAAGTATATCAATGACAAAGTCAATACACTTCTTGAGGTAACTTTTTTAGTTCCAGGCAGTTTCTGTACATTTTTTCAGCTAGTGGTTGAAATTGGTGGACATTGTTGTTTATGTATTAATTACATTTATATCTCCCCCCCCCTTCCTTTAAGGAGCTCGAAGTGGGATGCATGGTTATTCTCTTCCACATTTTCTCCTCATAACATCCCTATGATGTTAGAATGAGTGGTGGAAGACTGGCCCAAAGTCATCCAGTGAGCTTCATGGCTGAATAGGGATTTGAAACCCAATCTCCCTGGTTTATCTATTTATTTGGACATTTCATATACTGCTTATATTTAAACAACACACCCAGTAGTTTACAACATAGGTTAAAACATTTTAAACTTGAACAGCAAGTACAAAAAGTACAAAAAGAAAATTTCTGCTCCTGTACAGGCATAAATGTGCTAGAAGAATTACACTGTAGGTCTATGATTCTATGTACTTACTTTATTTTATTACGGTCATAGACCAGCAGAAGCAAAACATCTAAATAAATAGCGTAACAGTATGAATCTAAGCGAATAATTATTAAATAAATAGGAGCAAAACCCAATCTTAGATTTAAACATATACATAGAATACTTAATTAAGCATAGATAATGGGTGAGTAAAAATTTATAAGAAAAATTAAAAGATTGGTTAACACAGCTATATGGGGTGGGCTTCAGAAGTGCGGATCTAACAATATGGGTCTTCAGTTTAGGATTGAATTGTAGCATCGACTATTCTTTGTCAAATATGATTCTATGTAAATTGTGCAGTGGAAAGTGCACTGGTGATATAATTTCACCTCAAGGTCTGAGTCAGGGTGTCTCATTCACACACACACACACACACACACACACACACACACACACATATATCCTTTAATGCAGAAGCCAAGCATAATTTTGTTAAGCATCTGAAGCCTAGTTGACCAGTCAGATATATCAAAATATAATCCAACAGACAAAAAACCCCACTAACTAATAAATATAGAAATCTTCCACTGTTGCTCCTATTAGCGAAGTCACTTAAAGAATGCAGACAGAGCCCAGAGACAAAAAGAAATCCTGATAATACTTTACTGAGGAATCTGAACAAAAAAGTGTATAATTGAGTGGAAAGGAAAATAGAGGTTTTGTTTTTCATACTTTAGGTCGTGTGCATAGCAAGTATTCAACCAAACATACAGAGGAAAAACTCCCCCAAATTTACACAGCCAATCAGAGCACATGCAACTTCAGCCAAGATCATGTCACTCTGCCTGGTTGCTAAGCAACACCTCCATTGCCATGACCCCCACTTGGATAGTTGACTGAAAACAGAATTAACTCTTTAAGTTATGCTTTCCACTTCTGCAGTTTCAACAGTCCCAACCTCCTTAGCTAATACTCTGAAAACTGCACTAATTTGACCACATTGAACTGATGTATATGGCTGAAGTAACATTCAGTGGCAGCAAGTGCTATGTGAAAAATCCATTTGTTTATTAGAAGCAGAGTGGGACACAGAAAATGTTCCACATTACCTGTGTTTTGTACATGCTCCTACTTAAATTCTCATTTCTTCATGTTCCATATAACGTTTCCATCTGCAGAATGTCTTTTGGAATAATTCCCACAATTGCATATATCCTACAAGGGGAAATATTTTGTCAGAATGGGTCTGCAACATAATTCGCTGAATGGTGATGATGATGAGGCAACTCTCATGGCCGTTTCTTTGAAGAAGCTGCATGGTGACAGATTCAGATGTTGACCCCTTCCAGAAACGTTTAGTACCAAAACCTTTTCCGCAGTAAGGGCAGATTAGGGGGTCAAGGACAGTCCATGTAGCAGCAGAGGCGAAGGGTTCTGGGGCTCAAGAGGAGCAGCCAAAAGCTTCTTCCTCCCCAGTAACTGATATCTAAGGCAGTTGCCTCACTCTGCCCACTGCCAGCCACTCTCAAGAATTTGCTTCACCTCAGGAGGCCATGCCAACTGTCTGCCTTGGGCTCACTCGGACTTTCTGCAGGGAAGGGGAACTAGAAATTCCACTTAAAATTCCAGCCCGACTTGCCTCTGTGATTGACAACTCTGAGGAATTCCAGATGGCCCCGTCCACGCTTTTGAACAGATCGTTTGATCTCATTTGAATTTCCTCCTTGGTTCACCTGTTCCATGTTTATTGAATGGAGACCGGGCAGGTGGGCATATCAAGCTTCTTGCCATCGGGTTAAAATAGCTTACAGGAAATTGGTATACACAGCTGGAATAACTATAAATGGAATGATTCAGGATTTATGAGCGAGTGAAGTGATACGGAGTTTAATTACGCGAATTACAATGCAAAACAAAAAACAAAAAACCCACTCATGGCTGTTTGTAATGAAATTATCAACCCCCAAACCACCTTATTTATCTGCAATGTATATGTATTAAATATTTCATAAACTATGGAGTTTTACATGGCTACGTCCTTTGATCTAAAAAACCTACCTTGTAATTCTTACAAAGACAGAAGAGTCAGTGCAACGTATTAGATTCCATCCACACCTATTTCTCATTAATACTGCTTTCTTTTCCCTGTCAAAGTTTTATGAAATCTGTCTTTTGGTTGTTCTCTGTAAGCTCTGAGAAAAATAAGCACTTGATCACCTGGAAATTTGTTTTAAAAGGTTGCATCAAATCATACTGAAGAAACAATAGCAGAAAACCATGGAAGTGCACTTAAAACTTTATTATCCAGGCAACCACAAACCAAATCGGTGTTTTGAGCTCATTGGATGTCTGTCCAGCAGAACTTTTTTTAAATATACCAAAAACGCTTGATTAGTTGCCAATATTAGGCTGCAATCCTAACCCCATGTGCTGGGAAGCAAGCCCTAGTGACTTATTTCTGTCAGTTGCAAAGAAAAATAGGACAATTCCTTGATACGAAGACCCAAGTTTGGGAGCAAGTACTCATTGGTGACAGAGGGACATGGGTGGCGCTGTGGTCTAAACCACAGAGCCTAGGGCTTGCCGATCAGAAGGTTGGCGGTTCGAATCCCCGCGACGGGGTGAGCTCCCGTTGCTTGGTCTCTGCTCCTGCCCACCTAGCAGTTTGAAAGCATGTCAAAGTGCAAGTAGATAAATAGGTACCGCTCTGGTGGGAAGGTAAACAGCGTTTCCGTGCGCTGCTCTGGTTCGCCAGAAGCGGCTTAGTCATGCTGGCCGCATGACCCTGAAGCTGTCTGCAGACAAACGCCGGCTCACTCGGCCTATAGAGCAAGATGAGCGTGCAACCCCAGAGTCATCCACGACTGGACCTAATGGTCAAGGGTACCTTTACCTTTATACTCATTGGCGAGAGCTGCCCAGCAGAGATTTAAAGTCACAAAATAGGCAGTAAAGTAAACAGCAGTTTTGATTTACTCAGTTGGAGCTATCCAGAAGGGTCTTAAGACAGCAGTCCTTTGGGACTCCACTGCAATGCAAGGAAGTTCATCAAGAGCAAAACTGCTGGGCAGCACCCATTCATTTCAGCCATGCTTGTTCTAAACTAGCTTACAATTGTGGTATGGGCTTTACCCTTTTACTACAATTTCTCCGTCTCCCTCTAAAGCATAATTGAACATATATTGGAGATGTGTCCCCCTACTGAGACTGCTAAAGTAAATTGTCTGAAATGTCAGCATTACTTAAACCTAGGAAAATAACAATAATAAGGGATCTTGAAATATAAGCAAACCACACGGCTGCATTTTGTTGTGTCAATTACTCTTTGCCAAACTGGGACATGAGCATGTAGAACTGTCTGCTGCAGCTTAACATAAATGTAGACTTTCATTATCCTGCCCTCATCTGTCTAAATTCACTTTGTGGACTGTTTAGTCCACGAGTTATTTACAGAGCAACCTTATGCACATCTGCTTAGAAGTAAAGTCCCATTGACTTTTATGGGCCAATGAAGTACAATAGGGGTTGTAATTTTATTTTGGGGCTCAATCCAACCAAGTCCCATTGACCTCAACCCCTAGGAGTTGGTGCCCTCACCCAAGGCACATACATAAGCCTGTTGGATTGGCAGTTGAATCTTACTCCAGTACCAATGAAAGTATATTTCACTGTACTTGAGGGAAACCAGCTATTGTTGGGGGTACCGGGCAGGCTACATGGAACTCACAGCTCTGTCCCCTGCCCTCCCCTCAGCAACTACCACCTGAGGCAGCTGCTTCACTCTGGCTCATTGTGGGGCTGGGCCTGCCAGCCCCAAGGGAAAAGAAATGTCCCTGTTGCCCTTTAAGAGAGCTCTTAAAATGTTTTTTCGTTTGACCTGCTTTTAATTAATTGTCACATTTTGATTAATTGCTTCTGTTTGTTTTAAAAGAGCCATTGCATGGTTTTAATCTGCGGTTTTATATATTATTGAAAGAGAGGGTGTTATAACTCTCTTGTATTCTATCATACACTGCTTTGTGAGGTCATTGTGCCCTGAAACGCAGTTTTACAAACCCTCTTTAACAAAATAAATATAAACATATTTATTGAATGAAACCAGTCTTTTCCATAGCCCCCAACTCAACGCCCATTCCCCTCCATTTCTGGCAGGGTGATGATCCCTCACATCTGCTTTCCCACAAACCTTTAGGTGTTCTTCAGATTCCTTATCCACTGCAACTGGAGGAAAATTTGCCTGCTCCTGGCCTTAGACGCCAAGTTGGTGGGGCTGACAAAGTAGCTATAGAATTTCTGACTAGAAAGTACTGTTCGCATCAGTTACTTGTGAAAGTGTCCCTAAAACATTGTAGTGTTTGCAGGCTCTAACAGCAACCCCAGACAGCTTATTTATTGAACATTCATCCTGATTGGCTTGTACAAAGTTCACATGGAGAGGTTTGATTGCGGCTGTGTACACAGCATACCTCTAAAATGCACATTCTCCCCTCAAAGAATTCTGGGCACTGTAGTTAACCCCTCACAGAGTTAAAAGTCATAGCAACCCTTAACAGATTTACTCTGCCTAGAATTCTCTTAGGGAAGAACTCTGCTTTGAATGTGCTTTAAAGGCATCCTGTGTATTGTTGGCACCTCGAGAGACAATGGAGTGTGCCTCCAGGGGTGAAGTAAAACTGCTGCGCTAGCAGTACTGAAGTGACTTCCCTGGGCCGCAAGCCTAGGGCAGTATGTAGGGAGTGTCCTGCGCTGCCCAGTCGACAACATTCGTCTCTTGGCCTTCCAAAGGAAAGCAGAGCAATACGTTTGGCACCAGCTTGGCTGCAGGAATTGCTGGAAGGAGGCATATAAGGCACCATCCAACCATCTTAAAAAGAGAATGTCTCAGACCTTGGTAGAAATGTATTTATTCACTGATTCCACTCTTCCTTTGCGGAAGGCAGAGCAGGTGACTCCCATGCAGCTTGTTAAAGAGCCGCTTTGTTTTAGTAAGTTGGGTCCTCCATCATCATAGCTGTCAACTTTTCCCTTTTCTTGCGAGGAATCCTATTCGGAATAAGGGAATTTCCCTTTAAAAAAGGGAAACGTTGACAGCTATGTCATCATGGAGGGCACGTGTTGTGGTGAGATCACCAGAAACTGCCTCCTTGTTGTGGGGCGGGACCATTCGGATGGCCACAACACCCCATTGGTTGCCCCTCTGCTGCTGGGGCAGAAATTTGGTCAGTTGGGTTGGCTATTGGCTGCTGAGGGGCTACTTAAGCTGCTGCACGTCGCTGGAGAGTTTCACTTTCTTGCGACGTGCAGCGGATCACCCGCCCTCCTCTCCCTATATTTTGGGTGGTTCTTATGGCCTTGCTATGCCTGTCTAGGGGCCGTCTGTTTTGGAGCAGGGGCTTGGTAGGAATTTTGCCATTTGGCTGATTGGCTGGTGCCGCTTGGTTTTTGCCTACCGTGTAGCAAATTGTCACAACTTTGTAAGGTTGGCGGTTAGGCATTTGGTTCAGTGATTTGGGGAGGGGAGGTGGTTGGCTGTGCCTGCTCCTCCATTGCTGCTGTTAGGAAATTCCATTAAATGAATCCAGGGCTCACCTTGCTTTTGTCCGAACCCTGTCAAGGGGCTAGGGCCATGCCAGAGCCCCTGGGAGCATCTGGGGTGAGCTGTGAGATCAAAGGAGTTCTCACTCCCCCATGATGCTTTCCCTTACAGACATATGGTGGTGCCCAGTGTCAGTCCTGTTCCTGCCACTGTGCAGGTTCAGGTAGTCTGGAACCAATGCCTAAGCAACCGCTCACATGCTGTAATCAATAAAGTTGTGCCCAAAATTTAATGCCAAAAACCTTAAACTAAAATCTGTGTCTATTGTGTCTTCATTTGGGGGTAGTTTTGGGGGTCTTCACACGCAATGTAATATAATCATGTGGTCATTCTTGGACCGTTTTTTTGGTTTGCAAATTTGCAGGATAAAACTTAGCTAAAGAGAAAGTACCCGGAGCAAACTATTCCTTCCTTGCTTGCTTTCAAGCTGCATTCGAGCACTTGTAAAACTGCAGTTTCCATGCCAAAGGAACGGTTTGCCAAAGGAATTGCCTCAGCGTCCTGTCAAAATCGTAGTAATTCGGGCTTTTCTCTGTGCTCATTTTAATTAGCAACATAATTTTAGTCTTGGCAGGGAAGCCAGCATCTTCTGTTTTCTCGGCAGAACTGCCTTCGCTCGCCCCACTCCCTGAATAAAATCTCCCGCACTTATTTCGATGTCAAGGTAGAAGACCAACTTTTGTCCAAAGTTTATCGCTGGCCTGTGCTTGGTCTGCCCTGGGCTGAAGTTTGACTGCAGCCGACCTGCTGCAGTGCCTGCCTTGGAAACATCTGGGGATAAGTATAAACAGTGCTGGAAAGCGTGTTTGCACAGTTCAAGGTGTCCCACTTTGAAGAGGGGCAGATGTTCCTGAGAACAGCTAACGAGGCACACAATATTTAGAGATGGAAGTTCTGAGCTAATCCCATTGTTGGCGCTTGTGGCTTCCAGGCAGGGGCTGAGTTGCTCGCTCCACTCCTTCCATGGCTTTTATCTTTTTCTGTCCTGGCCCAAGCTACAACTGTGTATATTGGGGGAGCTTATTTCCCAACTGCTTTGGGTGGGCTTCTTTACTTTGTGCTCTTCCCCCCTCAACAGCTTGTGGTGGTGGGGAGAAAGGCCATTGAAAGAGCTTGAGGGTATTGACATTATTTAGTTACTGAATTTATATCCCGCCCTTCCTCTCCAAAGACCCTGAGCATAGCTTTCTGAGTTAGATAAGCAGGGGTGTGAAACCTTGGGCCCAATAGTTCAATATTTATTTTATTTCTTTATTAAATCTCTATACCACCCTTCAGCTGAAGATCACAGGGCAGTTGGCAATATAAATATGGCCCACCAGACCTCTGGCCCTCAGAATTCCCCGCCCCATTCACTCCCCACATTGACCTTGCTTTGCACCCCAAGTGTTTCTCCCTTGAACTCTGGTAACGCCTCTCATCTGGATGGAGGGTGTGTGTGTGTGTGGTAGTTAGTCTTGTGTACACTTTTGCTTCTGCCCCATCCTGCCCACCTTAGCACATGGCCTCTGGAATGTTGCCACAAAGAGAGAGCAGCCCTCAGTCTCAGGATGTGCTGGGCCCGGGGGTTAACCCAAGCAACGCCGTCCAGGTCCGGTCCCGAATCCAAGGATTCCACAAGGAGTCAGTCCAACAGGGCCAAGGCAGGAAACCAGGCAAGGTCAGGCACAGGGTAACAGGCAGGTTTCAGCAAGCAGCAATGTTGCTCCCACAACCTGGGGTGGGGTCCGACAGCCTTTTATCTCTGACAGGGTAACGGCTGGTCCTGATCCCCCAGTGACTCACCTCCCTGTTTTGCCCAAAGGCGAGCACTCCTCCTGCAAGTACTCAGGTCTCTCCTTCTCTCAGACCTGAGTCTCTGCAGCTCGGGAGATGTTGGTGGGTTACTAGACCCAGAGGCCACCTCAGCCTCTCCTGACCCAACTGGTAGTGGAGCAGCTGTAAATGATGACCCAGCTGAAGGCAACGAGGTAATCCCCGCATCTGGAGCCAGGGCAGGTTCAGGCCCCTGACTCAGCCCAGCTGGTGCTTGTTGCAGGCGAACCTGTGCAGACTGGGGCTCTTCAGAATCAGGCCCCAGACTCGGTTCAGATGCCGCCTGAGGCAGAGGATCCGATGCAGACTGAGACTCCTATAGCTCCGAGTCCGAGCCTGAGTCCCAGGCCATCACACAGGAAATGTGTCCCATCCTGGTAGCTTAAAAGCTATTAAAATAATATCCAATTTCTGGGAGCTCCCTTTCTGAGGTCACATCTACCCAGTGCCAGATTTACGTATAAGCTAAACAAGCTACAGCTTAGGGCCCCACTCTCTTGCCACCCCCCCCCAATTTAAAGGGAAAAAACCCTCTATGTACATTTCCAAAATATAATATAAACAAATAAAATAAAACCTTCATACAGCAATAGTGTTTTGTGTTGTGTAGGTGTAGGCATCTATGATGTAAGTAATTGGTCCCGCCTGCTCCCTAAAATATCACTGGTTAAATACCTTTTAGGTCCATAAATTACCATATAGCATATATTCAACACTAAAAAACAGCGACAATTTGTTGTTGACAAAGGACAGCTGGACATATAAAGGGCCCCATTACTTTCAGTAGCTTAGGGCCTCATCAAACCTAAATCCGGCCCTGCTCCCACTCTTCATTTAAAGCTGTGGTTCCCAACGTGGGGGCACATGCCCCACAAGGGGGCAAGTTTATTTTTAAAGGGGCCAATTTGGAAGCACGTTTAGACCAAGTTTAATGGCCTTTCAGGCTTCCTCCACGTGAATACGAGTTCAGTTTTTGAATAATAAGAATTATATGTCACCGGGGGGGGGGGGGCAACAGGATTTTAGAGATGCTTAGGTGGGGCATGGCCAAAAAAAGGTTGGGAACCACTGGTTTAAAGCCTTTGCATGCCACTTTCACAGCCATGGCTCCTCCCCTCCTAATCCTGTGAGCTGTAGTTTCTCCAGCATGATGAGAGGCAGCTCCCGGCACCTTTCTCAAACCATAGTTCCCAGGGTTCTTTAGGGAAGCAACAAGAGTCATGATCCCGAATGAGAATTCTGACCTGGCTTGCATTAAAGAGACCTGATTGCGCCAAGGTAGCTTAGGTGAGAGAGCGTGTGATTCATCTAGCTTTGCCTTCCTGGATTCTCTTTGTCGCATCGGCACAAGAAAGCTGGTGGTGTGGAGCTGCAGCTGCCTGTCGTGATTCCATCTCCCTGACGGTGTGTCCCACCCAGCAGTCTCCTACTTTTGTGCATCTGTTCTTGAAAGCAGATGCTCAGGACAGAATGTACCCCCCTCTGCCCAACAGTTTCCTGATCTAGCTGGGGACTTGACAGTGATGTTGACGTTTGCCATGTCTCTCTCAGGGACTGCGCTGAGGAGGGCTGCATAGATGAGGGCTGCACAGATCAGGAATGGTGGGAGCCTCCCCCTCCCCCACTCCTGATCAAGATCCTGAATCTTCCCAGAAGCAGTGGGACAGTATAGATTTGGAACAGTATAGATGTGGAGCAGAGGGACATAGTTCAGAAGACAAAAGTTGGGAAGAACTGGGTGGTGAACAGCTAGGAGAAGAAGAACCGGGAGAGAGAGAGAGTTAACAGACTCCAGTTCACTGGAAAGTGTCCAGCCAATCTGTCCAAGGCAGGCATAGGCAAACTCGGCCCTACAAATGTTTTAGGACTACAACTCCCATCATCCCTGACCACTGGTCCTCTTAGCTAGGGATGATGGGAGTTGTAGTCCCAAAACATTTGGAGGGCCGAGTTTGCCTATGCCTGGTCCAAGGTCACGGAGATTAGATAAAGTAGCTGCACAGAAGGCACAGTGGTTGCGAGATCAGGTTGCAAGACGAGGAAGTAACAAGGGTGACTCGGGGGAAAGTGGGTGTCAACCTTAACTGGGAGCACCTTTACTCTGAGAAACGACTCTTTGTTCTGTCGTTGTAATCATTAAATCTCTTTAAATGGTAAGAGACTATTTTTGCTTGGTTCTGCTTATCCACGGCCAAAGAGAGGGAAGAAGCCGCTTCCCGGAAGCCTGACAGTCTCATTTATGCATTTTGACATGTAAGTAGTATATAATTTATTATGACTACTATGCAAATCACTGAGATATCTACCACTAGATCCTGGTCCTTTTGTCCCTGACATAGCCCTGCCTACATTGCCTCTTCTACACAATTCTCTCTTTTTTTAAATGAAGTTTTATTAACACTTTTCACAATACAATAAAAGGACAAGCTGATCTACACAAATAATAATGAAAAGAAAGAAAATATAAAAAGAAAAGAGACAGAAGAGATGGAAGAATACAAGATCATCCCTCACAAATATATCTTAACTTTTGTCCCATACAGAAAAATATGTCTCCTCCCCTGTTTTCTCCCAGCCTCTCACCCTAAGAGATGTCCCCTTCCCTGTCTCTCACACAGGGTCCTTCAGACGGTACATCACCTTCACCTGCATGTAATTCTTACCCAAATACAGCAAGAAACAATATTAAGAGAAATGATAATAGAATAACACCTCTTCTACGCAGTTCTTAAAGCCATAGGAGTCCTGTCTGTTGCATCTATTCACCCTAGTAGCACTGAGACTGTTCTCTCTACAGTATAGTGTTTTTTCTACCCCCAAGAAATGCCAAATCCTTTGAGAAGAATGGGGAGAGCGGGCGATGCTATTTCATTAAAGGAAATCTTGATGGCTCCAAAACGATAACTTTAATTCGAGTCTGCCAAAAAGGCTATCATCTTAAACATTCCAGACATGTTTTGGGTTCTTATTCTGGGAAGGGTTCGGTTGATCTGAGTGGAAGAGAGCAATTACATTCCCCCACGGACTCCGCCAACCAACACTGTCATTAAAAAAAATGGGACAAAATTTTGTTTACCATCCGAGGCCACACTCAAAGCTTTGCAGCATATATTGTAGTAGATATCTATTTTTGTACTAAAATAAAAAAGCTCTTACCACAAAACATGTTTTGACATTTTGTATACGACACCGTGACAGACTCTTAGTCTTCTTTATTTCACTATTTGCCCCGTCAAACCCAACGAGGTTCAACTAAACAACAGCAGAGAAGAATGGAAGTTGGACTCAGATAACCGTACAATTTTTTTGCCATCTGATAAAAGTTCGTGAAACTACAAAGGTATACCCTCCAACATACCCTCTGATGAAAATAGGGCCGTTCTATCAAACCTTCCAACATCTGAACAATTTTTTTCTCTTGGGACTTTTCTGAGCATATGTGCTGCTGAGTACCATACAGGAGATTCAGAACACAATTGTGTCTCTCCCCCCCCCCCCGCCAGCAAAATTCTCCACCCAAAATATTCTTAATGGATAGATCACAAAGAGGGCTGGGGAAAACTTTGTTCTGTTCTCGTTCTTGCACACACACACACACACACACACACACACACAGCCATAACATTCCTATCCAGGCAGAATAAATCCTTCAGCAGCATTCTTTATCCATGGCTGTTTGATGTAGTTCCAGCAACTTCAAACACAAGAACCATCCAGACTGCTTAAAGTCAAAATGGCTGAGATTCCACTGTCAAGGGAACCGGCAATTGCGACAATGCAGCCTGCCTGACTGTCATGAGTAAAGTTGGAAGGGAAATGCGTCCAGCACAAACTAGCTATAGAGGCTCCCTCCCTGGCCCTTCTGCTTTTCAGCGGGCCTTGAGGCATCTTTTGTAAATCTGTTACCAACTAAACAAGAGAGAAAGAAGGGCGCAGGGTGGTGGGGCAAAGGGGGAGGGGAGGCACCCTGAATAGCTTTACCGCTGTGTGAAAAGCAACGTAATGGGAACAGGAGCTCAGTGCAAGACCCACAAGTAAACTTCAAGGAGGGTCTGAATGAGAGGCTGAAAACAACAGCACGGTTTTGTGGAGGGGGTTTGGCTGTACTGAAGGATTTCACAGCCCTCGTTTTCAGCGCTGGAACTGCATCACGACTTCCATATGCCTGAAGGCCTAGCTAGTTCCTGAAGTAAACCTAAAGGCCAACTGCCCTCCAACATCTTGAGTCCCCAAACTGGGACGTGCATCTTCCCACCGTGAAGAACACGACCCACGCGAGATCACGGATCCCCAAAGACTTGGGGTTTTTTCTGGGCCATGCTCACACGGCACCCAAAAATGTGCATTTTGGGGTGTCACATGAGATTGCAGCACTGGAAAAAAACTTTTTTGGGGGGAGAACATTTTTTGGGACGAGAACTTGGTGTGAAATTTCGCATGAGAAAATGGGTTGTCGTGGTCCCCCCCCCACACACTTTTGGGGTATGTTGCTCAGGCAATTTAGAGGCAGATCCCGTCATAAAAGCAACATTGTCCTGAAAACAAGACAAGGATCATTCATCTCTACATGACTTTCCTCTCTCAACCAACTCCCACAACCAGAGAGACAAACCACCGGGCACAGATCACCAGCTCCAGCCACTCTGGGCTTTGTAGTCCTCTGCAGCCGTGAATGTACCACCTTGCTAAATTCTTGAGCATTTTTCCACACTGACAGGTGTGCTACCCAGCAGGCAAATCACTGAAGAAATGAAGGACAAACAAAAGGCTTGTGTGTGGCATAACCCTACTGCCAATTATTTCTCCTACAGCTGTGAATAACTACTGGAACTGGAGATTATGGCTTAAGTTGCATCCTTGGCATTATCATAATCGACAATGGAAAATATGTAGTGTTTTTTCAAGTGTACCAAGGTCTTCACATTACTTCAGTACAGCAGTTGTTGGCATCCATCAGTCTCAAGAGACAATGGCGTTTGCCTTTGGGGATGAAGTCAAACTGCACCAAAGTGACCTCCCCAGGGCGCAAGTCTGGGTAGTATGGATGGGGGTATTGGGCTGCCTAGGCAACAAGATCCCCCTCTTGGCCTCTCTGATGTGGTCCAAAGAAAAGCACATGCGTTGGGCACCAGCTTGGCTACAGAAGTTGCTGGAAGGAGGCGTATAATCTTCACATTTTAAAACTTCATATTTTATGTGATCTTTCATACAATGCAAAAGCTGCTTCTGGAAATCTAGTAGAATCTAGCTGAAACTTAGTGCTTATTGCTATCTTAATTGTTTCCAGGGAAAAAATCATCATTGGCAGCTCTGTTATTTCAATCACAGGAACTTTGAATTGAAATTTCCCCAAGGTGTACACGAACACATCACTGCCTCTCATGTGATGACATTTGGGGTGGCACATGGCTCTTTCCTGCCACTGAAAATTTAGCATGCCATGGTAGTGATCGAATAGATACAGTTCCATCATGCAACAGGCACTGCTGCGTGAAAGGAATGTTAGAAATCGGGACAGATGTGCTAGCATTATAACCAGGAAAACTAACGCAATAAACCCCACGCTTGAATTCCTAATCATAATCTAACCTCTGTATAAGCTATGTGCAAGCAAATCAGCATGAATGCTTATTGGGCCCCCCAAAAAAAGGAATAATGAGAATTGGAGAAAGAGGAAAGATGACAAATCTCAGATAAACTTCTCAGCACCATCAGAGTTAGAAAATATCCAGTTTAAGACCTTGTTGAAAACTGAATAGGTTGTACTTATTACATGTGGTTGCACTGGTCCAATAATGTCGAAAAAATGGCACGGCGTAGTGAATATATTGCAATACTCTCTGTTTTTGTTTGTGGTTTAGCCATCACACTTTCCAGGGTCTAGTTAAGTGATTTACTATACAGCTTAATGCCTTTCAGCTGTCAGTCAGATAAAAGAGATCCCCTGGAGCAAGCTGCCAATGAAGAAAAAAAGCTAATATTTTTCCAAGCGCAGACTTAGAAGAACAGTGGAAAACCCAGTTTGGCAGAAGACATAAGAAGGATCACATTATGCTCTTCACGCCACACATAGTACACAGTACCAAAAAGAGAAAGGTCTGCCTGTTATTCTCAGACTTCCTTCCTACCCACCTAGGGATGGGAGGGAAATGTGATTCAGTTTGCATTTAAAGACCTATCGAGCTCACGATTTCTGAACCAAACTCAGGTATCCATTGAAGTGTGCAGTTCTCCAACCAAATAATGTATACAAAATGCATAAGGTAAAGGTAAAGGGACCCCTGACCAGTCGTGACCAACTCTGGGGTTGCGGCGCTCATCTCGCTTTATTGGCCGAGGGAGCCGGCATACAGCTTCCGGGTCATGTGGCCAGCATGACTAAGCCGCTTCTGGCAAACCAGAGCAGCACACGGAAACACCGTTTACCTTCCCGCCGGAGCGGTACCTATTTATCTACTTGCACTTTGACATGCTTTTGAACTGCTAGGTTGGCAGGAGCTGGGACCGAGCAACGGAAGCTCACCCCATTGCAGGGATTCGAACCGCCGACCTTCTGATCGGCAAGTCCTAGGCTCTGTGGTTTAACCCACAGTGCCACCCGCGTCCCACAACGTGCATATATGGGGGTAAAATGCCCCTAAAATGCATATATTGGCGGAAATGCTGTTGCCGGTGGTAGGGGTTCTCATCGGCTTGGCATGCAGTCGCAATCGCCAGCATCTCCACGTAGGGCTAGGAGATGCCGCTTGCCTGAAACCCTGGAGGGCTGCTGGCAGTCAGTGTAGACATTACTGAGCTAAAGTCAGAATTATATGACTTGATAGAAAACAGCTTC
Source organism: Podarcis filfolensis (assembly GCF_964270895.1). Taxonomy (NCBI): domain Eukaryota; kingdom Metazoa; phylum Chordata; class Lepidosauria; order Squamata; family Lacertidae; genus Podarcis; species Podarcis filfolensis. The sequence continues at coordinate 30,114,256 of NC_139612.1, forward strand.
CCGAGTTCTCTGTTCCCTATGAAAGGGACAATTATTTTAGGGGCAATTGCTTTGCAAAAAAAAATAAAAAATGCTTTGCACACCGACATGCAAATATTGGGCCAAATTTGCACTCAAAGCAGTTGAGCTTTCGCTACGATTTTTCTAAAAGATAGCAAATTGATGTGGAAATATGGAAAGCTAAACTTAAGCTTGGGATAATTAGAAACACAGGAAGATGGAAACTGACAGGTCTGTCCATCCTTTTACCCCACCTCAGTCTTAATTGAGAGCCAGTGTGGTGTAGTGGTTAAGAGCGGTGGACTCGTAATCTGGGGAACCGGGTTCGCATTTCTGCTCCTCCACATGCAGCTGCTGGGTGACCTTGGGCTAGTCACACTTCTCTGAAGTCTCTCAGCCCCACTCACCTCACAGGGTGTTTGTTGTGGGGGAGGAAGGGAAAGGAGAATGTTAGCCACTTTGAGACTCCTTCGGGTAGTGATAAAGCAGGATATCAAATCCAAACTACTCCTCCTCCTCCTCCTCCTCCTCCTCCTCCTCCTCCTCCTCCTCCTCCTCTTCTTCTTCTTCTTCTTCTTCTTCTTCTTCTTCTTCTTCTTCTTCTTCTTCTTCAAATTGGTGTTTGTGCTCATTCTGCACCCAGCACTCAAGCCCAGACCAATAGGCGGAGGCCAGGATAGCACCTCCTCGCATTCCAAATACAGAAGCCAAAGAGACTGGCAGCTGAATCCGACTTCAGCACTGGCAGCGGGACAGCATCCTCCAGCACACCTGTGGGCAGCAGGCTACCTTAGGAGGTGTAGGACAGGCTTGTGTGGCTCCCAGAGCTTTGTGCTCTTTGTTGTGCAGAGTGACATCAGCTCCAGCAAGTCCATCTCTGTCTTCCTATAGCACGTATCCAGAGAAAACTCTGCCCCACTGGTCCTCTCCATTCCAACCGGTTTCCATTACGCTTGCTATATTCATGCTTTACTTTGAAACCAAGCACTTCCTGGCTCTGAGGTTTCTGCCATTAGCATATAAACACCTACAGACAGTGTTTCTTTCCTAATGTCTCTGGCATGTTGTGCATATTGCCCTACGGTGTCTTCAGCAAATACCCACAAAAGCAAACAAAAAATTAAGCAGAGATAAATGTATCCAGCTATACCTTTTCCAAGACTGTTTCTCTAACAAAGTCCATGTTTCTCTGTTGGCATCCCTCACTTCAGTTTGGGGGGTGGGGTGGGTCCATTTGTGGTCTTCTCTCTGCTTTTTCCTCCTGTGCTCTCTATCACTTTCCCACTTGTTCCAATTCTCTTCAAATGGTTCAGCCCTAGGACCTCCAAATATATCTGGAATCCCACCAGTCCCAGCCAGCTTGGTCGATCATGAGGGATGATGGGAGTTGTAGTCAAGCAGTGTCTGGAGGGCCCCAGGCTACTTAGGGGTACCATCTACTGAGTTCGCTCAGTGACATTTCATTCCACACTCCAGTCTTGAATGCTTTTTCCTGACATGCTCACTGACAGCATCGTTCTTCCTGGCAGGTACAAGCCCTCCTTTTATACAGCATTTACACACTTGACATTGAGTTACTGCACACCCGAGAATGTAAGGCCTAGTCAGGTTTTCCCAAACTTGGGTCTCCAGCTGTTGTTGGACTACAACTACCATCATCCCTAGCTAGCAGGACCAGTGGTCAGGGCTGCTGAGAACTGTAGTCCAAAAACAGTTTGGTATACTCTGGCCTAGATGATAGCCTAGACAGCATCTTAAAAAGCAGAGACATCACCTTGCCAACAAAGGTCCGTATAGTTAAAGCTATGGTTTTCCCAGTAGTGATGTATGGAAGTGAGAGCTGGACCATAAAGAAGGCTGATCGCCGAAGAATTGATGCTTTTGAATTGTGGTGCTGGAGGAGACTCTTGAGAGTCCCATGGACTGCAAGAAGATCAAACCTATCCATTCTGAAGGAAATCAGCCCTGAGTGCTCACTGGAAGGACAGATCGTGAAGCTGAGACTCCAATACTTTGGCCACCTCATGAGAAGAGAAGACTCCCTGGAAAAGACCCTGGCGTTGGGAAAGATGGATGGCACAAGGAGAAGGGGACGACAGAGGACGAGATGGTTGGACAGTGTTCTCGAAGCTATCAACATGAGTTTGACCAAACTGCGGGAGGCAGTGGAAGACAGGAGTGCCTGCCGTGCTCTGGTCCATGGGGTCACGAAGAGTCGGACACCACTAAACGACTAAACAACAACAACAACAGATGATAGCTCAGGTGATTCAAATAGTACATTACATTTAGTGAGAAGTATCATGAGCTGACAGTGCGGTCGGTTTCAGAGAATTAAGGAGATTTCTCCTTACCTCATGCCCTGATTCGTTCCCAAGAATTCGGCAACAAGATGCTGACAGCATCTCTTTTTAGTTACATCCATGTCTTTGACTTTAATTATTTACCTCTGCTTTTGCTAATTAAAAAGAACCCTAGAGGGGCCGCATAAGGAACAAATAATGTTTTGTTACAAAAGCAAGGGCAATCAAAAACAAATGGCACGATGAGCTCTGATTAAAGTTTCCATTAGGATAGTGTGCCTCCCATTTGCTTTTCTGTTTTTGAAGATTCCTTTTTAAAAAGCCAAAACCTCTTGAAATGAGTAGGCAGAGTTCGGAGCTAAAATTTCAGTCTCTTCCTCGTGTTAAATGAGGATATTTCCTAGTCACTTAGCGAGTGAACATTTGTCCAAATATTTAATAAGCCATGTGCTCTGTCCTTGTCTTTTCTCCGCTTAATGCGTGTCTCCCTTTGATTTAGATGTTTGTTTTTTCGTTTGCTGCCAGAGAAAATTGATTGGTCCTTCTCAAGCAAAATAGAACTGTCTGAGTGATCAAAAGGAGTTTCAGTCTAAATACAAAGAAATAAACTGTTTTCGTATTGTTTCTCAAATCCTCAAGATACAGTGCAGGCTTAGCATAACTCATCTCTCTTGGTCTGTGGGTGGTCTCAAGAGATACTCCAGCAAGTTTCGGTGGAAAGGAAAGACATCACCCGGAGAAAGACAGAGCAAAAGAATTTGCGGCTCCAGTACTGAATGTGTTCCCTTAATGAGCTGCAAAGTCTTGGACTGAGTTTTCCCTCCGTAAACAGAAAAAAGCCTTTCCCGTGTTTTTATAGAGTCTGTTCATGCACCTATCATGCCACTATCTAGTCATTTACTGAAGTCCCCCCCCCCACACACTTGTGTTAACAATAAGGTAAAGGTAAAGGGACCCCTGACCATTAGGTCCAGTCGTGACTGACTCTGGGGTTGCGGCGCTCATCTCGCTTTATTGGTCAAGGGAGCTTCCGGGTCATGTGGCCAGCATGACTAAGCCGCTTCTGGTGAACCAGAGCAGCGCACGGAAAACGCTGTTTACCTTCCCGCCAGAGGGGGCACCTCTTTATCTACTTGCACTGGCGTGCTTTCGAACTGCTAGGTTGGCAGGAGCAGGGACTGAACAACGGGAGCTCACCCCGTTGCGGGGATTCGAACCGCTGACCTTCTGATTGGCAAGTCCTAGGCTCTGTGGTTTAACCCACAGCACTACCCGCATCCCTCTATGTGTTAACAATAGATTGTGCAATATATAATACATATACAGTACTTTAAAAAGCAAACAAACGCAATTTCAAAAGCCTGCTGTCTCTGAAGTAAAGGAACAGTCTCTCTCTCTCTCACTCTCTCTCTCTCTCTGTGTGTGTGTGTGTGTGTGTGTGTGAGAGAGAGAGAGAGAGAGAGAGACAGACAGACAGACAGACAGACAGACAGACAGACTGCAAGTATGGTGGGTGTGTCCATGCTACGTGTGCAATGGCTTCTGAACTAGCAGAGGTGTCCACTAATCAAACAGAAGGGGAAGATGGTTTTTGCCAGTTCCCTGATCCTCCTGCACTCTGTTCCAGGGGCCTGCCATAGTAGCATGGATGGGGCGCAAGAGGCTGCAGCGGGGGAGGAGAACTGGCCAAAATGGCCTCTCCTTCTCTTATGTTACATGACGTCTCTGCTAGAACAGATATCACCCCATAATGCACTCCACCTATTGACCCATTTACAACAATACCCACATAGAATTAACTATAGCACAAAATCTGTGTTAGACCACTGCCGTGTTTGTTATTTGTTTCATATAATTCGATAGATCTCGGTAAATTTACAAATTGTAATGCAGGAGATTAAATGTGTGCTGTTCCATAAAACCTCCCCACAATCTGCTGGAATCCTGCTACTGTGGACACAGATTTTTGGAATAGTTTGATGTCTAAGCCTAGCTGAGCAATGATTCCCCACTAGTGGCTAAGATCCCAGCAGTGGCTCATGGGAGCTTTGTGGCGAGATTACTCAACTGCCAGCGTTAGGAAGCCTAGAAATGAGGAAGCTTTTAGGCAAAAACACAGGACTGACTCACCGGCCTCAAACAAACCTAACAATTTGAGAGTTCATAGTATAGCAGTTTGGAAACCATTGACGCAGTCCACCAACGATGTTTGTTCCAGAGTACTCTGAGGAAGTGTTGTCAAGAACAGATGGTGGTTGGCTGCAGAATTTACGTTAATGGTTTAATTCTTTTAGTGGAAGCGGAAGCATGGGGCTCAATAATGTGTTTTAGTGTGAGGTCATAAACCTCATGGATTTCAGCCATGGACCATGGGGCATTTTCGCCTCCCCTCTTCTATGACAGATAGTTAGTTTTTGGTGTATAGGTATCCATTGTCACTTGCGTGCCACTTCCTGTAACTACCAACACATAGTCCTATCTATGAAAACCACAGGGTACATACACACTGTGCGATAATGTGCATTCAGTGTTGGATGCTGGCACCTTTTGGGGGTGCCATACGCACAGTGTCATCCCCAGTGTTGCCCCTGTCCCACATTGTTAACTGAAGTTCATTGGGGGGGGGATATAATACATTTTGTACCAAGAATGCACTTCTCAAGTACCTGCTGTTTACTTGCTTTCTCAGGTCACCTCCTACTCATGTTGCAGAGCTGTGCCACTGTATTTACCTTGCCTATAAATGAAATAGGCAAAATAGGAAGTGGTACGGTACAGTGGTGTAGCGTGGGTTGCCAGTGCCCGTGGCCATGCAGAGGAGAGGGAAACGGACAAGAGTATGTATACACATTCAACTCCACATTCCCCAGGATATCGCAGCTGCAGGGGTAAGGAAAGAAGAGTCACTCCAATGTCTGGAGAGCTCACTTCCTGGTTTGCATGGAGAAGCCGTTTTCAATGGAGCACAGCAATGGAAGCACGTAGCTGTATTCAGTGCTATTTTTCTAGAAAAAGAGGTGATGGAACTCACCATGTGCACCTCCCCTGTTCTCTCAGAATGGCAATGGCGCCCACCTCAGAGATGCTGGAACTGAGCTCCAGTGAAAAAAACCACGGCTGTATTGAGGCAGCACCAGGTGTTGAAATTTTGCACACCTAACAAATGTTCACCCAGGACAATCATCCCTGTGCCTGAATACACCTAAGAAGTTTTTAAAAATAGGGGGTCATTGATTATGACTAACTTGTTCCATTGGTTTCAGTGGACCACCTATGACTCTATACTATACAGGTATTCTTGGAAATATTCCCCAATTAGTTCAATTGGTCTTATTTCCTTGTAAGGCATAGAATCTCAGCCTTACTCAAGGCTAACTGGGAGCAGGAACCACCATCTCAAAATACAGAAACAGGACACATGGGTGCCTTTATTGCACAGGTGTAAATGCTTTCCACATAACTTCAAAAACATAAGCCTTAACAAGGAGGGGGGGGAATTGCCTTATGGTATGTGTTAGAAGCTCAGTCTGGCAGCTCATCAGTTATAAAAGAGAACAAGACATTAAAATAAACAGAAAAAGAGCTGCTGGATAATCATGACTCAGAACAAACCAGAGCACAAATCACTCATACAGTAGCCAAGATTGCTCCATAAAATGTGGCAGCCAACTCTCTGGGAAGGGAAAGGAATGCCAAGCCTCAGTTCCACCAGTGCCAAGTGTTAAGTAGCCATGTTAAGAACCACCATGTTAGAATGCAGAATGCCAGATGCAGAGCAGTGAATTCTGTGGCAAAAGTGATGCTCATCCTGTGAGGCTCAGTTCAAATATATGCAGGCAGATTGAGGTCCGGGTTTGTGGATTCCTCAGCAAAGTGCCCTGTGTTCAGCCCTAAATTGTTTAAACTGGCAACCCAGTGGGTCTAACTGGTGGTAGTGGCAGAGGTCATAAGTACTTCAGTGGAGCTATCCTTTACATTTCTCACCACATAGCATCATTCCAGGGCATTGTGGGAAATAAAAATGGTGGATCATCCAGGGACCCAATGCAGAAAAACAAAACAACAAAAGTTTGAAGGAAAGCCCAAACAGGCATCAGTGATAAGTCCTACCAAGACACAAGGACTTTTGTTCAGGTATGATGCATGCCAATGTTGGGCCTATATCCATATTCACAGTCCAAGCCCCAATTTCATTTAAATCCACTCAACCTCTCACCAAAGCCGTGAGTTCACAAAATGGTCTTAGAGAAGTCACTGCCCTCTCTTCCAATACTGACTGCTATTTAGGAATAAAAACGTTGACATGTTTTACAGGATGCTATTTGAATGTTCTTATGTGAAGTCTTTGGCCACATCTTCACCACACATTTTAAAAGCACTTTAACCGTCATGGTTTCCCCCAAATAATCCTGGGAACTGTAGTTTGTTAAGGCTGCTGAGAGGTGGTGGAGACCCCTATTCCCTTCGCAGAATTACAATTCTCAGAGCGGTTTACCAATCGATTCCCCTTTCCCTGGGAACTCTGGGAAATGCAACTCTGTGAGGGGGAAAGGAGTCCCCCAAGAACCCAGAACAAGTGGCGGTTATCACTTATGACAGGACTAGGGAACCTCTACCCCGTGGCTCAAATGCAGCCCTCCAGGTTGCTCAGCCTAGTCCTGGGGAGACTTCCCATACCATGCTCCTCAACAGCCTTACTCTGCTCTCTCCTCAAGAACTTTTGTCTTGTTTTGAAAGTTTTCTTGAACTAGCTGGAGCAGGGGTAGACTCTGATAATATGACATCCTGAGTGAGGACAAAATTTGCCCTGCCCCCAAATATTTCTTAGTCTCATGCCTCCCTCTCATGCCTTGCCTTCCATTCTGTGCAGTGCCAAATTTATGTATAAGCTAAACAAGCTATAGCTTAGGGTGCCCTCCCCCCAAAAAAAAAATTAAAGGAGAAAGAAACTGGATGTACATTTCCAAAATATAAGATTAAAAAAACACAAATGAAATAAAACCTACATACAGCAACAGTGTTTTGTGTTGCGTAGGGTCCTATGAGTAATGGGCCCCGCCTGCTAGCCTGCTCCCTAACATATCACTGGTTTGCTCATTTCTATATACTATAGGGTGCCTAGATTCTGCATGGACTGGTTGCATGGCAACATGTGCAAATGGCTTTAGATACCTGTTAGGTCCACAAATTACCATATAGCATATATTCAACACAAAAAACAGCGACAATTTGTTGTTGGCAAAGGACAGCTGGACATATAAAGGGCCCCATTACCTTCAGTAGCTTAGGACCTCATCAAACCTAAATCCTGCCCTTATTCTGTGCATGCTCTCAAGTACATTACATCTGACTGGGGCCTAACTTTGAGTAGCTAAAAAAGGGTTAAAAAAACCCACAACCTATTATTTTGCACCCCCTTGGTTTGGCACCCTGTGAGGAGGAACTGGCCACACCACCCTTAAACTGGCACTGACTGGAAGTGCTGGACTGGGGAGGGAGACCTGGATTGCCAAACTTCCCCACCACACGAACTCACCTCAGAGCTCCTGTGTCCATTAATGTCTCACCAAAATTTTTATTTCATTCAGAATAGGGACCTTATGGCAAATATAAAATACGCTGGTTTTCTTTGGTTTGGTTTTGATTTCAATGAGTGTCCCATTGTGCTGTGTGATTACATCCTTTTCCATGGTATGGATGTATAAGGAGAGTTCTCCTCATTCGTTGCCAATCTGAATACAGTGGTACCTTGGGTTACATACGCTTCAGGTTACATACGCTTCAGGTTACATATGCTTCAGGTTACAGGCTCTGCTAACCCAGAAATAGTGCTTCAGGTTAAGAACTTTGCTTCAGGATGAGAACAGAAATCGTGCTCCAGCGGCATGGCGGCAGCAGGAGGCCCCATTAGCTAAAGTGGTGCTTCAGGTTAAGAACAGTTTCAGGTTAAGAACGGACCTCCAGAACGAATTAAGTACTTAACCCGAGGTACCACTGTACAAAAAAAAAATCCTTCCCATATAGGGTAGGTGCAGTAGCACTTGGCAAACAAATAAATTGTACTTCAATTTTGCATGAGAATCTTACATTTTTTGTTCCTAAAATGTCTCTGGGCGAATTGGCACTATGGTACCATAATGTACAAGAAAACACATTTTTGGGAATGTACATGAGAATGTTTTTTTTGTTTTTGTTTTAAGCCACACTCTCTTTTATATATAGCCAGCCTATTACAATCATTGGATGATGCCCATCAGGAAATACAGTGAGATAGCTGTTTATATCAAATTGTTTTGACGAAGCAGCACAATGGAGAAAAAGGCCCTTTTAATTGCTCTGTTGCACTAAAAAATCATACAAAGGCTGTTATTCTTTTCGGGTTCGATCAGCCACTGCAAGTTAGTTGCACTTAATGGGGATTTTAGTTCTGGCTAGTTTTGCATATTGATTTCAGTAATTTCATGAGCATATGACTTACCGGTACTTGCTTAGGATCCAACCCCTTGTATTTACCCAGTAGTAACACTGACGTGCCTAAACTTATCCAAAGACCTTTAAGATCTTTCCCCATCCAAATATACAAATTTGCTTCCAGATTTGCTCTGCCTGTTGCACTGCCAAAAAAGTTGGACAAGTTCCATGTGTTCAGTTAAAGGGGTGAGGGTGGGTTGCTTCTCTGTTGATATTTGCTGCCATTTACTTTCCAAGCAGCTAAACCAAATAGGTCAATAAACAGAGCTTTTGGAGTAATTTTAATATTACTCTAATTGTTAGATTTATCTACTTATTTAAATTTTTTATAGCTGCAATTGAAGGCAAGATCCTGCTCTCCAGGTAACATATAGTAAAATAACTTCCCACCCTGAAGAAAACACATCATAATCAATTTTTAAAAAACAGCAGCAGCAGCAAGATACTGCTGGATGCTAGCTGGTGTGGATTATAGGTATATTATATATGAAAATCTCTAATATATTAGATTTCTGGGGTTTCCCTGACTCTTTTTTTCTTTTCTTTTTTAAAACTAGAACTTTATAGTAATAGTCATTTTGATGCTGTGATGCTACTTTGACAACTGCTGCAAACGTGCCCACCAATTCTGCTGTTCACAGAGCCAGAGAGCAATGGTTCATAACTGGAATTTCCTGGCACACTCTTGCACCAATGTGAGGCAGCCAAGGCTAACTGGACCACCTTTCAGATGCTAATGAGGAATAGGTTGGCACATCTTCCACGTTAATAAAATGTCTTGGCGACTCTACAAAAATTTGTAGCCCTGCTCCTACCTGGACTACTCAGATCTATAAAATCCACAGAACTATCTAGCCATTTCATAGGTCTATGGTGCTACTGAGACTATAAATCTATAGGGTTTTTTAAAAAATCTATAAGTCAGGGCAAGTCATATTGGGCAACTAAACATGGTGGGTGATGAGTGGCAGCCTGGAGAGAAGGGAAGTGGTAGTGTTGCTGCCCCTGCAGACAGTGGTGAGCAGGACAGATGTCCTGCACTGGTTGGAGGGGGTGTTGGGAGCGGAGCAGCCAGGCAGAGGGGATATGTGTGATGGCAGGCAGGGGATCTGCCTTGGTTGGGTAGGTGGTCTATCCATGGTGCAGGGCTGTGGGTCTCTTGAAGTTTGGCACTGACCATCCTGGGGAAAAACCTGCTCTTTAGTGCTCAATCGGAGCTAAAAGGAATCTGGGTTTCCCCCAGGTTGCCATTTGTTCTGATATATCACTAAAGACTGGGTTTTCCATTGGAAGAGAGTGGGGCAAGGGGAAAACTCACTGGACCCATGCTTAGAAAGCGTGGGTCAAGCGGGTAACTGCTAGGACTTGTGCTTTCTAGGCACAGCACATGTGGAAGTGTGGATGAGCCCTGTACACACACACACACTCACACACACACACACACACACACTTTACAATTTTTTATGTGCTGTAAGCTGCCCAGAGTGGCTGGGGAAACCCAGACAGATGGGCGGGAAATAAATAACAAAATCATCATCATCATTGTCCCAGCATAAGAGGTGGCGTTGGATCCTTGTGGTGGGGCAAGCTCTCCCATTGCACCATGCCACAATCTGAGCACTGTGAAGCCTAGCATCATAGAACCACAGAGTGAGAAGGGCCTTGTAAGCCATCCCACCCAACTCCTTTCTTGATGCAGAAGTTCCTGAGCTACAGCATCCTCCGACAGTTATAAGATCAGTGCATCTCCTTCAGATAACATCTCAAGCATCTCGACACACACAAAACTAAAGCAGCATCTTTATTTCATACATAACAATCAGTATAAAAATGTTTATTACATAAGAGCTGTTTTGTGTACACAATATATTATATTGCTATAAGCCGATGCAAAGACTGTGCTCATACTTCATAGTTCCACTTTGTTTCCAATATATTATATTGTTTCAATGCCACAACTACACCGTATTCAATAGAGCATGCTGCAGAAATGGGAATTGGCTTTAAATTAAAAAAAGCTTTTGCCTTTATTAAACGGAACATGTAAGACTGCATCGTGCCAAAATAAAAAATAACAATTTGTTTTTAAGGTATGTAGACACAAATCCAGGAAAAACTGTGGGTTCCAGGCCAGCGTTTTCAAAATCTCTCCCCAATTTTGGATAATCAATTTGTTCTGAGGAATTTCTTACAAGGAAAGGGGGGGGGGAAAACTCCAAGTCAATAAAGAATTGAAATATAGTACAAAAAAGAAACCGGTCCAAAAAGCACTGAAAACAAGAAGCCTATATAACTGTGCTAGAGAAGTAAAACTTAAAAGGAATAGTAAATATCAGCTCAGTGGTTTATAACGAAGCTAGTAAAATTCAGGCCAGTAATCTTAAAATGTAATGAACAGCGTTTTAACATTCAACACATGAAAGGTTAATGAAGGCTATGAACTTTGTGTAACATAAAACGTTTCAGATGTTGGAGTTCACCAGATATAATTGGATTCAGGGGGCGCTTGCTTCTCCTCGGCCCTTTTTGGTGAAGGCGTGTACTGCCTGTGCTTGGTGCCTGTGGGCCTCAGGCCATTTGTCAGGTTGGCTCCGTACCCTGAAAAAAGACCCAGTTCAAGAGTAAGGAAACTACAAATGCAGCCCCCCCTTTTCACTGTGAATGTTTCACATGGAAATTTCAATATGGACTTCGCGCCGGACTTCATACAGTACTACCATAAGACAAACATTTATTTCCGAAAGGCGATTTTTCTCGTTATATTTATGGATCTGCCTTGACATGTGTACCCTGCAGTAAGGTAAAGGTAAAGGTAAAGGGACCCCTGACCATTAGGTCCAGTCATGACCGACACTGGGGTTACAGCGCTCATCTTGCTTTATTGGCCGAGGGAGCTGGCGTGCAGCTTCCCAGTCATGTGGCCAGCATGACTAAGCTGCTTCTGGTGAACCAGAGCAGCGCATGGAAACACTGTTTACCTTCCTGCCAAAGCGGTACCTATTTATCTAATTGCTCTTTGACGGGCTTTCGAACTGCTAGGTTGGCAGGAGCTGGGACCGAGCAACGGGAGCTCACCCAGTTGCGGGGATTCGAACTGCCAACCTTCTGATTGGCAAGCCCAAGAGGCTCAGTGGTTTAACCCAGAGCGCCACCCATGTCCCTGTACCCTGCAGTACTTGGTCACAAATCTGCAGACAAGTAATCAAGAGGCAATTTGCTTGATTACTGCATTGGCCTGAATATAAGCCTCACTTTCCCCCTAAATTCTGACCGTGAAAAGTTAAAGTGCGACTTATATTTGTGACCTTACGGTATGCAGCCAGGAGCATGGGGCAAACAGTGCCAGGAGTGTGGCAAAGCAGTGCCTGACCCATGCGTAGGCCCCTGTCCTCTCCCCCAAGGCTGGGAAGGGACAGAGCGAAGAAGGGAAACGTGTCAGCAATGCAGCACAGCTCCCCTCCCCCCAATATGCAGCCAGGAGCAGAGAGGAATGGAGTGGCTGATATTTGGGTATTTTTCTCCCCCCCCCCCAATTTTAAAGGTGCAGCTTATATTCGGGTGCGGCTTATATTTGGGCCAATACAGTATTCTACAGGGGTGCCAACTAGAATAAAATATTGGGGGATCCCAGGTCAGCCCCTCCCTGCATAATCAATCACATGATTGATTATCACTGCAATGTGCTCAAATGCACCTTTGAAGGTGGCCCGGAAACTATAACTAATCCAGAATGTGGCAGCTAGACTGGTGACTGGGAGCGGCCGCCGAGACCACATAACATCGGTCTTGAAAGACCTACACCGGCTCCCAGTACGTTTCCGAGCACAATTCAAAGTATTGGTGCTGACCTTTAAAGCTCTAAATGGCCTCGGTCCAGTATATCTGAAGGAGCGTCTCCACCCCCATCATTCAGGCCGGACACTGAGGTCCAGTGCCGAGGGCTTTCTGGCGGTTCCCTCACTGTGAGAAGCCAAGCTACAGGGAACCAGGCAGAGGGCCTTCTCGGTAGTGGCACCTGCCCTGTGGAATGCCCTCCCATCAGATGTCAAAGAGAACAACAACTACCAGACTTTTAGAAGACATCTGAAGGCAGCCCTGTTTAGGGAAGCTTTTAATGTTTGATGCATTACTGCATTTTGATACTCTGTTGGAAGCCGCCCAGAGTGGCTGGGGAAGCCCAGCCAGATAGGCGGGGTATAAATAATAACTTTATATTATTATTATGTTATTATGATGCGTCACACACACCCATTTGAATGGCAAAGCCCATCAACTTTGGGAGGCCCTAGCCCCCTCAGTTGGCTCCTATCATTCCCTATAACAGTGGTAGCCATCTTTGTTATTGGGATTAACTCCCATCGCCCCTGAGCTTTGGCAGGGGCTGATGGGCGTTGGAGTCCAACAATGTCTGGAAGGTACCATGCAGGATATTCCTGATCTATATGGTGACACCAACACCAGCTGATTCCCTGAGTAGATTCTGGTAAAGTAAAGGAAGACGTAATCTTAAAGTTGGGCTTTGAATGGTGGAGGGGTACCTCTCTATGGCTGTTTAGCATGGCACAGGAAATAAACAAAGAGATGATCTCAGGAGACTAACGTTTAAACTATAGTTTATTTATTATATTTTTATCTTCTCCCACTCTATCCTCACAACCTGTGAGGTTAGTTAGCCAGAGAGAGAGAGAGAGAGAGAGAGAGAGAGGGAGAGAGGGAGAGAGGTCCGCTGCAAGCTCACATAAAAAGCGGAAATTATCAGGTAAGGAAATGGGTGGATTAAGTGCTGTCTAAACGCAGCCAGAGTCTGCTAAATCATCTTGGATCTGAGTACACAGTGCCTAGTAGCAACCCTGTGCAATGGGATTGGTGGGGAAAGGATGTCAATAAACCCATTCCACAGAGATTGCATATTTTATGGAGGCGAAGAGTCATATTTTGTCAATGCCACTTACTTTTATTGCAGTGCCTTCCATGCCAGCCTTCTCGACACTGGCATGTGTTAGGTTCAATACAGATCCCATATGATCCACAACCAGGTTCACATACGGCTGCAATAAGACACCTACAGTTAATATCTAAACCAAGTATTTCCTTTTGTTTTAGGATCTTCCACAGCAGCACACTAACGCATACCCACTGTTTAGCACGACAGTTACAAAATCCCGAATCTGCTGCAAAAGCTTTTTTAGGAAAAGGTCGAGTTGATTGAGCACTTACGCTTTGAACAGAGATCTCCTTGGTAGCCTTTGGAACACTTGCATTTATTTTTACCAGTACATTTGCCTCCATTTCTACACGGCTGATGGCATTTGCCTAGAAATGATAAAAAAAAAGGATGATAGCACTGCCTTTATTGCCTTAAGTGAAATCCGGCCCAGCCCCATTAGAGTTGATTACAGATTTAACAGCAGTTATTACCTATGAGATGCAAATGGGACCACCACCGTGATCAACAAATACTGACAACCCACACTCAATAGACTTCGTACCCAGAATAGAGGCCTGGCTTGCACATTATATTTATACCACAGCTTTGCAGGAGTGTGAGGGCTCCAAGAAAAGAGATCATGGCTGCTTTGCTCTTCCCCAGGCCATTCAGCATCAATTTGCCCTTACCCCATGACTTCTGTATCCTTAGTAAACACCCATCCACAAACCAACACACCAGACACCAGGCAGCCCGGTGTTGTGAAACCTAAAGCTCATTTTGGCTGCCTGTACCATCTTTTGGGAGTTAGGAACCTCAAGAAGAATCTTTTCAGTCTGCTGAAAATGGCATAAAATCGGGACTCACTGATTTCACACTGATCCCCCTCAAGTCCTGCAGGACAAATACATTTTCCTGGATAAAAACATGTCCCTCCATTGAAGCAGGTCGTTGTGCAGTTTGCTGGGGAAGACAAAGCAAAAGTATGAGACTGGATATGTAGGCTTTCACCACCAGAAATGGATAGCTTTGGCAAGGCGCAACAAAGTTTGGGGTCTTTTCAAAAGCCAATTAAACCAAAGACCCAAGGAAAGGGTAATATTCTGATTTAATGCACTCAAATGTGGATTCGTAGGTACAGCATCTCTTTCACATGCAAGAAACTGCCATGTTCAATAAAAGGACAGCCTTGAACGAACTGTTCATCAGATCCATAACTGTGATGGCAGGAAAATATAATTTTTGGTGCCAGGAGTGGTGCTCAGCCTTCGCTGAGGCTGGCATCCTAAAAGGGCAAATGACAAGAAAAATGAAACTGTCCCAGAATCATTGGGGCACATTCTAAGGTTATGCTTTGCTGAGACTCAGGTAGGATGTGCTAATCAATTCTGGTTTCTCTCAGTTTTTCATTTTTCCAACCTTAATTTCAGTTCTCCATGTTTCTCCATCAGTTTGAGATTATTATTTTTTTAAGTCCTCATGAAAATTCAGCAGGATTTTAATGTGAATTTCTCCTAATATACACATTTTTGTATACAATCTTCTTTCCCTGCTATACTGCATTTTTTGTATGTTATTTTCATGAACGTATGCATTTTAATGCACATTTTTTCTGAGTATATGCATTTTTTTTTCAGGCTAGAGAACAGTATCGCGGAAATCAGAGAAGCGCAGATTCCGAAAAATGGCTGTGTTTCCAGCTCACATATTGTTTGGGTTGGGCAGAGCTGCCTTTAAATGCTAACTGAATCAAATTCCTCCCCGTCCCTACACTGTCAGCTAGGCTGTGCTATCTGTTCTTCACTTTTCCTGCTCAAATTTTCTTGTTTGCAGTTCTCCCAATTAACTGGAGGTGATGGTTGTTTTTTTTTTAATCTGCTGTGAAAGCTTTGGTGGCTTAGCCTACTGAGTGAATGGTTAAAGCTCACAGGTCTCATTGTAATCCTTTTTTTAAAGCATACCTTTGTCGCAGTTGATGCCATAGAAACCAGGTGGGCAAATACACAATCCAGGCATGACGCAGAGTCCACCATTCATGCAGTGAGGAGTACACAGAGCTGAATGGAGGGAATCAACACTATAGTGAGATGTTGGCACTGATGCAGAGAGGAAAAACCTTCAAAGCATAAAGCACATTTTATCTTGCAACTCATACGATTCCTTAAGATGAACTGTCTCTTCTGCAGGCAAAATGAACTCAGCAGTAGTAGAAGGTGCCTGAAATCTGGTGTAATAAAACCCTTGAGCTTTGATTTTCAGACACCTATCTCTGAAAATTACATTTTTAAATATATATATATATAAATTTGTATTGAAGATTTCTTAGTTTACAAAAATACACGCATTGTCGCTTTTTTCACGTTGCGTTTTCTACAGATCAGTTACGTTTGTTGTGAGACATTAGTGCTGCATGCAGTATTAGGTTGGGAAGAAAAGAGGGGGAAAGAGGGGAATGGTGATTGGGGTGGGGTGGCAATGCTTTTATTTTTCTACGTAGCGTATGTGTGGGGTCAGCGTCACTTGTGTGGGTTCTCTTTCTATTTGCTTGTTATATTTCCTTGGTGGTGAGAGAGGTTGGGGGTAGCCTAGTGTTAAGTTGTGGGAGAACATATCAGATGACACAGCGATTCTTCAAACAGCTCTTGTTTATTCATAGGCCAGAACAGAACGGAACTGAAGGGTTCAGCCAGCCTGCTTATATAGAGCTCCAGTACAATGCAACTGTAACAACTTTCTGTAACTATCCAATCATTGAAAGTCACTTTCAATCCCTTATTTGCATATGTGGACCTGAGTGAAAACTATCTACAGTACCCCCCTGCTGGCCCAGGATGAGAACTTCAGTACATAACACCTAGGGTGTGGTTGGTTGTCTTTGGTTGGCTGTAGTGAGATTTGTTTATGTGTGTGAGGAGGTAGCCATATTGATTCGTATGCTGTCATGCAAATAGCATTTTAGGCATCATGCTGCCACGGAAGAAAACTATGGGCTATATCCAATGTTAGCTGCTCACTAACGCGAAGGCTAACAGGTGAGTTTAAATGTTGCTCCACAGGGGAATCCAATGCAGCAAGTTTGCCAGCGGAAACTCATTGCTCAACAGATGGCACCGTTTACCGTGCAACCAAGTTACTCCCAACCTGCTTGTGCATTTTATTGTGTGACTATGTCTTGCAGGCACAAAACCTTTCACCAGAGGAACAAGTATACCACTAATTGACTTTAACTTAGCACTGCATTGGATATAAACTGGTAAATTCATAATCTCCAACACCACGACAGCAAAAACTGGTACATCATCTTCCTGGATACCACCTTCTCATTTTCCTCACTGGACATTTAGGGAGCCATGATTTTGCACCACGATTTTTTTTTTCCGGGGGGGGGGGGTCATGGAGCCGCAAAACAGGCATTTTGGGATGGCGCATAAGATCGCAGTCCACCCAAAAGCACTTTTTCATGGGGGAAATTGCATCGTGAAATTGAGCAAGATCACAGCTCCCCAAATGGCTGCTGTTCCCTTGTGAGAGAAAAACAGGACATCCCATTCCTCCCCCCGCCCCCCCGGACACTTGCGGGTTGTGTAAATTTGCTAATCCTTGTGCCTAAACACAACCACACCCAAATGGGAGAAGAGACTACCGGTCCCCAATGCATAGATACCAATGGGCTGTGAAGAGGAGACCTTTCTCATTATCATCACAAAGACCATCTATCTGGAATTTTTAGCTATGAATCCTGGGCCCCTTCCAACTCTACAATTCAATTATTCCCTATAGTTGCTGGGAATCGTGGTCAGTGAGTGTGGGCAGGTTTGGGGCAAGTGTAGTAGGTGTGATTCTACTTCCCCCTTCTGGCATGTAAATAATGTGTGAGGGAGTATGTGGGTCCAGCCAGGTTGCCCTGAGTCTATAGTGACATGGGCCTGGGCATGGTTAATCTTTTCATTTTCATTTCATTTACATATTTACACCCTGCTTACAGTCTCAAAGGCAAACCACTTCAGCCTCTAATAACGATGGAAGAATAACTCTAGGTGCATGAGTGCTTCACCTAAAATAAATAAACATCGAGATACCCAGAAATGCCTGCCAAAAGCAAAACAGGGACAAATTACAGGCAGGGATTTACAAGGCACAGATCTGAGGAAATCCGAACTGATTCTGGCAAACAGGGCCCGCTGGAAAGGAGAAAAGGCTATTGCACTCTCTCTCCCAGGCAGGCTGTGCCTCCGCACAGATGGAGACGCTTTCATGATCAAATTGGGACATTCTCTTCAGTAACAATAGCTGAGTAAAATAACTGTGGTACTTTTACAGCTAGTGTTCATTAGCAACAGCCTTTTACTTAATGTTTTGCCAGATGGACGCTCATTCAGTTGTTGGTCAGCCCTGTTCCGTCCTTTAAACCATTCAGCAGAGACTTCTTTATCTTTTTGTATAAACAATCTATGTTTTCTGAGAAGCCACAGCTCGTAAAATATTTTTCTTATGCGTTTAGATTTAATTTTTGGAAGCGGCCTAAGCCACATCTGAAAATCTCTACAAAACAATATTTTGAAAGGCAGCGACTGCTTGGCTGTTCCCGCAGTGTAAATAAAAGCGCATGAAATAATTGAAGCCTTTCGATTACCTTTTTCGCAGTGAGGACCATAAAATCCATCTGGACATTCGCATACATGCCTTTCATTGCAAAACCCGCCGTTCCTGCATCCTCCAGGACATTCAGCTTCAAAGAAGATGGTAATAATTACTGGATGAATTGAATATGTGTTGTGTGAACAGTCTGATTACAGTATGAGGTAAGAGCATCGTAGTCTGCTGGAGACGGAACAGTGGGAAATGCCCAGAAAGTTAATCCCAGTGTCCGAATGATGGACATTTTGGTAGTATACATTGACTGAGATGCTCAAATAAAATGTACAAGAAAACTAGATATTCACAGGCTTGGATTCTGAGGCAGCAATCCTAAAGGAGGAGAACTGAAGGCAAATGAGCTGCCACACCCAACAACCTGCTGGGCTCTTTGACAGGGTAGAAGTGAAAGGAGAGTAGTGTTATAAAAAAAAATCCCTTTCCCGGGCTTTTATTTTCCCTTTAATGATTCTCCTCACATTGGAATGCCCAGTGCCCTGATCCATTCCCTTTTTGCCCCACCAATGTAGGAGTTCAGATATTGATGAGGCTAGAGCCAGTGGTGAGATTTCAAACTGTGTGAGACCAAAATTCGGGTGCCCCCTGCTTCTCATCTTCTGCTCTAAGTCATTGCTGTGGCACCTCCTGTGGCAACCCTCTCAGCTTGGTGCCCCGTGTGGGTGAACTGGTTGCACTTCCCTAAATTTGCCTCTGCTAGAGCCAGAGATGTTTCCATGGAATAGGATCTACAAAGTCAGATTACTCTCAAAGAGGGAGGTCTGATCTATCCTATTGTTCCGGCGGGGCCCACCTGCCCATGAGGTGAACTGAGGCAGCCACCTCAAGTGGTGTAACACTGAGAGGCAGTGCCCCTGAAGGTACCACAGCTTCTCCACCATCTCCAGTGGTGAGGAGAAGTGGTGGTAGCTGCGGCGGCGGCAGCTTCTGGCGAGATTTCACCAAAATCTCACTAGATGTTGCTGGAACCCACCACTGCCTTTGGGGGAGTGGTGGAGTGCAGGCACCTTCCTATTAAGTCTCTGGCTGCCCCGGATCTCTTGAGATGCCCTCCTAAAGACCGTAGAATTGTAGAACTGAGGAACTTTCCCCCTTCCTTCCCTCATCCCTGTAACCCTCCCCCAAAAACCTCTCATCCTCATCTGTATTCATAGTAGAAATTGTGTCTCAGGTTGTTTCTGGTCTGACAAATGTGACCCGCTATTCCCCAGATGTGTGAGGACAATGACAAGACAGACAAACTTCCCTTCCAAGGGCAGGTTCTGGTTACCTTGCTGACAAGTCTTAAAGAAGATGGCGTTCTGTGGCGTTTGGAGTATGGTATTGCCTTCCGAATTCATGATAATGACCGTCACCTCAAATGCCGCCACGCCATCTTGTTTCCCAAGGCAGGGAAATCCAACCTGGACAACTAAAAAAAAGGGCAGGGGACAAAGTGCAAAGAAAATAAAAGACGGTCTTACTGATTATCTGTGAAATCTGGAAATTTTTAAAAAAGACATTCCACACCAATGATAATCTACCGATAAATAAGCAAAACAAGTACTATGAATAAACAGCTGATCATATTGCAAAAGTGCTACAATAGGTGCTAATGATTCAATTATCTTGTCCAATGCACTGTGGTACCATGGTGATTTTTGAGTCAAACAAGCTGCATCTACACAGTTCATGGAACTTTTGTCGCGTCCGTCCCCCATCTAATTGTGCCAAGGGATGTCAGTTATCAACAAGGCATGTGAGGGTAGTGGCACTGCTTTTAAGCACTGTTTTTGTGACACTTACGTGCTGCTTATGCACACCTAACCAGTGTCAGAAACAGGAATCGGTCTGATCAAGGAGAGCTTTCCTTGTGTTCTTATGACTGCCTTGTGCACCAGTGTGAGCAAACCTTGAAAGTTACAATCAATAGGGTAACCCTATAACTGGATAAATGGATTCTTGCTGCCCACCATTAAATTATTCTGAGTTCATATTCCCATTCTTAAAATAAAGAAATGGACCGGTCAAGTCTCCTTTTTAAAATAACATTTTAAAATAACAACACTGACAAAATTCTTCACACTCTGCACTCATTGAGCGAATGATCTTAGCCTTCCATGTCGGGACATTTCCAATCTTGTTTGCAGCCGGGACTTGTCTTTGGCTGTGGCTGATAGGTCATTTTCTTTTGCTCTGAGTGATGCTTAAAGAGAATTGGTCAGGGCTGCAACATAAGATCCCTCCTATGTCCCCGGATAAGCAGGCAGCTCTGTCACACGTGGATATAGATATTTTCTAAAGTACAGTCCTATACGTATCAGAAGAAAGTTCCATTGAGTTCAATGGAATATATTCCCATTGAAGTTTGCAACTTTAGTTTCTTCAGTGCAACCATGGTTGCAGGGCAATGGTTTGAAGATGCAGGATGCAGCCGCTGGCAGAAGAAGAGGAGTGCGGGGGGAGCACACTGCCCCCGGCAGTGCAATCCTGGTGGGGTGCCATCGTGACTGCCCCCCCATGCTGGGTGCTACGCCCCCGCAGGCGGCATGCCACGGCCCTGCCTGCTCTCCACCCCCAACCCCGGTGCTGGAGCATGAATCTCCACCACTGGATGCAGCAAACCTTGCTGAAACTAAGCAGGTCTGACCAGTCTGACACCAGGATGGTACACAGCCTAGAAATCCTTTGTATGATGCCCTGCGTTGCATCATGGAAAAATAAATAAATGCAGTAACATAATCCACACTTTGCTTTAAATGTAATATCAATGTAATAAAAGCAATAATGATAATAACAATAATGGGATGTGGGTGGCGCTGTGGGTTAAACCACAGAGCCTAGGACTTGCCGATCGGAAGGTCAGAGGTTCGAATCCCCGCGATGGGGTGAGCGCCCGTTGCTCGGTCCCTGCTCCTGCCAACCTAGCAGTTCGAAAGCACGTCAAAGTGCACATAGATAAATAGGTACCGCTCCGGCGGGAAGGTAAACAGCGTTTCCATGCTCTGCTCTGGTTCGCCACATGACCTGGAAGCTGTACGCCGGCTCCCTCAGCCAATAAAGCGAGATGAGCACCACAACCCCAGAGTCGGCCACGACTGGACCTAATGGTCAGGGGTCCCTTTACCCTTTTAATAATAACAACAATAATAATAAATTTTATTATTTATAACCTGCTCACTCTGGGCAGCTCCCAACAGAACACTAAAAACAGAATAAAACTTCAAACATTAAAAACTTCTCTAAACAGGGCTGCCTTCAGATGTCTACTAAAAGTCAGATAGTTGTTTATTTCCTTGACATCTGATGGGAGGGAATTCCACAGGGCGGGTGCCACTACCGAGAAGGCCCTCTGCCTGGTTCCCTGCAACCTCACTTCTCGCAGTGAGGGAACTTCCACAATGTTAATAGAGAAGAAGCACCAGTGAAGTCTAAATGTTTCTATATCTTTTAGCAAAAAAAATGGCTACGTTAAGCGATAGTTCTGTCATTTCCCCAAGGAATTGGAGAGAAAAACTATAAAAGATACTGGTTTAAACCAAAGGTGTTAAGTGTTCTAAATGCAACAAATAGATGGGGATGGCTGCCTTTAATGCAAACTTTCTTTTAACTACAAAGAGCCAATGGAAGGCAGTAAATCTGGAGTATTTTAATGAGGAGAAAAGCCTGGTAACCCCAAAGCCTTGGAATGCTGTTTTGTGGTTGTTTCATTTGAACGCTGCTTGAGATTAATAGTGACATTTATCTGCTTTCTTTATGACCGGCTTCTCATTGATGCTTTTTGGAACTGCACCTATTAGGTTCCCCTCCCTCCTTACAGCACATTTTGAGGATTTTACTGCAAAATACTCTGCTAATAAAGATATTCTGCTAGTAAACACCAATCTATTTTGGGGGGTGATCAGCTCACTGTTTCTGCAAACAAATACTAATCGCAAACAGACACAATAGCATCATCATACGAAACATAAACCGTTCTTCATTATAGATGCCATTTTGTATCAGTTCCATGTCATACTTTTATTTGGCTCAAAGGAGCCATGAGGTAAAGTGGTCATAGCTGTCAAATTCTTGGGTGTTTCTTTCCCACTCATAGGCAACAGAAAACGTTATTTGCTGAGCTGCATTGTTTCAGAATAACCGGCTCCGCTGAGACCTGAATTACTAATGTGTCATGTTGATGCACACACATACATTTCAAACTCAGCTTACTGAATAATACTACTGCAAACCATATGTATTAACTTAGCGGGCGCTTATTATGCAGCGCAGCCTGTAAGTATATTTGTATGTCTGCACATGCTCGCCATATGGAAACAAAGTCTACATCTCCAAAGCAGTCTTGGAACTCAAGTCACCAGAACTACAATTATAGCGAGCCTACTTTCATTCCATTCAGACCTCCCAAAAGGAGAGGAACAAGGAGCCCCTTTCCAAGACTGGATGAGGAAGAGAGCTGAGACTGAGCACTGGGCTTCAGCATTCCAAAATGGTCAGTTGCTGAAGCAACTTCAGAATGCACAAAACCTGATCCTTCCACAAGTCTTGCCCGATTTGCATGGGAAATCGTGTTTCACAGCTCCGTGATTTTGCTGCTCTGCAGGCCTGAAGCTCCCTCGCTCCTTCTTTCATCCCTTTCAGATGTGGAACATGAGATAACTTTGACAGCAAAAGTTCAAGAGCTTTTTGCGGTTACCAAGCTATCAGATCATCTGACACAAACAAGCTTGTGGGGGCAGATGCAGCAACGGCAAACGACCTTTCCCATATGTATCTCTCTCGATAACTTGCAATTTTGGGGAAAGCGTGCAGTCTACACAAACAAACCAGCACTGTATGGATGCATGCAATGGTTGCAACGCCACGTTAATGGCTTGCATGTGGGGAAAGGGCTCTGGCAGATCCGACACCAGACACAGACCTTTCCCAGAATCCCAGACACAAAGATTCGCAACTGGAGGCAGTTCCCACATTCAGCTGAGAGACATTAAGTGATATAAATCATGGAGCGATGCAGTTTTAAGCGATAAACATGTATGTGTGAATCAGCCCTTGTGGGATGGCCATCAAGTGGGAATCTGCCAGATTCCTCCTGAGGGGGCAACAATTCTATGTAGCAGCTGCAACGTATGAGATTCGAGATATGGGTTGTCTCCACTGCAGATACACTTTGGGCCTCAGTGCAAGATGCATTGTAACCTCTGTGCATGGCAACTTTGCAGAAGCATAGCCAGTGTTGCACTAGTGCAGTCTGCAGGTTATGTGCCTCACCAGTATTGCTGTTGTATTTTTGTATTTCATTTTAGATCTTGTTGTGATTTATGTGGAAATTCTTCAATTTGGTTGTGTAATTTAAAAAAATGTTTTATTCACTATTTATGACTCCTTTTGTTTTGTTGTAGTTACGTATTTTATTCATGTTCTAAGCCACCTTGAGCATGGTTTGAACCAGGGCCGGATTTAGGTTTGATGAGGCCCTAAGCTACTGAAGGTAATGGGGCCCTTTATATGTCCAGCTGTCCTTTGTCAACAACAAATTGTCACTGTTTTTTGTGTTGAATATGTGCTATATGGTAATTTATGGACCTAATGGGTACCTAAAGCCATTTGCACATAACAAACAGGAGCCTACACAACACAAAATACTGTTGCTGTATGTAGGTTTTTTATCTTATATTTTGGAAATGTACATCCAGGTTTTTTTCCCCCTTTAATTTTTTGGGGGGCCCCAGGAGAGTGGAGCCCTAAGCTATAGCTTGTTTAGCTTATACGTAAATTTGGCACAGGTTTGAACTGGGGAAAGATGGCATGCAAATAAAATTATGTCTGTTTGTGTGTATTTCCCTTCATTCACCTCCTCTGCCAGCTGTTGTCAGTGTGATCATTTGTTTTTCTTACAAAAATACTATACAGTAAGAAAACTAAACTTTTTCCTTGAGCACTCCCCCCCCCCCCGGGCCCATGAAGAACCTTACTGGTTGCCAAAGTTTACTTGTTACTGCCTTACTGCCTTTTTAAAGTTTGAGGTCTTTGCCACCTGGCAATTAAATACTTAATCACTAATTTTGAAACACCCACACCCACACACCCTTTTCAGTTTGGTACATCAGTAAAGTGGATAGAAACCACCTTGAAAACCATTTTGCTCCCGTCATCGTTCATGTCCGCTGACTGGAACCACCAACTGTTATTTGGCTACTGCTACGGAGATGCCGAAAGCTCATAATAGTAACGCCTTTGTACGCATTGAGAGTAGGAGTCACATTTAACATACATATATTTTATGCTTTGCACTTTGGGCTGGCTTTTGCTAGACTGCACCCATGAGCAATACTAACAAGGTTAGCTTGTATGGAGAAAATACATAAAAGATGCTATTCATTAGCTATTTCAGAGGAGAAGTTACATTCTCTTGATCACATATTATTTATACAGAATAAATATTCAGCTTTATGGCAAACCTTTCCCCTTACAGATCAGTTTGTCCTATAATATTATTTTTTATTCATCATGAACTGTAAAATTACCATATTTACTCGAATTTAATGCGACCTTTTTTGGCCAAATTACGTCATGAAAATTAGGGTGCACGTTAGATTTGATGGCTCTTTAGATTTATGTAAATATGGTATTTCCTTGCAAAACCTCCCCCCCCCCCACAATCTTTGAACTCATAAATGCATACAGATCCACAAACCTGATGCCTGGTGAGGTATTGTTCCAAGCAGAGGGATGTTCACAGTTGGGTCAGCCATTATGCCTTTATCCAATGAGCGCAAGGACAGGAATTCATAAAAGTATTCAGCCTGCAAGAAAATGAATGTATAAGAGAGGTTAATTTTTATCGCATCGGGCTATTTGTTCTTCATGTTCATCTAATGAGTAAGCTCCAATGAACATAGGAAGACTAACTTCTGAGTAATAGAATTGGAGATTGAACATGAGTACAGTGGTACCTCAGGTTACATATGCTTCAGGTTGCAGACTCCACTAACCCAGAAATAGTGCTTCACGTTAAGAACTTTGCTTCAGGATAAGAACAGAAATTGGGCTCCGGCAGCACGGCAGCAGCAGGAGGCCCCATTAGCTAAAGTGGTGCTTCAGGTTAAGAACAGTTTCAGGTTAAGTACGGACCTCCGGAACGAATTAAGTACTTAACCTGAGGTACCACTGTAATAGAATTGGAGATTGAACATTGGATTGGATTTTTGGCTATGCACAGATATTGTAATTTATTTATTTTTTGCATTTCTACTGTTTTGGTTTGTTTTTTAAAAAATCACACCATTTAAAGTAAGAGTACAAAGGAACAGAAAAACACTTACGTGAAGGAAACTACTCTGTTCATCACAAATTATATTCAGCCAAGTCCTTCTCAGACTAGACCCTTTGAAATCAACAAACCTAAGTTAGTCATGTTGGTCATGAATGTTTTGTTAAGTGAACTTGTAATGTCAGTGGAGATATCAATCCCCAGTTGTTGTTGTTTTTGGTAGATTTGAAACAGATACTTGAAGGGTCTTAAGAGACTGAGGGGTCCACCACTGCAACTGTAGCCTCATGCCAGCCAGGTCAGAAGGCAGGGACAGGTAAATCAGCCGGGAGCTATGCTTTGTTGTTGTTTAGTCGTTTAGTCGTGTCCGACTCTTCGTGACCCCATGGACCAGAGCATGCCAGGCACTCCTGTCTTCCACTGCCTCCCGCAGTTTCGTCAAACTCATGTTGGTAGCTTCGAGAACGCTACCCAACCATCTCATCCTCTGTTGTCCCCTTCTCCTTGTGCCCTCAATCTTTCCCAACATCAGGGTCTTTTCCAGAGAGGTGGCCCAAGTATTGGAGTCTCAGCTTCAGGATCTGTCCTTCCAGTGAGCACTCAGGGCTGATTTCCTTCAGAATGGATAGGTTTGATCTTCTTGCAGTCCATGGGACTCTCGAGAGTCTCCTCCAGCACCATAATTCAAAAGCATCAATTCTTCGGCGATCAGCCTTCTTTA
This sequence comes from Podarcis filfolensis, assembly GCF_964270895.1. Lineage (NCBI taxonomy): Eukaryota > Metazoa > Chordata > Lepidosauria > Squamata > Lacertidae > Podarcis > Podarcis filfolensis. The sequence goes on from NC_139612.1 coordinate 30,140,583, forward strand.
TGGTCCAGCTCTCACTTCCATACATCACTACTGGGAAAACCATAGCCCAAATCGGGTCCCGAGCCATCCAATGATGCCAGTGGGGCAAGCTCAGAATCCAGCAGATCCCAGGCAGACTCAACCCTCCCTATCCCCACCCCAAAATGTCATTTTGCCATTCATATGTTGAATAAAGTACTTCAAAATTTTAGCGAGACATTTCCTTCCTCAAAAATATTTTTTTTCCCATTCGCCCTTCATTGTTGTTATTTTGGTAGGGATCAAATAAGAAATCTGATAAGCTGACAACTGTCAGAGGCTGCAATCCAAATCACTTGTGCTGGGCAGTAGCAGCACTAGAATAAAACGTGGTGGGGCACAGAAGAGGCAAAGTATATTTCTAAGGTAAAGGTGAAAGTAGAGAACTCCTGGATGGTTAACTCCAGTCAAAGGCGACTATGGGGTTGAGGCGCTCATCTCGCTTTCAGGCCAAGGGAGCCGGCGTTTGTCCACAGACAGCTTTCCAGGTCATGTGGCCAACATGACTAAACCATTTCTGGCGCAACGGAACACCGTGATGTAAACCAGAGCACACGGAAACACTGTTTACCTTCCCACCACAGTGGTATCTATTTATCTACTCGTACTGGTATGCTTTCGAACTGCTAGGTTGGCAGGAGCTGGGACTGAGCAATGGGAACTCACCCTGTCATGGGGATTCGAACCACTGACCTTCTGATTGGCAAGCCCAAGAGGCTCAGTGGTTTAGACCACAGTGCCACTTGTGACCCTATAGCATATTTCTAGGAACCAGGTGGTCGAGAAAGAAAACAAGGGCAAATGTTAACACAGGAGTTCAGAAATGAGGGGGAAGCAGGGAAAGCTCATTGTTTGGTGTGGCACTCTGGTAAAGGAGAACTAGACTGGACAGGGGTGTCCCTCTGTGCAGCCCTGCAGGCTTCTACCCATGAAGCTACACTGCCCCAGAGCTCCTATTCCACCAAATGTTGGGTGGGAAGAAATGCTGCTAATGGGGTCCCTGCTGCTGGCAATACACATCTAAACAGGACATTCTGGGGGTGGGGATGGGGATGGGGAAGGTTGAGTCTGCTTGAGGTCTGCTGGATTCCAAGCTGGCCCCACTGGCATCATTGGATGGCTTCGGACCCAATTTTGGCCCTGCTGCACAGCTCCCGACTGATTTACCCATCCCTGCCTTCTGCCCCAGCTGGCATGAGTCTACAGACGCAATGGTGGACCCTCAGTCTCTTAAGCCCCTCTGCTTCCTGGCTGGTTGTGTGGATTGCAGTGAAAGTGTCATCAAATGCCAACTATTAAGTACTGTTGAATTTCAACCATCAGATATTAAATACTGGTTGATGTCCCACCAAGTCATGCTCAGAATGGCTGAAGTCCACTGATTTCAATAGGTCTACTCTAAGTATAATCATCAGTTACTGAAATACCAGATATTCAATATCTGGTGAATAGTTGGCAAGCAAACTGCAGAGGGATTTAAAAACTATACAGAAAAATTGGCACATATTGAAGTGGAAAAGGGAAATAGAAAAATAAAATCTGTCAATTGTCCCTCACTCAAAAGATCTACTCTTTTGCCCCTTTGTGTAGCACTGAAGCCCTTAAACTTTTTGGTACTTGGTAAGCAAGTGAGAATTTGCCTAATGGAGGAAGAATGCTCCACTCAATAAAGGACATTTGAGAGAAATACAGTGCAGAATAGGAAGGTAGCAAAACAGGAGATAAGAGGTGAAAACTACAGCTAAATTTCAGGGTAGGTTTTAATAAAAGGCATACAGTTTTTCCACACAATGTGGAATAAGCAAACTATCCAAATGGTCTGTACAACTTTGTTTATGAACACTTGTTTTAAAAACAAAATAGTCTGCTCAGAAGAAAAATAATTGTTTTGTTTCCTGTCGATCCCTACGAAGCCATGGCATCAGAGCTACGGCCGTACTGTCTGTTTCTCATTGTTTCAGCTTTGATGTTTTAATTATATCAAAACCCAGGTTATAATGGGCTTTGTGATTAAAACAATGTGTTCTTCATCGTTTGAAAACAACAATTGGTGAGTCAAACCAGCAGCTCTCTGCTCGCCTCTCCATCTTAGCGCTGCTTTCCACTGTGTAATTCTGCCGTCGCATTTTGGAAGGTAGCTGGGAATCCCAACATAAAATAGGCGAAGATCTAGGCTGAGTCATTCTTAAGGGAGAGCTGCGGGACTCATCCTAAGTTGCCAAGCTTATCTGTACAACAACCCTGTGAGGTAGGTTACACTGAGAGCTAGGGTAAAAGGATGATGAGTTTCAAGGCTGAGTGGGGATCTGAACCCAGGTCTCTGTAGTCCTAGTAGTCCTAAGGGAATGCAGCCCTCAACAGAAAAAAAGTTTGCCCACCTCTGTAGCTTGGGCTAGGGGGTTAGCTCAGCAATTGCTTTATTCCACGCTTGTGGCTATTGTTACCCAGGTGCAAGAGGAATGATGCAAGGATCTTCCTGCTCCAGACTATGGCCAGTAAATTCTTTCCACCTGAGAGGCCCGTACTGCAAATCAGGAGATGCTGTTTTCTGGATATACCCACAGCCACTTGTTGTTCCTTTCAGGCCAATTGGGAGTGTATGCACTACAGATGTCTACAAGCAGGTTTGAGACGTTGTTGGGAATTAGTGCCATGCCTGCTGATATCACAGTAGTATTGAAGGCATCCTACTCAGGCTGCCTCGCAGAGTTTCCATTCTACACAATTCTTAAGATAGAGGAACATCGGAAGGTGCCTTATAATGAGTTAGACCATTAGCTAAGTAGCGTCTGCACTGACTGGTGGCATCTCTCGAGGGTTTCCCGACAGGGATTTCCCCCAGTCCTACCTGGAGTTGCCGGGACTTGAACCTGGCATCTTCTGCTTGCAAAGCAGATTGTCAGTCCCTGAGCTATGGCCCTTGAAAAATAAAGGAGTTGCCTCCTCCATCAAAGTTTGAAGGTTTCTCACACACAATTAAACTATCACTTCTTTTGCACATTCCAGATTTTCTTCTGACTAGGTGTGCCAATAAAACAGTAAAAGAGGGAAAGGACAGACTCATAGGCACACAGAACATTTTTTTTCTGGGAGCATACCAAATTGCAGTTTATTTTGAAGAACAAAAATACAAATAGAGATTTTGTTCTGAAAGGCAGGAGAGATCATATTGGGGGATTGCAGCTGGGAAGTAGTTTATTACTAAACAAGCACATGCCTGTCTACTCAGATGTGAATCCCATTTATTACTACAGGGCTTACTCCCAGGCAAATATAGCCTTAAGGATTGTAGCCTTAAGCCAGCAATGTTACTTGAAGAAGATGATGTGCAAAACCCAAAAGATGGATTCTCGCCTATTTATTTATACATTTTCTCTACTGTGGAGAAAAACAAATCATGTCAAGCCTGCTGCAATTTTCTTTTCATTTGCAAGATTAAAGGGAACGAGCCTTTGGGGCAAAATAAATAAACACGTCTTTAGAACCGTGTGTAAATATACAGGCTTCCGAGTGGCATCACTGTAAATTAAAAATGTATACTTAAAGATTTTCATCTGTCAGAGGCAGAAGTTTACCTGATGTGATGAGAGAAGAGTTCACAGCCGATGGAGAGGAGCCCCGACCCCTTTGAATGGTAGGAAGCACGAATTGAACATGCAAGGTCATTTTGGCCATGCTTCAAACTAGGGAGGCCTTTGTTCTTAAGGCTCAGAAGACAGCTTTGAAGTTTGGGATAAAACTCCTCTAGCACACCATTACCAAAGAACAACCTTTGGATTATGATCTCATGAAAGTATAATCAATAACTTACATAAGTGAAAAGTGTGGCTAGAAGCAAAGGTTTTGTAATTGGACCTTTATTGGTTCCACGTGCTGCCCTACAGCTCGCTGCCTTGCACTGCTTTATAATAAATAAATATCTACCTCCCACCCCTTGCAATTTTTCTTTTAAACTCTCTTTAAAATGATGAAACTTCAGCAGCTACTGTCAGCCTTGAACATATCCAGGCCATAAGTGCAAGGCGCTTTTTTTAGATGTCAAAATCTAACCTAGAATAGATAAATAAAAAGCAAAATGTGGGTACCATATTTTTTGCTCTATAAGACTCACTTTTTCCCTCCTAAAAAGTAAGGGGAAATGTGTGTGCATCTTATGGAGCGAATGCAGGCTGCGCAGCTATCCCAGAAGCCAGAACAGCAAGAGGGGTTGTTGCTTTCACTGCACAGCAATCCTCTTGCTGTTCTGGCTTCTGAGATTCAGAATATTTTTGTTCTTGTTTTCCTCCTCCAAAAACTAGGTGCGTCTTGTGGTCTGGTGCGTCTTATAGAGCAAAAAATACGGTATTTTCTCCCAAGCATTGGCCATGTATTATGTCACTGAAGAGGTGCTCTTGTTTCGTGAACAGACATTTCGATAGATATTATGGGCATGATCCAGTCCACCATGAACACAGCACCCATGCATGGAGGATCCTGTTGCCTCAACAGAGTCTCCCTCTTCCCTTTCCTCCACCTACAGGTAGACAGACAGCATTGGGGGGGGGGGTCATCCATTTAATAAGGAAGCAATGGCAGGTAGCTCAGCGGGGGGGAGGAAGTGGCGGACAGAGCAGTGCAATGTGGGAAATGGAGTAAAAAACACGAACCAGAGGTAAAGCAGTCTTGTTAGGATGGAAAAGAGCAGAGAAAACAGGGAGATGAAGGACGATGGACTAGGGAGACAAGGTGAGGGAGGCTGAAGAAAGGTAGCAAATCTTGAGATCCAGAGAGCTGCATGCTATTTTGCAACTGAGTATCATGCCTGCACCAAAAATCAAAGGAGGCTGCATATGTGGAGACTAGTGGAGAGGTTAAGAGCTATTTTTGAGAAGTAGTTCATCTCTTCCTTCTCTTTCGACACCTTTTCGCGACTGTGCCCGGTTTCGTTTTTCTTGTTTACAGTTGCCGCCATGGTCTTAGACAGCACTGATTCAATCCACACGGCTACCACATGGTAGCTGCTCTTGCTGTGATTTTAATCCTTCCCCAAGTAATAGGATTGATAAGCATCTCGCTTGATCAGCTCGCCTCCATTACTCTGAAAGCTAATGAGCAATAACCATTTCACACACCCAAACAACACCCTGAACTCAGCTAGCAATATTGTGAATCTGTCCAGCCACACAGGCAGAAGCGTCTTTCTTTCATGGGGACCTGCCCTTCTGCCTTACTTAATCTACACCTATGGTGCAATTCTGTGGTGACTTAAGAGGGTTTTCTCCATTGTCTAAGACTCAATGAGTATTTCTTTCATGATACTGACCACTGCATCAGCACACAGCCACAATCTTCCCTGCACACTGCCATAGACTGCACTGACTAAACAACAAACGTGAATTCTGAATGGATGTCTTCCAGATAGGTGTTCATCAGTATGCGGATGATACCCAGCTCTACCTCTCTTTCCAATCAGAACCACTGAAGGCGGTGAAGGTCCTGTGTGAGTGTCTGGAGGCGGTTGGAGGATGGATGGTGGCTAACAGACTGAGGTTGAATCCTGACAAGACAGAAATACTGTTTTGGGGGGACAAGAGGCAGGCAGGTGTGGAGGACTCCCTGGTCCAGAATGGGGTAACTGCGCCCCTGAAGGACCAGGTGCACAGCCTGGGAGTCATTTTGGACTCACAGTTGTGTCCAGGGCAGCTGGACTCACAGCTGTGTCCAGGGCAGCTGTCTACCAGCTCCATCTGGTATGCAGGCTGAGACCCTATCTGCCCGCGGACCGTCTCGCCAGAGTGGTGCATGCTCTAGTCATCTCCCGCTTGGACTACTGCAATGCGCTCTACGTGGGGCTGCCTTTGAAGGTGATCCAGAAACTACAACTAATCCAGAATGCGGCAGCTAGGCTGGTGGCTGGGAGTGGCCGCCGAGACCATATAACACCAGTCTTGAAAGACCTACATTAGCTCCCAGTATGTTTCTGAGCACAATTCAAAGTGTTGGTGCTGACCTTTAAAGCCCTAAACAGCTTTGGCCAAGTATACCTTAAGGAGCGTCTCCACCCCCATCGTTCAGCCCAGACACTGAGGTCCAGCTCCGAGGGCCTTCTGGCAGTTCCCTCACTGTGAGAAGCAAAGTTAAAGGGAACCAGGCAGGGGGCCTTCTCTGTTGTGGCACCCGCCCTGTGGAATGCCCTCCCACCAGATGTCAAGGAAATGAACAACTATCTGATTTTTAGAAGACATCTGAAGGCAGCCCTGTTTAGGGAAGTTTTTAATGACTGATGTTTTAATGTATTTTTAATCTTTTGTTGGAAGCCGCCCAGAGTGGCTGGGGAAACCCAACCAGATGGGTGGGGTATAAATAATAAATTGTTGTTGTTGTTGTTGTGATTCGGTTTTTACAGACAATGTTTCAGCCACCACACTGAAACTGAGGTAATCATCAATCAGCATCATTTACCACATAGTCTCAGTCATGCAAAGTATGATGCCACACACAGCCTCCGAAAGAATACTTTTGTCATAGTTAAAAAGATCAGCAAAGGAGACTCTGTCATCACTGGGAACAAATCCGACTACATACAGGAGGATGAGGAGAAGCTCTCCACCACATTTTACAGGGCTCTGTCCCCAAATTCCACTGAAGAGTAACTGAGGAAACTCCACAATATCCTTCTACATTCTACACAGGACAAATCTGACATCAGAAATCACAACATTCTTTCTCCAGTGGCAGAACATTTCAAACTTCTCAAAGATTCTGCAAGTGACATTTAAGCGGCCATCCTGGAACAAAGAAACTTCAAAAGGGAACTGCAAAATGAAACCACTGAATTACAATGCACACAGAGGTTCAGTGCTATCACTTGTAGACAGAACTGAGGCAAAGGATTTTCAGCATATTGTATGTGTTAATTGTCTTACCAATGCCAGACTGTTTATGGCAGGCATGTCCAACAGGTAGATTGTGATGCACTGGTAGATTTTGGGGTGTTCCTGGTAGATCTTGGTATATCTTTGGCCCCTCAGTGATCTCCCCCCAAAAAGGGGGGGGGGACAACTGTGGCTTCCTTAAAAAAGCACAACAATTTTGCCTTTCCCCAAAATGCTCAACAACCTTGGTCCATCCAATGACAATGGGTAGATCACTGCCAGTTTTTTTATACTGTGAGTAGATCACAGTCTATTGGGAGTTGGATGTCCCTGGTCTATGGCATCAATAACGGGTGGCGCTGTGGGTTAAACCACAGCGCCTAGGGCTTGCCGATCAGAAGGTCGGCGGTTCGAATCCCCGCTATGGGGTGAGCTCCCGTTGCTCAGTCCCTGCTCCTGCCAACCTAGCAGTTCAAAAGCACGTCAAAGTGCAAGTAGATAAATAGGTACTGCTCCGGCGGGAAGGTAAACGGCGTTTCTGTGCGCTGCTCTGGTTCGCCAGAAGTGGCTTAGTCATGCTGGCCACATGACCCGGAAGCTGTATGCCAGCTCCCTTGGCCAATAAAGCGAGATGAGCGCCACAACCCCAGAGTCGGTCATGACTGGACCTAATGGTCAGGGGTTCCTTTACCTTTAAGTATCTAATTATCACTGTTTGTACTACTGAGTATTTCATTTTCCTCTGACACACCCTAACCATGCATGCATATACAGTACCTGCAACTCAGAATAATGTTTCATACATCTGATAAAGAGGACAGTAATCCACAAAAGCTTGTGTCATAGCAAATGTGACAAGACTTTAAGGTGTCACAAGGCTCTTTGTTGTTTATGACAGCTGTAGTCAGCACTCAACAAACATGATTGTGGGAAGTGGCTCTTAGAGCAGAGATAGGCAACCAATTGTGGCTGATCTACAGCTCTCACCAGAGCCAGCCAGTACTGCCCAATGGTCAGGAATTAGAGCAGTTACAGCAGAGTAACATCTGGAGAGCCACATGTTCCCCATCCTTGCCTTCGAGGCAACAATCCCATAAGCCAGCCTTCCCCCACCCCCCAGGCTAAATATAATAGTCAAATCCAGAAACAAGCTGCGTTTCAGCCAATGATCTCAAAGATGGAAAAAGCCTGTTTCTCAAGGTGAAAACTCCAGACATGGAGGAATGAATGTGCGTTTGAAAAGGAAGACCATTTATTTCGTGCCAAAAAACGAACTTTTGAAATATGCCAACTAGTCTGGATACTGCATGTTTCTGTCTGCTTGCGAGTCGGAAGAAAATTGAGGAGAGGATACGGTGACTCAAAATCATTGCAAGCTCCTCAGCGTTTCGTGAGACTTTAAAGAGCTTCTGATAGCACTAGAAGACTGAAAGGACCTGTGAGTAAATATGCACTGAAGTGTAATCCTTTTCATGAATGGCTAGATGAAAACCTGCCCTATTCTAGGATACTACATTCCATTCCCCTCCCTTCCTCCACCCTTGCCAGTTTTCTGGTCTCCCCCAACATTCAGCCAGCATTCCATGCCCCCTGAGCATCCTCACTGAACTATTTTGAGGTTTCCACCAAAGAGGGGCAGTTCTGAAGATGGCTTAAAGGTAAAGGGACCCCTGACCATTAGGTCCAGTCGTGACCGACTCTGGAGTTGTGGTGCTCATCTCGCTTTATTGGCCAAGGGAGCCGGTGTACAGCTTCCGGGTCATGTGGCCAGCATGACTAAGCCACTTCTGGCGAACCAGAGCAGCACACGGAAACGCCGTTTACCTTCCCACCGGAGCGGTACCTATTTATCTACTTGCACTTTGACGTGCTTTCGAACTGCTAGGTTGGCAGGAGCAGGGACTAAGCAACAGGAGCTCACCCCGTCGTGGGGATTCGAACCGCTGACCTTCTGATCAGCAAGTCCTAGGCTCTGTGGTTTAACCCACAGCGCCACCCATGTCCCTGAAGATGCCTTACTTTGGTGTTTTTCCAAGCCTGCTGGTGTTTCCATTCCTTTGTGCATGGATGTTGCCATTTTGGCTGCATAAGAATGGGCAGTTGGAGAACGGAGATCACAGTTAGTATATATTCTGGAGCAACCAACATGGTGCTCTCTGAATGTTGTGGGATTGCAACTCCCATCAGCCACAAGCTCACTTGATTGGAGGACAGCTGTGAGTGTTGAAAATGGAGTCAGACTGCAGAAATAAGTTGATGTTTATCTGAAGCCCCCTGCCCCATTTCCCCACCCCGCTGCTTGACTGATCTGGGAAAGGGCAGGTTTGTGGGCCATGAAAGATTGGACAGTGGGCCAGAAAAAGCCCAGGGAACAAAGACCATACCTTCTGAACAGGGAATAGAGAAAAGGCATTGAAATCATGGAGTTCGAGGAAGGAACATGCAGGGATCGAACCTGCAACCTTGACGTTATCAACACTACACTTTTACCAAATATGCTATCCATGCAGGGCAGGTTTCTTAGTGACTATGCATAATGACTGGAGAATTTGCACATTGCCTGGAGAATTCAGCAGATATAGGTACATTCCCCAAGGCCTGCCAGAAGTTATGAATTTTCACCAGGAAATGTGCACAACTCCTTCTTTGTGGAAGGGTTTTTTTGCACATTCTCTATGAGGCCTGGTGAATGTGTACAATGGATAGTTGTGATGCACATTATCCACTCAACTTGCATCCCCCCTAACTATATATAGTATGGGGTTTTTTATATATGCACATGTACACACAGTGGGAAATGTAAATACTGGGACCAAGAAGTCTTCCAGTTATTGCTATATTGAGTGTTCACTATCCTTCCCTTGTATATATTTGTGCTTTGCATAGAATTGCCAGGGAGGGAAGCTGTAAAGATTTAAGGAGGACATTATTATGAAGAGGTGTTTGGGGTTTTTTTTAAGCACTAAATAAACTATGCACTGGGAAAACAGCAAAAGTTCTATCCATTTGTCTTTGGTAAAGGTAAAGGGACCCCTGACCATTAGGTCCAGTTGTGACCGACTCTGGGGTTGCGGCGCTCATCTCGCTTTATTGGCCGAGGGAGCAGGCGTACAGCTTCCGGGTCATGTGGCCAGCATGACTAAGCTACTTCTGGCAAACCAGAGCTGCGCACGGAAACGCCGTTTACCTTCCCGCCAGAGTGGTACCTATTTATCTACCTGCACTTTGACGTGCTTTCAAACTGCCAGGTTGGCAGGAGCAGGGACCGAGCAATGGGAGCTCACCCCGTTGCAGGGATTCGAACCGCCGACCTTCTGATCGGCAAGTCCTAGGCTCTGTGGTTTAACCCACAGTGCCACCCGCGTCCCTTGTCTTCGATACATTCATCATAAAAGCTACTTTATTATCATTCTTATAGACTGTAGATATTTGAACACAAAAAGTCAGTTTAGGGTTCTCATAAACATCCAAATAACTAAAAACGTGTATCCAGCTACCATTTGACAAATCTACACGGATGGGGTTTTGTTTTTTAAATAGAACTATATTTATTCTCTGTTTATTTAAGATGATGAAAAAGTGGTTCTTGTCTGACTCAAGCTTGGAGTTTTTGATGTATATACTTTAATCCATGTGGTATACATTCTGCAGATGAAATGTACAGGAGATCAAACTCCATTATCACAGCCCACGACTATGAGAGGGCAGGGGCATGAATTGTTAGGATTACTGGGTAGTAAACCATAAATTACCCCACTAAACCCATAGCAGAGGGGGTGGATTTTAAAATGACAACTGGACTGGCGCTGCCTTTTCTCTCTCAGTACCTAGTCTTCAGAACTCTTTTGACAATGAGATAGTAGTCCTTAGTGCATTTTGGGATGCAAATTCAGGAGGGGCTTATGTAAATATGTTTAGGATTAATTGCTGGTATCCAAATTATAATATCCATCTTATGTGGCTCACACTATATTGCTTCTATTTAGTTTTTGCACTAACTGTGTGTTGTTAACTATAGTATAAGCTTCAATTGTGCTACAACTACTATTCATTTTCCATTGTGTGATTTGTAACATTCGCACACCTGCTATCAGAGGAAGTACTGCCACAGCAGAGTACAAATTTACAAAATACTATTACAAACTATTTTTAAAATGGGTATATGCTGGGGAGGGGGGAATCATTTGAAAACTGAATGGATTTTTTCTCTCAAAAAACTTTGACAAATGAAGGGAAAAGAACCTACAATCACATAGAGAAAAACTGCAAATAAACAAAAACCAAAGCAATCATTTTGCATTTAGTATTTCTAAGTGAGGTACATAAAAAATAAATCATTTGCAAAATGAAGCACTAAAACTGAACATAAACCAAAACACTATCATGAAATGCCTGCTGGAATAAGAAAATATTTTCCTCGTGCCTGAAATTCATCACAGATTAATATATAAATGAGCTGGAATGGGTTTGTGAATCAACACATTCAAAATTTACACAGAACAGAGGTAGACTGATCCTCCATCCCCACAGAAGTCACTTATCGTTGCCATGGCAGCTGCAAGCAGGTGACCTCCTATGTGTCACACAATGAGTACCACAAGAAGTCACCTCAGCAGGGTATCCTAATGGCCTCTTGGTACTTTGGAAAGTTGCATGTGCAATTATTATTATTATTATTATTTATTTATTTATTTATTTATTTATTTATTTATTTATTTATACCCTGCCCATCTGGCTGGGTTTCCCCAGCCACTCTGGGCGGCTTCCAACAAAACACTAAAATACAATAAAAGCTTCCCTAAACAGGGCTGCCTTCAGATGTCTTCTAAAAGTTTGGTAGTTATTTTTCTCTTTGACATCTGGTGGGAGGGTGTTCCATAGGGCGGGTGCCACTACTGAGAAGGCCCTCTGCCTGGTTCCCTGTAACTTGGCTTCTCGAAGCGAGGGAACCGTCAGAAGGCCCTCGGCGCTGGACCTCAGTGTCCGCGCTGAACAATGTGCTAATGCAATGATGCACCTTGGTCTGCCAATGGTATTAAAGAGGGAATTGCATTTGTAGCATATGCAAAACACAGGAGGCTGTGTTCAATGTGGCAGCCACACCACCTCTCACTTGTGCCGGTGCGGCTACCCCTCATACCATTTGCTCCCGTGGCTGCAAGCCTTGAAATCTAAATGTTGCCAAAACAAGAAAAGCAACTAAAGCCTCCCCACCGCCCGGTTTACAGCACTTTCCCCCATTGGTTTGGGAAATGCGCCCGCCAAAAAATGCCTAAATCTCACTGAAGCCGGTATTTGCCAAAAGTTTATGTTACCGTGAAGAGGAGGGTAATTCTGCAGTTTACAGATATGCCATGTAAATGACTGTGTGAACCAGATGTAGCTTACAAGGTACCTAGTAACTCATCTCTGCTGAGCAATAAAGCTTTTCTGGCAAAAGTTTGAGAAATTTACTGCTGTTTTCTGTCAGCAGCTACAACAGATGGCGGGCACATGCCTGCCTTGCTAAATGAAGTGGGATCTCTACAGCACGATGCTTTGATCTCCGGTGGCAGGTCCACAACACCGAGATGCAAAATACCACAGCAGAAGCAGAATCTAAATATTAGAGGTTCAGAGCTTCGCTTTTGATACAAAGACCCTCGTTTCTTTCTTCCCTTTTTAATTGTGTCCATAAGCATGTTCACATTCCACGTTGCCGCTCAAGTATGGAAGTCAGAAAAGATTTTATTTTTTTTCTCCCAGTCTGGTGACAGGAAAGCGGTGAACATACCATTCAGGCACAACTGCCCCCGCCATAACTGTCTGTGTGTAGCTGCCCGAGTTGGCTGTTGGATAAACGGTGGCAGAAAAATGCAAGGGATAAATATGAAACATTGAGGGAAATGTTATGAACGAAAGTGTGGCTTCAGAAAGGAAGGACTCATATGCCAAATCCACTCAAGGAAGAGGGTGGCTTATGTTCGTTCACACTTCCTTTGGAACAAATATTTGAACCGAAGCCCACTGCCACACTTTTGTTTAAATGTTAACAGCACCTTTGGATGAAATTTTCAAAAATGGAGAGGGGGAACAACGGCCTCTTGTGCCAACAGTGAATTATAATAAACAATCCCTTTACCTTTGTGAGGGAGGCTAGGATAAAAGGAGTCAACCGTGGCAGTCAAAATTCCTTTCTTCTCCTCAAACTGATTTCTGATCTAAATAATGTACACATCCATAGAAACTCAAGTCGGGCGACATTTGTTACACACTTGTTGAAAGAGTTGGGTTTGTTTAGCCTAGGTAAGAAAAGTTCGGTGGCAGGCATGATAGCTGCCTTCAAGTATCTGATGGGCTGTCAAGAAGAAGATGGAACAGATGTATTCTCTGTTGCTTCAGAGGGCAGAACTGGAACCAATGGATGGAAATAGCAGAGAAGCAGATATTAATAGAAAGTCCTCATTTAGGGTGGAAGGATCTGTCCATTTTGGATCTCTCCTATAATTTTAAATATGCCTAAACTGACAAATGTCTCAACTGTGCTGTATTATCTTCAGTGGTGTGCTGTCAGTGGGCTAGGGGGATTAGGTCAGTCCCCTAAATATTCCTGGTAAATTAGAGCATTAAAGTACTAAAGTCTGGCACCTCCTTTTTTTTATTTATGTATGCCACTATTGTGGCCTGTGTTTTGTTAGCCCCCAAACGGAAAGCGAGCGAGGCCCCAACCAAAGAGGAATGGCAACTTAAGTTGACAGAATATGCACAGCTTGCAGACTTAACATATAGAATAAGAGAACAAGAAGAACATACGTTTAGAGAAGATTGGAAAACGTCTATTGAATATATGGGAAATAGCTGAAAAGGCTGGCAGCGTTAAGATAAATTCCAACAGTGTAACTAAGTTTTGATGGATGTAACAATGGATTACTGAATGGTATAGTTTTTTGCAAAATATGCAGGGATTTATGATATGCAAAATGAACCATGGAAAGAGAAGAAGGGGAGTCATTGATATCTTAAGGATGTAAAAACGAGTACTTTAAATTGTAAAACAGAAAAATTAATAAAAATTATATATACATATACATATATATATTCATATACACACACATACATATACATATATATATATAAGCTTCTGCCCAGCTTAGGGAGGGAGGCGCAATGCTAAGACTGAGCCCAAGAGCTCTCTTGTCACCTTCCCAAAGCCCGCCCTGCTTTGGGAAGCTGGCAGGAGGGCTCCTGCATTCTGTCAGAGACCTGGTGCCTCCTCCCCAAAACCTAGTTTAGGGAGGGCAGCACTAAGCCCATGTACGTGCTGTTGGCTCCCCACATTTGCCCCTGGCCCTAACTGGCGCCTCTGGCCCTAATTGTTTCCCTACGAGAGATTTCACCGCATGCTAATGATTATCTTCCTTGGATGAAAAAGTGAGAGAGGCTTTGCAGCAAACGGAGCCTCATGCTCTTGACCCAGGGACAGGGAGCTCCCCAGGCTGGTAGGAACAGACGCCTGCAGGAGACAGGGTGCGCTCTTTTCCTCCAGGTACGGCTAAGCACAAGACAGTTCAAGCCTGAGTTGGGGCACCTGAGTGATGTCTGTGGTTGGGCAGTCAGACCGGTACCTCAAATATATACAGTGGTACCTCAGGTTAAGTACTTAATTGGTTCCAGAGGTCCGTACTTAACCTGAAACTGTTCTTAACCTGAAGCACCACTGGGTCAAGAGCTAATGGGGCCTCCCACTGCTGCCGCGTCGCCGGAGCACAATTTCTGTTCTCATCCTGAAGCAAAGTTTTTAACCCGAGGTAATATTTCTGGGTTAGCGGGGTCTGTAACCTGAAGCGTATGTAACCTGAAGTGTATGTAACCCGAGGTACCACTGTAGTCAAGAAGAGAGAGGTGTTCCATTCATCCCGCACACATATCTATCCCAGATGTTCATTTGATTAAGAGATGGGGAACCTCAGGCCTGGAGGCCAAATGTAGTCCTACAGGCCTCACTACTTGACCACAGGAGCACCCCCTAGGCTGGGATCTTTCCTTTGGGGACTCACCTGTCCAGCTCTGGATTCTCTTAAACCCACCCAACAAGAACACCACAAGTACTAGGACCCAGTGACTGAGAGAGAAGCTAGCGGCAGTAGGTCACACTTGAAGGAGGTATCATTAGCTGTCTCTGCAAGAAGAACTTCAGATCATATTTCTAACCACGTTTAATGGACCTCTTAGAAATAAACACCATCCCTGAAGTAACTTGGCCAATTATCTGCAATAAGCAAAATCACACATGAGAAAAACTATCATTCAAAAAGCTTCAGAATTCTAAGAATAAGCAAGAATTGCAGCCGGTAAAATAGATGATTGAACCTGTGTACCTTCATAAGTAGGATCAAACAGTATATAGAGTCATAGAATAATAGAATTGTAGATTTGTAGTTCAATGCATTGTAGTTCAATGCAGGAATCTCAACTACTGTAAAGACATCCAGTCTCTGCTTAAAAACAGAGTCCACCACCTTCTGAGGGAGTCCTTTCCACAGTTAAACAGCTTTTACTGTCAGACATTTCTTCCTGATGTTCAGCCAGAATCTCCTTTCTTGTAACTTGAATCCATTGGTTTGGGGGTCCTACCCTCTGGAACAGGAGAAAACAAGCTTGCTCCATCTTCCATGTGACAGCCCTTTAGATATTTGAGGATGGCTGTCATATCTCCTCTCAGTCTCCTTTATTCAGACTAAACATACCCAACTCCCTCATTAGGCTTGGTTTCCAGACTCTTCAGCATTTTGGTTGCCCCTGTCTGCACAAGCTACTAAGGAGCCAATGTGAATACTAGCAAAATTGGAAACTAGAAAACTAAAAGTATCTTCTCAAAGATGAACTGAACATGTAACAGACTTCTAAACTTTCACGTGGGATCTTAAAGGAGGAGCGAAAGTAGAAACTAGTTCCCTGAATCGCATACACAATATCAAAAATGGCACAAGAAATAGCACAACAATTTCAGTGATTCTACCACGATCTTTACTCATCACAGAATCCTTCTGAAGCAGTAATTAATAGGTTTTTCACTGCAGTCTAGCTACCAAAGTATAACCGTACCAGATTAACAATTCTAGAAGCTCCATTTACAGAAGATGATGTAATTAGAACCTCAAAACGTGAGGACCTGATAGCTTCACCACAGAATTTTACAATAAATTTAAAGAGTAGTTAAAAACAAGTAGAATAAATGAATTACTTAACCTAAAAATCAAAGACAGACGCGTAGATAGTAGAAACAATTCACATTACCCTGCGCCTATCATCTAATATCACTCATCAACCAGGACTTTAAAATATGGACAATTATCACTGGAAAACTTAAAGAATAATATACCATATGGACTAAGACCAAGCATGCTTTATTAAAAACAGAAAGACTTATAAATTGTATTGCAATAGCCCCATTTGCATCACGAGCAATTTCAGGTGACAAAAAAACCACACCTTTGATTGAGTGGAATGCGGTTTTCGATACAGAACCTAGGACTAATTTAATCATAGAATTGTAGAGTTGAAAAGGACCCCAAGGTTTGTCTAATCCAACCCCCTGCAATGTAGGAATCACAGCTAAGGAATCCCTAAGAGATAGCCGTCCAACCTTTGCTTAAAAGCCTGCAATGAAGAGGAGTCCACAAACCCACTGATGAAGCCTGTTAATTGCCAAACAGCTCTCACTGCCAGAAAGTTCTCCATCGTGTTAAGGCAGAATCTCCTTTCTTGAAATTCGAATCCTTTGGTTTGGGTCCTACCCTCTGCACCAGCAGAAAACAAACTTGCTCCATCCTCCATGTGACAGCCCTTCGGATATTTGAAAATGGCTCAAATAATAATAATAATAATAATAATAATAATAATAATAATAATAATAATATATTTATACCCCACCCATCTGAGGTATCACATCTCATTTTTCTCTTCTTCAGGCTAAGCATACCCAACTCCTTCAACCATTCCTCATAAGGATTCTTTTCCATATCCTTTAGAATCTTAGTCACTCTGCTCTGCACATGTCCCAGTTTGTCCATATCTTATTTTAAACAGTGGTGCCCAGAACTGGACACAGTAACTCTGTTTTTAAATTATCCCTCCCAAGTTCATTTCTCAAGCATCCTAATTACATCAATGTATCAAGTATATTATATTGAAAGTATTTTGTAGTGCTTGTCTGATAGTATCAGAAAATGATTAATCGAACAACGCCTTTTTATTCAGTCTCCATTGTAATAACGTTGTAATGTTACTCAGTCTCTTAATGTTATTTGCCTTTGAACTTAATAAAAATGGAAAATAGGACAATGGCATTTTAGGGGAAACTTCTCAGAGCTAATACAGTTTAAACCACAGTGTTCAATACGTAAGCCTATAGTCAACAGCACTAAAGTCATGAATTATCACTGCTTATCTTGGTAATATTTAAGACGTGAATAGAAAAACCTCATCACAATGTATGAGATGTTTTTTCAGTTTCACATCAAAAAATGATTTTATCAATCTACAGGTTGATTATCAATGGTCATGTAATCACAATGATCTTGTTATTCTGCTGGAAGGTTAGCGGTAGCAGTGGCGTAGCGTGGGGGGTGCAGGGGGGGCCGGCCGCACTGGGCGCAACATCTGGGGTTAGGGCAAATCCACGGGTTAGGGGGCGCAAATCCATGGGTTAGGGGGCGCAAATACACGGTTAGGGGGCGCAAATTACTTGCCTTGCCCCGGGTGCTGACAACCCACGCTACGCCACTGAGCGGTAGTCTTTCAAATTTGGCACATTGTTATACATTTGATAACGAAATGCAGCCACCTTCATGAAAAGCCAGTGATAAAGAACTGTATTATCAATCCTAATACTAAAAGACTGGTCCATAAAATGTTTGGTTTTCTATCTGACAAAAAGAACTGGATCACAAGCAAACATCTTTGCCGAAAAAATGTGGGAAAGACCCAAAGAGTCTAAGCTTTATGGGAAAACAAGAACGGAATTGATTGCTCAATAATGTCCCATCAGCATTAATAATGACAAACCAGAGGAAAACTGTTTTAAAATATCTACCAGTGGCACCTCATTCTGTATAAACGAAGCAAAATGTATCACTCAGCCTCAGATTTATGCTGGTGATGGCACGCATCAAAGGCAGATTGCATGCATATTTTTTGGGCAAAATTTTTCAACTATTATACAAGAGGTTACAAGTTACCATTTTATACCCAATCTCAAAGTGGCTCTTCTGTGTTATTTAAAAACCAAAATTTTACAAGCCGGTGCACCTTTTGTTTTATGTTTAACCATTAGTAGCTATGGACAATATTAGAAAGTATCAGAGAATAATTAAAGAAAGTTTGGGAAACTGCTTCGTTAACAAAAACCCCATTCTTCTTCATGGCCAGGTGAAACATATAAAATTCACAAGACAACAATTTGACTGAAGAAATGGTCTTTATTGTAAATTACTGGAACAACAAATTTCAGGACAATTTACAACCGTTTGTCTTTTCTTTCCTGTGTTTTGATGACCTTGCCTTTTACACAACTATTTCTCATATTTCTCTATGCTAGCATCAGTCTGATCAAACTCACATGATCTCTGTGCCCAACATTTTCTATTTTTTCATTACCAAACTCTCACTTTTAAAGAGTTACTGTATTCATGTATGTGAGTATATTTTTCTGTTTCTACTGCTTACACTCTGAGATCCTGTAAATTTTCTGCATTTTTGAAATAATATAAATATACTTAAAATTATTTATAAAAATAGAAAATAAAACCTACAAACTAACACAACAAATTACAGCAACATTCAAACAGGGAGATTAAACTGTTCTTATTTAAGAGCCTGGGAAAACAGAAAATGTTTTGGACCGGTCCCTAAATTATAATCATAAGACCATTGGGTGGGCATGGGAGACCCAAGTGATAACCCATAAACATTTTTGCAAACCGCTTGGAGGTTTTATTACAATTAAGTGGTATGTAAATGGGATGCAGGTGGCGCTGTGGGTTAAACCACAGAGCCTAGGACTTGCCGATCAGAAGGTTGGCAGTTCGAATCCCCGCTACAGGGTGAGCTCCCATTGCTCGGTCCCTGCTCCTGCCAACCTAGCAGTTCCTAAGCACGTCAAAGTGCAAGTAGAGAAATAGGTACTGCTCCGGCGGGAAGGTAAACGGCGTTTCCGTGCGTTGCGCTGGTTCGCCAGAAGCGGCTTAGTCATGCTGGCCACATGACCCGGAAGCTGTACGCCGGCTCCCTTGGCCAATAAAGCGAGATGAGCGCCGCAACCCCAGAGTCGGCCATGACTGGACCTAATGGTCAGGGGTCCCTTTACCTTTACCTAAATGTTGTGAAATTAAGAAAGAGCACGAAGCAGGGCTCCTTCTCAACAGACTTCTAAGGGTCCTCACCAGATTGTGGAAATGAAGCAGAAAAATACTCATTCGTGGGAAACTTAGAAATGTGATAGCAATGATCCTAGACAGCAGTCTCATTCAAAGATGAGGCGAGCAGGTTTAGTGCAGTGGTGAGAACATCTGCTTGGCATGTAGAATTCAATTCCCAGCATCTTGAGATAGGCTGGAAAGGACTCCTGCCTACCACCCTGGAGAGCTGCTGCCACTTATAGAATTGTAGAGTTGGAAGGGACCAGAGGATCATCAGCTCCAACATCTTGCAATGCAGGAAAATGTAGCTGTTCCATAGGGGGTTCAAACCTGCAACCTTGGTGTTATTAGCACCATGCCCTACCCAACTGAGCTACCTCCATGTAGGATGTGCAGGCCATTTGGCCTCACTCCTGGCACTCTGTGTGCTAAGAGACCCTCTCCTGGCATTTGCATGGATAGCTGTTCATGCAAATATCTTCCCTACAGACATTTATGCTATGTGCACAGATGGCAGGGACATTGCTTCCCAGTATGCACGGCATGGGGGGGGGGGTAGCAGCTCAACATGGCATGGCTTCCATGTTGCACAAAATGCTAGAGGGCAAAGGAGAAGGAAGATGGTGGTGGGGAGAGCAATTACGTCTGCAACGAGTATATGAAATTGCCAGAAATGGCTTGTGCTTTTCAACGCTCACAAAAATTGAACATGAATCGAGGCAGTTCCAAAAATAAACGTGCTGTTCCTCAACCTAGCTAGTCTTCATCTAATGCTCTTGTGTGTCCAAGCCCACTGACATGTGAATCCATCGAATTAACTTGATGAACATTTGGCAAGGGATCCACATGAAAAAGTGAGCTTAGAGCAGAACGCTATAGAAGAACTATGAGAATTATGTCACACCCCGTTGAAATGGATGGTGATATCAGAATGCATGAAAGCTCACGGAGATGGTTGCTCATTTGCTTTAGAGGAATCATAAAAGCATGAGAGTGCTTAAAAGGGAATGAGATAAATGCATTTCTGCATTAAGGGGGAAAAAAAAGGATCAGCCAATCTTATGTGCATCCCATTTAAATAACGTCCTGCTTCTTGAGCCTATTCTCAATTAATGTAGGGTTAGCTCCAGAGCCAAGTCGCAACCCTAAACACATTTAGGAAAGAGCAGGTTTCACTGAACACAGTGAGGCTTACCTCTGAGTAAATGTGCATAAGATTAAGTTTTATGAATATAAGGGATTGAAATTATACTTGTTGTTGTATGTGTTCTGTATGTATTTTTACTGTTTCTGTTTTTTGTTTTTTCTATTTTATATAAACTTTTAAAACTTTAATAAATATCTTATTTAAAAAAAAGTAAATGTGCATAAGATTATACTGCATGTTAGCCATGCTTTAAGGTAAAGGGACCCCTGACTATTAGGTCCAGTCGCGGACAGCTCTGGGGTTGCGGCTCTCATCTCCCTTTATTGGCCTAGGGAGCCGGCGTACAGCTTCCGGGTCATGTGGCCAGCATGACTAAGACGCTTCTGGCGAACCAGAGCAGCGCACAGAAACACCGTTTACCTTCCCGCTGGAGCGGTACCTATTTATCTACTTGCACTTTGACGTGCTTTCGAACTGCTAGGTTGGCAGGAGCAGGGACCGAGCAACGGGAGCTCACCCCGTCACAGGGACTGCTGACCTTCTGATCGGCAAGTCCTAGGCTCTGTGGTTTAACCCACAGCGCCACCCGCGTCCCTATGCTTTAGATGCACTTTAAATCAATGAGACTTCCATTAAGCACAACTAGCTTCCCCCATTGACATCAATGGATCAGAAGTGTTACTAACTTAACATGGATCCAACCATTGCAAACAATGTGCTTATTAATTGTTTGGACGATTTCTTCTTTTTTTATTCCACCTGAAAAATGTGTGTCTATTCCCAGAATTTTTCCCAATGCCCTTAAGGCTTTTATGCAGATTCACCATATGTTGTCATGATGTCAAACTGCACATGTGCGTGTTCATACCAGGCATTCCTACACAATTTGTAGAGGTTTGCCGGGTGTACAGATGCCAGTGCCCCAATCATTTGCAAACAGTGCTTTGCAAATTTGCCTGGGCAGAGTAGTTGTCTCATAGTACCTCCCTCGGTACAAACATATCGAGCGCATAGTAAAGTTTGAAGGTCTTCATTTTATCTAGGGGTGCCATATTGAAGCCACATGCGGACAGGTAACGGCAATGAAATCTAAGAGCTAGCAGAACGTAGTGAGTAAGGTCACAATTCTATGTGTGCTTTTTCCTGCAGGTAATCCCCACTGAAGACAGTGGGGCTTGCTTTCGATTCATGGAACAGACTCCCACGAGTGGTGGTAGATCCTCTTTCCTTGGAGACTTTTAAGCAGAGATTGGGTGGCCATCTGTTATGGATGCTTTAGCTGAGATTCCTGCATTGCAGGCGGTTGGACTAGATGACCCATCCGGGTCTAATATTGTATGATTAAACATGCATGGGTAGGTTGGTGCAGCATGAGACTGAAGCAGCAAGGGCTTCAAAGCTTGCCTCTGCCACTCGCTAGGTAGCTTTAAGCAAGGCACTTTTTCTCAGCTCCAAGCTCAGATCTGTAATGGTGGGTAGCCATAGGCCTCATAAGTCAAATAATTAGCCAGTCTACTTCAGTAGCGTTTATCCTAACTGGCCACCTCTACCTGAAGCTGTGCAGTCTGCCGCCCATCCTGATTTATTACAGGTGACTTGCAAAGATGATTAATATTACTTACATGAAGGGCCAGTAGTGATGTATGGAAGTGAGAGCTGGACCATAAAGAAGGCTGATCGCCGAAGAATTGATGCTTTTGAATTATTGTGTTGGAGGAGACTCTTGAGAGTCCCATGGACTGCAAGAAGATCAAACCTATCCATTCTGAAGGAAATCAGCCCTGAGTGCTCGCTGGAAGGACAGATCCTGAAGCTGAGGCTCCAGTACTTTGGCCACCTCATGAGAAGAGAAGACTCCTTGGAAAAGACCCTGATGTTGGGAAAGATGGAGGGCACAAGGAGAAGGGGACGACAGAGGACGAGATGGTTGGATAGTGTTCTTGAAGTTACCAGCATGAATTTGACCAAACTGCGGGAGGCAGTGGAAGACAGGAGTGCTTGGCGTGCTCTGGTCCATGGGGTCACAAAGAGTCGGACACGACTAAACGACTAAACAACAACAACAACATGAAGGGCCTTGTGCACTGGAAAAGCACCTTATGAATGGCAAATGTAATTGTTAAATGCTTTCAAGAATGGAGTGTTATATAAAGCATAAGATCAGCTATCTTACAAAGCTCTGGGCCGCTGAGTATTTTGCCTGCTAAACATTCTAGTTGTGTGTGTGTGTGTGTGTGTGTGTGTGTGTGTGTGTGTCATGTTTTCAGCACCTTTCCATATGCACCTGATAATTTCTGAATGAGATTGTGAGCTATTTTCCACTTTAGGAACAAAATTTCATAGAAGATGGAGAGGAAGAGAGAGAGAGAGAGAGAGAGAGAGAGAGAGAGAGAGAGAGAGAGAACACTGTATACTTGTGCGTGTCATAGATGTGATTTATTAATATTTCTTATGACAGGTGATTCAAGGAACCACTTTGTAGTGACTTTTTGGCACATCATTGAAATATTTTCCGCGAATATTTTCATAAACTAAATATTTGCTCCGGTTAAACATGCAGCTCTTCTCCCCTCACCGGTCAGAAGTTGCGCTGCTCTTTGCCAACTTTTCCCAATCCCAGACTGTACCTACCCTTCCAGTTGCTTGCCAGGTAAAATTCATAGAGTGAATATTGACTGGGATGGCAGGCATCCTTTGCTGGGCTTTTCTGAAATCGTGGGTGAAGGGGGCCATCTTCCCCTCAGAAACAATAAGAATATCCTCTTCAAAGCCTGTAAAACAAAACCAATTAACTCAAAACAGGTGGGAGATTAATCGTAATGGAGGATGAAAAGCAAATGTTTTTTTTTTCCGCTGAAGCTTTCGCAGACAGGCAAGCAAGACTCCTGTGGGGCGGGGCGGCGCTTCTGAAATTTCCTACACGGAAAGCACTTCTTTGGAGGGAAAAGGGGGCAAACCTTATGCAGATCACCATGCGTGACAGCGGATGCACACATATCTCCGCGTACACAGGCAAGGAAGCCGCAACTGGCCACAGCACACTGACGCTCTGCAACAGGTCCATGTGAGTGGGAGCACCGTGACAATGCGTACATGTGGCTTTGATTGTGAAAGCATGGAGCTGCTTTCGGTGCGGCGGGGGGGGGGGGGAGATGCACTCCTGCAATCATCGCACATGATCTAGTTGCTCTCTCCCCCCCCCCTCCTTGAGCTGCACAGAAGTGCTTTACCGTGCAGAAAATGTGGCACAGATGAAGAGGCCCTGAGATTCCTCCCTCTTTCACCCCTTCCTTTTTTTTTCCAGGGCACATATAAGAACTGGAACATTTAAAGAATTCGGCACAAGCTCATGGGCTGTTTCTTCTCTCCCCCCCCCCCACCAAGTCCTTAATGCTAATCCATTCAAACTGAAGGTCAACATCCTATGCACATTTATGGGGGAGTAAATCCCACTTAATACAGTGGAAATTAATCAGAACTACCAGACGGGGAGAGGGCAATTTAGCTCCCTTGGAACCAGACAGAGGGCCTTCTCGGTAGTGGCGCCTGCCCTGTGGAACACCCTCCCTTCAGATGTGAAGGAAATAAGCAGCTATCTTCTCTTTAAAAGACATCTGAAGGCAGCCCTGTTCAGGGAAGTTTTTAATATTTAGTGCTGTATTGTTTTTAACACTTGATTGGAAGCCGCGCAGAGTGGCTGGGGAAACTCTGCCTGATGGGTGAGGTATAAATAATAAATTATTATTATTGTTGTTGTTATTATTATTATTATTATTATTATTATTATTATTATTATTTGTGATGGCTGCCTTAGCTTCATTTTCAGAACTTTGTTTAGGAGAGACAGATTGGGCTAAACTTTGGAGGTGGGAGGGTGAATCAGGAGGGGACTGACAGGTTTCATTAAGGCTCCCCACCCACTTTCCCCTTCATCGTTCCAGGACTGCCTTGCTTCCAAGTAAACTGAGCATAGGATCGCTCTGAAAACAGACTTGGATGCCAAGTGGCGCTGGACAGACCTATGTCCAGCTTTAATGTGAACAGATGAAGCTGGCATCCAATTAGGCAGACTTACGACGCTTCCAGATGAGAGTGTTTATGGGGAGATCACAGAATAGTGGAGATGGAAGGAACCACCCCCAGGGTCATCTAATCCAGCCCCCTGCAATGCAGGAATCTTTTGCCCAGTGCGGGATTCGAACCCACGACCCTGGGATTAAGAGTCTCACGCTCCACTGATGGCACTGCAAGACCAACGCTCCTCCTCGCAGCCTCCACTCCATGGGCGTGGCGGGGAGGGGGCAGGCAGGGGGACGGCTGCACTCCCCTAAACCAAGCAAATAAATAAAAATAATGCTTAAAGCAGAAATTGCAGAAAGAGATGGACAATTTTTTTCCTGAGCCTTTGCAGTCAAAAGAAAGTAACTCAAAACAATTGTTGTGGAGGCCATTCATTCTGAATCTGCTAGACGGAGCCACACAGAGGATGGTGGCAGGTGGGTATCCGTCCCCCCCCCCCAAACATAAATCCCGGCTACGTCCATTCCTGCGTTTGGCGTTCATGTGAATGGATGAAACCGGCATCCGATCAAGCAGACTTTCGCAGCTTCCAGACTGGGGGGTGTTTATGGCGAGGTCATAGAACGAGAGAGTAGGAAGAGACCCCACCGGGTCATCTAGCCTGACCCCGCTGCAACGCAAGAAAAACTTTTTTTTTTTGCGCAACGCGGGGCTTGAAACCCACCACCTTCTCTCCTCCTCGCATATCACGTCCTGGCACCCTAATGCCACCCCCCCCACCGGCTCTCATTTACTTCCCCCCCCCATTGAAAACCCCCATGACTTTATTGGTGCTGCTAATGAACCCGATTGCCAAACAGCAGCAGCAGCAGCAGCGATAATAGTAATAATAATAATAATAATAATAATAATAATAATAATAATAATAATTTATTATTTATACCCCGCCTATCTGGCTGGGTTTCCCCAGCCACAACAACAACCTGACGTCTTTTCAGTTGTCACAAAACTGTCGCGTGGGGGGGGACCCCGTGGCTGTTTTGCCCCCCCCTCCTCCCGCCGGGCGCCTTACCTATGAGCACGCGGGCTTGGTGCGCGTCGATCCACAGGTAGAGCGTGTCCTCCTGGCGCGGGGCGGCGCGCGCAGGCGGCGGACTCCCCAGGCACAGCCACAGCCAGAGCGCCCCGCACAAGGCGCCGCCGCCGCCGCCGCCGCTTCCTCTCCTTCCCCCGGCCATGCGGACGGGCAAAGTCCTGCTCCGGAGAGGTGCTGGCGCGCTGCTCGCTCCGTACTTCTTCCAGCACACGCTTCTCCCAGCGCCGAGGCGAGCTGATTGCTTGCTTGCTTGCTTGCTTGCTTTCGCCTGCTGCTGCTGCTGCTGCCCGAGGTGGGTTTGCCTCTTGGCAGGCGCCGCAGTTGTGAGCGGGACTCCTTGGAGAGGGGGACGTGCCCTTGTGGGGGAGAGAGAAGTGCGGGCGGGGGGGGGGACGGGAGGCGGATCGGAGCGGTGCTGCTCAGCTCCACCAGGGGGCGCCGTGGCACCGAGGACGGAGAAGCGGCTCTGGCCAGGGCGAGGTATAGAATCATAGAACGAGACCCTTCAACAGGAAAATGTTGTTTAGTCGTGTCCGACTCTTCGTGACCACATGGACCAGAGCATGCCAGGCGCTCCTGTCTTCCACTGCCTCCTGCAGTTTGGTCAGACTCATGCTGGTAGCTTTGAGAACACTGTCCAACCATCTCATCCTCTGTCGTCCCCTTCTCCTTGTGCCCTCCATCTTTCCCAACATCAGGGTCTTTTCCAGGGAGTCTTCTCTTCTCATGAGGTGGCCACAGTATTGGAGCCTCAGCTTCAGGATCTGTCCTTCCAGTGAGCACTCAGGGCTGATTTCCTTAAGAATGGAGAGGTTTGATCTTCTTGCAGTCCATGGGACTCTCAAGAGTCTCCTCCAGCACCATAATTCAAAAGCATCAATTCTTCGGCGATCAGCCTTCTTTATGGCCCAGCTCTCACTTCCATACATCACTACTGGGAAAACCATAGCTTTTACTATACGGACCAACAGGGACATCCTATTCCATCATCCCCCTTCATGGATCACTGCCTTGCCGTGGCGAAGGGGCTTGAATAAATCCGAGAAGCTATGAGTTATACCGTGCAGGGCCACTCAAGACGGGCAGGTCATAGCCGAGAGTTTAGACTCAATGTGATCCACCTGGAGAAGGAACTGGCAAACCACTCCAGTGTTCTGCCAAGAAAACTCCACGGACATAAAAAAAGGAGAAGCTTTGAGAAGAAAGTGGGATGCTCTGGTTCATGGGGTCATGGAGAGTCGAACAGGACTAAGACGACTAAACAACAATTCCATCATCATCATCATTTTTACTATTTACACCCCACCCATCTGACTGAGTTGCCCCAGCCCATGGGTAGGCAAACTAAGGCCCGGGGGCCAGATTTGGCCCAATTGCCTTCTAAACCTGGCCGCGGACGGTCCAGGAATCAGCGTGTTTTTACATGAGTAGAATGTGCCCTTTTATTTAAAATGCATCTCTGGGTTATTTGTGGGGCCTGCCTGGTGTTTTTACATGAGTAGAATGTGCCCTTTTATTTAAAATGCATCTCTGGGTTATTTGTGGGGCCTGCCTGGTGTTTTTACATGAGTAGAATGTGTGCTTTTATTTAAAATGCATCTCTGGGTTAAATGTGGGGCATAGGAATTTGTTCTTCTTTTATTTCAAAATATAGGCCTGCCCCCCACAAGGTCTCAGGGACAGTGGACTGGCCCCCTGCTGAAAAAGTTTGCTCACCCCTGCCTCTCTGGGTGGCTTCCAACAGATTAAAAAACACAATATTAAACATTAAAAAACCCCAAAACTCCCCCATGCCTTCAGATGGCTATAGGGTCTGGTCTGTTAACTCCACACCCTCCAAAATTTCTCCTATGAAAATAGGGACGTCCTAAGGAAAAGCGGGACATATCTGGGGCATGGGCGTAGCCGGGGAGGGCAGGGGGGCAATTGCCCCCTAAATCAATACAAATAAGAGGTTCTGCCCCCCCAAAAAAGCCTGTCCCCCACCAACAAAAATTCTGGCCATGCCCATGTTCCAGGATCAAATCCGAAACGGGGAGGGCTTCTGTAAATCCATGACAGTCCCTGGGAAATAGGGGCACTTGGAGGGTCTGTAGAATTGTAGGGACCTCAGGGGCCATCTAGTGTCCCACAGCAGTCCCTGGGTGGGCTCGAACCACCAAACCTTCTGGTTAACAACCAGATGTACTGAGCCATTGTGCCCCTGGATAAGGCAATATTATCATAATAAAGTTTCCTCGGGCCACAACGTAAATTGTATTTTAGTGTTTTGTTGGAAGCCGCCCAGAGTGGCTGGGGAAACTCAGCCGGATGGGCGGGGTATAAATAATAAATTATTATAATTATAAAGACACCGTGCTTCCACCCCTCCTCCTCCCACGACGCGTGCTTGCAGGCTTCTCTAAGTAATTCGTACTCAGAGACGCAGACCCGTTAAAATCCATGCCCTTAGTTGAAATCCTTTTATTTCAATGGGTCGGGTCCGGAGTATAACATCTTCTCCACCCCCGGCAGTTAGGAAGGGGAGGGAGACACCTCGCGGACGCAACAGGGAGCTGGACCTTCCAGGATGAAGTTTAAAGCCGCTCGTGACAGGTGTCAATCATCAGGGCCATTCCGCTCAGTCGCTGGGGCTGCGGATTGTCCCTGGGCTTGGAGGGAGAGTTTGTCACTGCACCGCCCAGATTTTCAGGTGGTCTGCGAGCGCAAGCAGTTTGGGCTTCCCCTCCATCAACTCTGCTAAGTCTGCCCTGGAGGGCTGGAACCCCCAGAACAGATTTTAGGGAGGCGCAGGAAGCAGAAAGACGAATCCCATTGCACAGCCCTAAGGATTTGCGCTAAGGGGAATCCTTAGCTGGATACCGACCTTGATTTTCCACATACATTAAGAAGTTGACAAATGGATGCTCTGGTACATGCCATTATTTAACAGGCGTTTATGCACGCTTAACTGCTGTTGGTGTAACGTGGCCCTCTAGTGGTTTATATTCCTAATGACACATTCTGAAGACAATTATTACAATCTTACGCACCTATTGAGGCTCAGCCACGATAAAATAAAGCTGTTTCGTGACTATGTTGCTCATCAGTAGATATCTTGCATTTCCCCCGTTTAAGAATGCTGCAGACTTTTAAACATCTAACCATGGAGTTTTCTTTTTAGCATAGGATGCTGGCCTAGACTGAAAATCACTCTTGTTTATAAGGAAAGTCTCGTCTGAGCCAGCTACAGTTTGTAGCACTGAAAGGGGAGCATTTTTATGAACAAGTACAGCCACACCCCTAGAATTCTTAGAAGGACTACTATAATATATTTCTCTTGCTCAGTGTCTACATATTCTGTCTTAATCATCCACTAAAATATGTGTCTCTTGCAATAACGCCACATCAGCTTTTAAGTATTTTCCGTCTAGAGAGCACCTGTTACCTTTTCCTAGGAGAAGCGATGCAACATTTCATGTAACAAAATTTAAAGTAATAATAAATCTATTACTGTAGCGATAAAGTATCTGTCAACTGCATGTGTAGAATATCTTTTTACAGTCACGCACCGCAACATACTTAACATCTCCTAATGCCCAGGCATATAACACAGCTGCTAAAAATCCATATACATCATAAGTGAAAAGGCATGTAATTAGATACTTGTGGGCAGTCAAACTAAACGGGGAGTGCTGCCCCAAAATTTATTTTGCGCATGCGCCCGCAATGAAGTGCTACTGGGTAGTCACACTGGTGTTTTGCAAGAAAAACAACAGAGAGACCAGCTAGACTGGTAAAGAGAAAGGGATTTATATGCATTGTATGTGAGATACAACATTGTGCCACCAGATGGAGATGTGGAGTCCCATTTTTCTCTACCTGTTTTCCCTGTTTAAATTTACTATGCTTTGAACTGAAACACTTCTTTGATGTGTCTAGGTCCAGCCAGAGTCTTCTGGCATCTTAACCTATTATTTGTTGGTTTTAATTTCTTTATCTAGGAATGAACTTGTTAGCTGCTTGTTAGACAAAAGGTTTTCTGAATGACCTGCATCATATGTAAGAGAATAAGCATGAGTAAAAATATATTATAATAAAAGCATATTGATAGAAAACATATGTACGCCAAAACACATGCAATTCATTACACACACACACAAACACACACACACACAAAGCAGCCCCCAATCCCAGCAAAAAAAGAGGTAAAGGTAAAGGACTCCTAGACGGTTAAGTCCAGTCAAACGCGACTATGGAGTGCAGCACTCATCTCGCTTTCAGGCCGAGGGAGCTGGCATTTGTCCACAGACAGCTTTCCGAGTCATGTGGCCAGCATGACTAAACCGCTTCTGGCGCAACAGAACACCTTGATGGAAGCCAGAGCACATGGAAACACTATTTACCTTCCCGCCACAGTGGTACCTATTTATCTACTTGCACTGGTGTGCTTTCAAACTGCTAGGTTGGTAGGAGCTGGGACAGAGCAACGGGAGCTCACCCCGTTGCGGGGATTTGAACCGCTGACCTTCTGATCGGCAAGCCCAAGAGGCACTGGCGGAGGAAGAGGAGTGGGGGGGAGCACACTGCCCCTGGCAGCATGATCCTGGTGTGGTGCCATCGCAGCTGCCCCCCTGTCCGCACTGGGCGCCATGGCCCTGCAGGTGGCATGCCCCACCCCCAGGACGTGCGCCCTGCCCCCAGGACACATGCCACGCCCCTGCGGGTGTCAGCTTCGCCTTTGAGCCGGTGCCAACAACTGGGCTCAACCTCTTCAGCCCCGACTGGGCCAGGCGAACTGGGAAAGCACTTCCAGAGACCTTCCACTGCAGGGAAGCAGGTCTAAGTGCAATGGAGTCGCAACTTAAGAGCTGTGAGCACCAAACTCAGTTCCAAAGTCAGCAGAGCACAGCAGAGTATGAACTACATGAACGACGGCTCTGGAGCATAACTTCTTTATTCTTTTACAACTACTGCAAAACTAAAATAAACTAACTAAAAACTATCGGAGGCTACCGGACTGCATGAGTGTTACAGTTGCTTAAGCAGTCATCTTATCTCTACACAGATAACACTCAGACTCTTTTTGAGCCAGGCTGGAGCAGAAGAAGCGATGAGCAGATTCCGCCCCCTCCTTTCTGGAAACATTGTCAGTAGATTCTTGCAATGGGAGGGGTGAAATATCCACAGCGGGTGGTACGCCACACCCCCGGGAAGCACGCCAGCCTCGCCCCAACCTGCTCTCCGCCACTAAAGCTCCGCCACTGCCAAGAGGCTCAGTGGTTTAGACCACAGTGCCACCCACTCCCTGCTCCCAGCACAAGCAAAAGGAAACATCATTGTTGTAGTCAATCAAAAGCTTGGAGCGGGGAGGGAATATATATATAATATATATTAACCTGCCACTCAAAAGACGTCAGCAAAGGCCCCAGGTGAAGCTCTCTCACTCCACAGAAGGGGAGCCACAATTGCAAAGGCCACATCCTGGAACAGTTCAGCCACCAGAGCCCAAAACTCTTAATCTCAGAGTCATGGGCTCAATATTGTTGGGCAAAATATTTCTGCATTGCAGGGGGTTGGACTAGATGCCTGTGTGGTCCTTTCTGACTCTGTGATTCTATGAGTGGATCCTTTGTCTTTATCCTCCAAGCATCCTTCAAAGCAGGAATCTAGAGAATGCCTTCATTAAGATCTAATGGTCTAAGAAGGTTCATATAGGCCATGGGTAGGCAAATTAAGGCTCGGGGGCAGGATCCGGCTCAGTCGCCTTCTAAATCCAGCCTGCGGACTGCCCAGGAATCAGCGTGTTTTTACATGAGTAGAATGTGTGCTTTTATTTAAAATACACCTCTGGGTTATTTGTGGGGCATAGGAATTCGTACATTCTCCCTCCAATATAGTCTGGCCCCCCTCAAGGCCTGAGGGACAGTGGACTGGCCCCCTGCTGAAAAAGTTTGCTGATTCCTGATATAGGCTAACAAATCTGTAAGCCTTTGAAGTGGCAAAGCACTCTTGGTTGTTTTCAGAAATCTTATGTCCTACGAAGTTCTATCTTTACAACAGCCCTGTGAGGTAGGTTAGACTGAGAGTCACCTAGGTTTCAAAACATCACATGCTTGGAGAGTTTTCCGCCTGCTATTGTTGCTGTCACCGTTGCCCAATCAAAACATATCACCACAAATCTGGTTTCCTCCTTCAACAACATGTACATCTGAAAGTATGGTAGGTGGGGAGACAACCCTTCTCACCATTTTATGATAAATAGGGCAGTTATCTGGGTGGGTGAGTTCAGAGGGCTAGTAGACACCAGAGGAAGTCCTCAAAGGTGTTACTGTGCCACGCTGGCAACCCAACCTCTGTCCACACATCACGTTCCTTCTTCGAAGACTTTTTGTTGCTAAGACACAGCAACTTGCCCAAGCTTTGATCGGAGCTTAGTTCAGATTGGTCGTATTTCTTGCCTGCTGCCGTTGTTTCTTAACAATGTTGTAAAATGTGTCCTAGTCTCTACGTTTGTTTCTGAAGACCAAACACCAGAAGCAGGAGAAAACAGTGCAATTGTGCGTTGTTCCAATTATGATGTCAGCCGCTTGGAAACAGAGACTGAGAAGGGGGACATACATTATAAAGTAGTAAAATAAAAAAGATCTTCTCCGTTTCAGCTGTAAAAAAAAAAAAAAGGTTGCTACTGCACTTGAGCTTCCCGTGTAGCCGACATATGATTTCTACAAGCAGCTGCCTATAGGGATCGCAGCTGCAATCCAGATGTGGGTGTCAGTGTTTTCCCTGTCAGCATCCACAAGTGAAGTGCCTCGAGTGCACTGGACTTGTGACTTGGGTTTCAATCCCTTGCTTAGCTGTGTAGCTCACTTTGGGTGGCCTTGGATCAGCCCTTTCCTCTCAGCCTAATCTACCTCACAGGGTCATTGTTAGGATAAAAATGGGAGAAGCCTACATATTTCACTCTGAACTCGTTTTGTGGAAGAGCAGTCTAAAAATCTAACAAATAAAATGTTCTCCCTAAACCCCCAAGCTGTTTCTGAATTGACTCCTTCCTTCCCCCTGGGTTGTCCTAACCTTGGTTTGCCTTCTGGGCTTAATCCGACCGATAGGCCAAACAGAGGCCCTCTGCTTTCCCTGGAGCAACTAAAAAGTCCTTGAGAAAATATGCCGCCTCTGAGGGAAAAAATTAAAACAAAAAGGGTGGGAAGGGAGATTGAATTTGGTTTCTTGGTTCACCAATGTCTGCTGTCCTTCAAAACTTCGAGACTTTGCTTGCTAGGCATCATGACCAGTTAGAAGTGGATAGAGAAATGAGAGACACTGCTGCAATCATTTCCTTGACTGGGCCTGATAGTTCAATTCACTCACCGTGTTGATTTTTAATGGGTTCGTGCAAACAACAAAAGGTTCCTAAGATTCAGGGACAAACTAACAGCATCGGTTGCAATGGTTGACTTGTGAAAATGCTTTTTTAAAAAAAAAGTTTTGAAAAATATATTGAATTTGCCATCAGCTCACCATCGCCATCTAGTGTCACATTTGTATAATGCACTTAAA
Source organism: Podarcis filfolensis (assembly GCF_964270895.1). Lineage (NCBI taxonomy): Eukaryota > Metazoa > Chordata > Lepidosauria > Squamata > Lacertidae > Podarcis > Podarcis filfolensis. Next base: position 30,173,655 of record NC_139612.1, read on the forward strand.
ACACGCTTAAAACGTTATATAGTATATGCAGCTGTATAGCTGAGTCCTTTGTGTGTTGTCCTGTGCAGGGTCTCCAACTGTTTTAGGACCACAACTTCCACCATCTCTAGCTAGCAGGACCAGCATCAGGAATGATGGGAATTGTAGTTCAAATACAGCTGGAGACCCAAATTTGGGAAACCCTGCTCTACTATACCATAAGGTGGTACATTGGCGCCCCCTGGTGAGGAAACAGCTAAGCATGGTAAGTGTATAGGAAAATTGGTTGTTGTACCAGCTCTGTTAGTCTGCTGCAGCAAAAACAGCCAAGTATCTCATGGCATCTTAAAGAATAATTTACCATGTTGCAAGAAACCACTCATCAGGAACAGAAAGTGTTATCCTCAGTTGACAGCTTTCATGCTAACAATGCAGTCAAGTGACACATTAAAATTTACATCTATGCACAATGACCATCCACAATTGTAATCATTGGTGGAAATGCAATACCTTAACACTAAGTTAATTACCATTAAGAAACGATTATCATAGCTGCTAGAACTGAACCTGATGACTGAGTTGCAATTTCACATTTTTCACACTGGAGTTTCTCTTTGAAGATTATTTTGTTCAAGTACAGCCATTTCCAGCAGCGGAACGGAAAACCTTCTGTTTCTGAAGCAAGGTTTGGGATGGGATTTCATTCAGCCCAAGTCCCAAACTGTCTTCAGATCTCTGGGGAACAACCTGGCTGGCATCCAAGCAGAGAGGAGAGCCGGCTGCTGTGGACATAGGAGGCTTCTGTTCTCTCTCAACAAGCTTGGGGGGGCAGATTTCTGGCTTGTATTTTGCAACTGCTCTCTCTGCTCAACATTTCTCTTCTTTTCAGGGTGTTGGGGTTTACGGTGTAGGGCTACAATCAAAGAATGCAAGTCAGCCTGGGCTGAGGAAGGGTTTGTAGCTGTTTCTGAAAAACACGCTATGGGGAACTTCAAGTTAGAGCCGTATTCTAGACAGGGTTATCAAATGCCGTGATGATGGCTAAATGGAATGGGGTTTCCACATGTAGGGAGCCAGCTAAGCCCCAGATCTGCCAGGATGAACTGAGTTTGGAATAGACTGGATTGCTGGCTGAGTCTGAGCTCAGTCGGGCAGAGGGAGACATCCACCTGTTGCAAACTCTGCTCCGCTGCGTCATGTGACCTAGCAACCCAGTAGAAGTTACAAAAAGGCTGATGTAAGTCAAGCTCCATTTTAAAGGGTCGTTTTCCCTCCAAAAGGCTAGGTGGGGCTGAATTAGCTGGCAGCAGCCACACTCCTGAAAGGAGTTTGCTACAGGTGTAAGTTACACAGGCATAAATTGCCCTGGCGTAAGTTACACTGGTTTCCTGCAGCTTAGATTGCTCTGCCCAGGGTAGTATATCTACCACAGAGTATCTGGTTGCCAACAGTTAAGAAGGATCTCCACAAGTGACTGGCTGCTGTGGAGCTGAGATGGACGTCTGCTCTGATCCATCAGGACTTCTCTTATATTCTTAAGGTAAAGGTAAAGGGACACCTGACCGTTAGGTCCAGTCGTGACCGACTCTGGGGTTGCGGTGCTCCTCTCGCTTTATTGGCCGAGGGAGCCGGTGTACAGCTTTCGGGTCATGTGGCCAGCATGACTAAGCCGCTTCTGGTGAACCAGAGCAGCGCATGGAAACGCCATTTACCTTCCTGCCAGAACGGTACCTATTTATCTACTTGCACTTTGATGTGCTTTCGAACTGCTAGGTTGGCAGGAGCTGGGACCTAGCAGCGGGAGCTCACCCCGTCACGGGGATTCAAACCGCCGATCTTCTGATCAGCAAGTCCTAGGCTCCGTGGTTTAACCCACAGCACCACCTGTGTCCCATGCACCACCCATGTCCCATGCGCCACCCATGTAGGCTCTCTTGTGGAATCCTCACTGCCTCCCCAAAGTGATCTTCCCCTTCACTTGCTCAACCCCCTCACCTCCATCAGCTATGTGCCATTGCAGGAGAGTCTTCTTCTTTGGCGATCACTCGTAGCTGTCTTCCATGAACACAGTTTTAACAGTGAGTCCATAAGTGACTGTGGAGGCCAGTTCTGGATCCACACTTCCTTCCACAGTGGGGACATAGCTTTCTGGGCGGGAGTTGATCACAGTGAGGGTTTGCCAAGTGTGCCTTCCTCTTAGCACCTTTCTCCCTTTCATCCTGAGTTCAAGCGTCTTCAAAGCCCACACCACCTTTGTTAAAGGCTGTTCTCCAATTGGAGCGCTCGCAGGCCAGTGTTTCCCAGTTGTTGGTGTTAATACTATATTTTTTTAGATTTGCCTTGAGAGAGTCTTCCAACCTCTTTGTTGACCACCGGCATTACGCTTTCCATTTCTAAGTTTGGAATAGAGTAGTTGCATTGGAAGAGGATAATCAGCCATCCGAACAACATGACCAGTCCAACAAAGTTGATGTTGAAGAATCATTGCTTTTGACACTGATGATCTTTGCTTCTTCCACTACACTGGCATTCGTTCTCCTGTCTTCCCAAGTGATGTGTAAAAATTTTCGGAGACACTGTTGATGGATCTTTTGAGGAGTTGGAGATGGCCTTTATAAGTGGTCTACAAGCTGCTGGGAGGAATGTAAGTGATGAAGAGGGGCACTGTAGGCATCACATCTCAGATTGCCTATGCTATGGTTGCAGTGCCACTGCTTTACAGGGATGTTGCGGCTGCTGCCAGAGGCTGGGTGAATGGCTTGAATGTCCTTTCCCATGTGGTAGCCCTGCTAATGACAGAGGTTCTCTAGGCTACCCTTACCCAACCTTGAGCCCAAGTGTAGGTGAACTACAGCTCCTGTCGACTCCGGCAGCATGGCTAATGGTCAGGGATGATGGAAGTTGAAGTCCAAAGGCATCTGGGGACCACGGCTTGGAGAAGGCTGCTCTATGCTCTGCTTGGTGGCTTGCCCTTTGACCTAAGGTGGGTTAGAACAGCAGCATGCCAGCCACAGAAGTATATGGTAAACAAATTAAGGAGTAGGTCTCCAAATGTATGTAGGTCATGGGGTATGAAAAGGCTAAACACTGTTGCTTAAGCCATTGATGTGGTATGACAAGGAATGTCGACCACCCACCCACCAGGAAAGGATGAAATGTATGTGTCTGGGCTAGCTGCAAAGCCAAAGTTTATTCTGAACTTAATGCCTGTTGAGAGCCAGTGTGGTTTAGTGGTTACAGTGTCTGACTAGGACCTGGGAGGCCAGGGTTCATAACCCCCACTTGACCACAAAGCTCACTGGGTGACCTTGGACCAGGCACTGCCTATTAGTCTAACCCCACCGAGTTTTTGTAGGGATTAAATGGGGGGAGGGGGAGGACCATGTATGCCACCTCAAGCTCATTGGAGAGAAAGGTAGGATATAAAAGCAAGCAAACAAACAAACAAACAAATAAATGTCACCAGCTGCATTTTCACATAATTTGTCTTATATATAAAAAAGGTAAATTATTTTAGAAATGGGACTTACAGCAAAACACTGCTGTGTGCGGTGCTTTTGTTTAGGCTACTCCATTACACACGCACACACACAGAGTGAGTCAGCATCATTCCATGCGTGCTGAGTCTGCTGTTCTGGAGAATCTTTGCTCCCTTAGGGTTTTTTACTTGAGATTTCCACACCCATCTTTCTGCAGATCTTGAAGTCTCCTTGAGGCTGCTAGCACCTCCCTCTTGACACCTCCCATTTGGGTGACATTAGCCAAACTCATTGGAGATAATGGTTAGTATATATACATACAATTCAAGAACTTCCCAGAACTGTGACAGACATCCTCTTAGAAAAAAGCAAACATTTTTCTCAAATGTATTTTATTCATATGCAAATCTGTGGATTTAACTGATGGATGGATCAATTCCTGAATGAAAGCTCCTATGCTGAGCTAAGATTTCTGCAGTGACAGCCCAATATCTGTTATTAGCGTTTTCAAAGCAGCACACAAATGCCCAAACCCAGACCTGCTTAGCTCCAGCAAGGTGGAAGCCTCATATACCTTCAGGAGATATCCTGAGACCTAGCAGCTAATATAGATTTATAAACAATGCATCCTATTCTTATTCCTTCTTGTGGCTGCTCTTTCCCAGATCAGGAAAACAGAAAGCTTTGCAGACATGGAATAATCTCCGATCACTGCATAACAGAGGACTATTCACAACTGTCATGTAACAACAGCATCATGGAACTGGATGACTTGCTTCTTGACAAGAGTGTTGATTCTTGGGTGCTGTGCATATTCTAAACTAGGAAACAAACAAACAAATTAGATTAGATATCTGGGCTGAGTAGGGTAGGAAGCTAACTTTGGTGGCTGCTGAATGTTATGTAAAATAAATGTAGTGCATAATTTATATTTTCTCTTGCTAACCAAAGCTTGCTTGCCGTCCTCCTCCTCCAACTGGCATGGGAGAGAGGCCTTAAAAATGGGCTATGGAATGCAGTCTTTGTCCCTCCCTCCCATCAGGACCTATTCCATCCCTCATTTACCATCCTCACTGTTACTCATGAGTAAACTAAAAAGCCTTATTGTAAGTAATTAGCATAGGGTTGGACAGAGTCACAGCAGTCCTCTTATTTTTAACCTGCTTTATCCATATGCCATAGGCCTTCTCATTTTTAAAAAAACAGTCACAGTCTCTGATCATGTGGATACCTCCATTTCTGAATTTGGTTTCAACATCCTATAGCATTTGCTATGTTCATTATTAAAAGGAATGTGGCAAAGTTCACCACTTCGAAGTAGGACATGGAGCCCATACAAAATGACTGGAAATTATCTCAGGTGAACTGGAGGAACTCAATTTTGTATCATTGTGTCAAGCCCTAAGGAGTATTTTATCGCACTTTTAGGGGATGACTGAGTAGTTAAAGGCACACTGGGGTCACTTGGTATTTGGTAAGGTAAAGGAGCTGGTAGCATCAGCCACGGTGGTGAGAACAAATAGCATCTTGAAGCAAACCCATTTTTTGAGGGAGGTTTTGGATCTGGCTGCATTATGGTCACGCGAATAACGTTTTGAGCTGGGCATCCCACTGCAAAAGCTGTTACAGGATGAAAGATATGAAGCTGCTAAAAGTCTTTTACAGCTGTTCCTTTAAAGAACAGAGAGAGAGCTCTTCAGTTCAGGACGTTAGGATTCCCCCTACACGTGTAGGGTGGCCCCAAAACTGAATTACAGCCTCTCTCCGTTTGGACTTCGTGCCCTTTGTACAGGAAGGGAGTGTTTGCTTATTAAGTTGCTATTCCAGCCACATGGAACAAAAACGTCCCTAATAAGGAAGACACACGTGTGTGTGTGTGTGTGTGTAACACTGTGTGCTTTTACATGACACGCCTAATGCTTGTACTTTGGGGTCGTGATGGGAGTTTGCGGTCTCTCTGTCCCAGAGAGAGAGAGAGAGAGAGAGAGAGAGAGAGAGAGAAAGAGAGAAAGAGAGAGACAGAGAGATCTTGAATTTAGGAAGCCCACACAACCCGCCTCCCTCCCTGGCGGGCAGAGCGGCGCTTCCAGGGTGACGGGCGGGTCTAGGCCACAGTCTAGTGCGCACGCGTCAGTTCCGGCCGGCGGGGACCAAAGAGATAAAACAAAAACCCCGAAGCTTCAAAAACCTATCGCTTCCTTGTTCTGATTAGACTTCCCCAAGCCAAGCAAGTGCGGATTGCTACCTGGGCGAAGGAAGCTTTCATAGGATTCCCAGCACAGTTGCACACTGTGTGTGCAAATATACTGACGGCCGTATCCAAACACGGAGCAATATTTAAATCTGCATCTCGCCCTTCCTGCCAAAGGAGCCCAGTAAGCGCACTTTCAGGTGGGCGTGTACAGGATCGCAGCGCCAGGAGGATCCATGTTTGATACTTGAAGCAATGGTTTTATACGAGGGTGAAACTGGTAGAAGTCCGCAGGGCTTCCACTGGGAAGCCTGGTGCCTTTCAAAGTTGGCAGCAGGCAGAAATTCAACAGGTGTGGGTAATAAACGGAGGTGCGCTGTAAACTGTTAAACCTCTGGCTGTGTCACAGAAAGTAAACGCAGAATCTGATCCCATCAGATAAAGACCGTTTCCTGCTTTGGGGTGTTTGTGCAGAAAACGCCACACACCTGAAAGGTTCTCTAAAAAACCAGGTGCGGCACAGAAACGCAGCGAGTGAAACCCACCCCATCAAGAATTTCCGTCCAAGCCAAGGTGTGAATCCTGTCAGGAATAAAAAAAGTCGCCCTTGGAGATTGGGTCGGCTTTCCCCTTTTTTCGAAGCTATGAGCAGAGCGCGCGTGCAGCGCTTAACTCTCCTTTTTTACCCCGCACATGGCAGGGCTTCCATCGGCGAACCGGAACTCTAGTCAGAGGAACCTATAAGACCGCAGCCCCTTGGGCGGGGACCGGAGCTTCGGCGCGTGGGTAGGAAGCGGCCGCGGCGGCTGTTGAGGGAGGAAAATGGCGGCTGCCGCCGCCGCCGCGCAGCTTACCGACGAGGAGCTTTTCTCCGAGCTGAGGCGACTCGGCTTCTCGCCGGGGCCCGTCACCGAGAGCACACGGCCCGTCTACCTGAAGAAGCTCAAGAAGCTCCGCGAGGAAGAGCGAGCTGGCGGGGCCCGAGTCGCCGCCGCCGCCAGCAAGACCCGGAACAGTAACAACAATAACCCCGGGGCAGGCGGCGGCGGCGGCGGTTTGGCGTCTCGGCTGGCCAGCGCCGACCTCTCCTCCTCCTCCCTGTCTGGGGCGGCAGGCGGCGGCGGCGGCGGCGTCCGGGCCCGCGGCGGCGGGGGCGGCAAAGTGCTGCTGGGCTTCAGCTCTGACGAGTCGGATGCGGAGGCCGGTCCCCGGGGCCCGGCTGGCGCCGCGGGCAGCCGGCGGGAGCGGGGCTCAGCCTCCCGGCGGGACGCGAAGCCTGCGGCGGCAGCAGCCGTGGGCACTGGCTGCCTCCCCAGCAGCGCGGCGGCGGCGCCTCTTCGGAGGAAGCCCCATGCCTGGTGGGGGGCGACGGCCAGGCGGGCGGCTGGAGCTCGGGAGCAGATTCCGGGCGGTGGAGAGGACGACGACGACGGGGAGGACGACGACGAGGAAGCAGCAGCCGCCGCCGCCGTCGAGGACGAGACCCAGGAGGAGCAGCCGCAGCAGGAGCGCTGCAAGAACCGCGCCGTGAACGGGAGCCGGTTCCTCTCCAGCAGGAGGGACAAGTACTCGGACTCGGAGGAGGAAGAGGCGGCGGCTGCGGTTGCGACGGGGGCCAAGCAGCAGGTGCTGAGAGAGGAGGCGCTTGCCCGCCACTACCTGGCCCGAAGGAGCCTTAACAGACCTGCCTCGCCGTTCTCGGGCCAGGCAGGTGCAGCAGGGGGCTTGATGGAGACTGGCCAGGGTGCTGGTGGTGGCCGTGCATTGAATGTTAGGGTGGCTGCTTCTGGCAGGAGCAGTGACAGGGGGAGAAGTCGAGAGGAAGACGACGAGGAGGAAGAGGAGGAGGTCGACCTGGTGAAAAGGGGCGGGTATCTGGATTCCAGTCCGCCGCTCCTCCCCAGGTACCGTGGCGGCGGTGGCGGCTCCGCAAGGAAAGCCCACCAGCAGCTGTTTCTTCCGCCGCTGCTCAGCGGCTTGGACAGTAGTAGCAAAATGACTGATTCCTTGGGCGGGGACAGGAAACCAGCCAACAATCATATCCTCACTGGTGGCTACAATGTGGAACCTAGGATATATACTGCTACCACCAGCCTCTCTCCAGGTGCTACCACTTCCTCGTCCACTAGAATCAATCACTCCAACCACACAGGTTCAAATCATACTTATCCGAAAAACACCTACAAGCAGAAGGTTTCGGAGCCCGAGGAGGATCTTCTGCAGCAGTTCAAGAGAGAAGAAGTATCCACCACAGGAGGCTTCAGTGCCCATTACCTATCTATGTTCCTCTTAACTGCTGCATGCTTGTTCTTTCTGATATTGGGGCTCACGTACCTAAGAATGAGAGGTTCGGGAATAACTGAGGATGTGGGAATTGACAGTAAGTATTGGGAAACGGGGCAGAAGCCCTTTGCTCTACTTAATGACGTAAATAAATGTGTGAAGTATGTCACATAAGGAACCCAGAAGCTTGAGTTGCTTTGTTTTCTGTCAACCCTAACAACTGCTTCTGTAGACTTGTGGATGTTTTTGCTTATGGAGTGGAACGAGAAACAGCTTTTGGGCAAACCACAGAGACGTCTCTGTTCCTTAATTCAATAGCCTTTATGTAGATTTTGTTTCCTCTTAACTTCTTGCCATTAATTTTGTTAGAACGTCTCAAACGTTTAAGGATATGTCCTTAAAGATGGATTGGGGTCTTTGGCCAGGAGTTGGTGCACTTGACTATCTTTTTTCTTCTTCTCAGTACAGAATAATTACTGCTATGCCTCTTAGATTTAAAAATGGGAATCTTATTCTAAGCTTGTGATTTGTAGCTGTAGTGCTCGTGGGGTGAATCAGATTGTAAATGATGTTTGAAACTCAGATACTCATCCAACTAATTTTTATTCTGTAGGAAAGCACCCCACACATGACAAAATTCAGACACAGGAAATGCTTCTGTTTAAAAATGAATGAGTTGCATAGGGTAAATTCATTCTGATGCACATGTTGTATGTTAATTCCTACATGGAAATCTTATTATGTAGGTATTTATAACATGTGAGTGACACCTGTGTTTAAATTTAATTTAAATTCTAAATTTAAATTTAGGATTTACTCTTAGGATTCTGAAAAAAAAACTAATTGTCAGTGACTCAAAGTTGGCTTAGTTACAGTGGGTTCTGACAGTTGGAAGGAACAGTGGGAGGAAAAAGCAGGTGTTTGAGTTCAGCTGAGGGGGGATAGGGTAGTGGGAGATCTTGAGCAGGAAAAAATAATTAGTTTAAAGTGGTTTTAACAAGATGATTGTCTTGTTTAAGGCATAAATACCTTGGATTTAATATGCTGTGCAGAAAAAAGGGGAGCTTAAAGGCCCCCTGAAAATCTGGCATACATACACCTTTTGCTAAGCAAATCAGCACCTTTAAATGATTTCCTGTAACTTGCGGTTCATTGACAAAGCCACAAGGCTAGATTTAGAAGATCTTTCCATCTTAATGCTGTGTTTTTGTTGGTTTACTCTTGGCACTTTCATGGTGACCTGGTTTTCATGTCACCCTAAGCCAAACCATATCTTAGCATAAACACACAGGTCCCAGGAGACAGATTTGTGCCTACCTGACTCCTCCCTAGTCACTCTGCTGCTATGGTAAGTCAGCGCTTGACTTAGCATGTGGTCCTGGGTTTGTGGTTTAACTGTCTCCATACTAACCATTAGATGTAACCCAAATTTGTCCCATGGTTTGTGGCTCATTGTTTGTTTGGAAGAGCTAAACTGTGAGCCTGGGTTCAGACAACATGCTGAATCAAGCTATGGCTTAGTGTAACACAGCAGCCAGAACCACTGGGGAGGCCATGCTCTTCTCTGGAAACTTGCACACTCACATTTGGACTGAGCCATGGTTTGGTTTGGTGTGGTGTAGTGTAGTGTAGTGTGATGTATGATGTATGAACCAGGCCAGTGTTGTCCTGCTGGTAAAGATGGAAAAACAGAATATGGTGGTTCCCCCAATGGTAGTTTTGTGATTTATGAAAACCTTTTTACTAGGAAAACATGGATAAAAGACTATTTCATACCTGGAAGCTGCAGTCTTCCTTGGTTTATTTAATCAGGCAAAGTGCTTCTTGCATACATTTGAATCCTCCTAGCTTAGTTGTATGTGTTCATTTTTATTAATCCATAATTGCCTGCCTGAAGTACTGTTTGGACAAAAAAACCCTTGATGGATTATAAAAACTAGGTAGATAAGTAATATGTTATCAGAATTCTGAAATTGTGCTGCTGTATGATGAGGTTCAAAAGTCAAAAAGTACATGCTACTGTTTTTATCGGCCTGGTTTTTGTGTTGCTTCATATATCATGTAGATAACATGTGAAGCAGCACCCAAGACTTGAAATGCTTGGAAATAGCAGCCATACAAAGAGAGAGAAATTGGTGCCAAATCATAATATTTCCCCAGAGTTCTTGTGCCTCAAGCTATATTCCTAGTGGCTGGTGATATGCTTGGCTTTTGAATCTCAAGCCTCCAGATTGCGTGCACACACATTCACCTGGTGGTTTTGGCAAGTGGGTACTGCATATTGAGTCATCTTGGCCCTTTCCTTATTAATATGCTATATGTATGCTAATTGCAATTTATATTTGCTTCTGAAGTTCTCTGTGGATGTAATCTTACGGTCTCTGAGAGTGTATCATGGGCCATACAATAGATTGCATTGATACTGAAGGCAGAGATCTGGACAGGGGCATCTCATATGAGCCTGTATCTTTGCTACTGGCTTCAGTGCCCTGCTTGAACTAATGTCAGAGCTCCAGCATCTGTAGGGCCAAAATAGGGACATGTCTGGAGCCTCCCATGAAGCAGCTTGGAGCTGAAGTATTCAAAGCTGCCCCAGTCCCATGACACTCCAAACCAAGGAGAGGAAGTTTAGACATGTTTCTAAGCATGTCTAATGAAGCAAAATGTCCTTTAAAGAGTTGGAATGTGTATAATTCTAGCAAGGCTCAGGTGAGGAGAACCGACAAATGTGTCTTGTCCCCTATTTCTAAATGTGTGTAATAACTGTAAGCTTGGGGGTTTTTTGGGGTGTGTGAAATTGAATAGTTGGAGGTTTTGTGCAGCAGCTTCTGAACAAGTGGATCTTGAAAACTGAAATTTGTATCAAAACTGCATACTTTTTCAGGTGGGCAAGAATGTTTATTGTGTTTCTGAAACTGAAGTGCACCCAACAAAGTTGGGGAGGAGCTGTAGCTCCTGGGTGCTGCACATTCTTTTGTACGCAGAATTCTCCAAGTTCAATCCTTGGTATCTCCAGGTGTGACTGGGAAAGGCCATATCTGAAATCCTGGAGAGCTAATGTCAGTAACCGGGGACAGTGCTAAGCTGGATAGAATAGGGGTGAGACCCAGTCAAGGCAGATGCTTGCCCTACAGCTCCCACAGTCGCTGACATTGTGGACAGGCACTAATAGGAATTGGAATCCAACAACATCTGGAGGGTCACAGGTAGGCCACCCCTACCTACTCTGCTGCATTTGCCTACAGAGTGTGGAAATATTGTTGTCGGTACGTAAAGTGGACTTACGCTGCATATAGCAACATGCTCCTCTGTGACATGGGACTAGTGATCTTGGCAGCAGCCCTGTGATTCTAAACAATAGCTACGTTGAGGTACAACGTATATGATCCCCCAAGCAACTTTCTGTTGCTTGATTTAAAAGGTTTGTTAAAGGTAGTAGTTTCTGTAAGTGGTTAGACACCTGACTGCCACTTGCAGGCTTTCAAAATAGGGCTGGAATGTTCTTGAGCAGGAAGCTATGTGATGTAATCTTGTTTTCAGGGACTTGGTACAGGGGAAAAAAATGGCTGCCCCAGGCACAAACTTTTTCTTTTTAAAAGCCAACCACCTTGTAACTGCAAGTTGACTAACTGCTTCCCTCACTCACCTCAAAGTCAAATAAGCTTTGTTCCCCCCAATTATTATTGTTATTTTATTTCATAAAATTTATGCACTGCTTGATTGTAAAAAACACACACACCCTCAAACTGGTTCACAAAAAAGTTAAACCAGTAGGATTATCAATATGAAGAATTAACAGCAATTTAAGACTTTCAGAAGTTAAGATAATAAAGCATATTAAAACTTGCACCAACTTTCTAAGTATCTGGGCAAGCAAATGTTTCCAGCAGGCACTGAAAAGAGTGCAGTAAATGCACATGTCATCGGCCTGATATCCATAGGCAGGGAGTTTCAAAGTGTAGGTGCTGACACTATAAAAGATCAAGTTCTTACAAATTCAGAATGGGTATTATGTGCACCTGTAACAGTGCTGGTTCCGCTGTTTGAAGTGGTTGTGTGGGTGTATATTTATTTATTTATTTACAGTGGTACCTCGAGTTACATATGCTTCAGGTTACAGACGCTTCAGGTTAGACTCCGCTAACCCAGAAATAGTACCTCGGGTTAAGAACTTTGCTTCAGGATGAGAACAGAAATCATGTTCCGGCGGCAGCAGGAGGCCCCATTAGCTAAAGTGGTGCTTCAGTTTAAGAACAGTTGCAGGTTAAGAACGACCTCCGGAACGAATTAAGTACTTAACCCGAGGTACCACTGTATAGCATTTGTACCCCACTCTTCAGTCAAAAAGGCTCCCAGAGTGGCTGACAAGAAATCCAAACAAGCCATTCCCTACCTGCAGGCTTCCACTCTAATAAAAGGAAGGCATATCCCTGAAAGCTCCCCTAGCTCCAGGCTGGGAAGAAAAATTCAACAACGGGTGGTGGTGGTAGGGATTTCTGTCCAGCTGTAATTAAAAGCTGGGCAGGATTTTCCACAACCTGGTCAGAGAACAGTTGGCCATACCAATAGTTGGAATTGTGCCTGAAATGAACTGCTAGCTGGTGAACTTAATGGGGGTGTGTGTGTCAAATGCTCTCTCAAACTGGTTTCAGACCGTAACCTGGTTGTAGCCAGTGTTAGAAACTCAGATGTATAAGATAGGCACCAAATGGCTCCTTAAGCCAGGGTTACAGTCACCAAACTGGAATGTCTCGTTGCCATTTTGGGGCCAGATTGTTGGAAGGTGTTTTTTTATCAATATGACTTTTTGGTTCCTGAAATTTGTTCTAATTATGCAGATAAAATTTTAAAGGATGTGTTGTTAGTGTGTGAAAACAGGCAGGATTTAAGGATTTCCAGGAATGTAGCTCCAGATAGTGGATTCATCAGGCGCCATTCTGGCGCTGGACATCTTCACTTGCTTGCAAGTGGCCAGTAGCCGGGTGCAAAAAGTGCATGGCGAGTGGCAAATTTCGAATGCTGGTTGCAGCATTTTGCAGCAGCTGGATCTCATATACACAATTTCTTCACCTGCTATATTATCCTCACAACATCCTTATGCAGTAGGTTATGCTGAGAAGCACAACCATCTCAGTGAATTTCATGGCTAATTGGGAATTCTAACCTAGGTCTCATTGGTCCTGGTCTGACACTGAAACCATTCCATGACATGCTTAAAATATCTTATGTGTACACCTAAACATAACGTTGGATAAGTTTTTCTGCTTTCTTCTCAAATGTAAATGCTTGACTTTATGAGCACTATCAGTGTAGTCAGCAAGAACTGTTCTATTTCTTTTGGCAATACTTAAGTCTTCAATTACTGTTTGAGGGTACCAAACAAATTGGGCTGGCTGCTGAATTGTGCTTAGTAGAGCTCTGCTGTAGAAGGTAGGGGGGGGTGAGACCTTTTTTTGCCAATTTCCCCCTCTTCCTGCAGCTCCCTGAGCCTCCTAAAAGTCTCCTCTGACAGGTTGGTGAACCCTTTGAAGTCCGCATGATGGGTAGCATTGAGGAAGTGGGCATCTGTGAATATTGTCTTCTTGCCCTCTTCCTAGAACAGGAAGTCTCTGCTGAATCTCTGTGCCTTCCATACGCAGAATAACTCTTTCCATTTGTGGAACAGCCACTCTGTATCCAACTAAAATCTAGTAAGTTGTTGATAGCCTGCTCAAATTCTGCATTTTAGCTGTTTAGGAGCAAGTTTATGCTTTCAGCAGTGACATGCTATGCTAGCCAAGCAAGTCAGGTGGACAACTTCCCCACTTGCTTCTAGGTGTAGTAACACTATCATACACAAAATATTATGAATGGCATGATATTGTGCTAGTTGTCACATTGTAATTACTGGATTCCTTTGTAATATTTATAATAATGTAAGCTGCATTTAACCTAGTGGTTTTAATTTTTGCAACATTTAAGATATTGGTATTGAAATGGTATTAAGTAAATTTCTTTTTCCCCCTTAATAGATAAAAATCTTCTCACTGGGATGGTTAATAGAAACGTGAGTATGTTCTTAGTATCTATGTTGAGGGCTTGTCTTTGAGCTGTATTATGTCCTGATAATTTTGATTAAATAGGTTATTGACAACCTTAAATCTTGGATAATCTTAATGCAAGAGTTTTGTGTCTGCAAGCTAGATCTCCATTTTACTAAAAATTTGTGTCCTAAGAATTGTTGCCGACTCTGAGAAGTCCAGTTTGTAGGCCTCTTGATTATAAGGCTGTGTTTGAATTGCTTGTACACAAACCCTACACTGCAGGAAAAAAATAGTTGAATTAGGGGAAATCCTGTTTTGCTAGCTTAAGCACATTAGGTTCTGAAACCATTTACTCTGATGGCCTTATCATTTCCAACCACTCACCTAGAAGTGAGGGCACTCAGTTCCTTGTATTGCTTTGCTTTCAGTATGCAGTAGCCTCACAATTTTTGGCAAGGTAGATCAGTCCCTATATGACAAACTACCATCCAAACGTAACACAGCATTTCATATAACTACACTCTTCTTTGAGCCAGTATTGGAATAGTGGCAGCTGAGAGAGAGAGAGACTCATGGGAAAGTGAATTGTTCATTCCTTTTAATTAGAGCATTGTGCCTCTCCCAGCCCCTGGGTTTCCTTGCTGTTGAGTGATGTTTCTCAGAATTTAGGATGGTATACTTTTAAGTCTGTGGCACTAAAGATGTGAAAGCCCAGGGGGCAAAAACATATTTTTCTCCCAATTTTGAAGAGAACACACACTCCTGTGAAACAGTTTCTCTTTTGGAATGAGTGAAATTTTATTCATTTGGAATGTCTAGTGTGAAAATTTCTATTAAAGGCATTCTGAAGCTTTAGAAACTGATAATTTCTATCTATAACAATGTAGAAATATGCAGTGCTTGGATCAGAGATGCATTTCTGCTCCTAGGGCATGCTGGCATCTTCATGAAGAACATACATTGCTTTTGTTTCCTACAGCTTTCTTAGTTTGTGCATCTCAGAAGTAGGAAAAAATAAGATAATGTGTGTAGATAGCAGAGGATGCAAACATTTGTAACTCTTTAGTATTTACATGCTTACCATTTTGTAAACTTATATAAGGATTGCTCTATGAATTTCATAAGTATGCCATACTTAGCATACTTACTGCTTTGCTTGTAGAAAATGAAGCCATGTGTCATATAGCAACATGTTACATACAAAAATGTATCATTTATATTGTTTGTATTTCTATAATTTTGTATTTGTGTTATTGTATTTGTATTTATCTGCTTATTTTTGAGTCACCTTGGAAGCCTTTTTGGCTGAAAGGCGGCATATAAATAATAACATAGCGACATAATACATTTTATATTAAAGCAGCAAAGTAAGTTTCGTTTAATAAGAATGTATCTATTCGATATATTTTCATTTTCCCCAAAATGGGGGAAAACAATTTCCCCCCACTGCTTCAATTTTTGGGGGGGAAATTGTACATCTCTGTGTAGTGCTATCTAGGTTATATGCTATTTCCATTATTTCAGACTTTATTATAACACTTCTTAACTGGCTTATTAAATTTCTAGGTAAATGAAACAATTCTTATGAACAGCTTATATAAACTACATGATAAGCTGGCACAAATAGCAGGTGAGCATTTAAAGCCAATATTAAACTGTTGGATTTCAAAAGAATGCATGTGTAAAGATTTATAGCAATAAGCAAATTTTGAGGGTGCTTTGTGATTGCAAGAATAAGAATAATTATTTCATTCGTATGGATACAATAATTATTGTATTGAATCAGTGCTAATATCACAGATATTATGGTAAAATACCTTGTCTTGACTGCTGAAATATGCTTATAAAACAAGAGAGATTTTAAAACGAGAACTTAAACATTGCATTAATCAGCAGGGTAACTAATTCCCTCAGAAAAAAACATAGAAAAGCTGTGTTGGCCCATTAGGGGAAAATGTAAAAGGTAAGTACGTTTATTGGGACCAGGTAGAACAATATGAAATAGTGAGCCAACTTTCAAGCTGTCCAGAACTCTTCATCAGGCAGACATTAAAACAAAATTTGACAGGGCAGGGTGGAGTAAGTGAGGTTCGGGGGAGGCAAGAAAAAGCAAGGAGTGGTCTACTTTCTGAAGTCTGCAGTTTATAGCAATCCTGAGCTGGAATACAGGCGTTCCCCCAGGTCCAAGACAGATTGCAGGTTGCATTCATTACTATTGGGGCTGAAAAGCAGAAATGGATGTTACCCTTGTTTTTAAAAATATATAAATGAGCCACTTTCCAGTTTTGTGTCGGGCTCTAACTGGTACACACGAGTGACTTATGAGGCAAAGAATAGAAAGGAGGAGGAGTCTTTACATTAGCAAAACTTTGGATCATTTGCATCAGTCCCCCAAGGTCTTCAAATGGTAGAAGATTAGCTATGAGAGACTACTTCAGTTAAATCCATCTTGCATTTGGTTTTGATTTTTCGTCAGAAATAAAGTTAGTAAATAAAAGTCAGCGTAGTGGTATTCAGTTTCTTACCTGTCTTTCACCATGAGGTCCAGGGGAGAGCCTTTACAACAACTTAAAAATACAAGATTGAAAATATTTGAGAGTACCTTTGCAATATGTGTATCAATAGGAACTGTACAGAAAACCTATTTTAAGTCTGAGAAATTTTGGAAGTGTATATACTGTAATCGTTGAAGTACACAATATCATTGAACTTAAAGATTATTAGACTTTATTCCATACCTGAATAGAATTTGACACTTAAGTTAATCTTGAGAATAAGCTCTAGTGAAGAAAAAGGACTCTACTTCTGTGTATACATGTATAAGATTGTACTGTCAACTGTTAGTAGAGTCATCTAGAGATTTATATACTATTTATCTTATAGGATACTTTTCTATCAAAGCAATATCAAAAATAACTTACATTTCCCCTCATGTATCCGAAGTTAGTATTAATATATCCAAAGTTTATTTAGTCACATAACTGTGAGAAATACATAAAACTACTTTTCATTGTACTAGGAGATCATGAATGTGGCAACTCTATCAAGAAAGGTCTTTCTCTCCAGGAGGCAGATACATATTTAAAAGTAAGTAAATGCTCATCATTTTAAATATTGCAATTAACTTGGTATGAATGTTACATTGACTTAGCTTTGTGTTCAGTTATTCCTCTTAAAACATATTTTTGTCAGCAAAACAGAAGCTTCAGTGGTAGGTTTCTTAGCATGTGTGATTTAATAACAAAAAAATATTGAGTGGGAAAATGTAGGTTTTTGGTTTTTTTTTAAAAAAGCAGGATTCTGTTCTTGTTGGTCAAATTACTCATTATAACCTATATATTTAAAATACATTTAGCCATCCTTACCTGCTTCACTATTGATCAGAAAGCTCTCTAAGAATAGGAGAAACCCGCACTTGAAGGGTTGTGGGAGACCATAAGCATCAAACTGAAGTGTTTACATGCTATGTGCGTTTTCAGTTGAGAACCATGTAGCCAAACCTTGAGTGTTTTGGTCTTTAGAATAGAGGGATCAAGCCCCAAGCACAATGGTTTATCTTCTTTACCTGATGAGGGTTTCCATACATTTTTCAGCAGACTGTTGTTTCTCTGCTTTGGGGTGAAGTACTGTGGTTCAGCTGACACCTCTAAATTTTTACTTAATATTGTATGGCACCAAGGAAGGATGTGCACTCTACTCAGTTGCCTCTGATTAGGCAAAAAACTTAAGCACCATACCCTGCTGTTCTGGGGAGAGAATTCTGAAGGTATGACACTTGAATACAAGGTTTTACAGGCTACCGGAGAGTAGTCCTGAGCAAAGAGTAGCAAGAAGCTCACAGATTTTAAATTTGGAGTAGGTATGTTGTGGGGAAGATTCTTCTGCCTTATTTCTTCTTATACAGTACTGCTTATTCCTTTCGCTCATCTGTGTGTACCTGTGTCATGAGGGAAGTCCTTTGGGAGTTTGCCAGTCTTCTACAAAGGAGAATTTTTTGCAGTTGAGAAGCATGATAGTTTGACTTTCTCTAGCTCTGGACAATAAGAAGGCTTTGGGCCTAATCTGATCCGCATGAACATGGCAATATTGCTAGTAGAAACAGAAGTGTTGAATTTTGTTGCTCATACATAAGTATGTGAATGTCATTTTCTGCAATTTGTTATATAAATATTTAGCTGTTGTATTCAATAGCCCGGGAGGAATGTTGATGTGATAGTGAGAGACTGACAACCATAGATACTCCCCCCCCCTCCAGTTAATTAACTTCATAAAAACTGGTTCTGCCAGATTTTTTTGTCCAAATTCCTGCATAGCTACTTATTAACTAAATTCTTCTACTCTGAGTACAGGGATTTGCATTGTTGATTATCAGCTTATTTCAATAGCATAGCAACATCTCAGTCCTGTGTTGCCTTATTAGACATTTACTAGCAACAAGAATAGTTCTAAGCTAAATTCTCTTTGGCCCTACAGTGGTGATACAATACATTTTTCTGTTGAAATATGCACTTTATCATTGTTGGTTGGTGTATAATATGCAGTCTGGGGCTATTTTAAGACCTGTGTGTTTTGAGGGAATGCAGAAATAAGGAAGCTAAGGCCAGGGAGATTGTGCCACCAACTCTAAAGGTACTGTCAGTTGGCCTGGGAGGTCTCTGTTGCTCTATATTTTATACCGTTCATGTGTTTTAGTGTTTTAAAGTTGTAAACTGCATTGGGTTCTTGGGCAGAAAAACAGCATAAGCGCAGTTAATTAAACAATAAATATACGACTTTAAAAAGCCTTACATTATAGTCTCACGTTTCACAGGAAAGGGGCAATATTGATTTGCATTCATGGAACGGGAAGTAAGCAATTAAACTAGGACAGAAGTATAGAGCGGGGTGCAATTTTTTTTTACAAAAGTAGTAGAACTAATTTCCATTGAACAATTCAAACACAGAGGATGGCATTTGTGTGTTCTGACATGCTTTAAAATGGATTTAATACTTTGAAGATTAAAAATGGGTAAATGCATTATCATTCTAATGCACTGCAATACTTTCAGTAGTTTGTACATGTAGTTTTTCAAGCAGCACATCCCAGTGCAAATGACCTGATTGTGTTGAGTAGTAGCAGATTGGAAGAGCATTGGTTGCAACCAGGCACAAATAAGTGTTCAAAGGTGCAAAGGAATGGTTTTTTAAACAGTATTTTGCATCCACTGGAAAAAAACTAGAGCAAAAAAATCAAACGTCACAGAAATTAGCAGAGCACAAGTATTACTTTTAAAATGCACATATTTGTAAAAGATATCTGGAAGCTAACCTGTTACCAGTCTAGACATTTTATAGCTTTGTATCCTCGCACTACAATGTAAAATCATCTGTTTACTGCATTTTATTCTGCTATTAGTTTTTCTGTTCCTCTTTGTGAAATGCACATGGCTGCTGCCATTTGTGATTACCGTGTTGATTCATTGATGTAGTTGATTTGGTGAAAAAAGCCAGGAAATATGGTTGCATTTTATTGCACAGCTATTATTAGCATTTAAATATTACTCAATGCTGAACACAGAATCAAAATTGGCAGAATGGCTTTTGTTCCTATCAGTATGGCAAGGGAATGGAAGGGGCGTGGAGGAAGCACATTTAGAGTCAAAGTCTGGTCGCTTGACAAATGTAAAAAAAATGTTCAAAAGTGAAGAGGCTAAGCCAAGTGAGGGCATGGCTGCATCTCCAGCTGCATCACACAGCGGCCTGGTAAAATTGTCATAGTGTTTTGAATGCTATTGCTGGGGTTTGAAAGGGTGGTGCAAGCAAATACTTCATTTAATTTCCCTGCATTTGATAGACAAGTTCTGACTATAAACCACAGAATTTAATATTGATAAACCAAGCTGAATAAAATGTGGTTGGCTTTGCATGTTCCAGATGTTGAGGAAGGAATTGATGGTTGAGGAAGAATTTATATATAAAAATGTGGTGGTGGTGTTCCTTTTTAGTACATTAAAATGCTTTGGATGATATTGTCACATTTTTGTAGCATTTATTTTGGAATTTCTCTTGCAACAACTCCTGCCATTGAACCTTTTGCTTTGTTTTCTTTGTTTCTCTTTAGAGTTTAGGTCCAGAATACGAAGGTGTATCTAATGAATCCCTGCAATGGATTCTAAATAGTGGAGAAGATGTTGGCATAAAGTAAGTCATTTTATTTTGTAGTCTGCTTTCACACAGAAGCTCAGTTCAGGCAACCTTTTAAATAATGGTTGTGTATTATGAACAAACGCAGGATCCATATTGCTCCCTGCCTCCCCTCAAAAATTGGTGCACTTGCCCTCCAAAGCAGAATAATACGAGGTTTCTGATTGGCTGAGGGCGGGGATGAATGATAAGCATAGGTTGCTGATTTGGTTGTTACAACAATGTATACTTAGTATAAAACAAGAAATGGAGGGGAAACCACAGAAGAAAGGAGGCATGTGTGTATTTGTGACTCATTCATGTCTAAGCCATAGCTGTCATAATATCTCTTTTTATCTCTTTTTAAATAGGTTTGTTGACAACAGCTCTGATGAAGATTCCATAACCAATACAACTAATGTAAAATACCTGGTATCAACTAGGCCACAGATGTCTTTTACATGTCGTTTTCGCCGTGCATTTATTACTGTAACATGTAAATCGTTAATTCTGCTTTTGGGTGAGTTTTCCCCCCTGTCAGTTTATTTTAATACTTGTATATCTCTAGGGAAACAGCGAGAATGATGTTACCAGACAAGTGCTTAAGATTTTGTAATCTACTTCATGGTAGATTAGTCTATGGGAAAGAGGAGAAAATAGGCAACCACTTTCTAAAAAAATTGTGTAGGCATGACATGTTGGCAACATCAAAATTCTGTAATGCAAGAAACAGTCTTTATCTTCTCTTCATTTACAATGAGATCTTAGCAAAGTCTGTCCCTTTCTCAAGAAAGAAGCACTAAAAACTACAGGCATTCTCACCTTGTATAAAAAATTGTTACTGCTCCTATAGTTCAGTAAAAATTATTCATCAACATTTGGTATAAAGCAGAGGTGGGAAACCTCCAGACATTGCTGGATTGCTGCTTCCATTGTCCCTGGTAATTGACAGTACTGAGGATGATGGGAGTTCTAGTCCAACAACATCTGGAAGGCCACAGGTTACCTGCCCCGGGTAAAAATATTCTTCATAAAAGATACCAAGGAGTAGATGGAAGTAGTAGATGAATGATGTTCCTCCTTAAATACCTTTAAAATGTTAGTTTTGTGTAAAATATGTCTACTGCATAATGACAGCCAGTGATATTTTTTTTATAAAATTTGGATTATTCAGCTAAGAAAATCTTTCTATTTGGCACAGGTATAGGAATGGCTTGGGGAGTCTTAAGGTATATGAAATACCGATGGTCTAAGGAAGAGGAAGAGACCAGACAGATGTATGATATGGTTGTAAAAATTATAGGTAAGTTTTAACTAAATTTGGCAGTGGCTGGACTCAAACACAATACTAAACTTTGGGTGTGGGTGTGTGAATGAGTGAATGCGGCAGACTCCCTCTCATTCTCCTTTCTCCAGTTCAACTGCAAGCAGATGAGAAACTCTTGCTTTCATTTTCGGTAAACTGCAGTTAAATTTTACTTGTGAACCCTAAGCAGTGGTTAGCTTAACTATGAATCATCGAATTTGTAGAGTTGGAAGGGACTGTGAAAGTCATCTAGTCTAACCCCCTGTAATGCAGGAATTTCAACACCCGGTTCCCTGAAGCAGGCCAACTCCATTAAAAAGCAGTGTTGAAGTTAGCTTTTTCATTATACCATAGTTAAGACTAACTACCATTAGCCTGGGTTCAGAAATCCTGGTAAAATGCTGTTAGTTAAAAATAGAAGTGAAAGCTTCTGATTTTCTCTTTGAGATTGAGTAGAGGGAAGCAAGGAGCTGATGAACTGTAGGCTTGTGTTTATAATTGCTAATCCATAGTCTAGCATTACATGTGAATGAAGTAAGCGTCTTGCCAGATGACCCTTTCAAGTGAATCTGCGTCATTTTCAGTTTTGTATACTGTATTGAGAAATTAAATGATATTCAAGGATGGAAAATGGAGAATATTTCATGCTGGAAGATCTTTGAATAGCTTATTATGCTGTCTTCTGATATATATCTTACATGTAAGAGGGGCAGTATCTTGAAACATTTTTTCTTTAAATCATTTGTAAATGTGATTGATTCCAGTTCAGATTTTACAGTATTGTTAACTTGGTGCAATTATTTCAGATGTTTTAAGAAGCCACAACGAAGCATGCCAGGAAAACAAAGACTTGCAGCCATATATGCCTATTCCACATGTACGAGATTCCTTGATTCCACCTCAAAACAGGCATGTACAAGTTACATTATACTTACATTATAGTCAGTTTATACCGATGCATGTTCTGTTTTGCCTTCAGTGGGAGAAGTACACCACACTGATAAGTAACTTTGCTTTCGTAACTTTTGAAAACTTTTTTTGGGTTTGTTTTTAAATATAGGAAAAAAATGAAAAAAGTATGGAACAGATCTGTTGATTTCCTTGCTGCTAATGAATCTAGAGTTCGCACAGAAACACGAAGAATAGGTGGTGCTGACTTCCTGGTTTGGAGATGGATACAGCCATCTGCACCATGTGATAAAATATTAGTTATACCATCTAAAGTATGGCAAGGGCAAGGTATGTAACTGTTTGTTTATACGTCCCTTCAGTCTGCATTTACCCTAGCTGAGGTCTGTTACCATTTTAAACTAAGTTTAATACAACTTAATTGTAGTCAGAAAATTGTGCTTTAAACATAATTTCTTTATCATTGCTTCTTGCAACATCTATAGCTATGTACGTTCTTTGTAATACAAGCGTCTTGTACAGTTATAAAAAGTGAACTCTTAACCCTCAGGGCTGTTCCTTGGCTTTTGAAATCTTTGTGTCTCAGTGTGCTCTAAAAGTTAGTTTATCAGATTCCTACCATAAAAGCTAGTAGTTGACCCCACACATAATGCACACACATGTATGCTTTTATAACTTGTGTAATCTACAGGAAACTGATTAATATTTGAAATATGTGGACTAGAATCAAATCCTATTCGCTGATTGAACTTTTTTCCCCTTGGCAGCGTTCCATTTAGATAGAAGAAATTCACCACCAAATAGTTTGACACCATGCCTAAAAATCCGCAATATGTTTGATCCTGTCATGTAAGTACTTTTTTTAATTCACTGCGAATAGAAAACATTGAGTTTATGTTTTGTCTTGACAGTACAGATGCAGAAGGAATACAAATTCCCTTTCTTTTTTCTTTTCCTTCTCCTCCTGCGATGAGGCTACATTTTAATATTTTAATGTTCCATTATTTTAATGTTGTATTTTATTTTTGTTTTTAAGTTGTAATCATTCATCTTGTTTTTATTATTGCTTGTAAGCTGCTCTGAGCCCGGCCTTGGCTGGGGAGGGCGGGGTATAAATAAAAAATTATTATTATTATTATTATTATTATTATTATTATTATTATTATCACTGTCTTAGCTGGTATAATGACACTGGGCAGCTGGAGAGGGAGACATAAGAACAAATTGCCTGAATACTGTTTTCATTTTTAACTTCATGTGATGACCCAAGCAACTAGGGCTTTCTCTTTGTTGAGAATCAGCCTTTTACTCTGACTCTTCCACTATTCATAACCTTATATTTTTAATGCATATTCATTTCAGAGAAGTTCTGTTCCAAGGAAGTCAGTACTTGTAGACCTATAGGCCATATTTGCATGGATTGCTAAACCAGGGGTGGGGAATATTTTGATCCTTGTTGGACAATAATTCCCATAATCTCTAACCACTTATGTGATGCTTGCTAGCGTTCATGGGAATGGGACTCCAAAACCTTTAAATGTCCACAGGTTAACCATCTCGATCTAGAGAAAATGTTTATTTCTGTGTTTCCTAATAAGTTTGTATCGTTATTTTTTTTAACAAAAATCAAATTACTAATAATGATGTGCAAGTTTTGTTTTATGTGTGTGTATTTTAGGGAAATAGGTGACCATTGGCATTTGGCAATTCAAGAAGCGATCTTGGAAAAATGCAGTGATAATGAGGGAATTGTCCACATAGCAGTAGACAAAAATTCACGTGAGGTAAAAAAAATGATTTAAAGTCGATAGTTAGTATACTCAGTTTCTCTATTTGATACAAATCAAAGCTTTATTTCTCTCCTCAGGGTTGTGTATATGTCAAATGTTTATCTCCAGAATATGCT
The DNA here is from genome assembly GCF_964270895.1 of Podarcis filfolensis. Taxonomy (NCBI): domain Eukaryota; kingdom Metazoa; phylum Chordata; class Lepidosauria; order Squamata; family Lacertidae; genus Podarcis; species Podarcis filfolensis. The sequence goes on from NC_139612.1 coordinate 30,197,893, forward strand.
GGAAAGGCTTTTAAAGCATTACATGGATCTTGGTTTGATGGTAAGTTGTTCTGATTTACAATTAATTTAGCAGGTTGGTAGTTGGCTATACATCAGTCTCAACAGCAAGAGTGACTAGCTTCTAGATAAAAGTATTGCATGTCAAAGTATTCATCTCAGTTATATGCGCAAATCATAGAAAAATTAAAAATCTTAACATTCTGAACTTTCTTTACTATAGGGAAACTGGTAACTGTAAAATATTTACGGCTAGATCGATATCATCATCGTTTTCCCCAGGCTATTACTTGCAATGCTCCATTGAAGCCATCAAATACACGCATGAACTCAATGTCACATCTTCGTCTCCGAACAGGCACAACTAACTCTCAGGGAAACTCCTGAGACATCTTACTGCTACCAGAACTGTTGACTTGCAGCAGGAAAAATTCCTGTCTGGTCCTGTCTTCCACTTTTAGTACTTTTTGTATGTAACATTTTCATTAATCAATGTTCCAGAGGTCTCATTTTTCAGGATTTCTGAGCAATGAGGCAGTAATACTGAACAATTGCTCTATGAAGTGTTTTGGAGCTCAAGCAAACAAACACATTAAGTTTTGCATGACAGATGTTGAATTTATTAAACATTCTCAGATGTGGCTGTATTTTTGCACCAACAAGTGTTTGATAACAGTCTAAAAGCATGGAGATGTACTGTATTTCCATAGTTCCTGTGAAATAATCTTGTGGGTATTTTGTAACACAACCACCTACAGTTTCTGATGGCAAGTAAGTAGAAGTGTTAGTTTCTGTCTGGTTTTTGGCTTCTGTTGCTGTAAAAGCTTCATCTGTGTCAGCCTAAGGATGAGAAAGGAATTATGTCTTGGTAATTGCTGAGAGAAAACAAACCGAATACAGGTTTACTGGTTTTGTATATAAATGTAGATGCTGGTGGCGGAGGCAGCAAAAGTAATCTTGTTTTGTGAGGATGTCTGCATTAAAGCAGTGAATAAGCTTCCTATTTTATTCATAACCTAATGTTTTCTATGTTTTGGCTGTACCATTACATAAAGGCCAAACACCTTGAAGTATTAGATACAAGTTAAATATCTTTTATAGGTTTTATATTAAAATATATGGTTATGATTTTTGTGTGAATGGTCTGATATTGTAACTGTGATAATGGATTCAAAATTATGTGAGCAATAAAGACGCAATTGGCAGGTACTCAAACACTTTGTGAAAAGCTGTTATTTATTACAAGGAGAAGCTCTGACAAAATTGACCACTGGGGAATATACTTTCCTATATGGTTTTGCTACCTAGGCTTGTGTGAAATTAAACAGATGCACATATTTTTGGAAACAAAAATCTTGATTGTTAGAGCTTAGAAGTGCAGAACACTTACAGCAAGAATTTATGTTCAATATTAAATGTGTGCATTGTTTACACCTAAAACTACAAAAATGTTGACCTTTAGTTGAAAATATCAAATAATTGGATTCAGTAATTCCTGTTGAAGCAGCATAATTTGTCAATCCACCTGGATATTGCATAAGTGAAGAGATGGGAAACCAGCCAGTTTAAAATACATTTATTAAAGCCCAGTTTCTATTGTAGATATGGATCTGCAGCATGAACTTGCACAAATGCACGTTTTCTTATGGTTAAGTGAACATGATGCACACTTCTGTAACAGAAAATCCTATTGTGCCTTACCTTTGTGCTTTTTTGTGGGCAACATGTTTAATAATGATGGACGGTTTCTTATCTTTGAAAAAAACTTGGTCTATGTCCTGGATGCTAATGAACAAGTATATGTAATATAATCAGCCATGCAAAAATCTACTCACCAAGAACAAGTACATATTTTTGACCAGCGAGTAGATTTTTGTCAAGTCTGGTAAATTTTTCATGAGATTTACTATATACATATACAAATATGTACAATATATATGTATATGTATTATATGTATATAATCAGATTTTGCTGTATTTGTGCATCATAGTGATTTATTGAGCTGAGTAACCATCTTGTGACCTGTTGCAAGTGTGAATGTAAAATTTAGTTGTGGCAGTTTAAAAGGTTGCCTTTTGATGCAGTCGCATCGTTCTTGCTTCTAAACTATTTGTAAACACACTGTACATTTATTATAGTAATCTGTACTATTATGCAGCTTATTTTACCTTTAAAATGTTGACCAATATTCCTCCCTGCAAGACAGATGGGAATGTGTATAATACCTTGGACATTTGAGAAAAATCAGATGTTTGTAATTTGTAATTTGTCCTGTAAAAACACAAAAGCAAAACTAAACTAATTAAAGATTTATTAGGGCTTTTTACACACGTGTCAGTTTTTGTGACATTCTGGGACTTATGACAGCTCTTGTTTACTTCTTTTTTGGGGGTGGAAGAAGGCATGGAAGAGGGTTCAATATAGACTGCAGCACAAAGAGCCACACTATTCCACATTCCACATAAACAGTGCTTTTCATGCTGCCAGTTTCTGCTAAAAGTACTGAAAAATGGAGAGCCTTAGTTTGACACCAACTCCAAGTTAGATACCATTGGTACATTATGTGGCTTGCCATCAGAATTCCATAAATATGTGTGCTTATAGAAGGTGGTGAGATAACTACTATATACAAAAATGCAATTGCAAGAGAACCTGTTTGGCTCCAGCCATTTATTTAAACCTTCTTTGTATAGTGAGTGGAAAAGACAACTTTAGAAGATGCTCAACTCCTTGTTTACAAGAAGCAAAATGGAGAAAGTATAGGAACACCACAAAAGGCATTCGTTATTTTAAAGATTCTTCAATACTCTATAAAGACCCCAAGCATCATGCTTTTATCAGTTGCCTTTATGAAAACTCTGTTGGGTGAACCTGGAAAACATAGTACATACCTACTGCCATTCAGAGACATTGGTGTACTGCTGCTGGGAGTTCATGCTCCCAGTGTCTCTTGGTGGTGGTCTTTTCTTTTAAAAGCAGTGTTTTTAATGTGAGCTTTTTCTAGCCTTATGATTCACTCTGCCAAATGCGCCAAAGCTGAACAGCAGTGAGCCCTTTGATTTCTGTGTCTTTGTGAAATCTTTTAAAGTAGTACTTCTTTTTCTCCCACCAGATTTTATGAGAAGGGAAACAATGCATTTGTTTATGTTGATGCTTTTGTTTTAAGTCATTTCAGCATCTGAGGGAGTAGACTCTCTAGAAGCTCATGTCCCTGAAGGAAGCTGGAAGTTCCTATTTTAATAAGCTGCAGACTAATCCAGTTCTGCCCTTAAAAACCTTTTTATTGTGCCTTCTTGAAACCTCCTTAGGAATTATCCCTCAAAGTGGGTGGGGCTGTAGCTCTAAGGTGTGCAAAAGGTCCCGCATTCAATCCCCAACATCTCCAGGTAGTGCTGGCAGAGACCCATGTCTAAAACCCTGGAGCAGTACTACCAGTCAGTGTAGAAAATACCGACCAATAGTAAATACCGACCAACCTTAGACTTGGGTCCCCAGTTGTTGGACTGCAAGTCCCATCATGCCTGGCCATGGGTCACCCTGGCTATGGATGATGGGAGTTGTAGTCTTAATGGCTAGTGATCCAAGTTTGAGAACTACTGAATTCTGATCTTTTTGCTGCACCACTATGCAGCTCTGCCATGGATTTTGTAGGCTTCAAGCTTGCTTTTTTTAAAAAAACAAAACCGCCCCCCCAAAAAAATTACTTACTTGGACCTAACAAAGCAAGAGGTCTGATGACTTCTTTCCATCCTGTGTATGGGTGGGATGCTTATCTGTATTACACTTTTATCATGTTCTGGTCTTTTTCTAAATAGCTCTATGAAGAGCACTCACATTTTAAAAAAAGTAGTCTGACCTACCCAGCTTCTGCCTCATAGTAGATGCTGAAGAAATGCAAATGGAAAGGTTAACGTAGCCAGCGCCTGAGTTTGCTTCCACGCCCCCGCTCCTTCTTTTGCCTCTGTCTTTTAGGTTGCGATCCTAGGAGCGTGGGGATGCGGATTGCTTTCTTTACAGATCTCTCTGCAAGCCTGTCTTACTTGTTTCGGACTTGGGAGAAGCTGGCTGGAGGAGGGAAGGGGAAAAAAGCCAATCAAATAAAACGCCGTGCTTGCAGCAGAGCTCTGAAAAGGCACACGGCCAAATTCCAGCTGGAAGCAGAGCCATAGGGACCCATCATCAACCCGAGGACTTGATTTTGAGGGGAGTCAGGAGTTCGCCTCCCCGGGAGGGAGGGTGGGTGGGGGGCGGAGTGAAGCTCATCCCGAGGTGCCTCAGGATAACCACAGCCCCTATTTATCCCCCCTCGGCCGGCTTCTCCACAGCTCGCGCTCTCTATGCTCATATTTGGAGTTGCCTGGGCAGCCGGTGCCCAGGAATTTCCCGTCATGCCTCTCCGAGAGGCGGCTGGGCCTGTCATTTCGCCGGGCCGTAGGCGGGCGGCGTAGCTGAGGGGGAGACGGTGCCTTCAGCCCCGGCTGCTGCTGCTGCTGTTTCTTCTCCTCCTCCTCCTCCTCCTCGTTCTTCCCGCGTTTACTTTCCGCCTCGGCGCCCTCCATGCGCGCGGAGTTTCCCTCGCTGCTGCTCAACTTCTCTTGCCTTGTGGCGGCCGCTGCGCCGGTGGCAGGTAAGGGAGAGGTCGTCGCCCGTCATTGCTGCAGACCGGGCAGCCTGCCTTGCCCTGCCTGCTTGCCTCCCTTAGGGTTTCTAGAGCTTTCCATCCCGGCCCCGCTTTCTCTCTCCCCCCCCCCCACCACAACCTTAAAAGTCTAGGGAAAGGAGGCCATGTCATCCCTTCCCGAAGCTCAGGCGTGTCTACTCGGGAGTAAGACCCCACTGAGTTCCGTTGGCACTTGTTCCCAGGTAAGTGGGCACAGCAAGAAGCACTCCTAGCCTAGGAGTCCTAACTCCTAAGGGCTGAGGTGTCTTCACCTCCCTTACCCCCCCATAAAATATTTGAGGTCCCCCCCAAAAAAGTTGATAGGCATTGCCATTCAAATGTGCACCCTGAATTGTTATCGATTTTGTGATGGGCGGGGCTTACTCCCCCCCCCCCAATATTTTGATCAAGTTGGCACCCGGACTCCTAGACTGCAGCCCACTTAACCTGGGAGCAGGTGCCATAGAAACTAAAGGGATTTTCCTATGAGTAAAAAAACCAAAAACAATCCACAAATGTCTTCAGAATGATGGACAGTATGCTTATCTAAAAGGAAAAGCCTTTACTTTTTGTTTCAGGGGGTTAAGTAATTGTGGCCATAAAACCAAGGGCTGGTAATGATTTCTGGGTTAAATGTGTATGTAAAGGTTGCCCTGCTTGGAGGATCACAGGGAGGCCCTAGTATAATGTTTCCAATGGCGGGTAGCCACATCACGGCCTCTGGAAGCTCCCAACCAGGAGCATGACGTACAAATTTGCATGTTGCGTATGTGCAGTTAGCTAACTTTAGCATCAGGATTTAAGGATCTTGTGGTGAGGTGTCATCTTAGATAGCGGTGTGTGTTACAAACTGTGTTAAACCAGCCCCAGCTGCATTTAGGAACCCTGCTCCTCATTTTGAGTGGGACCCTGCACTTCTGTCCCAAAGTCCTGCCTGGACGGAAGCACTGCTTATGTGGCAACAAAATCCAAAGGGTACTGTACTTTATTTGGTTTGCTTTTGGCACCTGCAGTAGGCTGGAGGGTAATGGGAGGGGGGAACCCTCACCCGCATAATACAGGATTGCCTCTAGATCCTCTTTGTAAGGATCCTATACTGGAGGAATTTACTATCGTTTGCTCAATTTGGGTGTAATAATTCCCAAAGCAAATCGTGTTCTAAAGGAGAAGTTATTTAATGGTCCAAAGTGAGCTTATGACTCGTGAATAGAAATAAAGCTGTTGGCAACTTTCTGGACTCTTGAGAATGTATGTCCTAACTGGCCATGGAATGTTGGAATGCTAGATAATAAGTCACATCCTACTGAGGGCTTGGAAAATAGTTTACTCTTGTTTTAATGCAGTGGAACCATGATGCACAGGTGAAATCATTTCAATCTCTGTACACAAAGTACAGAATAGATACAGAGGACCAGGAGGAGCTCCTTTTTTGAATTCATAAATGAGGGTTAATATTTTACACACAGAACTATTCACATATAAACTGATAAATGAATCCTTGCAAAAAAAAATAAATAGCAGACAATCTTTTTATCAGCTAATTACTTTGAAGGTTGTGGGACTTCAGATTGTAAAACTTCCCTTTCTAGTTGCTGATATTGAATTCTCTCACAAAAAATAATAGTGTGACCTAGAACAGAAAGAGGAAGACTAAGATACACAATATATTAGAGTTAGCAAAGTTAACGGACAAACTGTGTGAAAAGGACAATAGTGATTTTGAAAAAGAATGTGAACCCTTTACAATATATTTGCAGAAACAAAACAAAAAACATGGACTTGATGGCAAGATTTAAATAAACATTTACAATTTTATTTATAGAGAACAAGAAGTATAACAATATGATAACATAGTATTATATACAAACAGCAGAAAGTATCATTTGATGTAATAAACCAGAAATGGAAGCTAAGGGAAGCCAACAGGGAGGGGGGAAATTGGAAAATGGATGTTTTGTAATGATATTGGATATTTGTTACAAGAAAAGAAAATCAATAAAAAATATTTATTTAAAAAGATACACAATGTATTAACATTTAGGTCTTTTCCTAAAGTTTATTGTAAGATGGAAACAAGGATGTAAATTAGTGCTGTGAAAAAGTATTCTGTCTTGGAACAAGATCAGAAAGATGCTTTAGTCTACATTGAGAGACACTTTTTTTTTGTTCATCTCCCAGAATCTTGGGCAGGCATTCAAAGCTGCAAGGTAGTCCAACAGATATTGCCTCCTAGTGTCCTGCCACCACCTTTGCCTAGTCAGCTGGAATTCAGGGAAAGGACTCCGCTTTCTGAACAGTGTTGACAATTCAGGGATCAGCTAAGCCATGTCAAGGATCCCAATTCCTTTGGATGATGTCACTGGAAATAGTTCCCTGTTTATGGAATGCCTCCCTGGTGAGATGCATCTGTCTCACTCATTATTAACTTTCAGGAGGAATTTTAAAACATTCCTGTTTAGGCAGGCATTTGATTGCAGTAATATACTTGGCAACCTTGAAATTATTAGCTCTGAGGATAAGTGACTTTCATTTTTTAAAATGCTTTAAATTTCTTAAAAGTTATAATTCCTATCCAGTTTTTGAATGCTGAATTCTCATTTCTTATTCTTAAATACATTCCAGTGTTCCTTCAATGCGCATTGGAATTAGTAGTAGCATACTGCTCACAAGATTACATAGATAGAATGACGTGTGCCTTCCCCATATTCTAGCTCAGGGTGGCCCAACTTTTCATCCTAAGTGGGCAGCAAAAGTGTTTTTACACAGAACCCGCAGGTTTCACACTTCCTTTTCATGTGGGGATGGGGGGGAGCAAGGTCAAAGTTTGATGCCCCCCCCCGCCCTTGCACTGCCTTTGCAAAGGTAGCTAAGCAAGGCACAGGGCTTTGGGAAGGAGGTATGAGGCTCTGGCAGGATCCTTAAGCCCTTCTACCTCTTTTCCAAAGCTGGGAAAAGTGCTAACTAGGCTTTCAGAAGGAGGCAGGAGGACTCTAGAGCCCTCATTCCTCCTTCCCAAAACCCAATGCCTTGCTTACCTGGCTTGGGGAATTATACATCTCTGCTTCTTGGGAGAAAAGCAATGACAAACCTAGACAGCACCCTAAAAAGCATAGACATCACCTTGCCAACAAAGGTCCGTATAGTTAAAGCTATGGTTTTCCCAGTAGTGATGTATGGAAGTGAGAGCTGGACCATAAAGAAGGCTGATTGCCGAAGAATTGATGCTTTTGAATTTTGGTGCTGGAGGAGACTCTTGAGAGTCCCATGGACTGCAAGAAGATCAAACGTATCCATTCTGAAGGAAATCAGCCCTGAGTGCTCACTGGAAGGACAGATCCTGAAGCTGAGGCTGCAATACTTTGGCCACCTCATGAGAAGACTCCCTGGAAAAGACCCTGATGCTGGGAAAGATGGAGGGCACAAGGAGAAGGGGACGACAGAGGACGAGATGGTTGGACAGTGTTCTCGAAGCTTCTAAAATGAGTTTGACCAAACTGCAGGAGGCAGTGGAAGACAGGAGTGCCTGGCGTGCTCTGGTCCATGGGGTCACGAAGAGTCGGACATGACTAAACGACTAAACAACAACAACAAAGGTGACAGTTGCATAGAATATATTAGGAGAGGAATGAAGCTTTTTGTATATCAGTGGACTATAAACAGGTGATGAATACGAACTTGTAGTGTACCAATAGAGTATCGGGAACTCGGTAGCTCAGCCAGTGGGATTACTTTCACCACCCAAGCAAGCCTCCCTTACCAAAGAAAACTGGGAATGCACTTTTAGGGCCCATTGGCAGCAGCATCTCTACCTGCTCCACAACTGATGCCACATTTGACCTTAGGTGTGGGGCAAGTGAGTGTGGGTTTCGGAAAATGGCCTCTCAGACCAAACTGGCACCAGTGCTGGGTCTAATTATGCCCATTGGCTAGAGGTTCTCCATGCCTGGTTTAGCTCACGTTCTATAATAGTAGATGTGAATCCACCCACATTGTGGCATAGTGCAGATCACTTTGATTCCAACCTAGTGCTGAGAATTTCTACTTGCTTGCTGACTCACTACTGTTTCTTATGGGATGCTTTTTTATGCTTGCTTTTATAGTTCTGTCCTAATGCCTAGAGTGTAGTTTCCTTCTTTGTGTTGTTGTTGTTGTTGGAGTTTGCCAAGAAATGTGAGCAAGAGAGCCCTTCAAGGCTTATTTCCAACAGAATTTCCATGTGACTATTAAACTTAAACATTTGTTCCTATATTATTTTAAAGGTTTAGTGCTCTTGAGATTATAATATTTGGGTTAACGATATTTATTTCTGCACTTGATATAAAAGTATCAGATGTCCACGTCCTAATGGCAACCTATGAAAACATAATTAAAGATTTGAAAAAGCTCTGCAAAGTACTATAGACTCTGCCATAAAAGCTTATGCCACAATTCATTTGTTAGTGTTTACGGTGCTGCATGACTTCTTGTTAATATTGTATGTCTCTCTTATCCATCTTAACTATTAGTTTCCCCAGGATACAATATCTGTCTGCTTATATAAGAGGAAAAGGTTTGTGTTGGGCTTTTTATTCTGAACTGACAAAAGACTTCAAATACTCTTACTGATTTTTCCCTTGAGTTGAAGGTTAGAGAGATGGTGAATTGGAGCAGACAGCTTCAGTATCTGCTGTTTTAGTATTTGTTGTAGCATAGTCACACCTAAATATCAGAACGTAAATCCTTACAGCCAAAGAGTGCCACCAAATGCAGTGCTTTAATTTTTTGTTAGAAGTTAATGGTAACCATTCATTTATGGGAAAAAACTCCTGCTCTAGTGCATTCGGGGACACCAGTGGTGCAGGGACTGGCCCTCCAGATGTTTTGGGACTACAACTCCCATCATCCTTAGCTAACAGGACCAGTGGTCAGGGATGATGGGAGTTGTAGTCCCAAAACATCTGGAGGGCCGAGTTTGCCTATGCCTGGTCTATTTACTGCCCCTGGTTATCCAGGACTGTTCATATCAGCAACACCCTTTGATTCTGTTAAATACTGTTCATCTACAATCTTTCAAATGTTGCTATCCATCTTAATACCATGGTTATTTACAGTTATGTAAGTTTTATAAATTGGTCAAACTTAAAAATCAGGTTTAACTGAATTAGGGGAAATGTTTGTGTGGGAGTGTTTAAATTGGCTTTATTCTAATCTTGTTTAAGGTGGCAAGGAATCAGATTAAACTAAGCCAACTAAGGCGATTTTAAAGGAGAATAGGTGTCTCCACTAACTGGATTTTCACCTATTTAATTAAATAAGATTTCAAAAAGATTTTTGTTCAAACTAGGCCAGAATCATTCCTTTAAACAGAGAATTGGCTCATGTGTTGAGTGTTTAAAAGCAGATCTGCAGTACTGTACAGCAGAAAGTAGATCTTGCCTGGCAATGTAGCAGCCTCCTCTGGCACGTACAGAGTTTACCAAGGCACTAGTTTAATCTACTGCATCCAAAAATGCTTAACTGAGCACCTGTGCCATCTGTAGCCCTTTTCTGGAGTGAAGACCCTGGAACATGGGCCCTGGAACTTTGACTATAACATCAGTTTTCAGGGACGAGAAGAGACTAATATAATTACCCCCATGATTGTATATCTTTTTTGTGCACATTTCTGTGGATTGCCTTCTAATTATAGATCCATTCTCTGTTACAGAAGTGGTGATCCATTTTCAGTCTGAGGGCCATATTTCCTCATGGGCAGCCTTATGGGCAGCCACATACCAGTGGTGGGCAGGGCCCAGGGTCAACAATTCTACTCTTCTACTGGATTCTACTCTTACCTTTGTCCAGTAGGCTATATTACAGCTAACCAAAAGTCAGGCATTTCTCCACCCTCAACAACGCTCTTCATCCAAACAAGCAAGAAGTATTTTTACCACAGCTCAAGAACACATTCCAGCCAGGCGAAAGCACCTGAGGACGGTGCAGAGCAGGACCAGTGATGGGTATCGCCTGGAGAGAATCTTCAGGAAAGACAGAGGTCCATAGAGGGCCACATTTGTATCCCAGGCTGGTTATTCCCCACCTGAGCTCTATTACAACACCAGAATGTGCTCACTACGCTTCCTTGGGCATCATCCTTGATCTCTGAAAATTTCCTACACTAAATGCCTCATCAACAGGATGCCTATGGATGCCTATGCATTGCCTGACCTCATTTTATGAGTCACCATAGCCCTGCTTGATCCTCTAGTGTGTATCACCCTTTGCATACTATGACTCTGGCACCTATATTCATTTTCCATACTCTCTACTGGATGAATTGGCCTTTTTATATATTCTGCCAAGAGTATGGAATGCTCCCTTTTCCTAACTCACAGCAGCTATAAGCAGATGGAGCGTAGTTTCTGGGAAACACAAGGAAGTAAGTCTTCCACTGTTGTCTTATTACTTGCACATTGAGTCTAGGGGATTCCCCAGGATGGTTTTAGACTTGCCTTTTGCAAGAGTTTTAAACTGGTGTTTATTTTCCATTATAGAGAACTACTGTGCTCATATCTTCTTGCAAGGAAAACGCAGCTATGTTAAATCCTCAGATCAATAGCTGGGCAAGCGCGCACTGTCATTTGGTTGTTCCACTGACATCAGCTGGACTTTTGTAATGAGTGCAATAACAAAGCAGAATTTACTGTTCTGTCCTTCTCATCAATCTGGCCCTTTTAAAAACCCAGCAATTTTAAATAAAAGTGGGGAACTACTAAAACACCTCCAACAATTCCAGGCCTGTACTAATATTATAAAAAATATAATTACCATTTGAATCTGGCAGTTGTGTCAAGTGCTTGTATATCTATTTACTACAAGCACTCAAATAATAAGAAAATTAGATGATAATCAATAATAATGATAAATGATAATATTTGATTGATGCCTGAACATGGGTGAGATGTTAGGAGGTTTGCGTTCCCTGTCTGCAAGGTGAGATATGATAAGAAATTCTCTTTGTCACCTGGACTGCACTAATAAAAATGACACTTCATGATATGTTGTGTTCTTTGGGGATTGGGCTGGGCTACAGAGGCCACAGAAAACAGAGAATTTGGGAATCGGTTTTGTGCCTGCATCATAAATGGAATGCCTGACTATTCATGGGAAGCAGGGAAAGGGGTTTAAAAGAAGACTCAGTAAATCAATTTGGTATTTAAATTTTCAGACTTAATTTGTGTTCCCAATATTTTCTTCTTCTTTTTAAATGCACAGTTGTGTTGCTTTTTTCCTTCTCCTAACTTCAGACTTGGCTGGAGTTTAGTCATTACGTAGGACAAGGGAGGATATGAAATCAATAATTCAGCTTTAATAATAGCCCACAAAAGCTTCCATGACATAAGGGGAAGAGTTTTTTTCTCCCTCATGGTCACAGGCTGAACTTTTGTGACACAGTGAAAACCATTAGAAGGTAAAAAAACAAACGTTTTTGGGTTTTTTTATCCTTGAGTTCAGTGAACAGTTTAAATCTCACTGTGGCATACATTTTTACTTTTAATGTCTGATGAAAATGGTATTTTATACATTATTAAAGAAAATGAGAAGACCATGATTGCTGCCAAAATGACTTTTGCAGTTACTGGCTTCAGTGTGTGAATTGTGAGAGACCAAGTTCTTTATGCAATTTTCACTCTAGTCATGAATTTGCTAGGTGCCCTGAGGCAAGCCGTTATCTCTTAGGCTCTGCAGTAAGAGGGTAATATTACTGACTACCTGTAAGGTAGGGTTGTTGTAAGGGTTACTAAGATCACATGTACATAAAGCACTCTGAATGAACTCTAAAGAGCTATATAAATGCTAAGTGTTAGCATCATCTAGATTTTTAATGCAGTAATTTAACATAGCTGTGGCTGCTGCGTATGGTTCTGCACCTACAATTCTGATGGCTTAAAAATGTTTTCTTTGTTTGGGTATTTTATGGGCTATTGACTCCCAATATGTTGTATCAGCAAATTCATTGACATTAAGAATTTACTGCAGCTTTGAGTGACTGTCAGTTCTCTGCTGTGCTAATGGCTTGTTAAGAAAGACATCTAACGACTTAGAACTGAACATAAGCCATTTCTATTCTAAGAAGCAATTATGTATGCTGACACAGCACATGCTATTGAAACAGCCGTTCTTACATGTTGTTCCAGCTAACTGTGTATTTCATCTCATAACTATTAAATGTTCAGTTGGAAAGCCCTGCTTGGTGACATTTTGTCCCCCCCCCCCATTTAATGCAGCCACCTACTTTAAAGCAAGTTCTTCAGTTTTAACCTTTCCATTAATTTGTTGACAAAATGTATAAATAAGGTATGACATTACAGGTTCAGCCAAAACTGACTTAGGAGGTGGAACCCTATTAACATAGAGGGGGTAAGTGGGATTACTGCAAATTGAGTTTTTGCTATGTTTCTCCATTGCAGACGTTCCATTACAGTCTTTCAGCATTCTGTCATATTCCCTAATACTGATTTGAGTCTTTCTCTCCTTGTGCTAGGGACGCGGGTGGCGCTGTGGGTTAAACCACAGAGCCTAGGGCTTGCCCATCAGAAGGTCAGCGGTTCGAATCCCCGCGATGGGGTGAGCTCCCGTTGCTCGGTCCCTGCTCCTGCCAACCTAGCAGTTCGAAAGCACGTCAAAGTGCAAGTAGATAAATGGGTACCATTCCAGCGGGAAGGTAAACGGCGTTTCCGTGCCCTGCTCTGGTTCACCAGAAGCGGCTTAGTCATGCTGGCCACATGATCTGGAAACTGTACGCCGGCTCCCTCGGCCAATAAAGCGAGATGACCCCAGAGTCGGCCACGACTGGACCTAATGGTCAGGGGTCTCTTTACCTTTACCCTTTACCTCCTTGTGCTAATGTAGCCAAAACCGTATACGGTAAGCTACACACAAGAGGGAAGTATTGGCAGACTCAGGGTATCCCAAAGTATGTACAAATAGGGAAAAGCCTCCTGCTGAAACAAACCTAAAGGAGAACAACAAAGAAAACAAGTATCAACAGGCTTGATGCTTATACTAATTACAAAAGAACACAAATTATTGTGGAGCAATTACATTGTTGTTTCTGTTTTTAAATGAATTATTTTGTTTTATATTTATTCTGAGCTTCCCTGAATAAGCTATGTGTGGTGCACCTAGTTCCCCCATTTCATGGCTGAGTGAGGATTTGAATTTGGGTCTTCCTAATTCGCCCCTTTGCCTGTGTTAACCATACCAATCCTTCCTGCTCCTGGTCATCAAATAAGGCTGACAATCTCACCTGTACCTTGCTTCCTTCCCAGGATCCCCCTTCCGCCTGTTGTTGCAAAATATCCCTGTCAATAACTCAGGCAGAGATCTTGCAAAAACAATCAGTTTTCTTCCTCTGAAGAGTTGCTGCCTGCTGCCCATTGGTGGCCTAAGAGTCTGCCCACCTACTATGTCTTTTGTCTGAGACCATGCTCAGTGTTCCATTGGCATTGGAAACTTGGTTAGCGCCACAGGGCTTTTTTTGGGAAGCTCAGTTGGCCCCCTCTCATTGCTTTTCTGAAGTTCTGTTAATGCCTTTCCACCTTCTTGTTCTGAGCTATATTCTACTTGTGCCTGTTTTTTCATATGATTATGTGTTGATTAAATTATGTTTTTAACTTGTGATTGTGAGCTGCCTTAGGGACTCCACGTGGAACCCCATGTGGATAAATTATTTTATATTCCATGCACCTGCCTGTCAATTTGACTGTTTACTCGAGGGAAATTGTGAAAATAATAGGCGCTTTCATCACTGTAGACTTCACTTCTGCTATGCAGCTGCAATACACCAAGGCAAGATAGTGAGCCATCTGTCTTCTTTCACCCGCCACCCCAAACTTTAGGTGATCAATGCCTGATTCTTGGGTTTTGTGCAAGATTCACACTTTGATGCCTTAGTATCTGTGGATTTTTGTCAAGGGTATTTTAAACTTGTGGTATTACCCACTCCTCTGTTTGATGAAAGGTTGTTCCATATGTCTGGCAAAGCCTACTTTTTATTGTTAAGATGGTTTGAGCATACTTATAACACCAATCCTGGCTCAATTACACTGGCTTCCATTTAGTTCTAGGTCCAATTCAAAGTGCCTGTTTCGACACATAAAGCCTTAAATGGCTCAGGACTGCAATGTTGTTGTTTAGTCGTTTAGTCGTGTTCGACTCTTCGTGACCCCATGGCCCAGAGCACGCTAGGCACTCCTGTCTTCCACTGCCTCCCGCAGGACTGCAATGCAGTACCTCAAAAAACTGACTCTCCCCATATGAACTGACCCCAACCCTGTGATCATCATCTGAGGCCCTTCTTTATGTGCCTCCTTCTCGAGAGGTCTGAGGGTGGCAGCGTGAGAAAAGGCCTTTTCTGTGGTGGCTCCCTACTTGTGGAACGTTCTTCCTAGGGAGGCCTGCCTGGCGCCTTCATTATGTATCTTTAGGTGCCATGCAAAAACTTTCATCTTCTCCTAGGCCTTTGGCTAATTAAAGAATATATGGCATTTTAAGCTATGTATGTGGGTGGAGTATTGTTTTTGTTTGTTACTATGTTATGTATTTTTGTGCTTTTATGTTGTAAACTGCCCTGTGGTCCTCAGATGATGGGAGATACAGAAATTCAATGAATGAAGGAATGAAATATGTTGTGAGAAGCTTAAGCACCCTCTTTTTCTAAGCATATTTGGGCCTCTCCCCCTTTACCTCTTATTAGCTGGATGACAGTAAGTGTCAGACTCCTGAGATGAGGCAATCCTTTCTGAATTTTCAGTGAAATCCCAAATTGCATGTGTTCACCGTGTGTACCGTTACACAAAACAGATGGACTTATTTAGTCTAGAGCGCTTAATTGCTTCTTGAGTGTGAGCCAACCTACACTTTTATTCCTAGTTGATATTAATCTTTTTAACTTTCAAAAGTTCTATCATCTGGTTTAAGCAACAGCACAAGCCATTCCTGTCGCTCACACTATTTCCCTATGCTAACCACTAGGTGGTGCTCTGCTCCTTAGCTAGTGGAAAGAACAGCATTAATCATAAATCACTAAGCCAAAGCATGCTAGAGGCCTCTCTACTCCTGGGGCACCCAGTTTGTTTTTTTAAAATGGTAGAATACATCTTTGTTCTTTGCCTGACCTGAAGAGTGACATCACTGCCTTTCTTCCTGTTGCACTGTAGCTGCTTGACTCACAGTCTTTGACACAAGCCAGATGGCTGCAATTGGTAGGCGCACAGGCTGCCTGGTACTACAGTTGATGAAACAGAATAGGAAGACGTTTTATGATCAGCTGCGGGAGCACAATAAGACTCCAGCTTTGCTAGGTAATTACGTTTTCACTGCACACTTTTATTCCTCATGGTGAAGGTTGCTTGGGAGAAAAGATTACATTTTTATTTGTGTGTTTGGAATGCATATACCTTTGATCTTTTATTAGTCAGTAGTCTGCTCCAGAGGAATGTTAGTTGGGTGTTTTTTGGTGTTTTTTTTAAAAGAAAGGAAACAAAAAAGCAGTTCTGCAGTCACTCGTGGAAATGACATGTTTATTTATGTTTAATGGTTCTCTCAGGCTATTCATTGCGGTACTTACCTTCTCACTCTTCCTCCCCACCTCTCCATTTAGGAATTCACAAATGTTTCATTTCCATCGCTTTCTAAGTCAGCGTTCAGCCATGTTAATTCAAGCAGGGTTTTTATTGTTATGGTAGTTGTTGGTACTTCAAACTGATTTAATAATACATATATTGATGCTTCTTATGTAAAGGGACTGGAAGAAGCAACATGCAACTTCCCCTTTGCTTGACGTAGGGGGAAGTAGAAACAGTCATCCTTCTTGTACAGTGGTACCTCGGGTTACATACGCTTCAGGTTACATACGCTTCAGGTTACAGACTCCTCTAACCCAGAAATAGTGCTTCAGGTTAAGAACTTTGCTTCAGGATGAGAACAGAAATTGTGCTCCGGTGGTGCGACAGCAGCGGGAGGCCCCATTAGCTAAAGTGGTGCTTCAGGTTAAGAACAGTTTCAGGTTAAGTACGGACCTCCGGAACGAATTAAGTACTTAACCCGAGGTACCACTGTATATATTTAGGGTGACCGCATATCCTACTTTAGAGGACAGTTCTCTGAAGAAGTGGTCAAAATCCAATTTTAAGGATGGAGAAGGAACAACAAGGGACCCTCTCAGTTAGTTCTTGGAGAGCAGACTGCAAACACCACAGGTCACCTGGTCACTGTAACAAGATGTATTTCGTTTAAGCTAGGAGATGCCTCTAAATTTGCATCCTAGAAAATTTCACACCAATAACATATCCTCTTCTATCCACACCTTTGGTGATGTGTAACTGGGTAACCTACATACCTTTGCATGCCTTTTACATTGCATAACTAATGCGTGCGCACACACAATGCAAATGGAAAGGATTGGATCCCAAGGTTTGTGTGAGTAGAAGGCCATTCATGCAGCAGATCTTTCCTGTCTCATCCAGACCATGCATCTCTAGAGCACAGACTGTAGTGTGGGGTGGGAGCTACTGCTGTGGGGAAAGGGAATCACTGACAATTGGGAAGATACCTGTTGCATGAGTGTAGTTCTGCTTTCACAAGGTGCCTTCTCTTGCATAACTTTTGGATTCAATCTCATGTTTTTCAGAATTTAAAGAGGGAGCAAAGAAGATATAACTGTTTCCCACCAGGGCCTTCCTCCTACTCTTTCGATGTTTGCACACAGGTTTCTAGGCTGTTGGTGTGCCCTGATTTAGTGTACACATGATGCCCGCAAGCCAAATGAAAATGGTGTCAATTTCCATGTTGATCCTGTTTGGCCAAATTACACATCAGGGAATTAGCATGGAGGCCATAGATGATACTTTACAAAAAAGGAATTGCCCAGGTTCTTGTACAAATGTCTACGAAACTTTGCCTCCCTTTCTACTGCTCCCTGCAACTTTAGTTTACCTTCAGATTACAGGCGGATGAAGTTGTTGTTACGATGCAAAATTAGTGCAGCTAATAAAATGTTTTATTATACAAAGTGTGCCATCTATTGCAAACTCCTGGATATTCAGATGAATGGGAATAGCAGAAGAGAGATGCAGCCTTGGACAATCTGTTTTATTGCAGCCTGCCAACTAGAAGTTTCTTTTTGGTTTGCATTGCAGAAACTTAGGAAAAGGTTCTATGTTTATTTCATAGGGTAACTGCACTTTGCCAACTCTTGTAACAAATTTCCAGTCCCCTCAGATTAACTTTCCTCTCTGCATCTCTTGCTCTTTGACCAAAGGCCTCAGTGCAGTGTTCATGGGATTACACCATTTAAATATGATGACAGGGAAATTGTTAAAAGTACTCAACAGTTTCAAAGTGCCTATTATTTGTGTAACACTATCTGCCCCATTATTTTGAAGGGACCTGGAACATTCATGTAATCTCATAATAAGTGAAAAAGAAAAGTTCTGTGTTTTATTTTCTGAATTTTTCATTAGATCATTTCCCAATCATCCTTGAATTCCCTTTTTTTGTGTCTTGTATTTTAGTAAGGTGCATCAACGCCTGGTGCAGTCAGTGTGTTTGCTTATTATGTTATCAATCATGCTAATGTAATCAAGCATAAAAGCCTGACGGCAAGGAATTAGATAAAATTACTTATGAATGTGTATTTGGAATGTTAGTCTTGTATTTTCCTTTCATTTAAAAAAAAATCATAACCACCAGTTTTGCTGTGAATGTGTCTAACATTTTTGATGTTTTAATTTTATTTTCATCTTTTTTTTTCTCCCTTACTCAGCTCTTGCCCCTGTTCTTTGCCTCTGGTTGTGTTGGTGAGGATATTACAGTGATGTCTGCATTCAACCTTCTGCATTTGGTGACAAAGAGCCAGCCAGTGGCCCTGCGAGCCTGTGGGCTTCCCTCAGGTTGAATGGCTGCTACTTGTTGTGGTCATGCATATGGAGGTCCCTCTTAGTGACGTGGGTGCCTCTGCTACAGTAAATACTATGCCATGCTTTGCTAAACTGCTAGCTATCTAAAACGTCTGAAGCTGAAAGTATTTGTTAAAGAGACACCATGCTAGCTATGTTGAAAAATTATTTGAGCAATGTCTTGGAGGCTCATACATGACACAATTCCTTTAGATTTGACAACGTTTCTCAGTTCACAAAGAAATAAAAAAACAATAACCCCAATATATTTGTCCTGTAAATAATAGTCACATTAAATACTCCCCTAGCAATATATAAGCAATACAGTCGTACCTTGGAAGTTGAACGGAATCCGTTCCGGAATTCAGCTTCACTTCCAAAATGTTCGGAAACCAAAGCACAGCTTTTGATTGGCTGCAGGAAGCTCCTGCAGCCAATCGGAAGCCCCGTTGGATGTTCGGGTTCCAAAGAACATTCCGGAACACTCACTTCTGGGTTTGCGGCATTCGGGAGCCAAAACGTCCGAGTAAAATTGACTCAATAAGTGTCATAGTTTCCACTTCAAAACACTAGCACCTACTTTCCAGTCTAGATGTACTTAAGTGTACATTAATGAGGGAGAATGGAATTAGTAATATGGCATATATACCTATAAGTAGTCACTGCCTTCTGTATTAGAAATTAGAGCTGGTCTGACTTTTTTTGTTCACCTTTTTGTAACAGATTTGCACTTTAAGATAGTTTATGAATATCTTCAGAGCAATCTGCTTCCCCTCTCACCCAATACCCTCCCTTGTTCCAAGCCTATCACAGTTTATGCCACCTTATTGGCCTCTTCCTAATATTGCTATTCATCTGGAATACATCTTGTTTTTCTGTAGGAAATATTAGAAGTTATATGTTTATATAATTGAGGTGTTTTTATTTTTTCCCCAATGCACAAAATTGCGCTTATTTAGAAATGACTTACTGTAGTTTTAAATTAACACATGTTCTGTAGAGATTTCAGCCTAAAAGTTAATTGCTCCAGATTGCCAGTAGATGGCACTAATTATGTATTCTTTTGAATATTTTAAATAGAATTATCCCCCTTCAAACAAGAAATCTTTCACATGCAGACTTAATCTTGTTTGAAAAGCAATTCTAACCTGGAAAATATATGAATAGTGTTCTACTTGACAATTGAATAATCTAACAATATTTGAGAATTCTTTCCACTTTTGTGCCCCAACATTTTCTGTGAATATGCAGATAAATTTTGTTTTATAAAAACTTTAATCTAAATTTGTAAGGATAAAATCAAACCTTTCTTCATATGGATTTATACAAAACTTTAAAATATATTTTCTGTAGCAGAGCACCATATTTATATAGGGGGAAACTGACTTTGCTTTGCTGTGAGTTTGCATTATATAAGCTCATTCATCTCTTTTTCTCATTCACACTTTATGTTGCTTGCATCACCTTTTGCATGTAGTAGAAAGCTATTCTTCTTGCTCTTAGAAGTCTAGAAAAGTAGAATTACATGTATAATTTTAGTTACATTAATTATTAAGATGTCTGAAAGACATGGATGATTCTTAACACTAAAGTTTTTAAATACTGTGCAGTGCTTAATTGCTACAATATTTAAATACCATTTATAAAATATTTTCTAAGTTCACAGTGGAAATTACCATACAGGTATTGGGCATATCATGTTTTTTTTTTGGTATGTTTTTAATGTTGAATTTTGTTTTCTTTTAATTGACTTTAATAATAATTAGGCAGTTTTAGTGTGAAAATGAACTCTTACAAAGTCGTTAAGTAGCTTGTTGAGACTACTTTAATGATAATGGGAAATACAAAATTCAGCCACATCTGTCAAGCACTAAATATGTTTTGAGTATAATACCTATCAAAAAGGAAGATGCAAAACTGTTCAAATCTAGTGGGGGGTTTTATACAAAAGTCCTTTAGCAGATAGATGTTTTTAAAAATCCTAGTAAGATGTATAGTGAACCTATTTGCCTCAACTTGAGCGTCTCAGTTTTAAACACAGAATTCAAATTGTTGGATATTTAAACTAATTTCAGTCTTTTCCTTGCTGTGAGTCTGTTTACTGTGACCACAACTTGAGAGCTGAACTTGTTCCTGTCCTAGTTATTTAACACATTTTAAAGAGTTCTAGACAATCTCTCTATTAAAAACAACATCCAAACTAGGAGACGAAGGGCCCTTTACTGTTTGAGGTCATCAGTGAGGTGTTTCAGAGAGGCTAAAGTACAGTCTCATATCTTCTGATCTAAAAACGTCCCTCCAATTTGTCCTTCTTGAAGATGGGTCACTGAGTAAGCAATGGTCCAGTTCCAGGAACACATGGTTACATCTGTACCAGTTCAATATTTGGTCAGGAAATAACATTAAGACTGTGCTTTTGACCTTGATTGTTTGTCTTCTGGTGTCTATGTTTGGGAGCTGGATATGGGTGAACCAAGTGAAATTAACTCCAGACACTATAGAAGTAGTAATGATTGGGAGGTTTCATAATATAGAGCATGTTGGCACTCACATCATTGTTCAGAGTGTCAGCAATGTACATCCTCTGGTCACTTAAAGATAAAGGTAAAGGTACCCCTGACCGTTAGGTCCAGTTGCGGACGACTCTGGGATTGCGTGCTCATCTCGCTATACAGGCCGAGTGAGACAGTGTTTGTCCTTAGATAGCTTCTGGGTCATGTGGCCAGCATGACGAAACCACTTCTGGTGAACCAGAGCAGCGCACGGAAATGCCGTTTACCTTCCCGCCGGAGTGGTATCTACTTGCACTTGATGTGCTTTTGAACTGCTAGGTGGGCAGGAGCAGGGACCGAACAACAGGAGCTCACGCCGTCGTGGGGATTCGAACTGCCGACCTTCCAGTCGGCAAGCCCTAGGCTCTGTGGTTTAGACCACAGCGCCACCCGCGGCTTGCAGTGTTTGATGTGCTCCTATATTACTCTTCATTGAGTCCAGATATTCAGGTCGCAGTGGGTAGGCATGTACATTGTGGCCCTCTTTCAGAGATGGAGCTCATAGCCATCGTGCATAGCTTCATAATCCTGACATGATCCACCCTAAGGCACTTTGTGTGGCGCTACCATTGGTAGTGGTTCAGAAGCTGCAGCTGGTGCTGAGCATTTGACCTTTCTTACGTGGAGAGCCTAGTCATAATCACAATGTATTGTGATCGACAGCACTCCAATGCCTGCACTGGCCTCCTGCTGCCTCCCAGACTCAATCTCAGGTGCTGCTGATTATTCCAACGGACCTAAATGATCTTGTCAAAACACACCCCTCTGTTTTATTATATCATGACATTTTTCATTTGAACAGTTCAGTTAAGCCCAACATCTAGTATGTACAAAGTCACAATTGCCCAGGAACTTTGGCAAAACCCAAGTTTCTACACCTGCTTGAAAGTCCAGAAAGACCCCAACACGGCTTACAAATAAGGAAACAGAGAGCAAAACACTATATAGCAATAAAGTGGCATCAGATACTGTATATATAAATACAGAAAAGTACATTTAAAAGTTTTAGAATGCCAGGGATTCCCTATCGTTTCATTCTAGAGTAGAAGTACTCAGGATTTGCTGGAATTTTATTTTTACATTTGTTTGTATTATTATTATTATTATTATTTAAGTCGTAACTAGTTTTGAGTGATGGAGAGGTAGTGTATAAATATTTGAAATAAGTGTGATTTAAAAACAAATAAACTCACTCTTTGAAGGCTAGTTGTTCCTCCACAGTTTTTAAAAGATTTTTCTCCCCAAAGAAAAGCCTGACTGGAATATTGGTAAAAAAATTAGTGAATATTAGAACAGTAAAAATCAGTAGAAAAATACTGGGAAGGTTGTACTGAAATTAATAAAGAATCAATCTACAAAATGTAAGTATGGCAACAATAATAATAAATTTATAAGATATTTTGTAATTTGTTATGTTTTATAAAAACGATACAAATACCCTCTGAAATGATATAATGGATGAATGCAAAGATGAAGTGCAATCCTTCATCTTTTAATTCTTATAAACAAATTAAAGAAGACCTTTTTGTTCAGTCAAACTTTTGGTAGCCAGGGACAAATTGAGATAAGACAAAAAGGGTTTGTTTTTGTTTTTTTATTGGACTTTGGAGCTTTGTTCTACCATTGCTACCTATTATGAACCTCCAGAGATGGAAGTGGGCCACATAAAATAAAATAAGTAGTCTTTTTGTAGCCCTGGATTTAGATTGGAAGCTATGGTAACTTAAATTATAAAATTAAGAGATTGCATAGGGCAACATTGCCTTGTCTGTGGGTTTTTAACGTTGATCCCCAAACAGGTCAAAACAGTGTTGCATGCATGAGTAATGTAGGTTCTTATTTTGCTTTTAGGTAAACTTCTGAAAGACTTATTAGTACAAGAAAACAGCAGAGTCTGTGAATGTAAACCTCCACCACTTGACTTCTTAAAATAATCAACATAACCTTGTAAAGCACAAACCTCACTCACAGTTCGGAAACAATATTTATATTTAAGGTTGAGAAGCCAGGATGTAGGAAAATCTTGCTAATTTGTAAGGTGACCTTTAAGTGCACAAAACCCAAATAATTTGTCGCTTATGAAACAGGACATTCCTGCAAAATTTGGGTGAGTACTTACATAGTGAATCTTGTAAGACAAAGGAATCTGGAATAAAGTCTTTATCCTCCTCCGAAATAAGATTTAAACCAACAATGGGGTTAACAACAGTGGTCTTTCAAAGACTCCTATTAAAATGAGGGCTCTGCAGCAGTTAATGAGAGAGCTCAAAGTAGGAAACTTGAGTTTTTAAAAGAATGGCAAGATCAAAAGTAATTTCTAATCTGTGAGATAAAAGTTTCTTTCTAGTACCTTGCAAGTTAATAACAAAGCTTGCAATGTCTACTGTTTACTCCAATCAAATACTTTTAAATGTTCTTCTTTCTGCCTGCAAAGGGATAATCAGTAGTGACCAGAAGTGTGTATGTTTAAATTTTATATATATATATATATATATATATATATATATATATATATATATATTATATATATATAAAGATGGAAATGGAATAAAGGGGAGGGGAAAAAAGAAACATCTTTCCTTAAATTATTTGAAAGCATCTGTTCTTTAAGCTACTTTTTATGAACACTTCTTAGTAATGACTGACGGTAAAAAAGCAGAAAAGCATCCAATGTTAGGAAATTGCAATCCAATACCATGTAATTTAAACCTGCCGTTTCTTCTCTTGTACTAAATGACATACAGATGGATAACTCTGGTCACTCTACTTTGAGAACACAATTGCTTTCTTTATGAGCATATATCTATTACTAACAAACTTTTGTCAAGACTGTTTATTTCTAATCAAGCATAACTCCTTCAGTAATTAGAAAAACTCATTTTGAAAAACATTAGTTTTTCAGGCCCAGGCTAACTGTAGACACTTCAGAAGTTTTGATTTTCCTAAAACACCTGTGCGGCTTTTGAATATAATTTTAAATACATGTATTTGTAGCCTAACTTCAGTAGTATATGGCCAAAAACTATATAACTATAGGGTATTTAATGCCTTCCCTCCCCACCTGCCCATCCAACAACAGGATTCTTTAAAATATATATTTTGTGGTGATTTTGTCTTGTCAAACAACCCCATATTCATTCTGTTAAAAATAATTAAGTTAGATATTTTGAAAATGTTGACATCTCTATGGTAGCTTTTGTTACGTGAATGGTGCCACAGACCCCCTGAGTGGGCTACGTGGACCCCCAGTTGGGAACCACTGGTCTAGCGCAATGTGAGCAAGCATGAATGAGCCACAACAAACCTTGGGGTTTGTTGAAATCATGGTTTCTAGTTGGCTTGTGTCAGACAAACTATACTTAATATTAACCACAGTTTGTTGGCTCTGACAAAACAACCAAGTGTGGTGTTGTGTTGTTGTTTAGTCGTGTCCAACTCTTCGTGACCCCATGGACCAGAGCACGCCAGGCACTCCTGTCTTCCACTGCCTCCCGCAGTTTGGTCAAACTCATGTTCGTAGCTTCAAGAACACTGTCCAACCATCTCGTCCTCTGTCGTCCCCTTCTCCCTGTGCCCTCCATCTTTCCCAACATCAGAGGCTTTTCCAGGGAGTCTTCTCTTCTCATGAGGTGTAGCAAAAGTCAAAGATTCCAAGTACCTCCTCCTAGTAAAGAAGTGCATAGGGAGAGGCGAAGGAATGTGCAAGGGCTCATTCATGTTGTGCTAAACTGTGGTTTTGAGTAATGTCCAAACACAGCCAATGGCTCTT
This sequence comes from Podarcis filfolensis, assembly GCF_964270895.1. NCBI lineage: Eukaryota > Metazoa > Chordata > Lepidosauria > Squamata > Lacertidae > Podarcis > Podarcis filfolensis. The sequence goes on from NC_139612.1 coordinate 30,222,791, forward strand.
CCAAATTCTTCCAAACCCTTCCCTATGCTGCTGCTTTCGATAACCTGCTTTTTGTCATTTAACATAGACTGGATCATTTTATTTTGCTTAATCATTTTAATGAGTCGGAAGACTGTTAATAAATCACACCACTGCCACCAAATGTATAACCACTTCAAGGTTTTATTACAATCAAGGGGTGCATAAATCCTGTTAAATAAATAACAACATATTCTATAAGTCAAGGGTCGCCAACTTGGCATCCATGGCTGCAGGGGCACCCTTGAGGTCTTCCTCGGAATCTGCAAAGCCCCTGAGCTGACCCACTCACTGCCCTCTTGGTGATGAATTGGTCACCTTTTTATCTTTTGAAAAGTACACGGAGTGGAATGAGGAGGTGGTTCAAAGAGTGGTCCTTTTTCACTCTCAGCTTTATGTGCTTTTCAAGGTTCAGATTAATTTTACTGGATCTAATGGACTGACTAAAAGTCTTTTTCAAGCAGAATATTTTAATTTCTAAAACAATATACAGAACAAACAATAAAGTAGCAGGCATGCTACTCCATGTAGCAATAATTTGCAGATTAATACATTAATTCTAAGAGAGATTTCTTTATCTCTCTCAGCAGTAGCAGGTAATACTTTCCAATGCCATTAATATTTTGGAAGCTCCTAAGACACAAGAGGAAGTAATCAGGAGCAACCTCCAGAGAAAGTATTTCGAGCTTGCAACAGATTTTACAAAAATCAAATTGATGAGGCAGGAAGGCTTATCTGTTTCTTATCAGCAGCTGGCAATCGTTTAAAATGCTATTCATTTAGATCTAAAATGCAAATTACAGCTTCCAACTGAAGTGCTGTCAGCTATTCTCTTTGATGCAAAGTAAAATTTTAAGCAAAGAAACATTTGTTTCTAAATTAACGATAGCTAGTTACAAAACTTTCAAGTTTCACCGATTTGTGTTTAAACATCATATGCCCATTACCTTTATATCTACAATTTCTTGCAAATACAAAGGCTGTGCTTCTAAGCGTATTTAAAGTTCCATTATGTTTAGGCTCAGGTTGTCGCCTTTTTGTGAATGATTGTGTGAATGTAGAATCTTGCCGATGGTTGTGACTTTTCTGCATTCAGAAGGCTTTGGCTGTATCACATGATCACTGTTCCAATGGAGTCACCCCCCACCTTGTGAACAGCAGACTTTTTTATTATTATTAAAAAAAAGTTGGATTTGAAGAAGCCACCAGCTGAGGCACTCTAATATATTAGAAGCTGATCTGGTCACTGGGAAAGTAAACGCAGAAGCTGTGTTTTGGCTAGAAGCCAAAGCTATTGTTCAGGATTTCAACTAAAAAGACCCCTTCTCCTGTATCCTCTCCCTCTGCAGGGTCACGTAGGGATAAAAAGAACTGTAAGGTGGTCTTCTCCCAGCAAGAACTGCGGAAGCGGCTGACACCTTTGCAATACCATGTTACTCAGGAGAAAGGGACTGAGAGGTAAGGTATGGCCATGTGGTCAATGAGAAACACAGACCGCTCCTCTTTCAATCTGCTGCTGTTTTTTCCTCAGCTGACAGCTTCAAGAAATTTAGCACTTGTTTACTAACTTATACAAATTAACACCACCAAACCAGACAGGAATTTGCGGCGGGGAGGGCAAGGTCACGGACTTCATAAATATAAAAGGAACGCTATTCTGTCCCTTAGCTTCTTCTTGGGGTCTGTTTTCAGTTTACTACAAAATGTGTGGAAGTAATGGCAGTTAAGAGAGTCTTTTGTTGTTGTTGTTTTGGGGGAGGAGGGTGGAGACACCACAGTAAGCAGAACCATAAGGGAAATAGCCCTGTGCCATTTAAAGGTGAAGTTTTGAAGGTGGTCATTGTATGTACAGACAGTTTGGCTGGGGGTCTGCGAGAGTAAGAAGGTAGCATATTTTCATTCCTTTTCCACTTTCTGTATTGAAGCACATGTGGAGAAAGTATTTATTGGCTCATTTGTGGCTGGAATGTCAAATATTTTCAATAACTGCCCTCACATGGCTTTAGACCTTGAAAGCAAGCTCTAAATCCTGGAGAAGGGTGGGGTGGGGGGGGAGACAAGAGAGCTAATTCCTAAGGCTCTCGCCGTGAATATAATTTATCTCAGCTGATTTCTAGAATGAGGAGGAGGTGGCAGTCACCTCGGTCAATGTCTAACCATTTTGCTGCATGCAGGTTTGATCCCCATTTGGCACAGTTGCATATTCCGGCAGAGTTGGACTAGATGATCCTCGGGGTACCTTTCAACTCTGCAATTCTATGATTCTCTGTTTCTTCTGACCATGGAGTTTAAAGTCAGGCCTGCTTCCGTTCCTATAGCAACAGTAGTAGTAGTAACAACGACAACAACAACAACAATAATTTATTTATACCCTCCCCATCTGGCTGATTTTCCCCATCCGCTCTGGGTGGCTCCCAACAGAATACTAAAAACACGATAAAAGATCAAACATTGAAAACTTCCCTAAACAGGGCTGCCTTCAGATGTCTTCTAAAAGTCAGATAGTTGTTTATTTCCTTGACATCTGGTGGGAGGCCGTTCCACAGGGCGGGCGCCACTACCGAGAAGGCCCTCTGCCTGGTTCCCTGTAACCTCACTTCTCGCAGGGAGGGAACCGCCAGAAGGCCCTTGGAGCTGGACCTCAGTGTCTGGGCAGAACTATGGGGGTGGAGACACTCCTTCAGGTATACTGGGCCGAGGCCGTTTAGGGCTTTAAAGGTCAGCACCAACACTTTGAATTGTCCTCGGAAACGTACCGGGAGCCAATGTAGGTCTTTCAGGACCGATGTTAATATGCAATCTTTCATTCTACTCCCATTTCCAAAAATCCTCCTTTGCCACATGTGGGGTCCTGTTTAATTGGCAACAGTCTTCCTGTCGGAGTTGCCTTTTTACTAGACTTTCTGAATGGGGATCACTGGCACTAGGTTGTCTGTACCCCCACAACAAACTGGTGGCGGTGTTTTCCTCCAGCTCAGTAGGCCTTCCAGGCAAGTCGTTTACTGTTGTGTAGAAGATTAGCAAAAATGATTTAGTGTGCACAAACAACCAGGGTTTAGGTCATTTTTTAAAAATCCTGTTTATAAAAAAATATATTGGACCCCCATAAAAAGGGTGAAAAGATAATAAAAACAAGCTGCAGAGCACATAGACTTTTTGTTGGAATAGCACAGCTGAATTGTATTAGTTGAATGACCTCCTAGCCTTTAAGATTGTTAACTTAGAAAAATATTCCCTTAAAGCAGTAATATTCCTTTTCAAATAAAAATATAGAGCTCACACAGCTTGAAATCATGGACCAGTTTTCTTCTCCTCCTTTTCTGTTTGATTCTCTTGGTAGTCCTGCTCAATCTCCCACAAAGATCTTGCACTACTGCATAGTTTAATGCAAAAGATCAAGACTATGATATGGAAATGTTGTTAAGATGTTTAGTATTGAGATTTATTTTAAAATTACCATAATGTTCAGGTGCAAAAAAAGAGAAAAGCGCTTGATCGAAAACGTCTAGCTACTTGTAAGCAATTCTGTACGTTGACATCTGAACAATACTTTCTTTTCATAAACAGGACACATTTATGTTGCTGTTCAGATTTTAATATGCACCTTTTTTGTTTCTGAAGAAAGAACAATAATTCGCAAACCATGAAGTACCATTTATATTGGAACATACCGTATTGGCCTGAATATAAGCCACACTTTCCCCCCAAATTCTGACTGTGAAAAGTTAACGTGCGGCTTAAATTCGCAGCCTTACAAAAATTGGCTTTTACAGTATTGCTGCTGAAACAGACATCTGGTAAAATGGAACGGGTGTGAGTGCAGGCGTAATTTTAAGGGAGCGGCTTATATTCAGGTATTGTCTTTTTTTCTCCCCCGCCCTTGAATTTTAAAGGTGTGGCTTATTTGTGGGTGCGGCTTATATTCGGGCCAATATGGTATAAGAGTTGAACATAACAATTTCAGTGTCAACGCAATGAGAGTTGCCTGTCTGGGTGTCATAATTTTGTTTGATATGCATTTTGTTGTAATGTTAATGAAATGAAGTTCTAACAAAAATTCTTTCAAAGCGTTAATTCTATAATGCAACTGCAAGCTATCACTCTACTTTGGAACACATTTTTAAAATAAAAGCCTGACTAGCTTTTCAGATACCTTTTAATTGCATAACTTTCTAAAGAAATGCCTGAAGTAACTGATATTAGAGATATTAGAGTTTGAAGTCTTGTTTTTTCTGTTCTATTTTACTCCAAGAAGACCCATTTATCTTAAATAGAACCCAATAAGGCAAACATGTATGTACAAAATATTTTTTTCAATGTGTTCCCATTAAGATCCCAAGATGAAATTTTGTAGGTAGATCTTAGAAATATTAAATAGGCAATACATTTTTTTTTAATTTAAAATTTTTTTTATTGTAACTTAAATTTAAAATTTAAAGTAAGTCCATCTTGTGGCATATCATATTAAAGTCCATGAAGTTCTGAAGAGATTGGTGTTTTTAGTTCTGACGTATCTCAATGCTGGGCTGAGCTTTTAAGGTTTTAGTGTAGTCCGACAAGGCCAAAATTGTCATTTTTTTGAAATTTCAAACCCTCATAACTCAAAAATGGGATGAGATAAAAAGCTAAAATTTTAGATTTAAACTTAGTTTTAATATTTAATATTAAGAAAATTGGATGACATGAGGTTATAAAGTTGGACAACTTGATATGAAATAACCTGTTTGCTAAAGTACTGTGTTGCTGTTTTGTTCTAGTGCCTTTGAAGGAGAATACACACATCACAAAGCTCATGGAATATACAAATGTGTTGTTTGTGGAACTCCTTTGTTCAAGTGAGTAAATTAAACATAGTTACAAAATAATGGTGGCTCTGGTTTTTTGAGTGTTACATATGTGCTATAGAGGTGGATGTTAAGGTACTGGTCTCATACTTCATACTGATCTCACTATGGCTGATGCGAGTTGTAGTCCACAATGTGTGGAGGACACCAGGTTGGGAAAAGCTGCCCTGAACAGAAGCAGCACAACTGAACTCCTTGTTGATGGAGAATCTCAATGGCTACGTCAAAACTCAACTGTAGCCCTTGCAAGTAAGACTCGTCTTGAATTCATAGTGGATCAAGGTTCACGCAGAGCAAATCAGCAGTGCAGACACTTTGTAATGGAACCAAAAACACTGGGCTTTATGTGAGCATAGACTAAAGGATGATATAAAAAGCATCAGTTCAGATGTTTGCCAATTCCTTACCATCATAAACAAGAATTTAAACCTATGTTGGAAGTTCATAGTCTAGCATTCATTACATTTCTCCACACAGAGTCAGGGTCATCATTACAACCTCTGCTATATTTGAAGAACCATCACAATTGTAAAATATGGGTAGCAGAATTTGGCTTCCTTCCCATCCCCTGAACTCCATGTTTCCGAGAGTTGCTGTTAATTTTTTGTTCTTTGCACCATTGTAGTCTGTAACTATGTCATCATGACCTGTGAACCAGCTATTTTTGCCAGGAAAGGGAGAATGGTTCTTCAGCACTAAGATTAACAAACTTCACCTTTAATAGATCTGATTTATGCTGCTTCATTACTGTGTGGCACGTAAGGTCAAGGAACACATGAATTTTGCTCTGCAGATGAAAGACCTGAGGTTTCTTGGTACACGTTTAAAATAGAATTCTACCCTTATCAGCAAGGAACCAGTGAAACTCAATCTCACTCTTCATTTAATTTGATCGTTCCAGCAACTTGAAAAGCTACAAGGTATTTAATTGTGACCACCACCACCACTTTTCTATAATGAAATGTGGCATAGTCTTAAAATTATTGCCCAGAAAAATACAGCTTTACATTTGCAAAAATGCAACTGAGTCATTTTGCTTAGGAAATTTACCCACATCTGAAGTGGGGGTAATCTTGGCTTTCCCTGTAATCTTCCTACAGGTAGTTGTGTTATGAGTCCCTGTTACAATAAAAAAAATGCTTTGTTTCCTAATGAATTGTTTTATAGAAACTTGCAGAAAGAGCCCTTTTCTTGCAGAAAGAGCCCTTTGCCTGAGCTTTGTAGCTGGTGGACTGGGGGAATTGCAGGACCTGAGATGCAGAGTGGGCCATGCCCCGGCCTGACTTGGGAGGGGAAAGTTTGATTTTATAGTTTTAACTGATTTTTATCTTTTATACCTTTGCAAACTGCTTAGAGACTATTGTAGCTGAATAGTATATAAATTGTTTAAACACACACACAGAGAGAGAGAGAGAGAGAGGGAAGCCTGACTATTTAAACCATCCATGCCCTGAGGATCAGGCAGTTAGGGGTTTCTTCTGCACCTCATTTGATGTGTCATTGTGGGGCATGGTTTTCACTTTTCGCAGGGCAGTGGACTGGGGTGGAGGTATGTGGTAGATCAGGCATAGGCAAACTCCGGCCCTCCAGATGTTTGGGACTACAATTCCCATCATTTCTGACCACTGCTCCTGTTAGCTGTGAATTGTAGTCCCAAACATCTGGAGGGCCGGAGTTTGCCTATGCCTGTGGCAGATGTCTAATTTAGCTAATTTAACTTTTATTTTCATCACAACTTGGCCTCTGGACTAGTGGTGAAGGAAGAGCCAGTTAGAAGTAGGACAGAAGAAATGTAACAGAATTCGGTAAGGGAATTTAGCAAAGCTAGGATAGGGCTGGCAGTGTCTATTTAATACTTAACTTGTTTACAAAATAACAAATATATATGAAAAACTGTGGTACAGTGCCATGCAATATTAAGCAGAACTACAATGCAGTGCAGTAAAATAACAAGTTTAACCCCCTCCGTTCACCAGCCCCGCCTACCTGCCAACCCCTCTTCCCTTTACACCTGACCAAACCCCTCTACCTTCATCCTTCATCTATTATCCCCTCAAAGTTTCCCTATGCATTTGATAAGAATGGGCAGAATCCAGCTGCCTTTTGTCTGCTCCCTACCACCTTGCCCACATGCTACCCCCTGCACAGGAGCTGCTTGCCACCAGGGGTGATAACTTGAAAAAAATATTTTTTTCGGGGGGGGGGGGTAAGCCCCGCCCCACATTATTGATCACATGATGTGGTGCATGCACACTATTTGAATGACAATGCCCATTAACTTTGGGGTCCCTGCCCCCCTCAAATATTTTATGGGGGGGCAAAGACCCCTCAGCCCCTAGGTGTTGGCTCCAATGCAAACCACCAGCCACCTTTCCCCATTGGCAGCCACCGGCTTTCTTTTGTATAAAGTATACAGGTATATACTAGCTTTCACAGCAGGATTAGCCCCTAAAACACTGCCTATGGTATCTGCCTATATACTAATAATGGCTCTATTAAGTTGTCACTCCTCATGTTGCAAGCGTGACAGCACTAGGTAGGCATATTTGTTTAGGAAATATCTGATACACAAATGGGAAATGAGGTAGCCTGATTTGAATCAAAATTGCCCTGCTTGTGGGAGAGCTTACAAACGAATTCTGCGGGGCTTGTACAGGAAAATGTCCTGTGGATTGTGCCCAAAAGAAACAAAAGTTGGCAGTAAGATTGCTGTCAGAATTCTTTTTTTATTATTATTATAAAAAATACACTATTTATACCCTCAGAGTAATGTGTGAAATTTATGGCCATATAGCAGGCTCACCGAGTTCTGTATACCCACTCACCCGTTCGTGGCCTTGAGCAGGCAATATTCTCTTTACTGGAAGGGTGTTCACTTGTAGTGGAGATTAATGCTTTGATTCATGCTGCTGGTGCACTATTCAGTACTATTAGAATATATTTTTGGCTGAAAATCTTTGCTTCTTTTCCCACCCTTTGAACATATTGAGGGTTTCTTAGTGGAACAAAGCAACCATTTTCCATATATACTGCCCCTTTTTTTCCCTTGGCTTTTCTGACTCTTTCCATCGCCATCTAATGACTTATTCCAGTTAACTTGAAGTTATGGGTTTTAAAAAATAAATTTATAGTGCTTTGCACTAATTTGTTTTTGGGTGGGGTATTTTTATGTTTAACACAGAACAGTTTGCAATTGTTGCTTTGGTGAAAGACCTGTACAACTCCCCAAAGCGCACCAATGTCTTCTTGTGGATTCAAGGAATCTGATATTTCCTACATGGCTTGGGTGCACTTCCATATATTCTATAGGGCAGGGGTGGGAAATCTGTGGCACCTCCAGGTTGTGGGTCTCCCATCAGCCCCAACCAGTATAGCTTGTGGTCAGGGATGTTGGGGGTTGTAGTTCAACAATATCTGTAGGGCCATAGATTCTCCATCAACACCTTACTAAATACGGCTACAGAAATAACAGGCTTTAGGAAGATTCCTACCAATCAGCACTTGGAACTTGCTGTGGCAGGGGGTGTGTGTGTGTGTGCGCGCGTGTGTGCGTGCACATATGTGTATAAACACACACACACACACACACACATCACTGATGGTTAATTTGTGATATAATTCTGGCTAGAGTATGCCCACTAATTGGTTTGAGAGTTAGATCTAGACAATGCTTCTTATAGCTGTTCCTTCGGATAGGACTTGTCATAGCGTTAATTCTGCTTGACAGCACTTCAGCAGCATCTTGAAAGCAATTACCCAACTTGCGTTTTCCCACAGCTGAATTGAGAGCTTCAAAGGCTTCTGAGTTTAGAACTATCATTAAGCTATATCTGAAACATGATGTTCCCACAAAGGCTAATTTCCCCTCTCTTCCCCACTCCTCCCCCTCATTATTAAATCTACAGCCTACTGAGTTCTTTTGTGGTATGCTAAACACATAAGATATCATGTAATAAACAGGCAAAATTGGTAGTATAGAATGGGCATGGTAATTGTATGTTTTGTGTGTACTAGTCTCTTGTTCTCTGGGATTTCCAGCCTTCCCTGTTCTTAAGGGAAACAACCATTTATTTACTGAGGAGACAGATTAACACGCACATTGATTAAAAACCGTCTTATGATGCTTTCCAAAGAAATAAATCTGACAAGTGTGATGATAGAGGATAAATGACATGGTGTTTGTAATTCTCACAATGTATTTCTTCTATTTTTAACTTTATGGAGAGGGGTTGTGGGTTTTTTGTGTGTTCTGTGATTATTGATCAAGGTTTCTAATGTAAAAATACACTGAAAATATGTTTAGGAACAAATGTGTTTACAGATGAGGTGCATTCATCTATAAGTTTGCTATTTGTACTTCAGTCATGGGTTTCTCATGACATAAACAGTTCTTTATCATTAAAGGATTCCCCCCCCCCCTTTCTCTCTCTATTTTAGATCAGAAACAAAGTTTGACTCCAATTCAGGTATGTTTCGGTTTACATTTTTATGTTGACTGTATGCTGTTTTCATGTTGTTCCCCAAAGAGTAATTTATCAGTTCAAGTGCAGTCTTAACTTTAAACAGTCTGGAACAAGCCAATCTTTTGAATAATCTCAGGTTTCAGATTGCCTTAAACAGTGCTATTATTGTGAATGGCAGTGCTTTTATTCCTTTCATAGCTTCAAGTCTCTTTAATTTTACTCTTTTATGTTAAAATGATTGCAAGGAAACCATGTCAGTTCTGCATTAGGTTTTGAATGATATAGCAGGCTGAGAGAAGTGGACTTTGGGAATATTGACTGTTTTAAAAGGATATTTTTCTTCCTGGAGGACAAAGCTATTTCACGGGCATGAAGTCTGAGCAGCCAATACATCAGGAAACAGGTTATTTGTCACCAAATTTTCATGACATGTCCATGTATACTTGCATGCCAGACAAGGCTATAGATTTCTCTCTAGGTGGTTAATTTAAATGTCTGTTTCTTTTAGATATATAAGAAATATTGATGTCATAGGCTCTAAAAAGCAAAACATTCCAAAAGTTAATTTAAATTGAGCAGGAGAAAGTATGCATTCTAGCAAACTGGCTGACTTTCTTAAATCAAGGGTGGTGGTAGAAGAATCTGAGTTGCATTTCCTTCAGCAAAGTTTAATGGTAAAATCTTCTTTCCTGCTGAGAAGTTGAAGTGGCTTCCCTATAATTAAAGCTCTCTGAATTCTTTGACAGAGGCTTTCCATTTAGATTTTTCAGTGATTCTGTTTAGCCTTACTATGAGAATTAACAGGCAGCAGCACCTTGATACAGTTTACTTGTGTCTACATATGTTAATTCAGAACTGAGAACACTGTGCTATATCCTATATACAATATGTAGAACAGACTTGCCCAGTTAAAACATTAAATCTTTGTAATGCTGCTGTAAATTCATTGCATTTTGTGCCCAAGGGGTGAGTTAGCGCTGCATAATAGCCCTTAATTATGGGAAGGATCCCTAGATCTGTGGAGATCTGAATCTTCAGCCATCACAAGAACTCTGGAATTCTGGAATATGGCTGTAGACCAGGGACAGGCATAGGCAAACTCGGCCCTCCAGATGTTTTGGGACTACAACTCCCATCATCCCTGACCACTGGTCCTGTTAGCTAGGGATGATGGGAGTTGTAGTCCCAAAACATCTGGAGGGCCGAGTTTGCCTATGCCTGACCTGGGATGTGGAAGAAGTCATGGCTCTCTTAAAGTTATTGAATTCTAACTCCCATGAGGCCCAGCCAGCATGGCCAATTGTTAGGGATGATAGGCACTGCAGTATCCAGAGGACCGCCAGTTCCCTACCCTTGATTGCCAAGCTTTGTAACCTTTAGTGTATATGTGCATATCTTACTGGGAAGTACACCTGAAACATAGCCATGCATCATTACCTGTTCTTGCATCCCCCTTCTTATAATTACGTGGTTGTAGTAGTAGCTGCTACAACATGGCTGTTTCCTTTGACATTAAGGTAATGAAGAAACCCCAGGGCAGGTGGGAGGAAGTGACAGTAGATGGAAGAGATGCCTAGTAGCTTCTTCAAACATGGCCTATGGTCTTCCATGATACTCAGCAGGGCACAGGGCCATCTTTGCCTGGGGGTGCAATGGGTGCGAGGCACCCGGGTGCCGAATTTTGGGGGGCTCCAGGGGCCCCCGCTGAAACCGCCTAAGCTCTTAACCTGTTATGAAATAATAAATAATTTTGATCAAGCTAGAAAAAATACATATATGCCTAGGTATTACTGAAATGTATACCTACTGTTTCACTGAAGGACTTTCGACTTTGTGTGCTCATTTACCCAAGACGCACTGCGCCAGCGGCGGCGCTTGTCGTTCACAACGGCGCCGTGCACGCGGAATTAACTCTTACATCAAAATATTATGTAACGTATTGTATTGAGCTGCTATGCGGCAGCGGGGGTCAGTGGCACCTTTGACACGACTGATGTTTCCCCTAAGTAGGTGCCTAAACAATACTTATAAGTTTAAGTGTGGTGGTGTTGTATACTTAAGTATAAGTGTATTGTAAATAAATGAGTAAATAAAAAAGTTTGTTTCTTTTTCCTCCCTTCTTTCGTAAACAAGAGATAAGGCGTAAGCGTGGTATCTGACATAAGCATAATGAAAGTTAATTTGGGGGCTAAACTAAATTTGGGGGCTCTGGTCGGATCTTTGCACCCCGGCGGTGCATATGTTGAAGACAGCGCTTGCAGGGCAGGTGGTATTGCAGTTGTTCTGGTGCCTCCACAATGTACAGGAAGAAGTGGGATGGAGACCACATTTAGGTTTTATCATAAGATATGGAATAAGCTGGATATATATATATATATATATATATATATATATATATATATATATTATACACACACGCACACACACACACACACACACACACACACACACACATATGCTTATTATCATTGACCTCAGAATTGTGTGAATATCCTAGCAGGTTTTCTCAACTCCTGGATAGAATATGACAATTTTGATGAATAAGTCTACTTGTTTTACTTTTTCTTGGGTCTGCTATTACAATTTCTAGCTCATTTAATTAAAGAGGCTCATTTCTTGAATACTGTTTTTGTTGCTCTGCTTCTGCACACTAGTCCAGAGCACACATTTTCTCCTTCCTTGGACAATTCCCTCTGTTGGAGAGGAAATGTATTTGGAAAAACCATTTATAAGGCACAAATAGCTTGATAATTTCTGTGATTTTTTTATTTTTTTGTGGTGAAAATAACATGAAGAATTACACAGATTTATTTCCTTGTAATAAAAGCAGAGTCTGGCATGCAGTTATGAAAGGACCAATTTATTAATTTCAACTACAAAATCTGGAAACCTCGTACAGGGCTGAAAGACTGAGGAAAACATTGTCTATGCAACATGAATTTGAACCGAACATTTAACTTCAAAGTGAAACAAAAATTTAAATTAATGTTTGATATTCATCATGCAAATGGCTATAACATCTGTACAGAAATGCACATTCTTCACTTTGATGGCCAGAAGTTTATTTACTTTAGTAACACTGTAATCTTTTGCTGAAAGAAATTCGCCACTCAATGTAGATACTCCTGTGTAAGAAAACAATTGTATTATTTTCTGTTTTTGAAACTTAGTGTCATAGAATAAACTGATGCATAGATTAAAATGTTGCACTATACTTTTAACTTTAAAGAGGTAAGAAATTGAACTAATCGGCATTTCATAAACAGCTGATTGAAGGGAAAGAGGTACTTCTATGGAAATCCAGCTTGCCTTGTGGGGAAAAGATTTAAGAGCACGAAGAGTAGTTGCTGGCAAGCAGGAATCATGCTAATATTCAATAATAATAATAATAATAATAATTTTATTTTTTATACTGGGCTGAGGCCGTTTAGGGTTTTAAAGGTCAGCAGCAACACTTTCAATTGTGCTCGGAAACGTACTGGGAGCCAATGTAGGTGTTTCAGGACTGGTGTTATGTGGTCTTGGCGGCCAATCCCAGTCACCAGTCTAGCTGCCACACTCTGGATTAATTGTAGTTTATGGGTCACTTTCAAAAGGACTGTGTCTCATATATATTGTACATATGATATTAATGCTTTATTATTTATTCCAGTAAAAGAGACGCGGGTGGCGCTGTGGGTTAAACCACAGAGCCTAGGACTTGCCAATCAGAAGGTCAGCGGTTCAAATCCCCATGACGGGGTGAGCTCCCGTTGCTTGATCCCTGCTCCTGCCAACCTAGCAGTTCGAAAGCACGTCAAAGTGCAAGTAGATAAATAGGTACCGCTCCGGTGGGAAGGTAAACAGTGTTTCCGTGTGCTGCTCTGGTTCGCCAGAAGCAGCTTAGTCATGCTGGCCACATGACCCGGAAGCTGTACGCCGGCTCCCTCGGCCAATAAAGCAAGATGAGCGCCACAACCCCAGAGTCGGTCACGACTGGACCTAATGGTCAGGGGTCCCTAACTATTTATTCCAGTAACATCTTTTGTCCAGTATTCTGCAGCTTACATAGGTTGGCTTCATATGTTTGGGTTTCCTTGTGAGTGATGAGAGAGATATCTTTCTTTAGTAGCATTATCTATCTCAAGTAATGTGCTCCAGCTTCCAGAGCCATTGTACAGTAGGGAGCGCATTGCTTCCAAAAGACCACAGTGGAGAAACAAGTGGTACAGTTCTTACAGTGGAGTCCTGTGTTTGTTTACTTGGATGTATGTCATATTGTTCCAAACTATGAAAGAAAATGTTTATTTAGTTTTTGATGACTGCATCTCTACTTGGATCAGAATTTCACTATGTTAATGATGATATATGCTTCTTCCTTCTTTGACGACCACTCATAGCTGAGTAAGATTGTCTTCCACGAACACAGTCTTAACGGTATATCCGTAGGTGACTGTAGAGGCCAATTCTGGATCCACATGTCCTTCCACAGTAGGTTGGCGGGCAGGAGTTGATCATGGTGAGGGTTTGCCAAATGTGCCTTTCTCTTAGCTTGTTTCTCTCTTTCGTCCTGAGTTCGAGTGTCTTCAAAGTCCATGACACCTTTGGTAAAGGCTGTTCTCCAGTTGGAGCTCCCGCAGGCCAGTGTTTCCCAGTTATCTGTGTTTATACTACTTTTTATAGGTTTGCCTTGAAACTTGAAACTTCTTTTGTTGGTCACCAGCATTAAGCTTTCCATTTTTAAGTTCAGAATAGAGTAGTTGCTTTGGAAGACAATAATCAGGAATCCAAACAACATGACCAGTCCAACGAAGTAGATGTTGAAGAACCATTGCTTCAGCACTGGTGATCTTTGCTTCTTCCAGTACACTGGTATTAGTTCACCCGTCTTCCCAAGTGAAGTTGTTGTGTAAGTTCAATTCCTCCCACTTTACAGACTTTTGCAGGTATCCCATCAGGTCCACTGGCTTTGTTGTTTTTCATTTGGTTTGTTGTTTTTCATTTGGTTTCATTTGGTTAATATGAACAGCTCTCCCAGATTTGGAGATCCTGCAAGCTCATCTCTAATTTGTTTTTGTGGAATTTGTGAGAGGACCTTGGCTTGAGTGTTCATTTGCACCTTGGTTTCCTCACTTGAAGCCTGTGTTGAGGTATAATCTTGATAGCCATCGTGATATGTATTAATTGGTGATCTGTCCAGCAGTTGTTGGCACTCGTCATAGCTCTGGTAAAGAGCACATTATGGCAATCTTCAGCTCAATTACATAGTCTAAGAGGTGCCAGTGGTTTAACCGAGGGTGCTTCCATGATATATGCAGAAGTATGCTCAAGTGAGTTCAGTGGGACTTACTGCAAAGTAAGTGTCCATAGGACTGCATTTTCGCTGTGGCATAAGTGCTTGTGAACTGGAGTGCACTTGGAGTTAACCTACATACAGGTGCAAAGGCCAGGAACTATACAGCATAGAAATAGGCTTGTGGTATTTCTGTGCAGAGTGTATTTTTATGCGAGATAAGAACAGAGTGACCCATTCACAACAGCAGTGCTTGGGACTGTTTCCATAATATTGTTATGAATAGATCACTCTGTTCTTAACTTGTAGATGTTTGGGCTCTACATAGAAATACGGCGTATCTCTTGTTATCCTTTGCATTTTTCTGTACCTGAAACCTTTTGTCTGAATCCCAGACATGACTACTTAGCCCTATTGTGTCCAGCGAGGCTTACTCTCAGACACATTGATCACACTGGCTACAACCTTCCTGCTTCACAATGGGTGCTTTTTTATACTCTCTTGTGTGACTGCAAAATTAATCTCCATACCTTTTTATGAAAAAGCAGGATCTTGTTCTGAGATCTGAGAGCTCAGGGTGGAATATATGGATAAAATTAACAATATAATATCCCAACCATCTCTTTATTGTTAGAACTAATAATGTCAGTTCTGGGATGCAGATGGGGATCTACCTTTAAACAAAAATGTGGCATGGATTGATAGGTTTCTTGAGGTCCCCAGCCCTTTCATGTATTTTTAGACAATAGGGATGTGTGGCATAAGGTGTGGAAATTTGAATCTTCAAGGCCTGTTTTGATTCTCGCATCTGGACAGGCTTGCAAGGTGTTTTGAAGGCCTTCTGTGAGAACTTTGCCTTGCTGGTGTTTGGAAATCAGGCATTTCCCCTGAAACAGATTGTCTTGATGGCTCCTCACCCTCTCCCCTGCGGAGATGTGGACTGTGTGTTACCTCTTCAGTAGTTTTATAGAGGGAATCCTACTGAGTGCACCTGGCATTTATGGACAATTACATCAGGGGCATGTGCAAACCTTTTGGTATGCTTGAGTTTTTCAAGGGATGGAAATGCACCACTCATTTTTAGTTTGTAGAGGAGCTTGTGCCTAAGAAATGATACCGTTTCCCATAGTGGAAACAAGTGTGCAAAAGAACTGAAGCCCAAGAAGAGAACCTTGAAAGATGGGCACTAACTTTGTGAGCATGTGAACAAAGACAAAAGTTTAGAAGATGGTTACATGTGGCTGGCATGGAGGTGCTTAAGAGATGGTACTGGGGCTAGGCCACTTAGTTCCTTCTGAGTCCCTTGTAGGACAGAGTTCTCTAGGGTGAAGGCTTATAAAGGAGAAACTTGAACACTAACAAATCACAATTTCCTTTGGAGCCCTTGCAAGTGGGTACAGAGTAAGTAAACTGAGGTTGTGAGCAAAATACAAAAATTGAGAACACCAAAAACTGAACATCAGTTCTAATTGGAGATTCCTCTAAAAGTGTGTGTCTGTGAGGTTGTAATTGGGGGTGGGGAGCACTGTTCTCTGGTGCATCTTTTGCCTTTTAAGGATACCTATTTATCTTTACCTATGATCCGCTTCCTTATTTGTAAATAATACAAACATTACAAAGGCACTAGAGCTCTGCAGTTGGACTTCTGGATTCTGCACACAGGTCTGATGCTGTCTCACCTTGTATGTTGTTTCTGAAGAACGTTAATTGCTCAGATAAGCCTTGGCGTCCAGCCCGCTTCGGCTGCACAGTTCTGCTGGGCTTCCGGACTTCAAAGGCCACATTCCAAAGGCTCTGAGCAAACGCAGAGTTTAACGAGCGGCAAGAGAAAGCTGCAAGCTCCAATGCGTTCTTCAGTGTGCTTAAATAAAATCCACTCAGGATATTAGCAGCTAGAAGCAGTTTTTATTTACAGCAGACTATCCATTGTCTATCACAGCGAACAGCATCGTGAAAAACGCGTCCTCTCTCCTCAAAAGCGAAAGTAGAGAGAAAGAACAAAGGCTGGAGACTCTCGGATATGACGTGTCTCCCCCCTCCTCCCAATTTGTAGGCAGGGCGTACACTCTGAGCTGTTTAACCCTGTAAGCTCAGGTTCTCCTCACACCCCCCTCTCGCTCTGCACTACTGTGGGGAAAGTAGGTACAGAACTTACCCCCAACTCCAAACCACCACAAAACTCCCCATGACGCTGGAAGCTTAAAGGTTTGGTAAATCCATCGGCCAAGTTATTGTGACTGGCACAATACTTCAGCCGAATCAAACCTGACTGAACACTCTGACACACATTTTGGAAGCGTATGTCCAGATGCTTGGTTCTGGCCTTAAATTGCGCAGATTCAGCCAATTTCAAACAAGGTTGATTGTCTTCCCAAACCGTGATGGGCAAGCTACAATCCCCATAGATCTCTTGCACCAAGCATCTATAGAACTCTAGTTCCTGACACAAATCAGACAGTGCACTGAATTCAGCCTCAGTAGAAGACAGCGCAATGAGACTTTGCTTCCGGGACTTCCACCCAATTAGTGACTTCCCAAACTTTACCACTAACCCAGACACAGACTTGCGGTCCTGCAAATTTGCCCAGTCACTGTCCGCATAGCATGTGAGCTTTGCCTCACCTTCAGCTGGCAGCTTAAGACAGAAGTCTTTGGTATGCTGCAGGTAGCGCAGTACCCGCTTGATACTGTGCCAAGCACTCACACTGGGCTTTGACGCTTCCCTACTTAGCAGGTTGGTAGCAAAGGCAATGTCTGGTCTGCTCCATTGGGACAGATACAACAGACTACCTAGAGCTGACTGAAAGAGCTCAGCATTCTCAAACTCGGCACTTTCTGCTTGCTGGTTATCTTTCACAAAGTTCGTCTCTATGGGTGTCCGAACTCCTGCACAATCGGACATTCTGAACTTCTCAAGCAACTGCTCAATCTTGCCTTTCTGACTGAGCAAGAAGCTACCATCCTCAGTTCTCACTATCTTCACGCCTAGGTAGATCTTTACTGCACCCAGGTTCTTGAGCTGAAACCGTTTCCCAAGCTCTTTGGCAAACTTCTGCACCTGTTTGTCTGCCTTTCCAATGTGGATGATGTCATCAACAAAAAATAACACCAATTCCTGTGTGTCTCCTGATCCTCTAAGGAACAGGCAACTGTCAGCAAGACTCTTCCTGAAACCTAGCTTCTCCAAAGCTTCATTCAGGCACAAGTTCCAATTCCTGGCCGACTGCTTCAGGCCGTAAATTGACTTGTGAAGTTTCCACACAGTACCTTGCTCATTGCCCTCAAACCCTGGAGGAGGAAGCATGTACAAATCCTCCTGGAGGTCTGAGTTCAAGTAAGCAACGTCCACATCAAAATGATGCACCAGCAACCCTCTCTGTGCAGCAATGGCCAAGAGCAAACGTAGAGATTCACTCCTACAGGTGGGAGCATACGTTTCCGTATAATGCAACCCCCTGCGCTGCGTGAATCCTCTTACCACTAATCTGGCCTTATACTGCAGTTCTCCTGTCGCTGTGGGCTTAAGACGGTAAACCCAGCGGCTACCCACGGCCCGGTTTCCCACCGGCAATTTCGTGAGGGAGAACACACCTAGAGACTCCATTGAGTTCATTTCCTTCTGCATCGCCTCATGCCATTTCCTGGCTTCTTCCTGAGGCAGTTTCTGAACATCCTCAAAACTCTCGGGTTCACACTGTGCCATTCCGACCCACACGCTAGTGACGGCAAACCTTTCAGGAGGTTTCCCCTTGGTCGTCCGAGCTGAACGGCGCAGCACTACTTCAGGAACCCCCTCTGACCCACTGGGGCCAGCCAGAATGTCCTTGGCATAAGAGAGCTCCCCCTCTGACTTACTGCGCCTTCTGGACTTCTCAGCCGAACCTGTGGGGGAAGATGGAGCACTGCGTTGCTCAATCTTCACAACCTTGGGAGAAGTTCTCCCCTCTGCCTGCACTGGGTCTGAACTCTGAGCCTCAGTAGCAGGTTCAACCTCTTCCTCTCCTTCATCGGCAGAGTCAAGCAGACTCTCTGACAGGATGTCAGGGTTCCCATGTATCCTTGCCCAGCCACTCTGCTCACAGAATTCAGCACTGTTGCTGAGCAGAATTCTGGACTGATTCCCTGACGGATAAGCAAACCTCCACCCCTTAGTCCCTGGCTCATACCCACAGAAAATCATCTTTTGGGACTTGGGTTCACCTTTCTTGCGTTTGGCCTTTGGTATGAGGACCCAAGCCTCACAGCCAAAAACGCGGAAGTAGTGCACTTTCGGCTTCTTTCTGTGCAGCAAGAAGTACGGTGTGTCACCTACCACTGAATTGAACGACCTGTTCAGAATACAGTTGGCCGTTCGCCAAGCCTCCCCCCAAAAGCGCTGTGGGAGCCCGGCATCAAACAAAAGAGCTGCGGACATCTCCCCTAGAGTCCTGTTCCATCTTTCCGCAATCCCGTTCTGTTGGGGAGAGTGCGGAGAGGACAATCTGTGTTGAATCCCCTTTTTGCGGAAGAAACTTTGCAGTGCAGACCCAGTGAACTCCCCACCGTGATCGCTCTGAAAGTTTTGCACCCGTGTGGAAAACTGCAGTTCCACAGCCGCAATCCAGTCTTTGATTAGCGGCGCAGCTTCATTTTTGTGTCGGATCGTGAAGGTCCAGGAATTCCGTGTATGGTCATCAATCAGAACCAGCGCATAATTGGCTCTGCCCATACTGGTCACAGACATCGGACCTGACAAATCTGCATGAATTAATTGAAAAGCCCTAGTGGTCACCCTCTCAGATCTTGGGTATGTGCACGTTTTCACCTTTGCGGACTTGCACGCTCTGCAATCTAGAAACTTAGCACATGATTTCATTTTGCACCCTTGCGTACACTCTGGGATCTTCTTCACTGACCCCCAGGACACGTGACCCATGCGTCGGTGCCATAAGTGAGCACACGCATCATGAACTGGAACGTTGGCACACTGTGCTCGAGCCACCTCCGTGTCACCTGTACCTGCAAAAGAAGCATCTATCACAAACAGCCTGTCTTTACATTCAACACTGACTAGTGGCTATCCATTCCTAGAAATAGAACACCTATTGTTCTCAAAACACACTTTGTAGTTCTCAGCAAGAAGGGCGCTGACAGACAGCAACGCGCACGACAGTCCTGGAACAACAAAAGCTTGGATCGAATCCTGTAAGAAAGAACAAAACAGTGAGCCAGTCTGCGTGAGTGGGTGTCGAGTCCCATCTGCTAAACAGACAGTCTTCCCAGAAGTTACAGAGGTGCAGTTCTCCAGGAATCCTGCAGATGGCACCAAATGATGGGAAGCTCCACTGTCTATGACAAAAGTCAGCACAGCATCCTGTTGACAACTCTTGACTACAGCCATAGAGGCTGCCAAATGTTTATGTTCAGTGTCTCTGCCAGCTGCCTTCGGCTTGCCTTTCCCACGCTTTGAAGAAGAGCCCTTTATCTGGTTGCTACGGGAGAGGGCCTTCGGCTGTTCCTGTGCCTCCACTGGACATTCCTTCACCAGATGGGAGGGGGAGCCACAGCGATAACAGCGGCGACGCGTAGCAACAGCACTCACAGCTCCCTCTTCAGCCATTTCTGCGTTCCCAGCACCCCCACCTTTGGGTGCACAGCTTGGGCCTGCACGCTCCCCAGCACTCTGGTTGCAGGCCTCAACATCACACGGCCCCTCGGAGACAAAGCAGCTACTCCCAGCTGTAACTTCAGGAACATGGCCAGCAGCCCCCTCTGGGCTCTCAGCTTCCTCCCTGCTCTTGGCTTTCTCCCGGCCCTGGGCTCCTGCTGAGCTTTCACACAGACTCCTCAGCACCTGCCAGGCGGCCTGAGCCGACTCAACGCCCTCCAGGTGGGGCAACAGCAAAGCGTCCACGCTTGCTCTCAACATGCAGAGCTCTCTGTGCATTCTTTGCTCTCTATCTTCCAGCAAAGCAGCCTCCAAGTCTGCTGCGTCATCTTCAGCAGCAATTGGCATGGGTGGGGCCGGCTCCTTTTGGGCTATACTCCAGAGCCCTGTGGCCAAAAACCACCCCCTTACTCTCCTAACCCAGATATCCCAGGACTGGGTTGTGAGCTTTTCAAACGGGACATCATAAAAGTCCTGGAGCTCAGCCATCTCCTCCCCCAGTGCCCCCTTGGGGCCTTGGAGTACTCACACGCACCAAACCGGCTCCGAGGATAGGCCTCCGGCGTCCCTTTGCAGCACACAGCTTGCAGCCAGCCTCCCTGCTTTCTCCCAGGCAAAGCCTCAAAGCAGGACTTTTTTTCTTCTGGCAGCAAAAACAGCAGCTTCTCCTAATTGCAGTTACTGTCTCCCATAACCTGAAGAATGTTAATTGCTCAGATAAGCCTTGGCGTCCAGCCCGCTTCGGCTGCGCAGTTCTGCTGGGCTTCTGGACTTCAAAGGCCACATTCCAAAGGCTCTGAGCAAACGCAGTTTAACGAGCGGCAAGAGAAAGCTGCAAGCTCCAATGCGTTCTTCAGTGTGCTTAAATAAAATCCACTCAGGATATTAGCAGCTAGAAGCAGTTTTTATTTACAGCAGACTATCCATTGTCTATCACAGCGAACAGCATCGTGAAAAACACGTCCTCTCTCCTCAAAAGCGAAAGTAGAGAGAAAGAACAAAGGCTGGAGACTCTCGGATATGACGTGTCTCCCCCCTCCTCCCAATTTGTAGGCAGGGCGTACACTCTGAGCTGTTTAACCCTGTAAGCTCAGGTTCTCCTCACAGTTTCTTTATATTGGAAAACCTTATTTAATGAGTAAAGGAAGTGAAGATAATGGACACTGATGGGTGAAATCTAAAGACCTTTTGGTAACTGTGATGTGTTTAACTGTGGTTTGAATTAAACAGTCTTCTTCCAGATGCTGATACTCACAACATTTCTGACAGTTAACTATACATCACACATTCTCATGTCTATTTAATCTAAACATTACTGTTTTAAGGAGAGTCCAGAATAAACCACAGTGCCGGAAGCAAAGTAACAATCTAGCACCTCCACCCTTAACACATTTATTTGCAAGCAATTCACACTGATTTCATTGGGATCCATTTCCAGGTAATTGTGCTCAGAATCTCAGCCTAATGTGATATGGACTTCAGTTCAATGCTCAGTGTAACCTGGTTCTCATTCATGGGGTCTCCCACTTGAGGCAGCAGGTGGGGGCTCATATGGCCAAATACTGCTGCATAAAAACTTGCCTCGATGGTCAGGAGCCCTTTCAGCCAGAAACCTTTGAGCTGAAAGACCTAAGGACAGTTCACTTTGAGCCAGATTCTCCTGGTGCAATGCCAAGGGTCTCATTTTTTCTAGTGCTTGCTTGCCAGCATATGAAATGCACCAGGCAGGAATTGAAAGAGGGGCTTTGAGTCCTCTTCTAAAGCTCTTCAGGAAGGGGGCAGAGCCTGGGAGGGGGTAGTCAGGCCCAGGAATAAGGATCCCTTGAAGCTAAGAACATGTTGGAACTAGTCATGTGCTCTGTGTGATCTGTCCAGAGTACTGAAGGACTCGCTGTAGATTTTCCTTTCCCTTCAGTTTAAAGATTATTAATCTCGACATGTAGATCCTGGCTGTTTTTTTGCCTGCTTTTCATTTCTGCTCCAGACGGTTCTTTTGGACTGCTTCCTGCCAACTCTTCCCGGTCTTGGCAGGCTAGGACACTCCTTAACATCTAGCATTTTTGTTTTCTGAGAATCATGTAAACCCTCACCCTGACTGCAGTCAGAAGTAGTCCAGCAGACACATAGGTTTGCTACTTCAGTGAGAGTTAAACTTTACTAAGGAAAAGTCTAGAGACAGTTTTATAAATGATGGTGTTTTAAATTATTCCAGGTGAATAAAGCTAGATGTGATTTTGAGGATCCTTGTTTCACAGCTCTTTAAATTTATTTTAAAAGTAGGCCTTGAAGCAACACCACGGCACCAGGTGTTTTTCCCCCTATCCCATTTTCCTGATCTGAATTTGGCCCAGTACATTGTGGAAAACTGCACAGGAGAAAATACTTTTGACTCTGCCCTTAGCAGCATGGCCCTGCTGTTCCAGAGGGGAGGACGTGGACCAACAGATTCACATTACAAGGAAGGGGATTCCTGCTAAACACTGGGAAGAACTTTCTGGTGGCAAGAGCCATTTGACAGTGGAACAGACCCCCTCAGAAGGTGACACTCTCCTTTTTAAGCAGTGGTTGTATGGCCATCTGTCAGGGATTCTGTCACTGTGATTTCTGCATTCCAGGGAGTTGGACTCGGTGACCCTTGGTGTACCTTGCAACTCTACAATTCTGTAACTTTGGGGATCCCACGATCCCACTTCTTAAAGAAAGTTTAAAAGGAAAAAAAATCCACTTATGGGTTTCTAGCGTCTCATACAGTTGGTCCTGAGTTTCTAATCTGAGATCCACTATCAAATTAATTAAGATTCAGAACACCAAATGGAAACTCAAAATTTAAATATCCAAAGTTTTGTGAGGGGATTAGAAAACAAGCACATTCCTAGATGATATAGAAGCATATTTCTATCACATTCGTACACTACTTAAGTGTCCTTGTCTTTTTGTGTGTCAGCAGTTGGGGATTAATTTTGCATTGGCTTCAGAAGCCATACAGTAGCCAAAGAAAAGCCTATGACATGACACTTCTAACCTTTGATTACGTGGCTTCTGCTCTCCTGGATTTCTGAGCAAGCGTGCGAGTGCTAACTTCATCTTTCATTATTGCAAATAATTGCATCATTCTGTTTATAGCACAGGTGCTATGCAGCAGCTACTGCATGGCTCCCAGGTTACCTGATTCCACCATTTGTATGATCTTTTTCTGTGCATGGATCAATGAGTAGTTTCTCAGGCAGTCTTGGCACTGTTTTAGGCTGTAATCCTAATCCCGTTTACCCGGGAGTAAATCCCATTGAATTCAATTGGATTTACTTCTAAGCAGACATGGTTTGGATTCCACTCTTAGTTGTCACATTTTATTGGCAGTTGGAATTTACAGTTATTATATTTTTTGTTGTAGTCCAGCTTAGGATCATGAACTGATGAAGGGTGAAACAGAAAGGGAAGCAATAACAACAATAATTTATACTTAATTGGACGCAGGACATCTTCCCTATAATTCAGTTATGCTACCAGTTTTACCACCATCACAAATAAACTCCCTGAATCGAAAAGCTACCAAGGGTGGAAGTTTCCTTGTGAAAGAGATAAAGGCCAATGAAAAGTGGCTCAGGTTGGTCTGATTTCCTGCTGTATTTCAATTCTTGCTCCCCTGCACTAAATTCATCAACCTCCTTTCCTAGCGACAATAGCTCATTAGATTAGTTGAGTATTCATGGAGATTTTCATCTTCTGAGTCATACAACTCTTTTATTCCCTAAAGAATTTATTGTGTAAGAAAGGAATTTCATGTCTTTGTAGTTTTAGCTGGGTTTGTTGAAGCAGTTTCTGAAGTTTTCTTGTAATACCTGGGGAGCCAGGTCACAGATTTACTCCCGTTTCTCAAGAAAATTGATCCCTTTTGGTGCCTCTCCCATGGTGGTTTTATTCAGATATTTTCTTAATCTTTTTAACCTCTTCCTTTCAATAACATCTTCACTTGGCTGCTTAGCGTGTTTCCCAGAAGCTAGATGTGCATATTTTAGTTTAATTCTTTGAATGAACCAAAGTCATTTACTATTAGTATGTGGCTTCCAGGCTTGTCCCATCAGGTTTCCATCACTCACTTGTTATATAAGAGAAAGCTAAAGTTACAACTATATTGGCCCATTTAGCAAATGGTGAAGAATGCTTTTATGCCCATTATGTACACTCTTTTTCTCTTTCATGACATTTTTCAGGGAGGGGGGAAGCAGATAAAATTCAGATAGGTCAGAATACCAGAATTTTAGTGTGTTTTTCTTTGCAAGGCTGAGTGATTTGAGGATGATACATCTTGACATGTGAGTTCCGGAAATGTATGGAGTGATTGTAATGTGAGCAAGGCTGGCTTATGCAAGGAATTTTTCATGGATGTATATCTCCGGTTGTATAAGGTGACTGCACTTAGCTGTTATTAGTTATCAGTTGTGTGATATATTTGAACATCCTTGAGTTTGAGATGATCATGCTACAGGTAACAATATTTCCAGATGTACTTTTAACCCTCTGTTGAAAGTGCCGATAGAAAAATTTACTGTATCAATCTGGTTTGGGGCTCAAATATACCCCAAGAAAGCCATAAAAATAAAATAACTGAGGGAAGATATTAAGCATGATACCATATGCAAGAATGATAGTATGCCTTTGCTGAAAAATGTCATTTTCCAGCAAAACAAAAGGGGGAAAAATAATTGGGTCAACTGTATCTCACTTACAAGAACAGGGTGTGATCCCATGGGTTATCAAAAACATATTATAGCCTTAACATACATATAACATAACAGTTACATAAGTATAACTGCAATAATCATGACTTGCAAATTACTTGTAAGAAAAATAACAAAGCTCACAGACCTTGCAACCAACCATACTGTTCAAGTCACTAACACACAATTACCACACTTCACAACTGCATGAGTAGGAGATACAAAATAGGTTGAATGAAGCACGTCATTGCAGCCATTTTCTGTCACGGAGATGATATCCTGACTGATGGTCTACTGGTGATCAGTTGTTTTATTCTGTTCAGAAGCCTGGAGGCCACTAATATATAACCCAGTGCAAATGCTGGCAATTAGCTGATTGTCCAGGCTTGCAGAGCGCTATAGATCATTGTGATGTCAGGTGACTGACGGTTGTGTGGCCCGCCCACCTGTCAAACCTGACCTGTTTGGGAGATAAGGATCCCTTCTGCCGGCCAGCTAGACCCACTTTCACACCCCTGTTTCACACAGATCATTTTGTGCAAAGTAAAAGGTAGCCTTTCCCCCTACTCCCATTCCAATACTTGGATGAAAGGCTGCTTTTGACTCTTAAAGAGCAGGCAGACTGTGTTATCTCTGATCTTAAAATGTCTCTCCTACTGGTTTTTGTTTTTTTACAAGCAAAGGAATTTTATCTCCTGATCAAATTAGGAGATAAAGCTGTAGGTGCTGGCAGGCCACTTTCTGCAGCTTGCTGGGCCAGATCCAGCTGCCCCTGGACTGAAACCTTCCATGTTGTACATACCTGCATTCTCAGTAGATATTTCCAGGAAAAATCTAAGTCATCTGGGGCCAGAGAGCTTTAGGGAACAACTTCTCCCATATAAATCCTTCGTACAATAAGATCATATGATGGGGCCCTAGTCAGAATTCACCAAAAGTTTGGGCCTGATGTATACATACATGTGGGACGCGGGTGGCGCTGTGGGTTAAACCGCAGAGCCTAGGACTTGCCGATCAGAAGGTTGGCGGTTCGAATCCCCGTGACGGGGTGAGCTCCCGTTGCTCAGTCCCTGCTCCTGCCAACCTAGCAGTTCGAAAGCACATCAAAGTGCAAGTAGATAAATAGGTACCGCTCTGGCAGGAAGGTAAACGGCGCTTCCGTGAGCTGCTCTGGTTCGCCAGAAGTGTCTTAGTTATGCTGGCCACATGACCCAGAAGTTATACGCCGGCTCCCTCAGCCAAGAAAGCGAGATGAGTGCCGCAACCCCAGAGTCAGCCACGAATGGACCTAATGGTCAGGGGTCCCTTTACCTTTATATATACATGCAACGAAATATAGTGGTTCACGCTGCAAGGTGATTCATTGGGCTGCGTTGTTTCAGATGGTAGATAGAAGTTCACATTTCTTTTCAGAGCTCCTCTATATTAAATAATCCTCTCAAGTAGAAAGCTAGCATGGCAATCAAAATATTAGGCTATAATCTTTCTCCCTCATGAGCTATTCTTCAATTGTAGGGAGTTTCCTATGTGGAACAGCATCAAGGGGTGTATCTGCCGCCTTGGTATATGCCATTCTTCCACTGCAAATCTAGACTTAGCCACAGGTAGTGGTAATAAGGATCAGAGTATCCTTGTGGTGGCGGCTTCATCCCTGAGCAATTCCCTCTGAAAAAAGAAAACAGTGAAAGCTGTGTTGTGTGGGGTGGCTTACTATATCAGGAGTACTGTATTTTGTGCATGCGGCTGCTACATGTTCTATTTGTTTTTAATTGATACCCTATCTTTTATGTGTATATGTGTGCGTATTTAAACAGTTTAAGTTATTTTATACGTCTTTGATGGATCTGCTTTCAGAACAAAAGGCAGGTTTTTAAGGTTGGTTTTTTAAAAAAATCCATGTGGAATTTTCATTCTCCTGTTTACACTTTTTTACAGATTCCTCTTTGAGTAGCCTCTTATAAGAGACTAATATTACTTGAATCAGATACAAACTGAAATGTTTGAATCTGGGAATGGTATTACATACAAGTCTAGTGTTAATTTCTTATTTTTCATGGTTAATGTTAAAAAAAATCAGCTGAACCAAAAGCAGTTAAAACAACTTCAGTTGCAACAGATAATGTTCCGTTTCTTGAAGCTGCAGTTTAGTGGTGATCTATCTTTAAAAACCTACATTGGCCTGGATAAATTGATTTTCTTTCCCTATCAGCAGGTGGAGACAGGAACATAGACAACGCACATCAGTCTTTTTATAGCATGCGTGCTAGCTTTCGTTTAAAAATGTAGGCAGTTGCCACCAGATGGAAGCAGCTCCATGCTAGCTATTTTGAGATTTTTCTAAAGCTTCCAGATTATGCTACATAAATTGCTCCTTTACCTAAATTCTGCTAAGCCCTTCATGTGAATACAAGTTGTTTATTTGAACAAGTCCATCATGGGAATGGGTAACCAGCATTGTATGTGATAACTCACTTTTGGAATCCCTTCTCTGAAGTGATACTGGGGCCATTACTACATAACTCTGTAGAAACTCTTCTGTACATTTTCATTTTCTTCACTCCTTCAGGGTAAGAACAGAAAAATGGATAAGATTTTTAAAAGCTTGATGATGTTTCATGTTTGACAATGGAAAAGAAACTGGGGAAAGAAATGTTCCTCCTTGCTTTGACCTCTAGAAGTAATCCAACTGCCGTAGATAAAGTTATACAATCTTCTTGAATAATTAGTGCAGAAAATTTATCCATTATTTTTTACACTATTATCATGTGAAGTGGCTTTTTCTTAGTCCCCTCATGATAGCCACCTTCTGTATTGCAAGTAGCAATGACTCATTTTCTTAATTTTTAATTAATGTGGTTGACTTCCATAATCAATCTTGACTACAGATGTCATCATCTACTAATCTCCCTTGTTAATTTTTGGGAACCACATTTGCTGAACTGTTAAACAAAAATAGACAACACTAGGGTTGCCATACGACAGGAATTTCCTGGACATAGCCGGTATTTGGTCGTCGGAAACAGTGTCCAGGCAGAAATCACTTAAATGTCCGGGAAAATACAGGCGCATGGCCACTTTAACCTTTTGAAATACAGTGGTACCTCGGGTTAAGAACTTAATTCATTCTGGAGGTCCGTTCTTAACTTGAAACTGTTCTTAACCTGAGGTACCACTTTAGCTAATGGCGCCTCCCACTGCCGCTGTGCGATTTCTGTTCTCCTGAAGCAAAGTTCTTAACCCAAGGTACTATTTCTACAGACTCTAGCGGAGTCTGTAACCTGAAGCATCTGTAACCTGAAGCGTCTGTAACCCAAGGTACCTGAAATATACTCAGAGTCGCAAAGTGATTTCATGCTCTTTATTCAGCTCATAGTGGTGAGGAGGAATGAATGAATGTCCCCTCAAAGTATCTGCTTTATATACATTATTTACACAATGGGCTGCACGTGATTGGCTAATTCCGGAATTCTACTGTAAGCCAATCAGGTTGTGGATTCACGTCTATCTGGAGCATGATTGGGTGGTTCCTGCCAACCAATCATACTGCTGTATTGTTCTAGGACCAATCAGACTGCTGCCTTTTGGATCCTATTGTTCTAGGACCAATCAGACTGCTGCAGTTTGGATCCTATTCAACTCAGTACATAACAGTACCACTGTATGGCAACCATTAATTGTTGGTTAATTGTTATTAAGGGTGTTGGTGGTAGTATGATTAGCAGGCAACATTGTCCATTGTATAGACACTCACTACTTTTGTTTCTTTATCATCTATCATCACCACACTTAAGAATTCGTTGGGCTAACAATTCTTACTCAGTTTGCATGTTTTTGTCTCTGATGCTTAGAATTCAATTTGAGATTGCAAAGGTGTGCACATATGCTTGAAATGATTCCCATGGAACTCACTGGGACTGCCTTCTGAATAAAAATGTAATGGGCCACTTGGCCTAGGACCCAGCTAACACAAAGTATACCCCAAACTCAGCCCCTTCCCCTTTCCCCCTAGCTACCACCAGACAAGGAGTCAAATATTTCCACAAGGCTTCCCCTTATCAATCGGTTTCCAAATATCCCTGTGATTTCTCTAAGTAGCGAGTTCTATAGCTTCTACATGTTATATATCCCTATTACATGAGGAGTACAAAGAGAAAAGTAGCTGCTTCTTTAAAATTGCACAGGGTTCTCTGGGACAAAAGGCACTGGAAATCAAGATTGTCTCTGCTAAATTAGAGGACAGTTGGAGAGTAAAGAAAACAGCATTTGAGAAGCTATATTTTTTGAGTTAGATGGGTTTCAAGTGATGAATCCATGTATTCTAAATGCTTTCCCTTTGAATCAGTATGGCTAAGAAGTGCTTGACTTTGGCTACTGCATACACCTAGTGGCTGTGCCGTGTGATGGCAACATGCAAAAGAATCTAAGGTTGCATTTATGTGAATGAGAAATTTACTTACAAAATTAGGTTTGTCATTGATTTGATTTAAATGATAGGATTTCATGTTTCACATGTGTTGTGTTGATAGGGTAGTGTAGACTAAGACTTAAATATCTGCAGAGGGTCCTATAGATGGTGTTTTAATATGGACAATATTAACTATAGAAGCTGCTGCAGTTTTATAGCATCCTGGAGCTAGTGAGTAATTCATTAAAAAAAAATAAACACGGGCAGCGTGACAGGTTTTGTTTTGTTTTTCAGTTGAACTGCTTTTTGGGATAGTAACAAAACTATTATTCAACACTGAATGTTTTTGGATTGAGGTTACCAGGTCACCAGTAAATTTTTAAAAACTATTTCATACATTTTTGAATGGCACTTCAAAATTACAGCTTAGGGTTATACTTCTACACAGTGCCATTGGGATCCTTTGATATTTATGACCTACAACTGACTTATATTTTAAGTTCTATTTTCAAAAATCTTCCCTGTGATTTAAAGTAACACAAGAGATAAAACAGAAGGGGACGAGGCGAATATGATGCTTTCGCAGAAATGAAGCGGGTTCACCCTAAGCTGTAAAGTATGTAATTAATGGCAGAAACTTCACTGGCAAGATACAGTGGTACCTCAGGTTAAGTACTTAATTCGTTCTGGAGGTCTGTTCTTAACCTGAAACTTGTTCTTAACCTGAAGCACCACTTTAGCTAATGGGCCATCGGAGCACAATTTCTGTTCTCATCCTGAAGCAAAGTTCTTAACCTGAGGTAATATTTCTGGATTAGCGGAGTCTGTAACCTGAAGCGTATGTAACATGAAGCATATGTAACCCGAGGTACCACTGTATTCCCTCCCAACAACAGGATTAGTGCATTTGTATAATAAATAGAAGTTAATATATTGGGGTGAACATAATTTTACTGTCACCAGTTCTGATACATTTTGAAGACTGGCAGATGCTGGTAGAGTTTATTAAATATATTATAATTGTGATAGTATTATACGTATTGATGTGTTTAACCTCTGAAAAGAATCAGAGGATATTTTCATTCCCCAAGGGTGTCTAAATTGCTCTTGTCAATCTCACTTTTCTGAGCAAACCACATGTAAAATCTTGCATTTTTAAGTCCCTTTTAAAACAAGTGTTATCCTACTGAGAACTGAGCCAAAGAAATGAATCCTGACAAACTATTTTTGTTAGATCTCTTAGCACATTCATCAGAAAGGGAAGTGAAGAAAGAAATATAATCCCTACAGTTTTTATTTCCTTATTATTGAAAGGAGAGAGAGAGAGAAATGGGATTTCCTCATAAAGTTTGAGATTCAGAAATGTAGCTAAAATTTATGCAGGTTGTCCCCGCTCCCCACAAGTACAATTCCCAATTTTGCCTCCTTGTGCTGCTTCCAATGTTGTCAATTCATCTCCAGACATAAACTACCTTCATGTTCTTAGTCTGAAACCTCTCAAGGCGATTACTTTGCAGCATATTTTCCAGTGGTAGCCATTGACAGTGCTGTTGCTGGAGAGATTAAGAACCTTGTTAGATCAGAGCAAAGGCGTCTCTAGCCCACCATCCTATTTCCTGCAGTGATCAACCAAATACCTTTGAGGAGCCAGCAAAGAGGACAGGGACTGATGGATCACCTTTTTCTGTTTGATGCCAGACAGTTCCATCCCATTTTGTTGCTGGTTGTTTTTTTTAAAAGCTATACAAAAAAGTCATGAACTTATGAAGGTCTTTGAGGATCCCATGGAGGAGGCAACAGTTATGTGCTCTCACTTGTGTTAGGTCATATTTACTTCATGACTTGTTCCACTTATCTAGCACGCTTCTTCAGCAAACCACGAGTCATCTCACAGATGAGCAGGCAAGCAAGCCATGGTTTGTTTCTCCCAAAGCTTATTTTGTTTTCTAGCTACTCTTCTTGACTTGTGTTTTTGTAGCCTGACAAACAGTTGTGGCCAGGTGGTAAAACAAACCATTGTTAAGCAAGGCTGTTGGGTTTGGACATAATGCCAAACCATAGTTTTTAAAAAAGCTATGGTTCATAAGACAACAACAAACATCATGGTTTGTTGCCATAAAACAAACATTGATTAACCTGCTGGACTGAGTTTGAATATCAGTGCTTTCCTCACTAAATGTACTGGAAAATAGATTCACAATGAGACAGATTACGTTTATATGGTCAATATGGATTCACTATTCTATATTTCCAAGCTATAATGCAGTCCATGCCTTGAAAGAGCAGTTGCCTTACTGACAAAGAAACTGAATAAGAAATAGAAAATGAAATAATTTTTTTTGCAGTGGAGTATTTTCTGATAGTTCAGTATATTTTTTCAGCTGATTTCATGTTCATAATGTGGATGGGGTAATATATATATATTTCTTTATGCCTTTGCAGGGGACAAAAGTAAGAGGCTACAAGTAAGGGGAATGAGCAATTGATTATCAGTATCAGAACTGGAAAGAAACTCATCCATCTTCTAGTTCTTTTGAACAATATAACTTTTCCCATAAGACAGAGATTGCTCCAGTCTTTTCATTTCAGCCTTTGAAGTTTGCCTCTTGTTGTGTGGTGAAGGATGTTCTCTTTGAGGATTTCTTCAGCACTGAACTAGTCTTCCTCCCCAAATGATAAAGGCATTCTTCTTCCAAAGTGCTGTTGTCAGTTTATAGCAATAAAGTACTGGTCCAAACCAGAAGCAATTATTAGGGATACTTTATCCTCCTGGAAGATGTGAATGTTTGTGGAAGATTATGTTCTCTGGCTCCTTTCCATTGGCTTGGCAGGAATAGAGGAATCTTTAGAGTTTATGTTTCAAGATGTTTTGTGTTGTCCAGTCATTTTGGTCTGCATCTTCTTCAGAGAGCCCAGATGACCCTGCTCTTCTCATTCTGATGTAATTGGTAGATACTCTTAGGCTATGATCCTAAATAATTAGTTTTACGCAGCTGGGTAAGAATGAGGCACAGTCTTTCCATTAGTTTCTACACATGGGCTATATTGACGCCCCAGTGAGATTTTTTGGTCTTATAACACTCTGCATGGAAGTGGCTGGAAGATATGAAACTTAATTTAGTGTGTTTCTTTATTCAAGTTTTTTTTTATGAGTCCTTTTAAAATACACTCAGTTTTTCATCTTGTTTTAACTTGGTTTCAATTACATCTGAAACAAATTGTATTCAACCTATGTTGAGATCTTTTGATGACTTTTGCACCATTTTGCTTTAAAATATTTTTAAAAATTAAGCACATCTGCAAAATACTTGTCTCTGAAAGCAGCCCCTCCCCTTTGTCTTTTGTATGGCATAATTTCATGAAGTCATTAGCGGCATGCTTTCAGGAAATAGTGGAGACTGGATAAGAGAGTTTGATTAACATTTTTCTAATGTAATATGATTGCAGGCTCTGAGTGTATACCGTATTTTTCGACCCATTGGACGCTCCGTCCCATAGGACGCACCTAATTTTTTTGGGGGGGAAATAAAGGAAATTTCCCCCCTTTATTTCCCCCCCAAAACCAGGTCGGGGAACAGCGGGATGGCGGCGCTGCGCCTCCCCGCTGTCCCCCGAGCTTGTGGGGCTGGCCGATGTCTGCCCAGCGCGCGGGGCGCTCTGCTTCAGGGCATCCCGCGCGCCGGGCGGCAGGTTGCTATCCGCAGCGTGGGGAGCCCTGCGGGAACTCCCGCAGGGCTCCCCACACTGCAAATGTCTGCCCAGCGCGCGGGGCGCTTTGCTTCAGGGCATCTTGCGCGCCGGGCGGCAGGCTGCTATCCGCAGCGTGGGGAACCCCGCGGGAACTCCCGCAGGGCTCCCCACGCTGCGGATGTGTGCCTGGCGCGCCAGGCGCTCTGCTTCAGGGCACCATGCGCGCCGGGTGGCAGGCTGCTATCCGCAGCGTGGGGAGCCCCGCGGGAACTCTCGCAGGCTCCCCAGGCTTGCTGATAGCTTCCTGAAGCCTGGAGAGCGAGAGGGGTCGGTGCGCACCGACCCCTCTCGCTCTCCAAGCTTCAGTGAAAGCCTGTATTCGCCCCATAGGGTGCACACAGATTTCCCCTTCATTTTTGGAGGGGAAAAAGTGCGTCCTATAGGGTGAAAAATACGGTATGTATATATATATATATATGTATGTATATACCGTATTTTTCGCCCTATAGGACGCATATATATATGAATGATTGGATTATATCTTTTTTTAAAAAAGTCATCTCATTTTCCCAAGGCCTTCTACTTCCTCAGTGGAATTTCTCTTCCCACTCCTCTCCTTGTGTGCCCCCTAGCCCCTCAATCTTCAGAAGGGGAAGCCCAAAATCGATTGAGGGAGCATGGGGGGAGGAGAGAGAGAGAAAGATCCATTGAGCAAGCAAAAGTCCTTGTGTGAATAGGACAACCTTGCTGGATACAAACCCTAAAGGCTGATCCACACATCCCCTTTCCCCCTGCCCAGAAAGCACAGGCCCATGTGGTTTTCCGCTTGTCCCGTGCTTTCTAGGCACAGGTCTGAGCAGTTTTCAGTCCCGTTCCCCCCCACTGCTTTCCCCTGGAAAAGCTGCTCTTTAGTGCTGATTCAGAGCAAACGTCAATCTATGGAAAACCCAATTGACATTTGCTCCAATTCAGCGGTAAATAGTGTGTTTTTCCCTGGGGAAAGTGGGAGGACAAGCAGAAGTCTGGCTGATCCTTCAGTCTTTGCTGCCTTGACAGCAATCAACTACTTTAGAAAACAAGGAACTTTGCTGACTTCCCACTCTGCTTGGAAGTACCAGTTGGAAACTGCACTGGATCAATTCTTCATCTGATTCATTGGACCTCGAATGAACTTTACATCCTGAGACTATTTGGAAATAGTAGGTCTTTGCTTAGTACAACTATGATCTGCTCAAATTTAATTTGTTCTCCTCAGTGTTCTTATTGACAAGGAGTTGCTTTTATAGTAGGGATGGGAAAACAGTAGCCCTTCGTGTCTTGTTGAACTCCAATTCCCATCAGGACCAGGCAGCATGACCAATAGCCAGGGATGATAAGAACTGTAATCCAACAACATCTGGAAGGCAGAAGGTCCCCAGTCCTGTTTCAAAGCATTAACCTTAGCGTGACACAATAGCAGTAGGTGGAGATGGTTGTAGAGATTCTCTGATACAAGATCCAAGTGTTCCTACTTTCTGGGGTAAAGCTGGTTTTACACATTTTAATACCAGAAAGAAAATGTCAGAATGGCTCATCCACTGCTTTTAAAAGTGGAAGAGGTCTTTAAACACACACACACACACACACACACACACACACACACACACACACACCAAGGAAAATTAGGCCCTTCTGTAATTTGCTTGCAACTTATTAATTTAGCTCCATGATAAAGGGACCTGTTAACTTCCTATTTTAGGTTTACGCTTGTCAAGAAATTCAAAATTTCTTGAATTTGGGGAATGTTCTACTGCAGCCTTCCCCAACTTCCAGATGTTTTGGACTATATTTCCCACTGTCCCATACTACTTTCCAGATTTGGAGAAAACTGTTCTATTGGACAGAGTGTATTAGTACACATTGTAGATTTGCACATTTTCAGGTTGCATAGGATTCTGTAGGAAAAAAAGAAGACTATATTTGCAACTTGGAAACTTGCTGCTTTACCTTGCCAGCCAACGGACGTTATCATCTAGAGCTTGTTAGATCACTGACAATCCTATTTGTGATTGAAACTTTCAAAATCCTATCTGATGCAGAAATTATCACAGGTTGTTGCTGCTATTGTTCATCCTTTTGTTTTTTTCCAGGTTGGCCTTCATTCTATGATGTGATGGCTTC
Source organism: Podarcis filfolensis (assembly GCF_964270895.1). NCBI lineage: Eukaryota > Metazoa > Chordata > Lepidosauria > Squamata > Lacertidae > Podarcis > Podarcis filfolensis. Next base: position 30,258,008 of record NC_139612.1, read on the forward strand.
TGACAGAATTACATTCACTGATGACTACTCCTACGGGATGCACAGGGTTGAGACAAGCTGCAGTCAGGTCAGTTCAGACACAAAGAGGTCATTCTCATGTTAAAAGGTTGCCGAAACCGTAGTGCGTGTAGTTTCTTTACATCTGAAGTTCTGCAAAATTCTTAGTTGCCAAAAAGGCTCATTAGGATTGCATGATGAGCCACAGGCATGACAGCTGGTGGATAAAAACGAAAGTCAAAGTGCTAATGAGAATCTGTATTGTTATCTAGGTTAAGCATTATTTAACAGAGCATGTATAAATGACATCAGAGGCTGTAGCCTACAGAAATGGTCTTCCAGGAAGGCATCTCTTCAAAGTTCACCTCTGAACTCTGTTCTCTTAAGCCTAAATGCAGATAGTCTAGACGAACATTGAATTGACTCTATATCTGCAGATTGCATCACAGAGCATTTGCTGAGGATCACTAGTGACAATGGTCAGGGTATCTTTCTGGCCACCTCTATGTCCCATCTGCCCAAATAAGCAAGTGAATAATAATACCAGACACTTGTCAGTTTCCCATTATCTTTCTCGTTCCGTCTCCTTTCATTCTTTGTCATCACCAGCCTTCTGTTGCCTTAATGGCTCAGTCCTAACTAACTTATCAGGGGAGAAGGGTTGTTGACCTGGCAGTTAGTGGAGGAAACGCTTGGCTAACCTGCAGCTAGTTTCTTCCACCGAGAATGCACCAGTTTTAATCAGAACTTAAAGTCTGATCTCCTGCTTTGTTTGCTTTAGACCAACTGGGAATCTGGAAGAAAATTGGGATAAATGAGCTCTCTGAATAAGCAAGGGGCCAACATATTGTGTGGCCACTTTCAATTACTCTTTCCAGAAGGGTTTTTTGGGGGGAAGAACTTTCAATCTGCTGCAAAACAGTGTTCAATAGGTTAGCGCCCAGCTATATCTAGATTGAAATGTTATCTGAGATCCAAGCCATAGTTGTATTTGTATTCAGTGGTATACTGCACTTAAACAGGTAAACTTTTAATCATACAGTGGTACCTCAGGTTAAGAACTTAATTCGTTCAAGAGGTCAGTTCTTAACCCGAAACTGTTCTTAACCTGAAGCACCACTTTAGCTAATGGGCTGCCGCTGTACGATTTCTGTTCTCATCCTGAAGCAAAGTTCTTAACCTGAGGTAATATTTCTGGGTTAGCGGAGTATGTAACCTGAAGCGTGTGTAACCTGAAGCGTATGTAACCTGAGGTACCACTGTATTTGTATTAATGTCACTTTATAATTAGATGTTTGCCTGTTTCTGGGATTTGTATTTTGCCTTTCACTGCAAACAAGTCCCGAGGCAGCTCACAATAATATCAAGTAGTAAATTATACTAAAACTTTTGTTACTTTTAACACAAAAAGCCCTTTAGTGATAGCATATATTTATTGAAGATCTCTGGAATTTCTGCTGCTGTTCTGCATTTGCTATTTTTATTATATTTTCTGTTTCTGGTTTTATGCTGTATTACGTTTTATGGTTCTGTTATATTATTTGCATATATGGCTTGCAGCTTTTATTGTAAGCCACCCAGAGAACTTTTTTTTTTATGGAGGAGGGGGGCTTGAAATACAACAAATAAGTAAATAAATAAAATACAGTATTAACAACCGGTGAATAAAAGCAGCATACCAGTATATGTGGCTTGTGTCCTCCCCATAGTCATTACCACACCATACAATGCATCCATTATTCAGTCATTTATTCCCATCTCCATGAATCTAACAATATGAATCATACATCCAGCTGCAAAATGCTATTGTTTTATTACAAATCAGAATTGCATTGGGAGTTTACTTGGTTAAAGCGGAGAGCAAAATCCTTTTATTTTATTTTTTCCCCTTTTAGGGGTGGGGGGCAGAATCCAGCAGATGAAAGAATTAAGTACACTTCCCATAAACATTCCAACACCTGTTTTGCTCCTGTGCGAACATCTTCCTTTGGAATGTCATTGATTTAGGATACAAATAAGTGCTTTGGAAGAAAATTGCCTCCCTATAAAACAAAAGCATCCTAAATATTGTCTGTGAAACAGCTTTCATGGTTTTGTTAGAAATACATCACTGTGGAAATATGAGAAAAGTCAAATATTTGTGACAAGAAAATGTTAATTGCAGGTGCACTTAGGGAGTAATATTAAATTGGTTGCACATTCTTCCTTCCTTTCCTATTCAAGGGCTATTTCCCTTGGAGACCTCTGCAGCTATTACATTGTACCTGTAGAAGCCAATAACACTGTTTAATCACAAAAAAATGGGTTGCACATTGATGTGCTATGACTAAATCACTGGCAACCATCTGCACAGATCTTTCTTTATATCATAGTAATGGGATTATTGTGTGTATAGTCAGGAACTCTGAGAGTTGAAATACTCAGTTCTCAGTTGGCAGACAGCTAATTTCCATGTCCAAACCGGCATGTACAACGTGGTTTGAGAACTGAATTCAGAATATGGCACAGTAGTCATATGCTTGTCTTACCAAACCACTGTTCAGCTCCTGTCTGGCAGCTTAGCAGTGGCACAGTAAGTGTGGGAGAACAGTAAGTGTGGGAGAACTTGCACACTACACACTCATTGAGATATTCACACAAATACATGTGCAGAATTCTCTGCAGTTCCAGATCCACTCAGCCCATGTCTACAGTATGCCACTAGGGTTGTATGAGTTGAGCAGTGACACAATTATCGCTCCTGTCAGTCAGTCCAGTTTGCAATCTCTCTATTTTCCTGCTTATGGTAAAGGCTGAAATTTTTGCAAACTCTCAGTATGGTAGTCAACTAAGGTTTACTCAGGGTAAGGGTAAAGGGACCCCTGACCATTGGGTCCAGTCGTGACCGACTCTGGGGTTGCACCGCTCATCTTGCTTTATTGGCCGAGGGAGCCAGCGTACAGCTTCCGGGTCATGTGGCCAGCATGACTAAGCAGCTTCTGGCAAACCAGAGCAGCGCACGGAAACGCCGTTTACCTTCCCAGAGCGGTACCTATTTATCTTCCCAGAGCGGTACCTATTTATCTACTTGCACTTTGACGTGCTTTCGAACTGCAAGGTTGGCAGGAGCAGGGACAGAGCAACGGAAGCTCACCCTGTTGCGGGGATTCGAACCGCCGACCTTCTGATCGGCAAGTCCTAGGCTCTGTGGTTTAACCCACAGCGCCACCTGCGTCCCCTTTACTCAAGGTAGACCTATTGAAATGACAGAACATGGCTAACTTAACTCCATTAATAGCATTGGGTCTGCTCTGAGTAAAACTTAGTTGAATAGCACTCTGCAGCCCATTTTACATGAATTATCCACCACCATGGTGCAGACCTAAAGTTGTAGCTGCTTGGAGAGCTGTAATGTATGAGCCCACTGCCCCATCCACACAGCTTCTCTTGAACATAGTGGTGCATTGGTGTATGTATATGCGTGTAGTGTAGTGTAGTGTAGTGTAGTGTAGTGTAGTGTAGTGTAGTGTAGTGTAGTATCCTGTGTTCCATGATCACCCCTGGGAAGCTGCATGTTCTGGTCCTCCCTCCATGCAGCTGGGACTACAAGACCTCTCTTTGCATACGAGATTTTAGCAAGTATGAACTGAGCCTTCAGCGGAATTCCAGTGTGAAAATTCTTTTTTGTGTGGGCTACAAACGCAATTGATATAAGGCTGACCATTACGATGAGGCATCGCATTTCCGGGTTGATCAAGCTGATCAAGTTGAAGCGGGCTGATGCAAAGAGTTATTTGGAAAAACTTATTCTTTTAAGAGGGAAAGCTAAATTGGTCAGGCATCCAATTGCTGCTTAACTTCTTTCACATTGGAGTGTCAGAAGAAAATTACGGTCATTAACTTTCTGCAAGGAAATGTAGGTGTAGTAGAGTGAAACCACACTTCATACATGTGTAATTGTCTGCCATTTCAGAAATTCCCTTCTGTTGTGATTCTTGCTTTGTTTCTTTATTCCTGATTGATCACTTGTTTGCCCTGGAATCATCCTGTGGTATCTTCAGTATTTTAAGTTTGCTTCACAGTGTCATGTTACTGGAGTTCAAAGGCCCTGGAGGGAAAATGACTCGGATAACAACACCTGGGAACTCTCTTCTAAGAATTTGCTTACAGATGTACAAGGTGTTTCCCCCCAACATGAGTCACAGAAGCATTAATAAGTATTTGTAACCTGAAAGTTACATGTTTGATTAGACAAATTCTTTTTGCCTAGCATGTGTACATAATTCTTTGGATTCTTCTTTCATGACCTGAGCTGACATCAAAAGCTGTTAAAAAGTTTTTGCTACAAGGAAAAGATAAAGCCCGTGCAAACTTGCTCCTTTCTGGCCTTGTAGGCTCACTCTTGCTCCCGCCTTTTATTTCAGTTGCCAGTCTTTTTTTTAAAAATGTTTAAACAATTTTATTATGAAGAATTCAAATCATTAAACACATTTGCATGCATACACGCACACACCCTTCAATATTGTGTGAATTCAATTAAAATTAAACACATAATTCAGTATGCTCAGTCTTAAACACCAATCATCAAAATCTTTCTACCTTTGCTTTTTTTAAAGATTATGACCAATACTGATGCATTTACTTGAACAAAATGGGCAGACCACCTCAGTTTTATCTGAATTGAGCTTCAGATTGTTGGCTCTCATCCAATCCATTACCGAGGCAAAACAATGGTCCAGCACATCCACTGCCTCACCTGCAGATGTAAAGGAGAAGCAGAGCTGTGTGTCATCAGCATATTGTGGACAATGTACTCCAAAATGCTGAATGACCCCACTCAGCAGTTTCATGCAGATGTCAACTTGGTTGGCCTAATAAAGGTATTGCTATAATAAATATTTTGGATTTTTTCCCCAAGAGTGTTTAATCAGAATATGTTGTTCAGGCCTCAACCTGCCTTTTGGCATGTTCAGGTTTTGATACCACAACTTAGCATTGGTACATCACATGCTTTGGTGACCCTAAGCCCTGCGTGATAAGCACATTCTCTTTTCAGATGTTGGCATCAAACTGTACATGTCTGAAGACCATTTGTAGAAACCAAACTTCTCTTGGATGACAGCTTATATTTTCACATTACTAGCAACTGGAAAAAAGGCAGTGGTTGACCCTCAAATGCTTTACCTCCTGATTAAATTTAAACTTCAAAACGAAGCCCGTATCTGTGACTCTCAAAGAGAAGCCCATATACTATTACAGGTTGTTGTAAGTGTTTTCATTATGCTTATTGATACTTACTAATGAATACAAATTATGCTCTTCTATTTCAGTGTGGTGCTCACCTTGGACATATTTTTGACGATGGGCCTCGTCCATCTGGCAAACGATACTGCATAAATTCAGCTTCATTGTCTTTTGAGTCTGCAGACAAGAATCATGCTGAAGAAGGAAGCATGAGTGCGAATTCTGCCCAACCAGACAAGACAGAGCTGTAGAAGGAAGATAGTTTCTCACAAAGCTTATTTTCCTAGATGACTCTTAAAGAATGTTATTCTAAATTGCCTTCTACCTTATATGTTAAAAAAAAACACAAAACCTTTTAGGGATATTCTGCACTATCCGTTTTTTTTTTGTGTGTATCAAAATGAGGCCTTGTGTGTGCCAATGTATTTTTGTTATATAATCACACTTAAATAATTGTCAACTTATATGCAGTGGGGAACCTCATAACAAAAGGGTATTTAGCACTATGGGTTATTAATCTCCACTTAGTGCTTTGTTAAAATAGGTTTGAATAAAATCCCTCCTCCTTTCTGAGGGAGCAGGCTGTAGTTCATTCATTGCAGAACTGTACTGTATATACAGCAGTCTCCTAATATCTCATTACTTCAGTGATTTTGCTCTGATTTACATGATATGTGTACTCGACCATCTTTCCATTTGACACATCACCCAACCTCCATTATGGAAGTGTGTGTTAGTTAAAGAGCGGTGGGTCATATCCAGCCCATCCTTTTGCTGTGATAGGGCCAGCTGGAGTGGATAGCAGGCCTTTGCCCCTGAGTCTGTTCCTCCAAGTTGCGATGAGTATTTAAATGAATGTGGATGGAAAGCTGTTTGTTTTAACCAGTAGCAACCAGCACTTTTACAGGCCTGGTCTATCAGCCAGAAGTAGGTGAAAGCGAATAGTAGGTCACTTGTTTTACTATGCCCCTAATGAGGGTCCTGCAAAAACAAAACATCAACGAGCCAAAGAGGATTCACAGTGTAGCATGGACTAGTTGTTTTGTGGGTCGCGCCTTGGAGCATGCAGTAATGTTGCTAATTACTGCTCCGCTTTCAGGTTTTGTCCTGGGAAAGTGAATACCTCATTGAAGAGGTACAAACTTCCCTACAATTCCCCCTTACAATGTTTGGACAGGCATTAGAAGGGATGCAGTTCCCTTTCTTTCAAGCAGTTTCAATGTGCAATTATAAGCACCAAGTGGCTGTGCCTTCTCATGTGCAAATTTACAGCAGTGTGCTGCTTGAAGAACAACCTTACTATTTTCCAGCTTGCATGTGTGCTCAGTCTTATTTTCTGAGCGCATGTATGTACAGGAAATGCACAAAGCCGACAACCAAAACATTAAGAAATGCAGCAAGAAGTAGACATGTCCACGAAGACTGAAGAGTTTTAAATGGAAACTTGTCCCAAGGCCTTTAGTGAGATCAGATTAGACATTTTTAAGCCTTCTAAAGATATGACCATCTACTCTGTGCTGAAACTTCCTTTTTTACACTGCAAGAAAACGGTCTATAGGTAGTGTGCGTGCATATATATATATATATATATATATATATGGTTGAAGCAGAGAATAGCTGCTTTTTCTAAACCCGATACAAGTACTGTACTGTTTAAGATAATTTTGTTGTAGAATATTCAATTTCAATATCAATAGCAAACATACTACCTGACATATCTAACACCGAAGCCCTGTACAATAGGTTGAAATTACTACCTTTATAGCCTTATAGCTCAAAAGCGAGAGAAAAAACTTGTTTGCTAATATAATTGAAGAATAGACAGATGTAGAACTTCAGAATGCAACCATATGCATAAGAGAACAATCTTATTAGCATCACTGTTCATGTATGCAATTATGTACTTTCCAGTTTGTGCAGTCCTTCCTTTACAATGGCAGAGAACTTTCTATGCTTCATGTCATTCTTTTGCTTATTTCCCTCTCCCAAAGGGCTGTTCTTATTCCTTGCCTTTGTTGGAAGAGAAGTGAGTTTTCTCCTATCACATTTTCTGCCATAAATCTCTAATATGCAACATTTGTAAAAATGTGGAGCCTACATGCATTTTGCTTTTCAGATCTCTGCTGTAGTTAAGGGTTATCGAGTTTCAGCATATTTCTGTCTTGCATTAAAGAAATATATTACTAAAACTTCAATGAGCAATAATGCCAGCTGTCCATCGGTAGATTTATATTTGCAGGATATGGAATGCAATGAACTGAATCAATATGGGTAGGTGTATGTGATCTGTAAGAGTGGAACACTGTTAGCAGAAGAAAGCCATTGTTCTTTCTCTGTACGGAACACTGGGCAACATTTTTCACTATTAATGCTAGTAGGGGATATAAGTATGACTGGTATTGCAAAACTCAAATGCAGGTCATCTTGTTTATGTCCTTGGCAGAGGATCTCAGAAGGTGAGCACAATAAATAAGCAGGGAGCCCGTTGCTTGGACTTCATTCTTTGTATTGTATGGGTGCGTGCAACTACTGAATGCAAATTATATAAGAACAGAGAACTGTATTTTATAGTATCCAGTCTATATTATATAGAGATTTGCAGAGCTTAATATATAAATATCAAAAGATACTTGGAAAAAAGAGAAAAATAAAAGTATTTTATTCATTTTGGAAAAAAAATTGAACTTTTCCTCAGAATTATGGTTTGCTTTTGAGACAATAGTGTTGGATTTTTCAACGAAGGGTATCTTTTAATATATTTCTTGTACGCTGGGTATATAATAAAGTTAATTTATAAATAAATGCCTCTGTTTTTAATGGTTATGATATTGTGCCTGCAGCTGCATTGTGCCCCAGCCCTTTTCCTCACCTGTCAGTAGCGGTGACACATCAACATTTGAGCTCCAGCATCCTTTCCAAGATGAATAGGTGGAGCAAAGGGATAAAGCACACCCAAATTCCCTGCATGTGGTTATGACCCTGGGAAAATATTTTCAAGGATTCAGATATAACTTAGGGGAGGGAGCACTGACAGAAGTACTCAGCCTCCACCTTAGCAAAAAGACAGAAAGAAAAAGATCTTAGCTTTTTGTGTATGTTATTGTGTTCTTTGGGTCCGTTCCATAAAGATAGCGCATTGCTTATTAAAAGGAAGTCTTGCCAAAGAAGTTCTAAACTACAGCTGAATAATTTGGCTGGAGATGTTTTCTTGCGGATTGGTGTCTAGGGAAACAGATTTGGAATGCCCTATTGTTTGCAGATAAGCTCAGTTTGAGAAATCAGCAACACAAAAATTGGGTGAAAAGGGAGCTTTGTGGTGGTCTCAACTCAGCTGTCATGTTGACATTCCCTGAGAACTGCTGGTGCATCCATTAAGTTGTTGATTGTCAAATATTAGGAGGACTATCGAGGGGCAGTGGGTGCAACCGATGATGGGGATGCCAGGAGGCAGTCTCGCTTTTGTGTTGTGGTACAACTTCTTATTAACAGTTCTTGCACAGGAGATACTGGAGCATGCTTGCCTCTATTGACAAAGAATCTTTATACAACCCTTTGTGCTTCATACATGCTGTTTAAAAAGAACATAATTGCATGTCCATATTATGAGAAACTCTGCAGCTATGCACAGCAGATAGAGTTGTTTCCAGCTATATTATACCCAGAGTATACCCATTGAAATTCATAGACCTAGGTTAGTAATGGCCATTATTTTCAAAGGATCTGCTCCTAGTGGAACTACAATTGGATATAACCCAAAAAGGAGTATTCAACTGTTGTGTCCTGTGTCAGCACACTGATTTCCATTTGCAGAATGGGACCCCCCTCTTCTCCCCGCCCCCAACATGCCCTGCAACCTACCCAAATCTGTTCCATGGGGTTGGTGGAACCCCCAGAACAAATGATAAGGGGATGGGGGGGCGGGACTTCCATTATACAAGAAGAAATCCTTGTACTGGCAGAATTAGAGACAGCACTATGATAGATGGTTCCACCCATAGAGTATGCACTTGCTATATTTGTGGGAAGCAACCATGTAAATTTCTGAATGCACAATCCAATAATTCTGACCAGGGATTTTAAAGGAAATGCATTTGAGGTTGATCCGTCTGATCACCTCTTTCAACAGCCTGAAACCTTGGTTGTTACCTGACTAGTTTTCAGAAGCAACAAGCTTTATCTTATGAGATAAAATCTCTTCTGCCTATTTTTCCCTAAGAGGATACTTTTTATCATGGATTAAAAACCCCAAAACGGGCCTTCAGACAATGCCCCTGCCGCCCCCCCCCCCACTTCACTGGAATTGTAGAAGTGATAAAGTGGAGTTTATTGTAGGGTTACCAGACGCCTCCATTTCCTGGGGACAGTCCCCGGATTTGTGAATAAGTCCCCGGACAAATTCCATCCCCGGAATGTCCCCGGGAAACGCAGCAGTGGCAGTCTCAGCAGCCCGGAGCAGTTGGCTCTGGCTGGCTTCAGGAGCTGCTTGGAAGTCCCCATATGATGGCGGTGCAGGGGCTCTAAGATGCAGCTTCTGGGCTGCCTCCACCTTCCCTGACCCCAGCAACTAAGCTGTGCAGGGAGGCTTCATGCTGCCCATCAGAGGAGCCTCCCAACTCCCACGTGCGTGGAAGCAGGAGCGGGGCAGGGATCTCTCAGTTAGGCAACAGGAAGCCTCCCTTCCCAGCTGAGGGATCCCTGCCCCCTCCTGCTTGCACGCAAGTAGGAGTTGGGATGGGGCTGCTCCAAAAGACAGTATGAAGCCTCGCTTCCCAGCTGAGGGATCCCTGCCCCCTCCTGCTTGCACGCAAGTAGGAGTTGGGATGGGGCTGCTCCAAAAGACAGTATGAAGCCTCGCTTCCCAGCTGAGGGATCCCTGCCCCCTCCTGCTTGCACGCAAGTAGGAATGGGATTGGGGCTGCTCTGATGGGAAGGGAGGCATCGCACTGCCTGAGCCTTGCCGCCGCCACTGCTCTCGGCCCTCCTCCGCCTTCCATGCCTGACCCACCACACATTGCTTCCCCACCACCGCCGCCACCATTGAAGAACCAACAACTCGGGCTGCCCAGGCTCATGGAGAAAGGAGATAGAAGCCCCAGAGGAAGGGGAAACGTGGCAGTTGAGGTCAAGGCAGTAGCCACCCTTCTGCCGCTGCCATTGCTGCAGCATCAGCGTCCCGAACGTGTAGTAGTAATTAATCCCTGGATTGATTGAAAAAAATCTGGTAACCTTGGTTTATTGACTCATATTGTTACAAGCAGGAAGGTCTCCTATAAATTGCTCTCCCTAAAGAACACCAAAATCCCTTTGTTCCTGGAAGAGAGATTAAAGCTTAAAAGCCCACTTTCAAAATAGCCTTGTTTACATTACTCAGGTGAGGCTCTTCTGGCCATAAGGTCACAAGATGCCAGACCCTGTTTACATTTTAAAATGACGGCAGGCAGGGTGGGCGTCGTCAGATCACTGCATCCAAACAAACAGGATGTCCTAAACCAAACAGTGACCTGGCCAAAGGGCAGTTTTGTCCATCCCAACTGATACTCTGGGCAAGATAGGGAGCAATTCCAACTACTGAATGACGTACATAGAATGTGAAAAATAATTGGCATTTTCAGTCCATGAGAGTGATGTGGAGCAACAGTGTGTATTTGCCTGTTGGAGACATTTTACAACCATGGTCAATTACTGAAAGTTAGGTTGAGCATAAAAGGCTGGTGAGTTTCCCCTAGTGATAAAACACCAGAAAGAAGTAATATATCATTGCACTCACTATATGCCATAAAAATAGGAGTCACCATGTGTAATCCTACACATACATATTGAGGCATAAGTCCTATTAACTCAGTGTGGCTTGCTTCTAAGTAGAAATGTCTAGAATTGCACTGTATAAGATAATAACAATTTAGACTTGTTTTCCCTATTTTGTTTGCTTTTTTAACGTAAAAAATATTTAGGGTCTTTCCAGCTGATCAATTCAAAGCACAACAAAAGCTCAGCTGCTGATTCTTGTTCCTGTGGATCCAGATGTCTTCCTCCAGAAAGTACTCCTGCTGGGGTGAGTGGGGAGAGGAGAACATTGCCCCCCCCAGTAGTACCTCTTTTCAAGCATGCTAAACATGCAAGTGGTGGAAGGCGTGACCATTGGGCAGGATGCATGGCTAGCCAACAGAGCAACATGGCCCGTTTCAGGAAAGGGGGGTGTCATTGCTCTCAGGCATAATCCCATTGTCCTTTGAATGCATATGGTGTGCCGTCTAACCCACCTCCGTGTGATGGAACTTTATAGGAACTAGCTTTTATAGTCATTTAACATATGCTTGTTCCAGAGAACACCACTGTTCCTTATTATCTTTTGTGATGGATACATACTGGTTGCTAAACTCCCAGCGTCACCACCCTTTTTGTGGTAAGATGCAGCTGTACCTCTTGCCTGTAGGGAATCTATGCATTGCTTTTTTAAAAGCTTGTGGTTGGGTTTTATGTTTCCTTTATTCTTTAGGTCAGGTCGTTTGTTTCCAGGAGAAATGTATCGCAGTCTGGATGAGTACAGTTGACCAGCTTTCCATGTGGGAAAGGTTGCCCGTTTCTCAGGGTGTGCTTGTTTGCAGCAATCAGGCAGCTCGCACCTGGCTTTCAGCTTTTTCTGTGGTTGCTATTGCTCCGCGACTGGTTTCGTTGCTAAGGGATAAAGACCTTCCTTCAACCTAGTCCCTCAAAGCATTGCTGTGCTGGGTTGGGTAACTGCATCTCAATGGTCCTTGACCTCATTTCACATGGCTGGGAAGAGCCCGGATGGAGCAATGGAAGAAGCGGGGCAAGCTTTCTACAAAAAATTCAGACCTCTGGCAAGAGTGACCTGTTCTGCTCCTGGAAGTGTGCTAAGGGTAGGGCAGAAACAAACAACAACAACAACAACAATTATTATTATTATTATTATTACTACTATTATTATTATACCCTGCCCATCTGGCCAGGTTTTCTCAGTCATTCTGGCGGGCTTAAAGGTAAAGGGACCCCTGACCATTAGGTCCGGTCGTGGCCGACTCTGGGGTTGCGGCGCTCATCTCGCTTTATTGGCCGAGAGAGCTGGCGTACAGCTTCTGGGTCATGTGGCCAGCATGAATAAGCCGCTTCTGGTGAACCAGAGCAGCGCACGGAAACGCCGTTTACCTTCCCACCGGAGCGGTTCCTATTTATCTACATCGCACTTTTTATTGTGCTTTCGAACTGCTAGGTTGGCAGGAGCAGGGACCGAGCAACAGGAGCTCACCCCGTCGTGGGGATTCGAAGCATAAGATATGCTTAGAGCATATCTAAATAAAAAATAAAAACATCAAGTGTTAAAAACCTCCTAATACAGGGGTTCCTTCAGATGTCTTCTAAAAGTTGTGTAATTCTTTACCTCCTTGACATATGAAGGGAGGGTGCCACTACCGAGAAGGGTGGCAAAGAGAGAGAGAGAAAGAGAGAGAAGGTGTTGCCTTGCACCAATGCTCACACAACAAATCGTCCCAGAGGGCATGCAGCTCTCCTAAGTAAAAGGGCTTCCAACCCCTGCTGAAGAGGCCACAGTGTAACTGGAAAGTGGAATTCTAAAAGCATGATTTGATGGGTGGGTGGATGCATTGTTGGGTGGCACTGTGGTCTAAACCACTGAGCCTCTTGGGCTTGCTAATCAGAAGGTCAGCAGTTTGAATCCACATGATGGGGTGAGCTCCCATTGCTCATTCCCAACTCCTGCCAACCTAGCAGATTGAAAGCACGCCAGGGCAAGTAGATAAATAGGTACCGTTGCAGTGGGAAGGAAACAGCTTTTCCATGCAATCGGGCACTCATCACTGAGTCCTGTTGTGCCAGAAGTGGTTTAGTCATGCTGGCCACATGACCTGGAAAGCTGTCTGTGGACAAATGCCGGCTCCCTCAGCCTGAAAAGCAATATGAGCGCCACACCCATAGTCCAGGGGTACACAGGTCCTTTACTTTTACCTACCAGATCTTTGTTTACAGACATAGATGGTTAATCTGTTCTCACTATCCTAAAAGTGTATTCAGACTGATAATGGTGATGTTTCAAAGAGGTCTGCAATGACATTTCCTGCGCACTTTGCAGGGTTCCTCTTTCCGCCATGAAACATGTATTCACAATGACTAGATGACTGGGCTGCATTCAACAAAGTCATCCTGTCTGTGCAAGGGCCTTTTGCCCACACAACGGGACTACCTCTTCTTCTCCCTGCAGGCCCCTCATGCACCACAAATCTATTCCAGAGGATAGAGGGACTCCCCAGAACAGGGGTGGGGAGACAGAGAGGAGAGGAGGGGAGGAAGTCTCATTGCATAACTGAAAGTCTTTGCATGAACGTGATGACTTCGTTGGATATAACCCATTGTTTTTAAGCCTTTGAAGTCATCTTTTGCCTGTATAATTCTTCACTTTGAAAAGAAAAAAAATCTCATAACACATGCACATACAACCTTCTTCTCATAGAACACACGAATCTCATAGAACTGTAAAGTCAGAAACATTCTCATTATTGAAATGTGAAAGTATTCCAGCTTGCCAGATGAAATGACACCCCCCCCTTTCCTTGCATGCTGTTCTGGGGGTTCTCTCACCCCCCCCCCGCCGCTGCTGCCGATGCCAAGTGAAAAGGAGCAGGGACATGCAGAGAGTTACAGCGCCTGCTGTGGCCGTAGAGACATGTTTTGTTGCAGGTAGGGTAGATGAAGGCATTGTAATTGTTTTCAGTCAAGCTGAAGGCTTGGGAAAGCAACAGGGAGAAAAATGCGCCAAAGAGAGTAGGGGCAAAACACAGCCCTTTTTCACATCGTTCTTTATGATCTGTCATCCTGGACAGTGCCAAAAAGCTCTATTAAGTTAGTGGAAGTCCTTGCGTGGGCTTCTGTTAGTGAGACATCCTCCTTGAATCTGGCCCTATGCCTTTAAATCATGTTTGGAACACATTCTTTCCCTCAAAGAATTCTGGGCACTGAAGTTTCCACCTCACAGAGTTGCGATTCCCAGCAACTCTTAACAAACTACAGCGCCCACAATACCTTAAGGGAATGAATATGCTTCAAATGAGCTTTAAAGGGCTGGCGTGTACACACAGCCTAAATTAATTGCACTTAGTTCCTACTGAAATCAATGTGAAAAGTTAGCCATGGCTTGAAGTCTCATTGATCCGGATCCAACCCATTTGCTGCCGGTTATGTCAGAAACACAATTTTAAACGTAAGACCTAGACATTTCTTTCCAAAATGCACCATGCTTCCCTTTGTAATATATAATCGCAATATGTTTACCATTACGCAGAGAAAACTCTGAGCGTTACTGCACTCCGCTCAGGAATCAAACAGCTTGTTTTTATCAGGGTCAGTAGAGTAAGGAGCCAACTACAAGAGGCTTGTAAAAGACCAAATCTGGGATTGTTTACAAGGTAATACATTGAGATCCCCTAGAATCAGCTGAGGGAATCGCTGCCTTAAAAGGCTAGACATGAGGTAAGAACACACTTTTTGAGGAATAGGATAACTTAGGCTTTTATATTGCCTCCAAGCTGCAAAATGTTTTTCAGCTCAAGATAGTATTATTACTTCAGAACCTCTGAGGGAAATTGCCAGCTTTATTTAAAGATATGCATGAAGAATTGTACTGTGAAATATTTCATTTTTGGCTGTTTTCAAAGCTAATTCCAAAGAACTAAAATGTCAGCCACAAAGATGTACAACATTTTTCAAGAAGCCCGGACCAATGTTTTCATTAAAAAAATAGTCTGTCCTTCATAACCACTGTTATTGAAAAGACCTCCCAAGGTTGCATAGACATACTTTAAATACTTTCTGAAATTCAATCTAATATAATTTATACATTAGGACTCATTCATAATCTTGTATTAAAAACCTATGCAATTTTCATGAAATATATCTGCTGTTTAATCATGAATGCTGATTTTTGAACCACAGTGCTCTTTTTTTCCTTAACACCCTTCCAACAGGTCTTAAAAAACCCCCAAGAAGAAATAACAGTTTAAATTTTAAATAAACATTTCTGGAAAAATAACGTCCTTAAAAAGAGGCTGTAATCTTAATTTACTGCTCTTTTGAATGTGCCACAGAGTCCTTGGTTGTGTGAGTACATTAAAAACCTCTTGCTTTATATGGACTGCAGGCACACAAATCCATTTGTAAAGAATCTGCAAAATAGGGTAGAAATTATATGATGTTATGTAGACAAGAATTAATCTGAACAAGTATATGATCTAAAAATTATTTAAAATATCAGCACATTATCCTTTACTGAAGTTATTTGAGCTTTGAAAGAAATTAAGCTTATTTTCCTCAGTGCTTACAAGTTAGGTCTTATTTTTTAAAAAAATCAGAGATCATCTAAACCTAGTAATTGTGTAGCACAATTCTCCACATGTTTATTCAGTGTTGTTGTTGTTGTTGTTGTTGTGATGGTGATGATGATGACGATGATGATTTTCTGTTCCATGCCCATCTCATTGGGTTGCCCCAGCCACTCTGGGTGGCTTCCAGCATAAAAGAACAACAGCAACACAACAGAACATCACACATTTACAGGGCTGACTTTAGATATCTTCTAGAAGTCAGAAAATTGTTTATTTCCTTCACATCTAATGGAAGGACGTTCCATAGGGTGGGTTTCTTCTTCTTCTTTGGCAATCACTTGTAGCCGAGTAAGATGGTCTTTCATAAACACTGTTTTAACAGTGAGTCCGTAAGTGACTGTGAAGGCCAGTTCTGGATCCACACATCCTTCCACAGTGGGGACATAGGTTTCCGGGTGGGAGTTGATCATGGTGAGGGTTTGCCAAGCTTGCCTTCCTCTTAACACGTTTCTCCCTTTCGTCCTGAGTTCGAGCATCTTCAAACCCCATGACAGCTTTGGTAAAGGCTATTGTAAGGAGTGGGCATGACTACCGAGAAAGCCCTCTGCCTGGTTCCCTGTAACTTCACTTCTTGCAATGAGGGAACAGCCAGAAGGCCCACGGAGCTGAACCTCAGTGTCTGGGCTGAATGGTGGGGGTGGAGATGGTCCTTCAGGGATACAGGGCTGAAGCCATTAAGGCTTTTGAAGGTCAACATGTTTCCACAATAGTTCAGACTTATAATTAAGACCATAATATGCCAGCCAGTTAACATCTGGATCTAGAAAATGATATTTTCAGGTGGATCTGGCTTAGGCCACAATTATTTTTTCCTTGACATTGCTGGGTTTCTAAATGGAAGTGGCTGTTACTCTAATTATCTAATCCCAGCAAGCTGCTATTTGCTCATTTGTCTTAGTGTGAAATTCCCTACATAGCATAAATCCAGATCTGAGAAGCTGAAAGGTAAATGGAAACTTCATGCTCCAACCTTCTTTCCCCACCACACAAATGTTGGTGGGTCTTTAAGTTCACTGCCAGAGTTGTTCAGGAACTCTCTAAGGCTAAATTAATTGAGAATTATATATATATATATATATATATATATATATATATATATATATATGCTGTGTGCCACGTGCTTGGCTTTGCATTTTATTATTTTTTAAAACAAAAAACTCCAACCAGTCCTTTCACACAGACACATCTTAATTTTTTTTCCCATGCAACGTTTACCGTGATGTCCAAATATGACATAGTTTCTGGTTCGACTCTTATAGCTGCTTTCCCCTCATGGCTCAATTCCATGGCAGTGTAAGAATTCAAAAAACATGTGAGATTTCAAGGGAAGATCTATGCTGGCACCAGGGGACAGGTCAAGAAGAAAGTTGTTCTTGCTATCCCTACCCCACCCTTCCAACTTGGTTTCCGTTTGCGTTAATGGGAGCAATGAGGGAAGGAGCCATAGATAGGGGAAGGCAAAAAATGCTCTGTGAAGCTGCTGGTGCAAACACGGAACTCCTGAATATGTGTACAGAAGAATGCAAATGTGGCCTATTTAAGTTGATCACAACGGTCCTTTGGTTAAGTGTCCTGAGCCTGGCGTACCCAAAGATAAGCCCTGGGCAACACTAGAGAGTAGTCGGACAGTCCAAACAGCCAAATACCAGTCCAGGTCCAATGCAAAGAGCAATGTCCGAAGTCAATCTGCAAGGTCAGGTTCCTGCCTCTGCAGAAGATCCAGGGTTGAAACACCCAGGATCAGTCCCAAAGTCCCAGCCCAGTGGAATCCCTGAAGCAGCCAATCCATGGTCCATCAATAGAGAAAGTTGAGCAGACACAGAGTTTCTGCCTTGCTTCCTTTTTCTCCTTCACAATCTTGATTGCTACACCTGAGTTGGCTTCAGCTGAGCAGCCATGTTGTGGAGACTTGATGAAGCAGGTGATCCTCATTTGCCTTGAGCCTAATCAAGCTGGGTGACCACAACCTCCTCCCAGACCTAATGAGTCCAGTGATCTCCACCTGGTCCAGTAGTGAGCTGGGCTGCCTCAGTCTCCTGCCCAGCACTTCCTGCTCTTCCTGACACCTCAGAGCCCACCATGTTTGGGAAGATGTGGGCACGTCTGGTCCTGGCGCCTTCCCCTGGCTCCTGTGAACTATCAGCTGCCCCTTTGATGTCTTATGATGTCCTGTGAGTACCTCCTAAGTCCCCAACCTCCCCTTCCCCATCTTCAGCTTGTTGCTACACCCCTCTCTAGAATCCTCTTCCCCTTCCTCTGTGTTCTGCCAGTTCATGACATTAAGGGCAGTTGTATGGGCATGAATCTGAGTGCATGATTTTGCACTTGCAACAAATTGCTTGATGGAATATGACTATATCAGTGTTTTATAGCTTGCTGTTATTTGGTGAAGTGAACAATGTGAATACAGAACCCTTTGTTTCAAATTTTGAAATGCCACTTGGCAAGAACTGGTATATATTAGAACCTTTTTCTTTTCTCTCTTTGCTTCTCTTGGAACACCATACCAGCACTTTATGCCATTATTTCATTCTGGTTGAGTCTTTAAAGAGTGCAATTCAAACCAAGGATTGTTTAATAGCAGGAGGGTTTGAGTGGTGAACAGTTTGTCAATTGGCCATTTAAATCATAATTTTTTAAAAACAACAGCAACAGGTCTACGTTTTATTAACATAAAATTGCTGGAACTGCAGTACGAAGGCAAAAGTGACAGGAGAATTTACATAACTGGGATTGCAGTTATTGTGCAGAACTATTTTAATCTTTAATGTTATTTGATTCCATAGTGGGGGCAATGTACAAATCATTTCATGCTATGTTCATGTTATGCCAAGTGCAGACTTCAGCGATTGCCATAAGTCAGGAATGGTGCTTTTTTTTGTTTTTACTCAAAGGTTGCCATTCATACAACTCTCCTCGTAGACAATTAAGTGGAGTAAACTGTGTGCAGTGTGAGTCCCATATATATCCTACAGCAGCAGCTGGGAGCTGCTGGAGGGGCAGATTTCTGAGATGTTTCCCACCCTTTCTGGCTAGTTACATGAAAATGTTTGGGGATGGACGGATGGATAATGCACTGCTGAGTTTTTAAATTTTGTTTTAGAATTCTAACCCTATCATTTTGTGATGGCTTGGGGTAGGCTAATGAATTAGTAGTTATTTAATCAAAACATCTATATCTCTCATTTTGCACCAAAAGCACTTCAAAGCTACTAACCTTAAAACCAAAGCGAACCAGGGCTCTGTACACACAGTACATTTGAAAGCTGATTCGAAGCCTGTATTCCTTCCCAAAGAATCATGAGAATTGCAGATTGTTAAAAGTGCTGAGAACTGTATACAGTTCCTAGGATTTTGTGGGGGTGTGGTTTGAATATGCTTTAAAATAGGCAGTGTGGCCTCCTGACGGCCAGACAAAGTCACAAAATGCAACTCTATGTTTGCTAAAAGTGCTTGGAATTGTCTGGTAATACGAGTCTTACTGATGTGTCTCACGATCTTTCAAGGAGTTTGAAGTAAAGAAAGTGAATAGCGAGTCAGCAGAAAGGCTGCAGATTTTGAAGGGTCCATCAGAAATTTTGGAATATTCTAGGTCACCAGGTCTACCTGGAGGACAGAAGTTCTGATGTTTCCCATGATGATTTCCTCTCTTTTTTTGACATTATCAAATGCCAAATTATTCTTTTTTAAAAGTCTCTCTTGAGTGGGGGGGGGGCTGCTTTGCTGGTGCCCTAAACATGCACTCAGTCTGCTTATTGGGTAGTCCAGCACTGCCTGGAGATCTTTAGAAATTTAGGACTGAAATGGCCTGTGCCGGCTGCGGATGATAGGAGTTACAGCTTCCCAAAATCTGGAGCGCACCACGTTGGCAAAGGCCGTTCCAGGTTGTCAGAGCCTCTTTGTTTTCATCACCAATTCTGCTATTTTCACATTGCAGCAGCAGCAGCAGCAGCAGCAGCATTACTCGAAACAAGCTCTGCCATCCAAAAACCCCGGCTGCGCTTCCAAAGTTTCACCTAATAAAAAGTGAGGCCAGGGCAAGCATTACACATTCAAGAGCTTTACGTTTAGTCCTCAGATTTCACGTAGGTTCAACTTTGAGTTTCTGCCCTACCAGAGAGTTTGGAAAGGGTGGCCTTAATATGTACACACACACACACACACACACACACACACACACACACACACAAAATAATTAAAATGTGCATGTTTGGCAGCTGACTCCTGTGACCTCATTTTCTTCTCTTGCAAGGGACCAGCTAAAAGGAAGACAACACAAGTCTTAGCCCTTGCTCTTTCAGAGATGATCAATAGGTTTCTTTTTTTATGATGCGGCTTAGGGTCCTGCTAAGTGAAGCAGGAACGGTTCCTGCATGGTCATAGTCTACATTAAACATTAGCTTTATGGCAGAGCGGTTTTTTTTTCCTTTTTCTTTTTTGACTAGGCTGCTTTCAATCAAATTCTTTCTGCAGAGGCCAGCCTCAAGTATAGCTCGGAGCATGGAACAATGAACACTAGTACACACTTGTGTAGAGTGTTCTGAGCAAGGGATATAAATCACCAAATGTCATGTTCATACCTGACCATGCCAGCATTGTATTTACTTTACACTTCTGGAATCTGGGCTTGATGTTTCCTCAGCAATGGCTGGCTTGTGCTGGAGAATCAAAGGACCAAGTCACTTGGGGCAGTGTTTTTAACTGTTTTTATCAATGAATAGCTTTATTCCAGCTGGCAGATATTTGAACTGATTCAAGCAATCAAGCATGCAGTACATTGCAAGAGGAGGAAAGGGGTTTCTCTCTCATCTGACAGACTGCCCTGCAACTGGGGAGAAGGGGTTGCCTTATATGGAGGCAAATAAATGTTCCGTCTAGTCCAGGACTGTCAAACCTGAATGGCCCATGCAAACATATTTCTGAGCCCTAGTTCATGAGTATGCTTAATTGGAATTGCCAGAGATTCCGCAGAGGGTTTCTATAATAGTATCAA
Organism: Podarcis filfolensis; assembly: GCF_964270895.1. Classification (NCBI taxonomy): domain Eukaryota; kingdom Metazoa; phylum Chordata; class Lepidosauria; order Squamata; family Lacertidae; genus Podarcis; species Podarcis filfolensis. The sequence goes on from NC_139612.1 coordinate 30,278,633, forward strand.
GTCACACACAAGAGTTTTACTCCACATAACTAGATTCTGAGCTCTGACATATTTTCACCCAAATCGGCTTGCAGAATTTGAAAGCAAAGATGACATACATGGCGGCCACATCTTGGCACTTCCCTGGATCTGAGAAATATGTATCAACGAGTCCTCGGGAAAATTAAGCCTAATAAAACAGAACAGGTGGAGGAAAGAACCAATGAGAAAGGAACAGGAGGCTGTAAGTTTTCTGAGGTGGTTTTGTTTATTGGTTTTAACACGAGTAGCTCCATGGGGTTCAAGTGATCATCACCGTGGACGACATCATCTGCCATGTTGGCGCCATTCTGCGTCCACACTTGAATTGGCTGGTTTGTTTTTCCTTCCTGTTTGTGGTGGTAGTGGGGACTTCAAAGGCTGCCACAAGGAAAACACACATGAGGAGAGAGCTGGGCTTCTCCTGTTCCTAGGGAGGAGCGGACCGGATGGAAAGTTTCCAGAAGAGCACTGTCATAACCAGACAGGTTTTACAATTAACAAAAGGAATGTAGTGAGAAGAGCACTGGAGGATTCTCCCCCCCCCCCAGGTTCTTTCTGCAAAGGCATTCACAGTGGGTGGCTTAATTTAACAAGGGGGGGGTTGGGGGGCTGGGAAGCTATCAAGTGTCTTTGCTACCAGTATATCACAGCTTAAAGCTAACAGCATTATGTTCTTGCTTTGTATACTGTAGCTCCCAAACAGTCGCCCCCAGAATGAAAGGGCCCTGTCTTCCATCAAAGTGTATTTAAAGTTCAGTGTACAGTCATAAGCAAAACACTGGGAGATATGCCTTTACACCTATGGGGCACACACACACACACACACACACACAGCCTATCTTTGCATTCCTCTCACACCATTCATTGCCTGTCTTCTCCATTTACGACCGCGCCAATTGCCTTTCCGCATGAAGACAAAAACATTTGCAAGTTAAGACTCTCCTCTCGAAATCCTTTGAAGGCCTCAGGAGATGCAGTGTTTCTTCAGACAGCCTGGTTCACATCATAGCCGATATCTTTCTAGGCAAATCCTGTTAGCTTTGCTGTGAGGTAACTGCATATACATTCTGCGGGACAGGGACAGGCAAATCAAGAGAGGAATTGGCATTGATGATAGATTTCCGTCACTGGCAGGCCCAATGCCAACAGTTGGCCTGTTCAAGCACTGGTCATGGGTCCCAGAAGCTCAGAAAGTCCCCTCATTGGCCTCACCAGGACCCTAGGCAGCCATTTTGCCAAGCCAGAGTGCTACTTGTGAATGGAAACCAAGCTGGGGTTTTATCCTTGGTACTGGTGGTCACCTGTCACCTTCATTTATCCAAAATGTAGAATTCCAGGTTATATACAGTAGTATCTCTGGTTATGAACTTAATTCGTTCCATAGTGGGGCCGTTTTTAACCTGAAACTGTTCTTAACCTGAAGCACCACTTTAGCTAATGGGGCCTCCCACTGCTGCTGCTTCCATGCTGCTGCCACGTAATTTCTGTTCTCATCCTGAGGTAAAGTTCTTAACCCGAGGTACTACTTCTGGGTTAGCAGAGCCTGTAACCTGAAGTGTTTGTAACCCGAGATACCACTGTATCTATGAAAGAAAATGTCCTTGAAAGTGAAGGAGAAAGTTTTACGTATGGAACGTACCCCCATGATCATTAACCTGTGATTCTAATATCCCTTAACCACCCACTCTGAATATTCCCTCATCATTCTCTTGACCCCCCCCCCATTGTTGCTTCCAAATTCTGCCAACTCTGCAGGACCTTTTAAAAATGGGAGTAGATCCTGAATCAAGTTTTTAAATACAGTGGTACCTTTGGTTACATATGCTTCAGGTTACATACACTTCAGGTTACAGACTCCGCTAACCCAGAAATAGTGCTTCAGGTTAAGAACTTTGCTTCAGGATGAGAACAGAAATCGTGCTCTGGCGGCGCAGCGGCAGGAGGAGGCCCCATTAGCTAAAGTGGTGCTTCAGGTTAAGAACAGTTTCAGGTTAAGAACAGACCTCCGGAACGAATTAAGTACTTAACCCGAGGTACCACTGTATATACCATAGGGAGAAATAACAATACGTGCAGAATAAAGCCATGATAACCTCCTTAACTTGTTTCACTGAAATGTCTTGAATTGTGAAATGAAGTCGCTCAGTGTGCTTTCCCCAATCCTTCACCGTGTTTGCCAGATGCAGACTTTTTAACAGCCCAGTAAGCAGGTGTGAACCTGTGTCAAGGGTTATAATAGAATTAAAGTCACTTCCACTGAGATTAAAGTGTTGATGTGGTGAGGACTGAAGTGTAAACAGCAGACTTGGCTCTTTCGGCATCTTGCTGCAAATGTGTGGCTTGACTAGGGTTGTAGGACAGAAATGAAAAAGTGCCCTTAAATTGGATGTGAAAGTTGAGAGGAAGCTAGTAAAAGGGAGCGAGCAGCTTTAGAAAGGGTGGTAGGAGCTTAGCTGGTTCAGAATTCTACATCATAAAAATGCTGTGATATAATGTATGTGCCAGCACAGAACTGAGTAGTAATTTGTTTGCATTAAGCAATTGCTTCCCCATCACTTTTCCTTATTGCAAGGGAGATCCAATATTGGAGGGGGAGGGGTGAGTTTGTTGCTCAATAGCTCCAAATCAGTTTTAACTGGGAAAGCCAAAATTGCCTGGATGTGATTGAATCTCTTTTGAAAACAGCTACAGTCTGGAAGCACCTGCCAAGGCCTCAGAAAATAGTTACGGTGTTTAACTCTTCCACTGCATTCTCCTGATCTAAATTGTCTCCTCTTCTGCAAGCTGCTGTGAGTCCCACAGCAGGGGGTGGGTGGGAATGCAGGCATAATCCAGGTAGTGTGGTTTTTTTCTACTGTGGATCTTAGAGCAACTTTGGGGATATAGGGAAATAGTTGATAAGAAGAGTTGTTCTGCTGGATCAAGCCAACGGCCCATCTAGTTTAGTTTCCTGCTCTCACTGTAGCCAACCAGATGACTATGGGAAGCCAACAAACAAGGTCTTGAGCACAACATCACTCTTCCCTCCTCCAGTTTCCAGAAAATGGTATTCCAAAGCATAGCGTCTCCAGCAGTGGAGGTATAACATAGCTATCAGGATTTGTAAGCATTGATAACAATTTTGCTAGAAATGGGTTAGCACACTGCTGTTGAAATCAGATAACCCCCCCCCTGCCCAAACACAACTGTTGCTGCTTTTACATGGGAGATTGGAACACAGTTTTCCTGCACCGTGGAATGTTATTTGGCCTGCAGGCTGCAGAGCACGAAGGAATCAGGGTAAGAAAAATTTGTGAACTGGCTCCTAAAAGCAATATTACGTGTGTGTGTGTGTGTGTGTGTGTGTGTGTGAATAACCAGTAGACAAGATAAGAAGGAAATAGAATACATAAAACACAATGAAATACATTAAGTATACAATTAAATATAGAGTTTAAAACAATGTAAAATATTTTTTTTAAAAATTAGAAATATAAAATGATTATATTAAAATGGTAAAAAAAAAAACCAAGGTAAGTTGTTTATAGTTTTTAAAATTAAGGCAATAAGGCCTTCTCGGTAGTGGCGTCTGCCCTGTGTAACACACTCCCATCTGATGTCAAGGACATAAATAACTACAGTGGTACCTCGGGTTACATACGCTTCAGGTTACATACGCTTCAGGTTACAGACTCCACTAACCCAGAAATAGTACCTCAGATTAAGAACTTTGCTTCAGGATAAGAACAGAAATCGTGTAGCAGTGGAGCAGCGGCAACAGTGGGAGGCCCCATTAGCTAAAGTGGTGCTTCAGGTTAAGTACAATTTCAGGTTAAGAACAGACCTCCAGAACGAATTAAATACTTAACCCGAGGTACCACTGTATATGACTTTTAGAAGACATCTGAAGGCAGCTCTGTTTAGGGACGTTTTTAATGTTTGATGTTTTATCGTGTTTTCAATCTGTTGGGAGTCACCCAGAGTGGCTGGGGAAACCCAGCCAGATGGGCAGGGTATAAATAATAAGTTATTGTTGTTGTTATTATTGCTGCCACACAAAAACCAGCTACCTTGGCAGGAATCTCAGGAAACTGGTCAGCCAAAAGATAACTGGTATAAAACACTTCAGATCTTCCTGGTATATTTTGTAAAACTGGATTAATAAAACGGCGGTGGATATCAAAGTAGAAGGGACAATGCAATAAGACATGCCTCACAGTTTCTATTTTCTCTGCTTCATGAGGGCATAAGCGTTCACTGTAATGGTACCTTGTTGTATGTACAAAATAAGCAGAGTGGGTACCTTTGCTTAATTTGCACCTTCCCTTTGGATTCCAGCCCTTAGGTTTGCGCTGCTTTTTTCTGATTGGCATAACTACCAGCTCCTTGTATGGGATCTGTTCTCTAACCCGATGACTGGTAACCCACACAAGAGAGGCTAGGTAGTGCCTTACAGGGAAAGCTGGAGCCAAGATAAACAAACACCACACAACAGGGGGCGGTGTTGAAATACCCACAGAACTCGTAGAAAGAAACAAGTAAATAAAAACCTCTAGCTCCAGACAACCCTCTACAATCATTTCATGAAGAAAAGGAAAAGAGGAAGGAAACCAAATGCCTGTGGGGTTAAAAAGAGGGAGGAAAAAATACCCTGCAGTTAGCACAGCAAGTGTGTCACTTGAGATTGTAATCTTTCCACTTCTGGAGCGAGGGCGATGGAAGGAGGTGCCCACCCCACCTGAGAGAATCACTCAATCTGCAGAAACAACTTAATTTCTTTGTCATGGCTCCTGCTGGGAGGGTGCTGCCTGGGAATTATATAAGGCTGGAAGGCGAAAAGAAAAGAAAAGGCGGGGAAATTGACAAGGCAATTTCACTTGCTTTATTTAAAATGTAGTCTCACAGTGTTAAGCTACAGGACTTTGAAATGCATTCACATTCATTGTGCCAGGTAGCTTCTGGCTAGGGGTGCGAGAAAATTCTGACAAAAATGGAAAAGGAGGAAGAAATTGCTGCACTTTGTATGTTTGTCTGTGGTCAAGAACAGAAACAAGTCAAACAGATATGATAGGTATTCACTGTTGGGTGGTTGTGCCATACATTGTTTTAACATTTCCTTTACACTGAAATGAATCTAAGTTATGTAGGTTACATAACCTACATTAAAATGGAGGACAGAGATACAAACAAAATAAAATTTGGCAGAAACTGAACTGCAGTGGAACGGAGACAGGGCTGATTTCGCTTCCTTCTTACACCCCTACTTCTGGTACTGTATTGCAGACTCTGAAAAAAAGGCTCAGTTCACAACACTCGGGAAATGAGATTTCTATCGTGGAATGCGGATTTTATTGCAGCAAAATACCACCAAATGTGGAGAAAAGTGTTTCCCTGTATCCCATCACAGGGACTTACAGATGCGGAAGATGTGGTGGTTTGTTTGTTTTTGTTATTTTATTAATGTTCAATGCAACTATCTTGATACCAGGATAAATGTTTTGCATTGACTTGACACCGTTATGGCCCCCTCACTACAGAATTTCTGGACCCAGTTCCACCAGAAAGCTCAGTGGGAGGCCTTGGGCATGTTGCTCCTTCAGCCTAAACTGCCTTTGTATGAATCAAATGTCCAGGAGTGAGAAGACAGAAAGGACTCTCTTGATTCCGGGGAGTTTACAGAGAATTTGCACAGAAATCCATGTGGCTAGCCTCAGCCCCACCTTCTTATTATTGTGAAAAGTTACAAAACATATAAAATCACCGTCACCTTAAAAACAAACCCCAACAACAACAGTTGAAGCATTAAAAAAACATCTAGAGATAAACATGCAGCCGTCGGGACGTGTTCTTGTAAGAGCCTAATATTCAGGGCTCTCTACCAAATGTACTATACTTTTAACATCAGCCACTTCAAAGTGCTCTTTTATGAACTACATATTTCACACAGCCTTCTGATTTGTGTGCAATCAGAAGGCAGATCTGGCAGAAACTAGCCTTTGTGCTGTTCGCAACCTGGTCGACCTTGAATGGCCCCTGGACTGCACAGACATCACTGCTGTTCATATATGACAAATATGAGATCAGCTGTGTACCTGAGCTGCCGAGCCAATTTCCCCACAATTGTAAGTAACTGATCTTATCTTCCGATGATTGGGACTGCAGTTGGATTTTATTTGGGGCGAGCCATTGGAGAAAGGAGAGCTGGACTTCTTCTATCAACTCCTGGTGTGCTTGAAAGAGGAAATTTTGTCAGGTGAAATTTCTGATGAAGGGAGATGCTGAGAAATGCCAGAGCTCTGTCAGAATCTATGCTTCTGGTCATCCTAACCTGAATCAATGGCTCCTGTTTTTCCTGCCTGCCTGGAACTGCCAACAAAGGCAGTTCTGAAGCAGGTGGGAGTTAGCTGCTATAATCTTGGTGTGCCACAAGGCATGAAGCAGACCAGGGCCAACTCCAAGGTTGAGGGCCCTCTCTCTGGTGGTTCCCTTGCATTGGTGAGCCCTGCAAGTGAGCAGCAATGCTCCAACCAGCGCCAAGTTTTTGGGTCCAGCTGCCATTTGCAGTCCCCACAGTGTTGCTGTTGTAGAATTACAGCCTTACACTGAAACGTGGTGGTCGCATGGTATGGGTTGTTTCTCCCTACTGTGGGGGGGGGGGCTGCCAGTTCAGTTTTCTTCATTTCTCATTTCCCCAATTTTAACCCAGTTCTCCCCATTTCTGGAGCAACTGGCAATCATGATGATTTTTTTAAAAAAGTTTTCATGAAAATTCTTCAGCATTTTCATGCAAATTTCTCCTCAACACATTTTTGTATGCATTTTTGGCTAATGTACACATTTTTCTCCTGAAGTAATGCAATTTCTTTTACCATAATGAATCTGCAAGTTTTATTTCCACTAATTTATCAATTTTTCTGCACATTCCTCCATAGTATATGCGTTTCTGTAAACATTGGTTGGAGAACTGCATTGCAAAATTCAGAGAAGTATGAATTTCTAAGGGTGGCAGTGTCTTGCTTCTTTCATTGTTTTGTAAAGTGAACATTTGATAGATTTGGCTTTAAATGTGAACTGAATCAAATCCCCATCCCTGTCCTGCTATAAAGTTTGTAAGTGTACGTCTCTTTCTCTTGTGTTGGGGGGGGGAACCACTGTAGAAGAATAGTCGGTTAATCTCAACCATTAGCTGTACAAACAGACATGAAGATGAAGAAACCAAAGAGCTTACTCTGGAGTTGCTGTTCATTCTGAGATACTAAACTTTCTGCAGACTTGATTTAGGGAAGGAGTTGTCAGAATGTAATTGTTTCTCAATTTGATCCATGAACAAGAGTCTAGATTTCCAATGGATCTTGGTCACCGGTTCAGCTCTTGGGAAAGTTAAGTGGAAGACTCATTCCCATGTGATTGCTTTAAATTCATTCACTGTAGTGAGCAGGAAATACTATGTCAGAGACAGCTCCAGAGCAGGTCCACAGATGCGCAGGTTTTCCTGCAGTTGCAAAGACGGTGTGTTGCTGCGGACGTATTAGTCTTCTTCCCACCATCTTTCTGGCTCTTGCCAGTGATGTACAAAAACACTTTTCACAGCACTGCAGGGGCAACCACATGCCCCATCTCCATCGCAGGTCCTCTCTGGCCATTGCTATGTCATCACAACTTGTACTGTTGAGCAGTTCCTGATCCCGTTCACTGCACGGCCAGTCTAGCGCTACGGAAGCCTGAGCACTTAAGTATATGTTCTTCCGTGGCGAAAATGAGGTTACCATAACAACATATTGTTTGTGAAATATTTACAGTGGTAGTGGGCTGTTCTTTGTTTTAATTTTCTTATTTCCTGATCATTGTAGACCAGGTTGCAAGTAGGAACTGATCCCTTAGGGGCACATATATTGGCTTTTACTATCCGGCAGAAACCAGGATGTTTTCCTTAGAAGCAGCAGATCTCTTTGATTTCATGTGGTTGCACGTTTCTCAAATACACCAAACCTGGAAGAGGTAATAGAATCACAATGTGTACAGCTCATGAATTGCTGTGATCGTATCCATTACCAAAGCCACCTGAAGTCTGGTCAGAAAATGTGCATTCTGAGCCAAAGGAAAGCTTTTTGCAGACCATTTGCTCTTTCCTTTTTTTTTTGTTACATGATAGGAAGCTTTTTTCAAAGTCTGCCTGTGCTCTGTTTTCTCAAATCCTCTCCCTATTTAATCATGAAGGAATGCTTCTCAAAAGAAGCCAGGTCATAAGTGCTCAATAAATCAATCCAGATACACCCCTAATGAGTGGCAAATTAAACAGCATTTGTTTTAAGTTCAGAGGTCCTCCAGGGAGATTCCTTCTTAGTTGCAAGCAACATTTCTCAGTTGCAGGTATGGGGAAGATGGGAATTCTGGAATGCTGAGCCTGGGTTTCAGCTCACTAGATAATGCCACATTTTTTCACCCAGCTGGGGCTACTAAAAGAAGATCCATGTTACCACCAACCTATTTACCAAGGAATTTGTGCAGATTCAGGTTAGCTTCATTATAGTCCTTCTTCCCCCACCTCTCAGTATATTAAGCTTCTGTCGTAGCCAGGGTCCTCTATCACCCTACTGGTTTGCTTGGGCATATGTTACACTTATAGGCAGGGCTTTTTTCCCCTAGGAAAATAAGTGCTGGTATTCACAATGAAGTTGTTACAGTAAGTGCCACACTTTTCAACAACAACAAAATGTAGTGCTGGAACTGCGTGTCCTTGAGTACCCCCTGAAAAGAAGCACTGCGTATAGGACATTTTGTCCTATAAATCATGTACAGTGGTACCTCGGCTTAAGTACTTAATTCATTCCGGAAATCTGTTCTTAACCTGAAACTGTTCTTAACCTGAAGCACCACTTTTGCTAATGGGGCCTCCTGCTGCTGCCGCCGCGCCACTGGAGCACGATTTCTGTTCTCATCCTGAAGCAAAGTTCTTAACCCGAGGTAACATTTCTGGGTTAGCGGAGTCTGTAACCTGAAGTGTATGTAACCTGAAGCGTATGTAACCCGAGGTACCACTGTATTTACATGGTATTTTCATCCGTGCATGTTCATGGAATAAAAATTGTAACTGTAAGGGCTTATTAATGTGCATTTAACTGTTGGCTAACAGTTAGAGTGATCTGGGGAAAAACAACACTTGAATTCTATACTAAAACAAAACATTTGAGTATCCGACTTTCCTACATTTTAATAGGGCTTTGTTACATAAACATCACTAGTAATGGGTTGGCATCATGGTAATTTCAGCTGATCTGAAAGGTTTTCAGGTAGTCCTCTGCAGAACCTTTTGTTCCTGAGTGTGTTTTGTTTGAGAGGTTATGCTGTCAACTGTGATTTGTTCTGGGAACTACAACTCCCGGGGTGCAAGAAATTAAAGAGCACCATTAGCATGCACACACCAACATTCGAAGCTGAGAAAGAGCTCGGTCCCATTCAACATCCACTGAGAAAGCTTGGAATTACTGAACTGATTCCAGACTGAGCCTACGGTACTTCACCACAACTAGATCCAGGGTCAGTAAGGATCCTAGTGTTTGCCCCAGCATTGATACCCAACTGCAAATCTCTGTGGAGCCCCTTGTGTTTTTATGTTGCAGATTGCCCTGTGATTCTCGGATGAAGGGTGGTATTGAAATTTAATAGATAATATAATCCCAGTTTTACCCTACCCCTTCCTTTTCTCTTGCTATTTGCAGCTATGTTTACCCAGTGCTGTTGATTACACTTTCTTGCTGACTTCTCATTCAAGCTGAACTCACATTGCTGTCTTACAAAAAAGGCAAGAAGTAGTTAGAAATATGAAGCAAATGAGAGAACTGGCAACCCAATCGATAGAAAGTGAAAGTTGCAGGAAATAAAAGTGAATGCTTCACCAGCTAAAACAATGCCCCACACTTTAACTTTCCTTTTGCTGCAAACTTACATAGATTCAGGGATTATTCCACGTTCAAAGCAGCCTGCCTCGTGGAAGGCATGGCAGAAGCCAGCAATTTTGCACCCTGGACCAGCAGTGAGTTGAGAGAATTCCATATTACTCAGTCTTCTAATATGCAGTTGTCCCCAGCTAACAGCTTGGTGGCAGTAACTAGAGCCGGGTTTTGAAAAATGTTAAGAAAATGTTAGTAGTAGCCAGGGCATTGAGCTGTGTTTGTTTTGGAGCATGTGGACCACATGGATAATCTGGGAAATGATGGCAACTGAAAATGGGGAAATGAAAAACTGCAGCTGCAAGGCGGAGCTTTTTGCAAGACCCAGAATAACTGACACTTTCTAATCTTTAAAGCCGAACAACCAGGGTGTGGCCACTTACATACAGCCCCCGAAAAGGGAGCAAATGTATCACTGCAAAAGAATGCAAGAGAGGGTAGTGATTTGCATAAAATGCACCTATGCTAATTTATATGTATAGACATAACAACTATAATTTACCATGAAATAAAATATATCTCATCGTAAATGGAAAGAGTGTGATCTGTGCGCCTGCTCAGTCTGCTAAGAAAGAAAGAAAAGAAAATTATGTTTTACATTCCACTGATTTAATTCTTAAATTGAGCACCAGCTTTATATAATTACCTAATGTCGTATTTTACATTAAATTGATACATCATATTAATGACTGGTCCTTCAACCATCAGAAGAAACTGAGTGTTAGACCCTTTCCAGTCAGTTTGAGGCAAGACCTCACCAATGGAACAGGCAGACCATCCCGTAAGTTCAGTTGTCTTAACACAAGTAATACAAATTGTGATCTAGAGGGGGACCTACCCTGCAAGATGATTAAGTCCCAGGTCTAAAAGTACCCAAACACAGGGCTTCCCCCCCCCCAGCCGTAACTCCATTCCAGCACCTCTTTTTGTGGAAAAATAGCACTGTCTAAACATAATCCTGGGCAAAGATGGAGAACAGTGTTGGTGTGCGCAACCTTTGGCCCTGCAGATATTGCTCAACCACATTTCCCATCAGCCCCAGCAACCACAGCCTACAGCCAAGGATGATGGGCGTTGCCATTCAATAACATCTGGAGGGCCAAAGTTCCTCACACCTGACCCTAGTACACTGTTCTCCATCTTTGCCCAGGAATGTGTTTGGGTACAAGCCAAAGAAACAAGGTTCCGTTCATTCATTTCTTTATTTCTCATGGCTTTTCTCTTCAGTAGTGAGAACTGCAAAGCCTATGACAGGACATACATGAGTCTCCACACATGCCTATCACTGATTCCCATCATGGCCGTATATGGCAGATAAAAGCCAAGAAGTTGGATCAGTGGTGGAGCCTGAGAGATTATACGAGATAGATCGGAACACCCAAAGAATGTACTGTGAGTCACTTTATTACAATGAACGCCTAAAAAGTAATAATCATTTGGCACTTGTTTAGAAGAGTTGGCAGGAATTATTGTGATTTTTAATTCCCGTGTCTTGTGTTTGTCTTGCTTTGAGAAAGAAGCATTACATATCTTATCTGTGGAGGAGTTACTCGTAAACCTCAGTAGATGGGCACTCAAAACTTTTATTGTTGGAAAGGGGGTATTATAAAAGAAGATCAAGGATTTTATTTTTTTTAGTCATGTGTCCACACCAGTTCCATACTGGGAGATGAAACACATACCTCGGGGATTACAGAATCAGAAAGCACCTTTTATAAGGAAAGCCAGCTGAGTGAATCATTTTAAGGGGGGGGGAGTGTTGACATGCTAAACAAGTGCTTTCTTGATAGAGTGCTGTTGTTAATTATAGAAGGATTCCATGAGAATAGAGACAAGTTAAGGCTCATAGTGTTGTTATAGGGCAAATTGTTAAAAAGAGAATAATAGAAGTCACTAAAGTTCATTGACCTTAACTGAATTTAAAGGCAGCATTAAAAGAACTTGGCTGTCCCCTGCCCTCCATATACTCTGAGTAATCCACGAGTCCAGTTTTGTTCTGTCATATATTTGACTCTAAATTCTACTCTTTCCATTATTCAAGAAATTCCATTCCAGCTAAGTTGTCTCTGCTATGACTCCTTTCTAAAGCCACAACCCACACTAACCAATTGCTTCAGAGTAGATCTACTGAAATCCGACCTACCGTCATGTAATCTTGCTGAGGACAAACATGATTTTCTATAATCCAGAATCATCATACTATTTAGGATTTGTCTGTAATTTTGCTCTCCTGTTAGACGACAGACCACAAGTTGCTTAAAAACAAAAACAAACCCCCAACAACGACACACTGTCTTGGATTTAGCAATGGATACTGAAATACCCTATAGCTTGAAATTGTAAAGAGAATGGTTTGTTTCTCACTGGAGGAAGGCGAGACCCTTTGGATCAAACCCAGTGTCTTGAAAATGGATTATCAATAGTACCCGATACTTTATAAACTAAAGTTAACTATGGCGGAATCTACACACATATTAAAAACGTTCTGAAAATGCTCTTTTTTAAAAAGTGTTTTTAAAAATACATTGAATTTTCCATAAGGCTCACCACCACCATCTAGCATCACATGATATATTGCACTTAAAACACACTTAAAGCATTTTATTTGCAGCTGTATAGCTGAGTCTGTCTCCTGAGAAATCTCTATGTGGGACAAGAAGCTACAGTTAGAACTGGATATGGAACAACTGATTGGTTCAAAATTGGGAAAGGAGTACGACAAGGCTGTATATTGTCTCCCTGGTTATTTAACTTATATGCAGAATTCATCATGCGAAAGGCTGGGCTGGATGAATCCCTAGCCGGAATTAAGATTGCTGGAAGAAATATCAACAACCTCAGATATGCAGATGACACAACCTTGATGGCAGAAAGTGAGGAGGAATTAAAGAACCTTTTATTGAGGGTGAAAGAGGAGAGTGCAAAATATGGTCTGAAGCTCAACATCAAAAAAACGAAGATCATGGCCACTGGTCCCATCACCTCCTGGCAAATAGAAGGGGAAGAAATAGAGGCAGTGAGAGATTTTACTTTCTTGGGCTCCATGATCACTGCAGATGGTGACAGCAGCCACGAAATTAAGAGACGCCTGCTTCTTGGGAGGAAAGCAATGACCAACCTAGACAGCATCTTAAAAAGTAGAGACATCACCTTGCCAACAAAGGTCCGTATAGTTAAAGCTATGGTTTTCCCAGTAGTGATTTATGGAAGTGAGAGCTGGACCATAAAGAAGGCTGATCGCCGAAGAATTGATGCTTTTGAATTATGGTGCTGGAGGAGACTCTTGAGAGTCCCATGGACTGCAAGAAGATCAAACCTCTCCATTCTTCAGGAAATCAGCCCTGAGTGCTCACTGGAAGGACAGATCGTGAAGCTGAGGCTCCAATACTTTGGCCACCTCATGAGAAGAGAAGACTCCCTGGAAAAGACCCTGATGTTGGGAAAGATGGAGGGCACAAGGAGAAGGGGACGACAGAGGACGAGATGGTTGGATAGTGTCTTCGAGGCTACAAACATGAGGCTGAACAAACTGCGGGAGGCAGTGGAAGACAGAAGTGCCTGGCGTGCTCTGGTCCATGGGGTCACGAAGAGTCGGACACGACTAAACGACTAAACAACAACAACAGCTGAGTCCTAAGTAATCACGATAATAATCTTTGTTGGTGATTTCCCATTCTGGAACTCTGACAAAATTAAAAGCTTTTGGAAACCAATCCTTTATTACTGTATTTTAATGTCTCTTTCATTTTTACATCAGTTATTTCAATCCCTGTTTAATTTTTATGGTGATTAGTTTTGCTTGTATGGTGCTCTGTTCTTTGTTTTTAATAAGTTGTGCCAGGGTCTAAATTGTTCTCCATGCGGCTTATCTTGCTTTATGTGTGTAGTTGTATATTTTTATTTGTTTATGTTTTATTCTATTTCGCCTGGAGGCTTTTGCATGAACCAACTAAACAATATAATAAATAGCATTATATAGAGCAGATCACAGGATGCTAGAGGGTCCCTTGTGAATTTCCTACCTGACAAAGTGGGCCCTGACCCACAAAAGTTTATACTGTAATAAACTGGTTAGTGTGTTGTTGTTTTCTTCAGATGCCACATGATTCTTTGGGCTTTCAGTAGGATGAGCAACTCACCCAATACAGTGGTACCTCGGGTTAAGTACTTAATTTGTTCCAGAGGTCCGTTCTTAACCTGAAACTGTTCTTAACCTGAAGCACCACTTTAGCTAATGGGGTCTCCTGCTGCTGCTGCGCTGCCGGAGCCTGATTTCTGTTCTCATCCTGAAGCAAAGTTCTTAACCTGAAGCACTATTTCTGGGTTAGCGGAGTCTGTAACCTGAAGCGTATGTGACCCGAGGTACCACCGTATTCAACTCAAAGAAGATAGCACTTTTAAGGGTGTACATTTTGGATGCTTTGAAAAGCTTGTGTTTTTTTGCAAATGCCCAATTGAAGGCTCACAAAGGTTTCAATGGCTCTCTTGGCATGCCACCTTCGTCCCAGCAACTGAAAACACAAAAACAGCCCTGCTTTATTGGGCCAATGGCCCATCTAGTCCAGCATCTTGTTCTCACAGAGGCCAATCAGACTCTATGCCAAGCCCCCACAGGGAAGACCTGAGTGCAACAGCCCTCTCTCCCCACTAGTGATTCCCGGCAACTGGGAAACGGAGGCATGCTGCCTCACTTACTGGTGGAACATCTTCTCAAGCCATGGACTGGACTGGACTGGGAGCACCTGCTGCTGCCGCCACAATTTGTTTCTTTTCCATGCCCCAAAGTGAATGCCTGGGCCTTAGGGAAAGGGAAGGTAGTGGTGGTGCTTGTGTGATAGGAAATTTGAGGTCTTAGATATATGGTGATGTTCATAACCACACGTACATAGATCAGCACAGGAAGACCAACCTGGAACCATTTTGATTCCTAAACTGACCAAATGTTTTCTCTGCAAGGTCAAAGTGGGAAACCTCCCCATTGTCTCTTTCCTCACAAATCCTGTCTTAAGGACACATTTAAGATATGAATAGGGTGTGAGCCTGTGACCTGGCCCAGGAACTAAGTATTTATCACTACAAAATGGTGAATGGCCGGGCTCCCCAGGCAATCCAATCAAGTAACCTGCCAGACAGGAGATAACAACAGGAGAAAAACAATATTCAAATTTCTGTTTTAGACCGCCTTTTCGGTGATGTAGGTGTGATGTATCTGAGGGGTGGTCTTAGGTTACACCCCTTCTGTGATGTATGTATGATGTTTCTGGGGATGGTCTTGATCTACAGAAAGTCTTTATAAGGCCTTGCATGTCATTTTTCTGGGTCCCTCCTCTCTCCTGCAGGTGAGGGGAGCACCCTGTTGCAACAGATCAATAAAGGCCAAGCCTACAGGCTGCTGTTTTGCTCCAAGTTATCCTGGTTGGTGTCTTTGTTTTTGTCCAAGGGAGCCCTCGGATTTGTCCGTTAACACTTGTAATTATTGACGTAAACAGGGTTCCACTCACCTTGACAGTGCTCACAAGCCTTTGACCAGGGACACTTAATTTTTATGAACTTTGGAGTCCCGGGTGTGGCTAATCTGTACTATTTACAGCTGAAGGCCACCTGACTAGCCGGGGCTGACCCAAATGCCGCAGCAAATATTCATTCCCACTTCTACCTGTGTGGTATCTTTGCTCAATGCATCATTCCTGTCTGCAGTTTAAAAAAAGAAAGAGGCCCTCCCTGTCCATGCATTTTCTTACACCGTATTGCATATCTATGTAATGAGATCACTACTGACCCAACAGAAACATTGCTCCAGTTTGCAAAAACCTGGATAGCACAGGGCAGTATAATCAAGTTGTCTTTAAGAACCTGAGAAGTGTTGGCTAATTCCTATAGCCTCATTTGAGAAGAGCAAGCGATGGGGCCACCCAAACCGAAATGGAACGCAGTGAAAGCGTTCCAAGCCTGTTCCTTCAGCAGGGCACAGGCCAGATTTCAAATTCTGCTCAAGTGACAGCTGTCAGCTCCGCAGACCAATTAGGCTATAAGTGCCTCCAGTTACAAGGAAGGTTTTGGCTGACTATACAGCCTGGCATCAATTTCCATGGGCTCACAGCCCAGGCTTTTGCCTTTTTATTTCAATGACAAGGCCTTCAAAGGTCCTTGTGTTTTTAAACTGTTGTTGTCATCACTCTAGGATACGGTATTCTGCATCTTGGCACAGTGTGCTAACCCAGCTGGGCTTCTCTACAAAAGGAAGGGGGGGAACCCGAGATACTTACCACATGGCCAACTGGCAGTGGCCAAATATGCTGGATGACAGCTTGGAAATGGAACAAGAAGCCATATCTGTATGTTTCTACTCTGTGTGCAAACAACAACGTGTAATCTTGGGAAGCTGGTTGCAGATGCTGAATAAATAAGGTGGCAAAATGTGAGATGCCAAGCCCCTTTCTCCCCTTAAAGTAAATAAGTAAACCCTTCCCACACTCAAGTTCTGGCCCAAGACATTTTGCTGCCCGAGGGTGAAGGACAAGATGGCTCCCCCATTCGACTTACAGAAACCAAGCTGTCTCTCTTGGGGCCCCAGCACTGCCTTAAGCAACCTGTTCCCTTGCCTAATGGTAGGGCTGTTCTCACTGAACTCTCTTAATAATTGACTAAAGCAGTGTAATGAGGGGACCACTTTCTTGGTGTTTGCTAGCAGGCCCTGCCAAAGAATTTAGAGAAATATAAATTTCTCAGCATGAGGCTAGGTTGGATACAGGAGCATTAGATTGCATGCATGTCATGTGACGTCTCTCTTGAATTTGCTGCTCTGGCTACCAATTTGCTACTGAGTTAAGTGTAAGGTTTAATTTTTTTGACTGATAAGGCCCTTAAACAACTTGGGACCTGGTTACCTGAGAGGGTGCCTTCTGCATTTCTAAGTGAAAGCTGCCCATTCATCGATGGGTCACACCATGGCCACTGGTATGAATGAAATTTAGTGCGACATGTTGGCATATCGGTCAGAAAACCATAGCATAACAGATATCTCTGTGTGAAAGGAATGCTAGAAAACGGAACAGAAGTGCTAGCATTATGACCACATACCCTCAGAATGTCTTGCTTTTTCAAGGACAGTCCTGGAATTATGAAAGCCACCCCAGCTTCTGATTTGATCCTGGAATGTCCCTGTTTGCCCCACCAGTGCTTGTCCTGAGCGACGGCAATGGCGGCTGTGAAGGACCATCCCATTGCCTCTCCATGGCTGCCACTACCAGTCACCTCTCTTGGGCAGCTTGTAGCAGTTGCTGGAGAGCAGGTGAGGAGGAGAGGCTGCCGCTGCTGTGGCCCAGCCCCATGCGATTTGCTGGCTCCGAGGGGCAGGCAGCGGGCACGGCTGCCCTGGTAAGAAAGGAGGAATGGAGCGCAATAAGTCTTTATTTTATTTTTCATTTAAAAAATGCTTTGTGTATCTGCGCCTGATCTTGCCCCTTTGTAAAAATTGGTGTGTGTTTTTCTTTTTGTAAATCTACCAAATAATAAAATAAAATAATATCGGGATTAAGGGGTTTTCGCAGCATGGTGGAGCGAATGTGTGCTCTGTCCCGTTGGTGTGGTGGTGGTGACACTTGCCCTTCTTCTGATAGGAAATGCTCTGGGGGGCACAGAAAAATGGGGGGTCAGGCTTCTGGTGCTGCCGTCATGGCGAACAGCGGCTCCCACAATAGTGGGTGCTGGCCATGCAGCTAAATAAGGATAAGTAATTATCCTTGCAAGCCCCCCCCCCCCAGGTTGGCGGGGGGAGCTTTCACTCGCAGATCATCCGATAACTGCCTCTCGCTCCGATGGAATGCAGGGGGCAAGGGCACTTAGTGCATAGCACTTCACGTATCGGAAACTCTCCAACACAGTCGCCATGAGTGGAGGTACTTCTGTTTTTTAAGGTGGTCCTGAATTTGGACTTAAGAAACAGGCGTGTTCTGGATGAAGGACAATACGATAACCTGCTAAATGAATCAGCCACTGAGTGCCAAGGTTTTAATCTGGAGAGGGTTTTCGTCATAACTGGATTGCTATGTAAGTGAAGGGGAGCCTTTGTTCTCTTTTTACATTATATTTGCTGTCTTATGATTCAGCAAGCCTTCACTGAAGAAGAAGAATTAATTAATTACTAATGGAATGAAATTATTAAAGGATTAAGATTGGAATTGTTGTATATATACTAATTAAGAGAATTGGAGCAGGACCAAGGAATAACATCAACTCCTGATAACCAGAACATAGGAAGTCATCCAAAAATGTTTAATTCAGAACTGAATAATTGGCTCTTTTGATTGTATTATGATTTGGTATAATTTGGTATTGTATTAATGTAGCCTGCATTGGATTGTTATTAATGAAAAATTAATAAAAATTATTTCTAAAAAAGGAAAGGAAAATGGGGGGGTCAAGGAGGGGGAGTGAGAAATGTCCTTATTTTCATCTGAGAAATGTTGGAACTTAAGGCAACATAGGGAACCTACATTGTTGAAATACAGATTTTGTTGAAGTACAGTTTTGCATTGTCCCTGGTCCTTGGTCATGCTTCTTGGAGCTGATGTGAGCTGCAATTCTGCAACATCTGGAAGGCCAAAGGTTTCCCACGCCTGGATTTAAGGGGGTTGCTTCTAGATCAAATGAATAATTTAAGGCTCAGCATCTCTCTCTCTAAAAATTGCACAGTGCATGGGGGAAATTATCTAAATCCAGATAACAAAGTTGGTGGGGAGGGAATTCAATAGTTCCATGTGGGGGCCATAATCTTGGGGAGTCAAGATTAGGGAAATCTCTGCATGGCACCATCAGTGGCCTATCCATACAACTATGCTAATCTGTGCATGTGGTGAGCGGTTTGCAGTGGTTCTGGCCCCCACCTTGCAAATTCCCAACAGTCTCCTATCTGAGCACTGAAACATGAGAGCTAGTCTTAAGAACTCAAAATCAGTACTTTTAATTTTAGTCTGGCCACCTATGCCTCATAAAGAATGTATTATGTATGATTCAAAAGCTTGTAATTTATTTAAGCAACTGGCAGTTGTCCATGGAAGGATATCATCTGAACTTATTTTATGGCTATAATTCTTTCCATACATGAATCATAGGCTGATATCCTTACTGGAAGGAAATACATGACTGTAGCAATTATCATACCTTTAGCCTTTTGTGGATTTTCTCTGATCTGTGTGCTGTATGTGTAAATAGAAGACTACAGCCAACCATACAGTTTGCCAATTTGAATCCTGGTGAACAAACCAATCCTGAGTTCCCATATGACTTTTGGGCTGGTGGTGAGATGGGGGGGGGGGGACTGTCTTGAAAGTGGATGGCTTTCTTTCGTGCTCTGAACAGTTCCTGAAGTGCCAGTCAGTGACTTTGTATGCCTTTCTCACTTTTTTGACAAACGGTTTTGAGAACAAATTTCTTGACTTCATAGATCTGTGGGCCAGGGCAATGCATTTTGGGTAACTTAAGATGGCGGGCAGCCACCATAGGTGGGAGCCAATCACAGCTCCCATTCAGAAGTTCCATCGCTGAAGTGTGTTCAGAGGCCTGGTGGTAGCAGGTGGCCATCAGCACTGCGGCCATCACAAGCAGATCTGGGCCCTGTCCTGGTTCAGGCGGCATTAGAAGGATGGGTGCCCATCACTGCCAAAGTGCCAAGGGCCTCCATGCCTTGAAGGCAGACGGTTCCGAAGCAAGTGAATACAGTCAGCATAGAAACCTCTTTGACTATGTCTAACCAGAATTCTCAGGCAATGGCTTCTAGTGTGAGAAGAGGGAGATTTCAAATCGAGCGAGTAGGGTGTCATCTTTGAAATGTTGGTGGATAGAAATCTAGCACTAAAACCAGCTGCCCCTTAGCCTAATGGTGCTGCTCAGATAAAGCTTGTCACACTTTGTTAGCCAAGTTTGATGGATTAGCAGAAAACAAACAGCCTGCTTTGTTGCCTGATGTCTGAAAAGGAGAGATACGGGAGGCCACTGAAGGTCTCCCATCTTCTGACCACTTGTTTCCTCTTAGAAGTGGTGAAAAAATGTTCTGATGACTGAATGAAAAAAGGAAACAATTGAAGCAGGAATTAGGTCTTCATCACATAACGTAACTGTTACCAGCAGGCAGTTTGAAATAATCTTGATTTTTATCACTGGACTCTACAGCATTCTTTCTGTGTGCATGTAATCACCATATCTTGCATTTAGTAGTTAACATATGCTTTCGCATATTTGTCCCTATATGTGTGTGTGTGTGAAAGTAGGCTTATGTATGCACTTGGCTGGACAGAGAGATCTAGGTACATCTCTGGCCTAGTCCCAGCAGCCAGGGCTTGATGTTGCATATAGCAAGTTTACAGGGGCCACATGTCAGTGATGTGCAGGAGCAGAGGCAAAAGTAGGAGAAGAAATACATACAAATTTTAGCTTTAATTCCTACACAGTCTTCTCTCTTCTGCATCCAGGCAAGCAAAAAGCATTAACAAGAGTTCAGCGACACATTCCAGCCAGGGAGGGTGCAAAACAGGGGCATGGCTTAGGGAGAAGGGGATACAGCAGAGGTGTGATGTGAGTAGACACTTGAGGACCAGGTAGAGAGTCTTCCCACCTTCCCTGAGGCTTCCCAAGCCTGGTATGTAACCTGGTTAAAAAGGCAAAACTTTACTGGCTTCCCCCAAAGAATTCTGGGAACTGTAGTTAAAGTGGCTGAGTATTGTTAGGAGACCCCTGTTGTAGCTTCACATAAGCCACAGTTCCCAGAGTTCCTTGGGAAGAAGGGCTGGTTGTTGAACTACGCTGAGAATGGTAGCTCCTTGAGGGGAATAGGAATCTCCTAAGAACTTTTGGCCCTTTTAACCAAGTTCCCATGATTCTCTGGGGAAGCCATGGCTGTTTAAAGCAGCATGATACTGCTTTAAATGGTTTGTACAGATGGAGCCTTAGTCAGAACCACGGAGCAAACCAAGAT
The DNA here is from genome assembly GCF_964270895.1 of Podarcis filfolensis. Taxonomy (NCBI): domain Eukaryota; kingdom Metazoa; phylum Chordata; class Lepidosauria; order Squamata; family Lacertidae; genus Podarcis; species Podarcis filfolensis. The sequence continues at coordinate 30,299,555 of NC_139612.1, forward strand.
GCAAGGTCAAGAAGCTGGGTGTCAGGACCAAACATCAAGCCATAACTGGAGGACAAACCAGTGTGAACAATAACTAAGACTATTGGAACACCTAGGAAGCCCTTCCTGCCCCACAGGAAGTCTCGAACAGGAAGTCTTCCTATAGTCCTTCCTGTCCAGGAGGATCCACTGACCAGCCTTGGTGGCCCAGGGCCTGAAGATACATAACCGAGGTGCTGTCCGCTGTAGTTCAAAGGTTGACCACACAGGGGAGTAGCAGCGCACTTAGATCCAGCAGTTAGTAGCAGTGGGTTTGCCTGAGTTCTGTTGGTCTGGAGCCATTTTGTAAGCCTGGTGACAGATTTGTGTTCTGTTCTTTGTGTTGTGGTGATGTTCTCTTCACGGCAGCTGGCCTTAGGCAGAAATAGGATAAATAATTTTAGGATGCCAGATGATGGGCGGTGGGGGGGTAGTTCAGCTCGCAGAGGGTGTTCGGATAGGCAGAACAAGCACCGGTCCAGGAAATTAGACCTAAAAAGTAGACCTCTGAGTTCGGAAAAGTGTGTTTTTAGAGGTGGGGCAATTTGCAATAGGCTACCTAATAACTCTGTTCAGAATGAGTGCTGAACTGTAAGTCACAGCTTACACAGGGGTTAAGTTCCAGTGATCATGTCTAAAGCCAAATTGTGTATAGTCAAAACACATTGGGTCCAATGGTGGGTGGGATTGCCAAAGTCTGTTTTCCTGCTCCCTTTTAATTTTAATTTTTTTGCCAAGGGTGTAAAGCTGAAAGGGCACAAGCTACATGTGCATAAGTTGTGGGCTTAGTGTACCAAACCTCTCCTTTTTACCGCTCTACACCAATTAACGAAAAAGGAAATTGCATTTGACAATTCTCAAAGTTGAGAGGAATTTTTAGTGAAATTGTCATGAGTCGGGTGCAGGGATTTTGCTGTACTTACCATACTGTCAATGTGGCAAAGGGTTGAATGTGAGTGCAGCTGGCCAGGCTGAGCGAGGGCCCCAGGGTCATAGAAAGGACCCCCACCATCCCAGCCCAGCCACACTACCATTTTCCACCCTCCTCACTATGCTCCAGGTGTTTTTCATTTGTGAGTAGCAGTGCTGCATTTGAATGGAACCAAGTTCAACTCCTATCTGCAGTGATTGTCCATTGTAAGTTACCTAAAGCATAATGCCCCCTGCTTCATGGCATTATGAAATTTATTGATTTATATAACTCTATACATTTCATGTATCTATGGGCTGGGCCTTTGCATTTTGGGTGACTTGAGATGGTGGGTGGCCACCACAGGTGGGAACTGAACCCTCACCTATCCACTACTGAACCCTTGTGGAGGGAGTTGCGTAGCCACTACAGTGACTGAGGAGATGCTGGGAGCATTGTGCCAAGGGCCTCATAGAGTCTACTGTCAGCTCTGCAGCAGACTGCTGGAGAAATGTTTACTGGAAAGAAAAATGAACACACAATACACAGTTTTTGTGGATCTAATAGCGCCTGAGAGCCAATTCAATTGCCAAATTATTGATACTGTACAGAAAGGACTGTGCTTTTCTTGCACTTGGGGAATTAAGATAAAAAAAGAGGTTGCTTGAAATTGTCTCCGTGTCGACATCTCCCTGAGTGCAGAAAGCTAAAACATCAGGGATATGTTGCTTTCTTGCAGGAGAATGGTGAGAGTGGGGATACATGGTGAGAGAACTGCACCATGGACTTCTAGTGTGAACCTGCCCAACAAGCAGTCTCAAATAGCTAGCATTACTAGCTGCTGCAAAGCTGCTGCAATGCAAACGCCTTACGTGTACAAGGAAAACTGGAACATATCTCTCACACTCAGCTGATGAAACCTGCCGTATTACTGTGTATCTAGACAATAAATAATGTCTTATTCTCAGTGGAACAAATGTTCAGGACTGTGTCAATGGCAAGATTCTGGGAGAGTCAGCAACTGAAGAAAAGCTTTTACTTTCCCTGTTAACAGTTACGTAACAGAGAGAAAGGCATTCCGAGATACAAGGGAATGAAGCATCTGCCTGTAAGCCCTTGATAGCTCTGTTCCTCTAGGACATTGTCAAGGAGTGAACTCAACATCAGTTGTGAGGAAGTAATCCTAGTACGGGAGAGAGGATCTGCTGTCCATATGTGCCTGCAGGTGACTGAGGGACAACACCTGAGCCTTTGGCTTAGCTCTACAAAAAAGAGAGTTCACCCAGGTGGAGTCAGCAGGGAAGAACAGGCAAGTGTGTGAGATGAAGATCTGACATCCCAATGTAGGATGACTAAGACTAAAGCACAGGACAGATAATGAGAGAGAGAAAAATAGGAAAATTGTCTTTGGGACTCAGATGCAATGCAGCACAATCTATTCACAGCCATAGGCAACACAATGCGGCACAATCCTAGTCAGGTTTACCTAGAAACAGATCCCACTGAATTTGATCATGCTTACTCCCCAGTAAGTATGTATAAGATTGTAGCCTAAGTTGCACAAATGTGAGCACCATTCCATTTTCCTTTTGTGTTGTATCTATAAGAAGTGGCATAGCACAGGTTGCCAGTGCCCGGGGCCACGCAGAGGGTGGGGGTGGGAGGGAGGGAAATGGATGCATATTCAACTGCCTAATGGTGTCCACGTCACCCAAGAGATCGCAGCTGCAGAGATAAGAAAAGTAGAGTCATTCCGTTGTTTGGAGAGGTCACATCCTGATTTGCATGGAGAAGCCATTTTCAGCAAAGCCCAATGACTGAAGCTTGCAGCTGTACTGGGGCACCACCAGGTGTTTAAATTTTGCACTCCTAATAGTTTTATGTCCGGGGCAACAGCCCCTGTGCTCCCCACCCCATGCTATGCCACTGTCTATAAGATTGTGAACCCACAGGCAGGGATTGTTTTTAATTGTTCCACAGTTTATAGTATTTTACACCCTTTATAAATGAATAACAACAAGAGAAATAAAAAGCAGTGGAAACACATCTATAGGAGGCAACTAATCAAAGGGAAACTACACTGGCCTGTCAATACTGATGAGCGGTGCTGCTTTTTGAGTGTCGTGGGGAGCTTGATCCAGCATAACATTCCTCTATATCCCCTCCTCTCTTGAATCATTTGTGCAAGGCTAACATAACTAGATGCAGGTGGCGCTGTGGGTTAAACCACAGAGCCTAGGACTTGCCGATCAGAAGGTCGGCGGTTCAAATCCCCGCGACGGGATAAGCTCCCATTGCTCGGTCCCTGCTCCTGCCAACCTAGCAGTTCGAAAGCACATCAAAGTGCAAGTAGATAAATAAGTACCGCTCCGGCGGGAAGGTAAACGGCGTTTCCGTGCGCTGCTCTGGTTCGCCAGAAGTGGCTTAGTCATGCTGGCCACATGCCCCGTAGCTGTACGCCGTCTCCCTCGGCCAATAAAGCGAGATGAGCGCCACAACTCCAGAGTCGGTCACGACTGGACCTAATAGTCAGGGGTCCCTTTACCTTTACCTTTAACATAACTAGAAGTGCCTAAAACACTGGATTGAACATTGTGCACCTATTGTATTAGCCATTCAAGCAGGAAACACAGGGATTTGTCAGGGCCTACAGTTTTGATCCCCTTCATGGTGAAGGGGCTTGAATAACTCAGAGAAGCTATGAGCTATGCCGTGCAGAGCCACCCAAGATGGACAGGTCATAGTGGGGAGTTCTGACCAAACGTGATCCACCTGGAGCAGGAACCGGCAAGCCACTCCAGTATCCCTGCCAAGAAAACTCCATGGACAAAGGCAACAGGCATTCTGACCAAACTGCGGGAGGCAGTGGAAGACAGGAGTGCCTGGCGAGCTCTGGTCCATGGGGTCACGAAGAGTCGGACACGACTAAACAACAACAACAGTTTTGATGAACTTTTCTCTCACACACTTTATGGACCCCTACATTCGCTTTTGCTTTCTTTCTGTTGATGTAAAATCATCTTTGGAAAAAGATCCCCCCCCCCAATGATAGACAGGCTCTTCTAAGAGTTTAGCACGATTGCCTCCATTTCTGTCACAACCGATATTTTTGAATCACGTGAATCTACAAAGTTCTGAGATCTGAGTAGAAACCCAAGAAATGGAAGAAGAGTATTAAAGGATTGCAGACCTTCATGTCGCTGCCCGTACAGGTGTTCACCTTATGTACCGTTGCACTGCGCATACTTTGGAAAACTCTTTCATATTGTAAGGCCTCTGTGATGTAGATCAGGTACTTCTTGCTACAGACTGGATTCATTTTAGCCTTCTGTAATCTCTTTCTTCCAGAATGATCCCAGACTTCTTTTTTCTTTTGAAGAACAAAACCATTTACAAATTACGGTATATCTGTAGAAATCCTCACACGAACACACATGATTATGGAAAGGTTAGTTATTCCAAATGTAAACCTCACAGGTCTATTTCCAAATGAAATTGTGCTTGGTTCACCACAATTGTTTTATATCAGGTCATTTAAAAAAATGATTTACATTTATCGATAACAAGGTATAGTAACAGATGTCAAATAAAATAAAAGGGATATCTAGAACTAGAACATTCCAAAATCAAACACAATAAATTAATATCACAAGGCTCCAAGTAACACAAATGGGTTTACATTATCCTGTAACTTATTACAGTGGTACCTCTGGTTACGTGCTTAATTCGTTCTGGAGGTCTGTTCTTAACCTGAAACTGTTCTTAACCTGAAGCACCACTTTAGCTAATGGGGCCTCCCGCTGCTGCTGCACTGCCGCCATGCGATTTCTGTTCTCATCCTGAAGCAAAGTTCTTAACCCGAGGTAATATTTCTGGGTTAGCGGAGTCTGTAACCTGAAGCGTATGTAACCCGAGGTGCCACTGTACTACAATACATTATTAAAAGACTCAGTTTCTTGATAAATACATTATCTTATTGTCTTCTCTCTCTGGTTCTCATCGTGTATGTAAACTCAACCATATGCACACTGTGTCCAGGTCACTGCCCCTCTAACTTGCATCACAGGGTTATTGTGGGGGGGGGATCAGCAGTGGTGCATGATGGGATGGAGCAACAATGGCAGCCTCTCACCAGCAACACTGTATTTACCGATACAAGATGGCGGCAAGGTCTGTGGAGCTCTGGGTTGGTGGTGTCCGTGACCCACAGACTGCCACCCACCCACCCCAGGCTGCATTGTTGCAAAAAAAGTGGGTGAGGCCAGAGGGATAATATCAGCAGGACTTTTTGTAAACTTTGTACAGAAAGGTACATTCCAGGCATGCAAGAATGTGAGGTTTTGACACCCACAACTCTCTATTCTCAACCCAGGCAGGCAAGAGGCAAGGTCAAGGCTCAGAGAGGCCTTCCAGTAGAACAAATGTACTTGAGGAGCAAAAACAGTGAGGAGGGTGGCCTGGGGAAGGTTACAAGGACCACATAATTAGTCCTCTAGAGCTACATCTCGCCCCCAGGCCTGAGGAGCTCCACCCCTGAGCTGAGACATGGATGACTAGCCCATCCCAAGCCCATTCAGAGTAGTTTAGTCATTAAAATGGGGACGCGGGTGGCACTGTGGTCTAAACCACTGAGCCTCTTGGGCTTGCCGATTGGAACGTTGGTGGTTCAAATCCCTGTGACGGGGTGAGCTCCCGTTGCTCGGTCCCAGCTCCTGCCAACCTAGCAGTTCGAAAGCATGCCAAAAAGTGCAAGTAGATAAATAGGTACCACTCCGGCGGGAAGGTAAACAGCGTTTCCATGCACTGCTCTGGATTCAGTGTTCCATTGCACCAGAAGTGGCTTAGTCATGCTGGCCACATGACCTGGAAAAATTGTCTGCAGACAAACTTTGGCTCCCTCAGCCAGTAAAGTGAGATGAGTGCCGCAACCCCAGAGTCATTTGCAACTGGACTTAACTGTCATGGGTCCTTTACCTTTACCTTTGTCAGTCATTAAAATGACACCATTTATAGGCACTATCCAAAATGTATGCGCTAGTAATGCATGGATGTCAACCATGGCCACCTCTGTGATCTTGGATGTATCCAATGGCATATCAACAGACATTATGTTTCTCTTTAATTAACTTGGATCCTTTAGGATACCTGCATGTAAACATTAACAATGAAGCAGTTGGCGTAACAGTTCCATTCTACTTTAAAAGAATTCAAGGAATGATATAAAACCATCTCAAGAGGAAGCAAAAATGTTTCCCCTCCACACAGCAATTCCTAAATAATGTGTTTCGTAGTCCTTTTTGGCCCCTGTGAATTTAGACATATTCAAGGAGATGCTAACTGCAACACAATGCTGGCACACCTACACATAACCTTGTTACAAAGGCATATTTGATTTTAAAACCTGTTTCATATTCCAAAATGTTGCAGCCATGAAGAACAGAAAATGTCAGGAATCCTTTCTTTCAAACCCTACAGTATGTTATAGTTCAGGCTAGGGCCTTAGCCCTGCAGGAACACCTGCAGAAAGCTTGGCATTCACATTGATGTCACAAGTCCCGTTATCATACATGTTCAACTTTCCTTTTCCTTTCCTTTCCTTTTTAAAAAGTCTATCTCTAGCCCTTTTCCTGCGATAGTTTCTATCCAATTGCTTGCTTCCAGCTTCTGGTGGCAATGCCTAACAGTTGATAACATCTTTCACCCTTAGCATGTACATTTTAATTTTTTTAATTCAAAATCTTTAATAAATAGCATGCCTAAATAATGTTTTCTTGTCTTTAGGTCTCTGGTCTTTTAGCGGATTTGCTCCCCTCCCTAGCTGATGTTTGTGGCTTATTTTTTCCCCCTCCTCTTGTGGCTCTGGAACTCATTCCACATCGGGCCCCTTCATATAACCCAATTCCACATGGATTCCACCATCTGTGATTCCAATTTTTGTTTTAATCTCCGCATGCATGGGAGATGGTGCTCAGAATCCACGCTTTAGATTGCTTCCTGATTCAGGATTGTTACCAGCCCGCACTCCATCTTGTTTATTTATATACGTACTGAATTTACTTCATTAGGTTTTAACTGAATTTCTAAAGCCTTTCTCCTGGCAAGGCCTCTTTATCTTTGTCAGCTGACCAATAGGTAAAGGCACCTATGCAATCACTTTGTTGCACTAGTTCCTCAAGATTACAAATGAGGGCCATCTGTAGTCCCAAGTATTTGCCGAGATGAAAAGAAGGCTTAACTTAATGTACTCTGGCAGAGTAATAGGAAAACATCAATCAAAGGGTGACATGTTAGTTCATAGGCACCAATAGGCTCATGTTTGTGGCTGAGAACATTAAGTGGATCTGCTCCTTTACCGACGAGCCCATCACTTAAGGATGAGCATTCAAAATTATGAACACAAGGCACTTTTAAGTGCGACTTCATAAAGAGTTTGAAAATGCTGGTCGTGGCAAGAATCTAAGCTCTTCCTCAGTTTCCTTCAGGTTTCTTATTAAAATGAGCTTCAGAGTTGAAACTGGGGTCAGTTGGACAGTAATTTTAGCTAAAACAGATGGAGTTCCTGTGGTTGCTTCTAAAATGATGGTTTTTTATCAGTGTCTGAGATACAAGACTATTTCCTACAGAGTATTAGGGTTATGTTGTGGGCTGCCTGTGAGAGCTGCATTTTTAACTAGAGGCAGACAACACTTTTATACTTTTCTCTATTGCTGAAAGCCAGGCCCAGGCCAGATGGGAATTGTAGGCCCTGTTTCAATAATATTTGCCAAAGGGTCCCATACCCTTCAGCTGTCCCACTTTGAGCGGAACACCCTGGAATTACAGAAGTGATCCTGGCTTTTGATTGGATCCCAGGATATCCCATTTTGGCTTCTGTGAGAGCACGACTCAAAAAAACAACAACATTGGGGGCGGGGGTCCATGCTCTTTTGCAAGCCACCTGGCTCCTGCGATAACACAGCTCCAAAAGATGTATGCCCCGATTTCCCTCTGCAGCATGTTGGAAAGTATGGAGTCCCCTTTGCCTCTACCAGGGGGACTCTGAGTAGTCCCTGTCAAAATTGTAGACTCATCCCAATTGGCGAACCTGGTCTCCCCCTTCTGTTCTGGCCTGCTGAAAGCTAATTATGTAGTTAAGTTATTTTGTTGCTGTATGGGCATGAATGGATAGAGACTGTGTACATGCCTCTATGGATGCTCGTGAAGCAGTCTTTCGGTGAGTAATGTTTTTTCAGGCCCAATTCTTACGCTGAATGGAGTAGTTGCAGCATTTGGATTGAGCTACACATTATTTAGCTGTTCAAAAATTTCTTCACTGATCAGGGTTCCATTCATTCATAGCCGGTGCAACACAAGGACTGCTGCTAATCCTGCTCAGGTCCATGGAAATTGATGAAGTTTACTACACAAGTAAGAGCAAACTGGGTATAAACAGGTCCATCTTTCCTTTCCCAGACAGGCCAATGAAGGCAGAGAAGCAGCACTTCTTTTTATTATTGCCAGAAGTCCAGAAAATGTTGGTGATGGGGTCCAGTTGCAATCTAATGTAGCCTATCCATAGCCACCTAGCACAATGAAAACCAAGTCTTGGCCCCTCTAAACCTATACTCCATTATTATAGCCTATCCATGCCCAGCAGAGAATCAGAAAGGAAGCCATCCTTGCTGCCTGGGAATGTTTTTGGCTGTGGTTACCGCATTCTGAAAACCATTATTGAAAGTCATTTTCAGGCAAAGCACTGCAATTCTTGAAAGTCATTTGCAAGGCGATGTACTTCTCTGCTAGCTGTTTTATGAGAACTAGCGCCATGGCATACCAAGTAACTGTGGGCTGGGTCTTGGTACTGCAGGAGTGAGGTATTTGCTTAATTGTGTTGGCCTGGGAAAGACCCTCCTGCAGTCTCCACCTGCCATTGGTACCAGCGCAAGTGCTTTTTTAAATTGTTGATTGCAGTGTGGGACAGGTGCTTTTTGCAGAAATTGCAGTGGCATATGTGTATAAAATCTCCCTTCTCTGTGTGCTGCAGTCTTGATAAAATTTCACCCAGGCTTACTATTAAATAATCAAACAAAAAATGACAAAATTAGCACCCCACATGATCTGAGCAGTAGCATCAACCTTGATCTCCAGTCTACACAATTTGCCACATCACAGTGGCCCCCATGTAAGTGTTGGCCTGACTGTGAATGCCACCTTATGAGAAAACAAACACCTGAGATATATTTCACACAAAATGTGCACACTCTCCTCCCCACCGGCAGATATGGAGATTATATTGGTATAAAGATACGGGCCTTAGTCCTGAAGGAAACTAAAATGTATTTTTCTTAAAGATAGTTATGACCATTATGGCAGGCTTTCTCTGCCCAAGCAGAAGTTACAGGTTACTGCAAAACTTTCTTTTGGCTACCTGATGAAAATATTAAAAGCTGGACAAACATACATTCATTTTTATGAACAGGGAAAAAGAGGACCACATATTGGAAGTAGGGAGGGGAGAATCTGTTTTGGTTTTGCATTTTCCTTTACATTCAGTTCTCCATAGTCCCACATCAGTTTGCATTATTTTAAAAAAGTCCTCCTGAATATTCACCAGCATTTTAGTGAAAATTTATCGAAATATGCACATTTTTGCAGAGCAATTTCCCCTAGTATAACACATTTTTGTATGTTACTTTGCTAATATATGCCTTTGTATGCATCAATTACCCTGCTATATGCATTTTTGTACTTGTTGCTTGGCTGGAGAGTTGTGTTGCAAAATTCGGAGAAGTGCAAATTTCAAGGGATGGCCAAGTTATGCTTCACATATTGTTTCAGAAAGTGCAAATAACCTAGGTTCACCTTTATAGGTGAAGTGAATCAAATTTATTTAATCTAGAAGTAAATGTTTCCAAAACACAAATGAGGAGTTCTTAGTGATATTGCCATAACTGAGAGCTGTTATTTGATAAAGAGAAACCATGGAGCTTTACTAACTTGTTGTTGTGATTTTCAGCCTTAGGAACAAACAGCATTCCAGCTCTTAGACAAAAGGAACAATCGCAGCACAGTTTGAAGAAGTGGACCCAGAATGTACTAGCGAGGAGGAAGCTTGTCTCTAGATCTTAAGTTACGTAGATCTATAGGGAAACAGTTGGGAGTTAAAGTGTAATTTAGTGGCCCATCCAAACACACACCCTTTTTCTTTGTTTGTTTGTTACAAGACAGTATTTTATTATTTCTGGAAGTTAGTCTCTAAAGTAAGCTTCAACTTTAATAATAGAAGTAAGTCAACTTGTTTGGGGGTTTTCTGAAAGCTAAATGTCAGAAAATAAGTAATTCTGCCTACTGCGGTTTCTATATCCCAGGGACAAGGAGCAGATGTGGTGATGAAAAGCCACAAGTTACTATGAATATAATGTATGAAATGTCTCTACAATGATTTTGGGGGAGGGGGTGGAGACCCACACATAAAAAGCTTGACATAGGATGCCTGGGATAGGCTGGATATTATGTTGCTTTACTGGCTACTCTTCGGTTCTGTGGGCTCCCTGAACTCCGCTTATGATGTTGATAAACTAGGAGTGGTATTGAGGTCACCCAGACTTACTGATCTGGGTGAGTTATATGGATGTACTGGCCGTCTGAACAGCTCTGCACCTCCTCTATCATCTGTTCACTAGTTGAAGGGCTCCCCAGCTTAAAAATGAAAGAATCAGAAGAACAGAGAAGAGTTGCTCTTCAGCAATTAGCACCAGACTGAGCAGGCACATAGGTTACTGCTGCACAATCTTCCCTACTTTGGTGTGATGTGTTGCATTTCAGTTTATAGTAAGTATTTCTAAATGTGTGTCTTTATATAGATACATGCACATAAATTCACCAAAGAGAACAGCAAAACACGGAATGGCTGTTTACAAGATGGTTGATGTAATGAATATTCATGTTCACATAACAGTTTCACTGTTTGTAATTGTGCTTGCACAATATCCTGTCATAGGATATTTCCAAAGAGGGTCCCACTGTAGAAGAAAAAAAGCAATATAACATCAATGTAGCTAAGATATAGCAGAATGCCGTTTCTGAAAGGATTGTGTTCCACATTTAGAAATGGTAATTGACTTTGTCCTCTCTTGTCCACTTTTTTGTCAAGGCATAGAACTGATACATGTGGAAAGACATGTGTTGGGTTGCATGCTTACATAGACCCGGAAATGGATGCTCTGAAATTGGCCTGGTGCCAGAAAGCCATTGCTGTTGTGGTGCAACCATTTGCTCATGAAGGCTCAGATGCTAAGTTACCACCAAGGAGGTATCTCAGTTACAATTGCTTGTTTTGTTTGTCCTCTGACAAAACTATCTGGGGGAAATGCCTACTGATCTTTACTGACTGTTCCACCAGTGCTGTGGCTGAATCGTTGGCATCTAGTGACCTGATTGCTCTCAAAGGCCATTTGTGGCTTAGCAAGCCCACACTTTTATGTTTCCCCTTTAGCCATCTAAAGTTGCATGGTTGCATTGAGAGGGAGACAAAGGTCAGCTGAGTGCATCATAAATAATTTTGTGAAGGACTATGCTTTGTGCCGGTGGAGGCCAATTTATTCTCTAGTACCATTTCAGTTTAAAGAAGGCTGATCGCCGAAGAATTGATGCTTTTGAATTATGGTGCTGGAGGAGACTCTTGAGAGTCCCATGGACTGCAAGAGGATCAAACCTATCCATTCTGAAGGAAATCAGCCCTGAGTGCTCACTGGAAAGACAGATCCTGAAGCTGAGGCTCCAATACTTTGGCCACCTCAAAGACCCTGGAAAAGACCCTGATGTTGGGAAAGATGGAGGGCACAAGGAGAAGGGGATGACAGAGGACAAGGTACCAGCATGAGTTTGACCAAACTGCGGGAGGCAGTGGAAGACAGGAGTGCCTGGTGTGCTCTGGTCCATGGGGTCACGAAGAGTCGGACACGACTAAACGACTAAACAACAAAACTATTTCAGTTGTAGAGTGTAATTCAGCAAAGATGCTTCCAGGGACAAGTGACCTGACAAATCTAGACTATGTCCAAGTAGGGATTGAATCATCCTGTTCCTGTGGACCAAGCCAGCTCAATCCCTTGTGTTTGCTCCAACACAGGAACCTCTTGCCCTGTTGCTGCATCCAAGTCTGAAGTTTAGAAGATTTAGTCATCTCCTGTTTATTTGGATTCATTTTAATCTTGGTTTCCCACTGGGAACAAACCGTGCACACTATACTTGTTCAACGCAAGATATCAAAAATCTGTCTTACTCTTAATATGTGGTTGTACCGTATTGGGAAGGAATAGTCACCTTTTAGTCTACAATGACTCCATTCCCCAATGAACTGTAGTGGGATAGAGAGAAAGAGTGCAGGCAAAAGAAAGGAACTGTTAGGGAACCCTAGAGTACAATTTAGCACAAGGCCCCCCATGTATTTTAATCCAGTCTGCATTCCTGCAGCTGGCAACTGCCTACCCAACTTTCTCCAGCTGCTGTGGATTAGCATTTTAACTACTAGTATTACCTCTGATGGCAGATAGTTCTTTCACAGGAGGCGACACGATAGAGTCCCGTGTAAGTGAAGCGAGTCTACAATACTGACTATGGTTGGAGGCATATTGGTATTATCATGTCAGATACTACCTTAGGTTTTCAGACAGCTGTCGTTTTGCAATGATGGTGTTTGCATACATGTCACCCTTTTTTCCTTTAAGGACTTAAGATTCTCCTTGGTGTTCTGCTTCTTGAATTGCTTTCTACACTCACACGGTGCTCTGAAATTGCCAATATTTGTCCACTCGCTTTTCTCTGGACAATGCCTTCAGCCCGTTGCATATTAATGTTTCCTGTGCTTTTCTCCTAAATTATTTCAAGTCTGATTTGTGGTGATGTGTTTTCTAATTAATATAGAGATCCCTCTCTGGAAGGAAAATTGTGTTCCAGGTGGCTCACAATATTGCGTAACATGCAATACCTGAAAGTAACAATAGCAATACATTTCTAACATATCAGCTTTTCAATAATATCTCAGTAACCATTAAAAGCAGTGCTTTTTTCAAAAAAAACGTTTAGGGGTACTCTCGTTTTGACTCAAGAAAATCACCATTTTATAGTTCAAATCGGGGAAAATAAATACAGTAAGTGAACAAAAGCACAAAGATTCACAAATTGTTTAGGGGTATGCATACCCCAACATCCCCCCCCCGAAAAAGCACTGATTAAAAGCCTTTGTCTTTAAAAATCCCAACAAGATCTCTACACATATATGAAACTTCAGTTCCCCCACCATGTGTAGCGCAGACAGATTACAAGCTGCTGAGGTGGTAAGGGCTCCTGTGCCTTTAATTAAACACTTCCTCTTTGCAAGTTCAGCTAATTGCATTTCTCACTGATGAGCAGGGAAGTTAGTGATGGACAGCCCTTTTCTTTCTTTGGCTGCCTACCCTCAGGAACAGAAAATGATATCAGGGGGAAAAGACAGCCTATGCCAGGAGCAATTGATAGGATATTCATCACTAATTTCCCCACCTTCACCATCAGAAAACATGAATGTACAGAGATGAAACTTCAATTTATGTTGCTGGATGCTTTGCTGAATTAGGGATGCCATATTTCAATAAGTGAAAATCTGAACACAAGAGTTATTGAGTTTTTAAAAAAAGTTTTGCCCAAATTTTCCACAAACTAGACTTCTGACATGGGTTGCCATTCGTCTGGATTTTCCCAGACATTTCAGCTATTTCCGCCCAGACACTGTTTCCGACTGCCATATTCTGGCAATGTCCAGGGAATTCCAGGCATAGGGCAGCCCTAGAAACTTCATAGTGGGATCCTGTTCATGAGAAAGTGGATAAAATGGCACATTTTTATTCTAAAAGTATGTTTGAGAACCACTGTCTTAGCTGATTGTAGTGCAATCACTGGGCAGTGAAGAGGCAGACTTTTTTTTTTTTAAAGTAACCTGCTCCAGGGCTATTCAGAGCTTTGCATATAAGTGGTAAACCCTAAAACCCTAGCTTGGTGGCTAATAGGCACCCAGTACAGATATCTCAATTCTCTCTGGAGCACTGTATTGCAAAATTCATAGAATTTCAAATTTCGATGGATGGCTGAGTTTCAGTTTTAGAAAATGTGAATCAAGCCTGTCTGCCATTAAATGCAAACTGAATTTCAATTTCTCTTCCATCCTAGTGAAATAGCAATTCAGAACAAGAAGGTCCTGTTGGGGACTACCATATTTTTCGCTCTATAAGATGCACCAGACCACAAGACGCACCTAGTTTTTGGAGGAGGAAAACAAGAAAAAAAATATTATGAATCTCAGAAGCCAGAACAGCAAGAGGGATCGCTGCGCAGTGAAAGCAGCAATCCCTCTTGCTGTTCTGGCTTCTGGGATAGCTGTGCAGCCTGTATTCGCTCCATAAGATGCACACACATTTCCCCTTACTTTTTAGGAGGGGAAAAGTGAGTCTTATAGAGCAAAAAATATGGTACTTCATTTTCCTGCGTTTGGTCTACAAATCTTGCAAAATCGAAGCCAGTTAAGGTGGGGTGGGGGTGGGGGTTAAGAGGCTCACCTGGCCCAGGCCCAACAGGCTATGATTTCAAGTCTCTCACTCCCCAGTACTTGATTCCCCATCACACAAACGGTGAGCACTTCAGTGAGGAAAACTGTGTCTGTTCTCCAGGAGAAAGGCAAAGTTCTCAGTTCAGCTGTTGTTACGGGAGAAATATCCTCTGAAGCACTTTTAAGGTATCAAATGGGGAACACTTGGAAAAGCAGAGCTTGATTAAAGACAGCTAACATCAATTCAGGAAAGGGAGATCATGCCTAACTAATTTGTTGGAATTTTTTTGTCAGGAAATTACTGCCATGGTAAAGTAAAGGGAAGGATATTATGCACTCAGTTTTTCAGAAGGCATTTGCAAAATTCTCCACTGTTGGTTAAAATATCTAAGGTCTGAAGTCATGGAGTAGCAGGACAATGGGCATATTGGCTCAAAAACTTGCAAAGAAAAAGGAGGAGGAAAGATTGCATTGTGTATGAATGCTGGTTATTTTCAAGAGAAGGAAATTCAGTATTGCATATTGAATCTGAAAACAGATTTCCAAGGATCTGGAGAGAGACAAGTGTGCTATAAAGCCAAGCAGTGCATAATTTCAAGAGATCATGGCTGGCTCTTCTGCTTTTTTCAAAGAGATATATGTCAAAGGACTTCAAATCTGAGTGGTGCAATGGTGTTAGACAAGTCACTTGTATTTTCCCCCTGGAGGGCTAGCAGTAGGCTTGGGGGAAGGGAATTTGGATCTGGAAAAGATAAGTGCTGCTAAACCACTGAGAGAATCATTCATAGGTTTCCTGTGTAGCATGGTATGACCAGATTACCTATGTGAATATTCAAGAACATGAATGACACCCTCGTCAACCTTCAAATGTATTTGATTAATTTGAAATGCTCAGTTTTGTCACTTCATGAATTTCTGCCTTCAAGCATTGAAACAGTAGTAGTCAATCATCTTCTTTGATCGGCTAGACATATCTGAAACCTAAACAAAGAAGCAAATGATTATTCCATTATTGATGGCTGCTTCACTATGGTTTTCCATTCACATACATTCTTTTCTTACCTCGCCCAGGGTCACTTTCCTTTATTTGTTGTTTTTTTTATAGTGGTACCTCGGGTTACAAACTTAATTTATTCCAGAGGTCCGTTCTTAACCCGAAACCATTCTCAACCTGAGGTGCACTTTCGCTAATGGGGCCTCCCGCTGTCACCGGCACCCAATTTCTGTTCTCATCCTGGGGCAAAGTTCTCAACCTGAGGTACTACTTCCGGGTTAGCGGAGTTTGTAACCCAAAGCGTTTGTAACCAGAAGTACCACTGTACAGTCATACCTCGGGATAAATACACTTCAGGTTGAGCACTTTCGGGTTGCGCTCCGCGGCGACCCAGAAGTAACGGAGTGCGTTACTTCTGGATTTTGCCCCTCGCTCATGTGCAGACGGTCAAAATGACATCACACGCATGCGTGAAAGCGGTGAAACACGACATGTGCAGATGCACTGTTGCATCTTACGTTCTGTTCGGGATGCGAACGGGGCTCCGGAACGGATCCCGTTCGCATCCCGAGGTACCCCTGTATAAGGAATATTGTAGTATTATTATTATTATAAAATATTATATCTATATCTGTGGATGGATATCAGGGGCCATTTAAGTTTTAAGTTTTTTAATTTTTTTAAGTTTTATTGATTTTTGTTGTGTTTTTGCATACCACTTGGGGATTTTTTTAATATACAGTGGTTTAAAATGCTTTAAAAGGGGGCGGTGCTTACTCCAAGGTAAAAAGATGCAGCTCCACTGAAAGAGTTATCAGGATCTAAAAAGGTCTTTCAAATTAGCTGTGATAACTCTTAATAAGTCATTATATCCAGCAATTTAGACAATTACTTTACGAAATAATTGCTGGGCTGTGCAGGGGAACTCAAGTGTATTGCAAGTGCATGAAACGTGTAGACTAGAGAGTTATATCCCCCTGTGTCTCCCACTCCATACTCACCTGGTTCCTGGCTGCAGAGCTGTGCTGCTGAAGGTGAAGTGGACACTCAGATTTGGGTGCTGTCATACACCTCTGCTGTGTGAAATGTCTGGTTTTGGCCTTCTTCACTCTGCAGTGTTTATTAAACAGTAATTAAAAGGACATTATTTCGAACCTTATTTAAGAAAGCACAACAGGGCTTTTTCCAGCTGCGACTCACCAGAACTCTCTTCCAGCACCTCTCAAGTGGGTGCCGTTGCCATTATAAGAGAACAAGGGAGGTCTTTGTGGTGAGTTCCGGCACCTCTTTTTTCTAGAAGAATAGCACGGCACCACAATATTCCCTCACCTCCTGTTTCAGTGTTGAAATCCAAAATAAAATATTCCAAGGAGCTCCTAACCTGTTAGCCATTCATTCGTTTCCCATTTACAGGGAGATCATTATTCCTGCCACACTGCAGAGATCATGAATAGACACTAGGCTGATTAGAATAAAATAAAATAATCCCAACCCCCTCATTTCTCTCCCCCCACCCCCAGTCCCTCCGGTGCTTCAGGAAGGTGAAAAGGGGAGAATGGTTTGTTTTCTGAACCTTAACTGTAGCCTCTGTTCTTATCAGGTTAATTAGGCTGTGGTAATGTCTGGCTGAATATCCTGCCCAGAGGTGATTTCAAAATGGCAAATGTCATGCATTCCCCCCGCCCCCCATTTGCTTAATGCTGGAATGTCAGCTTTTCTATATAAATCAGAACAATTTCTTTTGCCTCTGTGACATAGGTATTTCTGTAACAAGGATTCTTAGATAAATAATCAAGCTGCTACTGAGAACAAGGTAAATGTAATTTCTCTCTCTCTCTCTCCACACACACACACACACAGAGAGAGAGAGAGAGAGAGAGAGAGAGAGAGAGAGAGAGAGAGAGTCCAGGAGCTTTATTATCGCACTGGCAGTGGAAAAGCCCTTTGGTTGGGAGCCAGGGTTTAGGATGTTACCCACGTGCTTCTACTTCCACTGAGCTCTAACGGCGGAAGTTTCACTGGCACATTTTCAAAACAAATATTGGAAAGTGGGCAGAGTAACACATTCCACTCTGGAACCTTTTGAGCCTTTCTAATTGCACAGTGGCTTCCAGTTGAAAAAAGGAGTAACAGGACTCCACAATACCCAAATATAATCCGCTGAGGCTCGGCAACGCCCTAACTAGATTAAAGGCAGGTGTCCAACCAGAGAGTCTGGGGTGCTGTTGGAGGCGGCAACACAGAATCCTTCAGGATAGAAAGACTTCTGCTAGGGTTAAATATTTTAGGGGCTGATAGCCAAGAAGATGACCATGAGGCAGAGCGAGAACAGCCACCTCAGCAGGCAGCTGTATCCTGGGTTCTTATAGGTGAAATATGCAAGAAGAGGTGAACAGTCTGAAAAAGGAGACCTCAGAAATGTCCTGGAAACTGAGGCAAGGCTGGAGATTGGGGTGGCGTACAACAGTATACATGGTTTTTTGATAATTCAGACATTATCATACAGTGGTACCTTGGGTTACATACGCTTCAAGTTACATACGCTTCAGGTTACAGACTCCGCTAACCCAGAAATAGTGCTTCAGGTTAAGAACTTTGCTTCAGGATGAGAACAGAAATCATGCTCCGGTGGCGCGGCAGCAGCAGGAGGCCCCATTAGCTAAAGTGGTGCTTTAGGTTGAGAACAGTTTCAGGTTAAGAACAGACCTCCGGAATGAATTAAGTACATAACCAGAGGTACCACTGTATAGCAAGCATCATTTTAGGAGAGTGATTTCCCCATAAAAATGATGGAAAACCCCTTTTTAAATGACGTTTCCCATGTGCAGCTTTCCCAAGTCCTTGCATTTAAAAGGATATATATATATTTTAATAATCTGTGCTACTTGATTAATTGCCCATCCCTGGTTCCCGCCCTCCCCCCGAGTTCTGAACAACAAGCAAGCATCTTAGACCTCCACATGACTGCGCTACTACCTGTGACTGACTGTTCATTGTATTCACCACTCCACTTCTGGCAGACGCATGGTGTGTTAGAATTACAATATGTGATTATAAAGAATGAAGTGCTCCCATTGGATCAGCCTCTCCAAACAGCGCACACTTGACAAGCTCCTTCCCTTGCAGCGATACAAGATCTGACAGTTTGCTGCTTGAAATAAAGGCACTTTGTGAAGGCCGGTCGCTGGGAACGGAGAATGTTCATTTCCCACATCTGGATACCTGAAAGAATGTATCTGTTTACCGCATTTGTGTCCTGCCTTCCTCCGGGGAGCACAGGGTGGCATTCATAAGTGCAGATGCAGTGAGAAAGGTCCAAAAGGTGATATAGGCGACGGTGCTCCATGCGGTTGAGTTTGCAAATGCACTGTGAGACATGTGCAACAGCATGTCTCAGAACATCCTTGCAACATCTAGCCACGAATTATCTGTAAACCGGGGAGGGAAACTGCAGGAAAACACAGAGACATTGCAGAGCCTCAACCTAGCGGACAGTTGTATATCAGCATTGCTGAGCTTCAGTGAATCAAGGCCTTCTGAGAATTCCATCATCAAATCTCTATAACTGCCACTTTGGAAACCAGCACCATTTTTATCAGAGGTGTATGAATCTTCCACGTAGCAACACAGAGCCTAGGACTTGCCGATCAGAAGGTCGGCGGTTTGAATCCCTGCAACGGGGTGAGCTCCCGTTGCTCGGTCCCTGCTCCTGCCAACCTAGCAGTTCAAAAGCACGTCAAAGTGCAAGTAGATAAATAGGTACCGCTCTGGTGGGAAGGTAAACGCCGTTTCCATGCGCTGCTCTGGTCCGCCAGAAGCGGCTTAGTCATGCTGGCCACATGACCTGGAAGCTGTACGCCGGCTCCCTTGGCCAATAAAGCGAGATGAGCGCCGCAACCCCAGAGTCAGTCACTACTGGACCTAATGGTCAGGGGTCCCTTTACCTTTACCTTATGAATCTTCCACGTAGCAACTACCTGACTATTCTCAGTTCAGTTTCTTTCTCCTGGACACATGGTTTCCATAGCAGGAGGAGTGTGTCTCCTTTACTTTTCCTTCATATCCTGACATTTCCTTTGATGCAGCTTACATGAAACAAATAATCATTAGTGTTTTTTTGGGGGGGTTGTCTTATTCAGTCCCTACAGACATTGTTTATTTAAAGTACTTGCAAAGCTAATCAAAACTGATCATCAAATATAATACAAATCAATGCATCTCTTCCCTTAAAAGCAAGCCCGTTGTTCAGAAAGTTAACTTGACTGGACTCAGATGGGGTCCCCCCCCCCGTGCTTACAAGTATTTGTTATTCTACCATTAAAGGGATCGCGGAAGGGGTGCTTGGTTTTTACAAGGCAATAATCTGGGTTTGTGAACGAGCAAGCCATGAGGCCGGAGAGAGACAGAGCCATTCATTCTCGTTGGGGAAAGTGGATTATTCCTGCTGGAAAATGTGACACTCCTTCCATTATAGCCTAAGCCTTATAGTAGAAGGCAGACAATAACACTTGCCTTTTCTGTGCAAATTGAGCATTCCTCCTTGCCGTGGGTGGTTGAGGGATATTTTCCTGTTCCACCTGCACTTCTTTGAATGTATCCTGAGCAAGCTATCGTCAAGATCCGCTAAGGATTTTCACCAGCAGTCACTCTCTGCCCTTGACTTTTTTCCATGGCTGATTTAGCAAAAGGTTCCGCAGAATCAATCTAAACTTTCCTTTCTCCTCCTGGTGTGTCTGTTGCTGCCTAAAGCCGAGCTCAGCTGTCAGCTTGGGCCCTGACTAGATCAGACCACCCACGTTACCAACAAGCACTCTGAGCTGCTCAGGACTGAAACTTGACAGTTGGATGTGGCGCAAAGGATGATATCATCATTAGAAACGGGGAAGCTTAGCTGGCAATCATCAGAAGTCACATACAAAATTACTTGGCAACATATTATGTGTGCGTGTGAAGTCTTCCAGGTAAATACTTCATAGATGGGGATACTACATCATAAGATTTCTGAGGTCCTTTTGCAGCGGTCCAAATCCTGGTATATACTTTCCAAGCCTTCCCATTATTGCTAGGTCTGTTTGTGGCTACAGTAAAAGAGTACTAGTCTGCAGTTAATATGCAAGCTTTTGAGTGACCTTTGGTTCAAGGCAATTTGCCATCATCTGGCATACCAGTATTCCAAAGTCCTTCCAGTAATAGGCCACCCCAGCTGGCATGGTCAGTGATGTTTTAAGTGGAGGTATCTGTGCTTGAACGTGGAACCATATGAATAAACAATAAGGCTCTTATATCATTTAAGGTTTTGAATTATGGTGCTGGAGGAGACTCTTGAGAGTCCCATGGACTGCAAGAAGATCAAACCTATCCATTCTTAAGGAAATCAGCCCTGAGTGCTCACTGGAAGGACAGATCCTGAAGCTGAGACTCCAATACTTTGGCCACCTCATGAGAAGAGAAGACTCCCTGGAAAAGACCATGATGTTGAGAAAGATGGAGGGCACAAGGAGAAGGGGATGACAGAGGACGAGATGGTTGGATAGTGTTCTCGAAGCTACCAGCATGAGTTTGACCAAACTGCAGGAGGCAGTGGAAGACAGAGGTGCCTGGTGTGCTCTGGTCCATGGGGTCACGAAGAGTCGGACACGACTATACGACTAAACAACAATCATTTAAGGAGGACTGTAAACAAAGCATTGGCATCCATATACCTGCCACGTTCATGACATTCATTTATGTATGTTCTCCCTTACAATCACACTTAACTATAGTCCATCTCTCTATCCACCACAACATCATGTGTGACTGGGTCCATCATCCCTTACTGTCTTCGTCTCACCCTGTTAAAATGAACAAATACAGCATAGAATGAAAGTCCAAAAATGCAAATGGTGGAAAATGTCTATTTGGGACAAAAGGCAAAATTGTGGAAATGGGTTTTCTGAGAGGGATGCTATGTGATACACAAGTTTGTTTCCTAGGAGAGATGTGGGGAACCTTTGGCCCTTCAGATGTTATTGAATTACAACTCCCATCATCCCTGGCCACCGCCCATGTTTGCTGGGGCTGATGGGAGTTGCAGTTCAGCAACATCTGAAGGGCCAGTGGTTTTCCCCTTCTTTAAGGCATGAAGTGATAGTTGCTACAAACAGGAAACACTTGTATACTAAACTGTAATTCATGTCTTCATCACCCAGGCATTTGACTCCCCTCTAAGTATCTTCTTGGTGACTCCTGTTTTTCAGTTATCAGTCACTGTAAATATATACCAAGTAAGCAAATGTAAGATGGAAGGTGGAAATGAGGATTCTTGCTTAAAAGTTGTCAACCTGAGATCTCCAAGACATGGCTATGGACAGCCAACTGCCAGAATGTGTGATGTCACATATGTAGGTTTGATTTTTTTAAAAAACTAGCTGTGCAATGTGTTTCTGACATGTTCAAGTGCCCTTCCCAGAGACATGGGATAGTTGCTGTAGCTTGGGCAGGGAAAATGGTGCCCTGAGAAAGAAGTTACTATTCACAGATATATATACCTTGTCATATGTGAATCTGAGCTCCTCTAGAATAGATTAAGTAGGAGAGGAAACCTACCACTGCATATTCTGGATTTGGGTGGATATTTCAGGTGTAAGTATAATACCCCTCATAGCATTACAAATCCCAGAAAGCTTTGACAAATGACAGCGCTCAGAATTCTTTGAAGGAAGAATGTACTTTGGAATGTGCTTTTAGGGTGCAGTGTGTACGCGCAGCCATAAAATGCCCTCCTTGCCTCTTTTTGTCAGTAAGGGATGCTAACTACGTGCTTTTAATGATTTTGTACAGTGTGAGGAAAGTTGTTTCCCTCTCCCCTTTCCCCTGGCCTGTTAACTTGCTTTCCCCTTGTTAGCAAGTTGGTTTATCCTGTGTTAAAATCGCAAATCAAAAGCAAAACTAAAGGGTGAGTGAAGTTCAATGAAAAATACTAATAAAAGCCTTTCATGGTTCACGTGCTCAGCCTGAACTATGTCGGAAAAAAGGCTGACACTCCCCTCCCCAACCCAACAGCTTGAATGTAAATTTAGCTTGTGAAAGAGCAGGTCTGAACTATCCCCTGGCCATTTATAGTATGCAAGGTTTTATGCGACTGTTTACTCTCCTGTTCAATAAAAGAGCGAGGGCTTACAATGCTCAGAGGAGAAAAAGGATCCCTATTTTCCCCACCTCATGCCAAGTTCTGCTTTAAGGAAGCATTCTCGCCCATCCGTAAGGTGAACATCTTGTGCTTCCCGAAAGAGATGAACAGGATTTCCAAAACCTAGAGATGAATGTTATAAAAGAAGGAAATGCTGACAAACAGAGGTGGCCCATTTGTAAGCCTGTAGTTCTAAAGCTCTTACAGTATAGGCTTTGTTCAGGCTGAGGTAAATGAAAACAAATGCTACCTGCTTTACTGCCAGTTGATTAAATCTGTACTTTGTCTCCACCCTACCTTCCTTTTTCTTGTGTGTGTGTGTGTGGCTTTTCAGATGAGAATGCATAAAAGAAGCAGTAAAGTCTGGATGAATTAAAAATAAATATATAGATGAACTGACTAGAGAAGAATTTTTAAAAGAAGTCGAACTTCCTATTTATATTCTAGGCCTAGACCATAGCTCAAATTACAGGAAGTTGGGGAGGCTTTTGTCATGATTTCCCAGCTGCTCTTTTAGAAGGCTTGAGGCGGTTCATGATTTGTCTTCTACTGAAGGGCCCTAGTGCCACTTGCATCTCTCCACCTGGTCCTTCCATGGTAATGTGCCCACCTGAGGAGAGCAGCCTGGTCTCCGGCTCTGCATTGCTTTGTTTACTTGGGCAAGCTCAGATTCATCCATTTCATCTCCTCCTCTTCTAATATGACTCAACTCCTCTATATATTTATCAGAGTCTGCTGCCTGTGGGATGGGGGAATCTGTCAATTTGGGTTTCTCTCAGATGCTGATCTTGCCAGTCTTAAATCCAGCTCCCCAAAGTTTTGCATCAGGTTGTGACCTGCTCCCCCCTACTCTTTTAAGTCCTCGTGAAAATTCCTCAGCATTTTAATGCAATTTTCTTCCAATACACCTTTGAATGCATTTTTTGCCTAATGTACACATTTTTGCAAAGCAGTTTCCTCTTGTATGATGCATTTTGTGTGTTATTTCGTGGATATGTGCATTTTTATGGACACTTTACTTGGCTGGAGAACTGCGCTGCATAATTCAGAGAATTTCAAACGATGGCCGTGTTTCAGTTCTCGTATCGCTTCGGAAAGGGTCTCCTTTAAATGCAAACGGAATCCAACCTCTCTCCCATCTCTTCGTCTGCCACAGCAAAAGTCCCAGCAGCCTTTAAGAGTATGGTTGAGGAATACCTCGTGGTAATTGGAACAGCTTTGTCAACTGCTTCAAAACTTATGTTTGGGGCAGTGTCCGGATCCAAAACAGTCCTGGCTCCAAGCTGAGCACATTCTTGAACTCCAGCAGGCGAATGAGTGGGAGAATATTGTGGGGAGTACAACTCTAGCGGTCAGCAGGAAATGCAGAGAAGGGTCAGATTCTGCCTCTTTGGGCTGGAGTGTGGAGACAGAGTGCTGCAAAGATTGTAGTGAAATATATTGTAAGAAAATAAATGGAGTAACAGAGCTGGGGCTGGGGCTTTTGAGAACCAATGGGCAGGGCTGAGATTGGTGAGGGTCAAGTAAGGGGTGGGGCTTGTGGATTTCATTACAAGCCTCTCTACCTTTCCCTCCATGATCTGAGCACTGCCATGCCACCATCATGTGTGCTGTGAGCTTTGAAGTCAGGAGCCATTAGACTTTGGAGATCAAAAGAGTAAAGCTTGCTTGACAATACCGTTGTCTTTTAAAACATGCTTTCAAGGTTTAAATCCACTCACAAGGAACTTTTTTCTTTTTTTTTAAAAAAAGAAGAATTAAAAATCACACCCATAAACAAAGGGCTTTACTTTTCAGCGTTTCCCCAAGTACCTTCTATTTTCTGCTGGAAGTAATTATAAAAGACCAGGCTGGACTATATTAACATAATGAAGAGTGAAGTTTTCACTGTGTTCCCATTTAATCATCACCTTACAACTGTACATTGTAATGTCTGACCTTAGGATATCCTCTTCCATGATCACATTAAGAATAATTAAAAGGAAACAGGAAGGTCCACGAGTGATATGGTTTCCTCAGAAGATCAGTGGCTATCGGCTTAATGGATTCTGAATTTCGCAGATAAAGAGCAGCAGCAGTAGCTTAGCCTTTAGCCAGATGTAGCCAATGCTCACACAATGCATTTTCTTGCTAATTAGCAGAATTGTCTTAAATAATGAGGAATTCCTCTTTTTTTTTTTTGCATTACGTTAATATAATCCTGCCACACATTTTGACCAGGGAGAGAGAGAGAGAGGGGGAGAGAGAGAGACCCCACTTACAGCTATACCCCAAGCAAAATCCCTCTGAGTATACAGAGAAGACATTTTAAAAATAAAGCTGGACCATGCATTTGAAAACTGTACTTGACCCTTGAGCATTTCGACTGTGGTTCAAAGCCCAGACTTGAAGTTACGGTAACTGCAGAAGTCATTAAGCTGACCGTATATGGCAAATTTCTGGATGTCATTTGTATAGCAAGAAGTTCAGTGTTGCTGAATGAATTGTGTGGATGGAAAGGGTGGGAGGAAAAGACAGGGGGAGAGGAGCAGACCAGCCGGGCAGTCATAATATGAAAATTGCAACATTTCCAGGGGGCAGGAGAAAAGGAATTATAATGGATGAAAATAGGAGATGAATTATTAAATAGAATCCTTTCATCAAAGAGCCTGATGTTAAAACTCACATATTAAGGGTCATGGAAGTTAGTGGGAGGGGGGGGGGAAATCACAATCATTATGTACTTTATTCAGGATCAAACCTGGTGGGAAATCTAGAGTATTGCCTTAAAACAGTTCCAAATGTTAGAAATGTATTGTTCCGTACAAAACTGTTCACTTTTAAGTTCACATGCATAAAATCATTTTCATATGTGCGCTGGTTTCTGTGTGGATGAGGACACACATTATGGAAGAGGTGGGGGAGAGTTTCCTCTTCGATGGCCTCAGTGTTTTGGCTTTAGATGAAAAAGCATATAGAGCACAATCCGGGGAAAGTTAATTTGAGCCCCGTTGGTTTCAATTGGGGAACTTAATGTGTTTTTGCAAACCCCCTCTCTTTCTCCTATTAAAAAGTAAAAGGATTTTAGAAAATCTCATCACTGGTTGGGACATGTCCATGTTAAAGTAGTTCTCATGGGAATTTTGCAGCAATGAGCAAGTAGATGAGGGATGATATTATTTGTATTCCAAAGCAGTTGCATACAGTTTGGTCATTTCAATGTCTTTGTATCTCTCTGCTCTTGTGTAGGAGGAGTTTGGATTTAATTTCCCACTTTATCACTACCCTAAGGAGTCTCAAAGCGGCTAACATTCTCCTTTTGCTTCCTCCCCCACAACAAACACTCTGTGAGGTGAGTGAGGCTGAGAGACTTCAAAGAAGTGTGACTAGCTTGCCAAGGTCACCCAGCAGCTGCATGTGGAGGAGCGGGGAAGCGAAACCGGTTCACCAGATTATGAGTCCACTGTTCTTAACCACTATACCACACTGGCTCTCAGTTTTGCTCAGTTTTGTAGAACTCAGTTCAGTACAACTCTATCTTTATTCTAGATTCTCCAAAGGGCTGAATATGGTGGTGACTTATCTATTTGTCTTAGTTTGTGCTACCATAATAATGGATTGTTGCTGTATTGGCAAAGTTGAGTATTAACAATAGCGATAAAAGGGCAAAATTTGCACATCTGGCACTGAGTTTATCTGCAGACTAGGTCTGTTAGTGGACAGTAACTAGCTTTTGGTGGGACTCTGAAATTATTGTCTATGAAATACTGCCACCACCCCTTCTTCTTCCCTTTATCATAATCTACTTCCTGTTCATGGCATTTGAAAGTACAGTGCATCAAAGTTCTTTCTGGAATCTACAGCACCACTGAGGTTAATGGATCCACTGTGGGTGTTAGTAAAAGCAGAGGAAGTGAAGAAGGTGAGGTGACCTTGCAATGAATTGGAGCTACAGATGGATGGAAAGTGCTCAGGGGAACATTGTGGTTTTGACATATTCACAGCACTCCAGGTGCCTCTGTTGGCTGGGCAAGAAGGCCTTGCACAAATGCACCAGCAGTGATGAAGTTATGTTGTATAAATCCCATGCACATTAAATCAAGAAGCTGGGAACTGTTTTGCTAGAAGACTTTTGGGGATATGCCTGGTTCTTTCAGCATTCTGCTGATTATGTGGAAATCTGCCCTAGTGCTCACCAAATGATGATGATACTACTTATATCCTGTCCATCTGACTGGGTTGACACAGCCAATCTGGGGGGGCTTCCACAGAATAAAATCACAACAATGCATCAAATATTAAAAACTTCCTGGAAGAGGGCTGCCTTCAGATGTCTTCGGAAAGTTGTGTAGTTGTTTATCTGTTCGGCATCTGATGGGAGGGTGTTCCACAGGGTGGGTGCCACTACTGAGAAGGCCCTCATACATAGCCACTCAATCAATGACCATCATGCCAACCAGCAACTAAAAGTTGGGAGATATGCCCACATTATTCATAAACTCCTTTGCCCAGGTGATCAAAGCATTTCAAGTACATTATTCTTACTCACCATAAAGCAGTGGTTGGGGAAACTCTGGCCCGCAAGCCCAATTCAGCCCAGCAGTTCTCATTAGGCTTGCGTAGTCACGTTGGCCAAGCTGTGCCCCCTTGTCCTGACGTCAGGTGTGGCATATATGGCGTCAGGTGTGAGGCAGGTAAAGCCATGGCTGGGATGAACAGTGCTTAGTAAGCACTGCAGACCGGCTCATCGGCAGCACCCACCAGACCCCACACTCAACATTGTGCAAACACCAACTATCGGCCACTTGTAAGGTGCTGTTTGCCTTGGAAGGTAGGCAAATATTGTTGCATTGTTCTGTATTGTTGCATTGTAATGTATACTGCAGAAAGGGGGCCAAAATGCCTAAGACCACTCAGTGAGTTTGTGGCAAGAGTGAAGCTTAAATGGTAGGACATCCAACTCATATCTGATCCCTTTCCTGTACCAGCTCTGACCCCTGACTAACCACATTAGGGGCTCTTGGAACTTTTATTGTCAGTCGTCACCCATGTTTCTCACCAGAGTTGCAGTTTCACAATGTCTGGAGTGCACTGCACTGACTTGGCTACCTCTGGCCTCAACCTCTGTCACTTCAGGTATGTAATGCTATAGATAGTAAAGTGAGTACTGACTGACCATATGATAGGAACTCTTGAAACACTTTTCTTGCAACTCTTCATCCATGTTTCTAAAGCTATGTTTACATTATAGTAACAGCTGTGTTTAGCAGATACATGACAGAGCAGACCAATTTGTAAAGCTAAACTTGAATCTTAAAGTGAGGATGCTCATGTTTTGGGGGGGGCACTTCAAAGGAGGACAAAAATGATTAAAATAGACATAGCCATTTGTTTAAACTATGGCTCTCTCCAGAAAAGCCTGCATAATGTAAACTAGCCGGGTAAGGTCTGAGCAGCTGTTCCATGTAGTTTTATCCAGGACCTCTGTTGTGTAAAGAGGGTGGAGAGAAAGCAGGTCATAACAGGGCATTATACCTTTAAATAAATAATTATAACTTATAAGGGTGTGTTTTTTTAAAAAAAAATAGCCATTAAGGTGTAATAACTCAGTATTGTGATTCACCTGTTGTAGATTTGGTGCCATTATTCTCATGTATTGGCTGAAATAGCTGAAAGGCATTTATGGTTGTTTTTATTGCAGAAATGATTAAATACCAATAAGAACAGGGGGTTTGTTTTATAGGTTTATAGCCTCATCACAAGCAATCCTGTGGAGGGTCCCAAGAGTATAAAATACAGACAAAACATACCAGGAACACCATCTGCCACCCAACCTCCAATATCCTGGCATCAGGATGGTCCATGATCCACCTGGCATCAGGAATGGATTGATCCTGAGCACAGACAAGTACCCTGGATGCAGGCTATACAGGAGTGTGTACATAGCCTAATTTTCACTCTCTTTTCCTCTAAATATCAGTGAGTTCTGATAGACAATGTCTTCTTCCATCTGCTTTTGTGACTATGGATTATTGCTGTTCTTTATGGCTCTGTAGAGCTCTCATTCAATTCACATCAAGGGAATCTTCTAGAGGGAAACCTTCACCACGAAATCTGAAATGCACCCCAGCCACCCACCCTTGCTTTCTTTCTGAAAATATTTTGCTTGGAGCGATGTTACATTTCTCACAGATAACAAGTTGAGCATTTTGTCTAGAGGAAATGCAATTATTAAATATTATTGGTTGTTAATATTAGTGCACTAATTGCAGGGTGTGTGAGTGAGAGACAGGGGGGTGGGGGGAGTTTCTATCCATCAGTCAGTCAAGTAGTCTAAACAATTTATCTGGAAGTCTTCCAGATTTTCTCCGTCAATGATCAAAGCCCTTATTTGGAAGACAGCCCAATACTACAATCTTAAGCATACTTACTGGGTAGTAAAGTCACTCTGAACTCAGTAAGACTTGCTCCGGTTAGGGCCAACATGCACATGCAAAATTAGGCTGGGCTCAATCTGTGTGGTATTCCCTGCTTACAAAGACAGGCACATGTCTGAAGCAGTTGAACACTTCTAATTTTGATAATACGGTTAATGAGACTTCAGGAGCAAAAAAAAAAGGAGCTGATTTATCCCCACCAGACATGGATCCATCAGTGCAGTGGTCCACACAAAGCAAAAGTAAAAAGCCCAGGGATAAAACTGCCTTTATACCAATTATAGAATTCTGTGTCTCTGGTTCTTTAGTGCCTAGGGAATTTCCAAGAAAGAGAGGCAAGGGATTACAATAGACTGAGAGACGCAATGCCAACTTCCCTAGAGTTCCCTAATTCCAACTCAGAAGATTTTAGCCCTGATATGGGGCCATGTTCGGGTTTATGGAGGTTATCCGTGTTGGAGTAATGCAACAATTTTTGAGATAAACGACCTGAACCAGCTGGGGACAGAAAGGCAACCTATTCTTCCCTAGCATCCTCTTTTAGTAGCTACTTGTTTGTAAAGCAGATTACTTCCCTTCAGGCTTTTACTTGCTTCCTGCTTCATTTCTGAGTTTAGTTCATTCAAGGCACTCTAGATGAGCTAGCATGTGCTAGTGTTAACTTGGCCACATGTAAAATCTTTACTTAAAACTGACTTTCATCTCTGGTGGTCCCTCCCTCCTTATCCGTCCTGCAATGCAACATTGAGCCTGCAAAATAATAAACTTTCCTTAATGTATTTTCTATTATTTGTTTGCTGGGAGATTAGACAACACTGGATATTTAATGAGTATGGCTTCTGATTTGTTTCTGGGAATTGCAACTGAAATTCCACACTTCCACATCACTTTCTACATAGCAAAAGGTCCAGTGTTTGGGGGAAATGGTTTGGTTGTTGTTTTTGTTGTTTTTGTTTTTTGCGCAACCTGAATTTGCCAGGATGTGATTGAATCCCATGCCAGAAACTCCCAAAAAGAGCAACTGTCTGGAAGCACGTTCAGAATGACTTCCATCCTGGTGCTCACCAAAACTGCTTCTCTTTATACATGAACTCATAAAACCCTTTAGTTCCCATCATCATTGCATCCACCCTATTCCCCCCCCCCCAGCTTTTTAACGAAGATAAATAATTATTCTCAGTATCCAGTAGTTGGTTTTATAGAAGTAGGGTTTGGTTTCTCCTCTTTCCAAGTGGCTGGCTCATAGAAAGTCAGAACTCAGAAAAACTCTGGCATATCTTCAGTGTGCACAACATGTCCTAGTTTAGCAAATCTTACAAATGCTGCGGCTTCATAGTTACATTTATTATTAGCTGTTATATATTTCAACGCTATTATCAACCAGACACCCCCGGTTATTTTTGTTTCCCTCTTTGAAAAATTCCCCCCATAAAATCTCAGTCTGCCTTCCATGCTCCAAGTCATGGATCTCTTCACAAGTGTACACATCCTTTACGTATAATGCTACTGCTCCTTTCTTCTTATCTATTCTTTGAAATAGGTTATACCCCTCAATTTCTACATTTCGTTCATGAGTCTCATCCCGCCAGGTTTCAGTAATGCCTATTAAGTCATATTTGTCATCTTGTATTAATAGCTCAGGTTCTTCTTGCTTATTTCCCATACTCTGTGCATTAGTGTAGAGACATCTGAAACTATGAGTCATTCCTCTGCACACTGCTGCCTCCATCCCCCTCTGAAGGGAGGCATTGGCCACCATCACATCTTCCTTTCTCCTCTGGTTGTCAAGAATCGTCCTGTACACTGTACTGTGCATTGTACCTTCTACTTCCACCTTACTGCAATTCTGAGGTCTACAACTGCTGTTTTTGAATTGGTGTCCAAGGTGAGGGCTTGGAATGGATTTTGCAATTCCAGGAGCACAGCATGGCTCCTGTCAGTCCTGCTTTCTTGTGTCACCTTCCTCCAGTGGTTTGTCTCCTGCACTGGGTGATCTTCCTCCTCTCTAGGGGCACCGCACCTGGATCTCTGTTGCAGGACAGTCCATTCTGATCTAGCGAGAATTGCCCAAGTGTGGATAGGCAGGCCTCAAGTTGCTGAACATTCTCTCCCAGCAAGGCAACCAGTTTGCACTTGTTGCTGGCGCACAAGACAAACATGGCACAGGTGTGGCAAGACAGTACAGCAGCTACCTCACCATCCATTTCTCTTGGTCCTACATACACTGTGACACAGCACTCTGAGTTCCCCCCGAAGGTTGAAAGTTTCTTTTGTCCCATAACCATGCTAGCTTCTTGACTTAGAAAAATAAAATAACTCTGGATAAGGAGGCAAATCAAATGAAGAAATCTTTGCTGCACCAGATATCCTGCAGTTTGCCAGACATCAACCTATCTGCCTATATGTTATAGAAGTACCAATGTGTTATTCTTGCAAGTAAACCCAAAGATTACTGCAATTCCTTAGGGTTTAATCTCGGCCTTTTTTTTTTTTTTTTTGTTCCTCTGATTGGTTGAAAACTCCAGCAGGTCAACCAAACTCTTTGAAGAATGAAGGGTCCCATTACAGGGTGAGCCCCACTGAATTTGTGAATGAATGAAAAGTTAATTGAGGAAAAGGGTAGAGCATATTTCAGTCACAGTTAATTTAAACAATGCTGATAAGCTAGTAACTGGAAACAGTATGCTACCAAAGTCGGGTTCTCTGATAGCATCAGTATCTTTTGTTTTCATTTTTTATTAGGGTAATTTTAAAGGTCAGTGTTTGTCATAAACACTTTATTATCTAAACCTCTGCTAAGCAGAGCTGCAACAATGTTGATATAAAATACATTATCTGAATGTTTATCTGTGGTGTGGTTGATGCATTCATGAAAACCACATTAAAATGTAGTAAATAATGTTGTTTTTATATTATCTGTGTTGAATGCAGAACTGATTAACATTTCCTTTTTCATAAAAATTGGCAGCTTTATTTGAAAGCATTTGAAACAGACATATGCTTCATTTTGGGACGTTTATTGAAAAACACTTTTTTATTTAACCACCCACAAACACACATTTCAGGGTATAGTGGGGAGGAAATAAGGCTCATTATATGACAAAATTATTCATGGGGCTTCAGGAAAATATTCCGGTTTCAGGATAATACAAATGGGATTCATATAATGGCAAGTGAGCAGATTTAGTATGAGTTATGGTGCCAGACCAGATATTGCATTTACCTTCCTATTGCAATTATATCCTGGAGTTCATTATAATGTTTCAGAAATTTCAGTAATCTTGCATTCCGATCCACTGCTTGTTTACTCAGTTTAAGACATGAGCAATCCCTTACTTGTCTATAGGCATTTAACAGAAAGTGTAGCCTTAGTCATATTCCCTGCTCCCATATACAGTAAGTGTGCATAGGATCTCACCCTGAACATTACAACAATAATTTATAAGCATCTTAAACACAGAAGGTGACAAGGGCTGTGTAAACACCATATATTTAAAGCACCATCGCCCCCCAAAATCATGGGAATTGTAATTTACCCCTCCCAGAGCTGCAATTCTCAGCACCCTTCCCAGGATTATTATGGTGGGGTGGGTGGGTGTGTTTTATTTTTTTAGGATGTTTTCTTTTTTTAAATATAATTTTTATTAGTTTTTTTTTAACATATCATTTTCAACAGTAATTAAACATACTTTTACATCTTATTCAAATTTTTGACTTCCATCAATCCTGTCTGAAAATTTTCCAATCTAATCTCTCAGTATGCATTTCTTATCTTCCCTATTACATTTCAAACTCATAACCAATATCTCTATCTTTTTCTACTTTGTAACACTTTGTATATTTCTCCTTACAAAACTTCTTGTAGTCCTACTAGCGTAATTTGTTGATTACAGTTGCTCTTCAAATAATTCATATACTTCTTCCAATCTTCTGTAAATCTCTGGTCCCGCAGGTTTCGAATCCTTCCTGCCATTTTGTCCAATTCTGCATAGTCCATTAATTTCGTCTGACATTCTTCTTTCATCAGAATTTCTTCTTGTTTCCATTTCTGGGCTAACAATACTGTTGCCGCAGTTGTTGCAAATAAAAACAATTTAACATCTTGCCTATTAATGTCCTGACCTATAATACCAAGTAAAAATGCTTCTGGTTTTTTAAAAAAATGTATATTTCAACACCTTTTTCATCTCATTATATATCATTTCCCAGAAGTTCTTTACTTTTTTACATTCCCACCACACAGTGGCGTAGCGTGGGGGGTGCAGGGGGGGCCGGCCGCACCGGGCACAACATCTGGGGTTAGGGCAAATCCACGGGTTAGGGGGCGCAAATTACTTGCCTTGCCCCGGGTGCTGACAACCCACGCTACGCCACTGCCACCACATATGATAAAATGGGTGTGTTTTAAATTTGCTTGAAATGAATGGCGTGTACACAGCCAATGTTATTTATTAGGAAGCAGAGCCTGCAGTGATGCCACAGCACCCTCAGTAGCATAGCAAGATATTTCTACTTGGATCACTAGTTTGCTTGTGTGCATCAAATATTGCTACCCATTGAACTTGTTCACTGCTTAAAGTGTTAAAGTCCACCCTGTTGGAGCATCACGCCTCCATCCCTAAGCCAGGCAGAAGCTTCCCAGGCTTTGGGAAGGAGGTGCCAGACTTTAACACATTTACTGGGAATATTTAGGGGAATAGCCTAGTCCCCCTAGTCCACTAACCACACACCTCTGCCTGTACTGAAGATCTCCTCCCCAATCCCAGGTCCAAACGTGGTGGCCATGGATCAGCGATGAAGCAAATGCTTTGCTTATAGGAAGTCACAGGTTGATCGGGAGCCTGGGATCTCCGGGCAGGTCTGGTAAAGACTCCTCTGTCTGCTAGTTCTGGAAAGACACTGCCAGGCCACACAGAGTTCAAAGGGCAGCCAGTGTTTTTGCTGTAATATATGGTAGCTTCCTATGTTTTGATGGCTTCTCTTAAAACTAATTTAAAATCCCAGGAATGGAACACATCCAGAGATCAGTTGGAGGAGCACTGTTATTTGTTCCCAATAGGTATTTAGTGTTGTTTTAGCACTCCTCCAGCAGAGATTTGGTGAGCATCCTCACTTTTGACTTTCAGGCTTTCTCTTGAAGACCTTTTTTTATCCTGGCAGGCCTTTTCAGCTCTTTATTTTTATTTTTATTAATATAAACCAGCTCCTTTAATGATGTTTTAATGCTGTGCTGACCGTCCTGACATTTTATGAAATGGCAGTATAGAAGTAAATACATAAATAAGGAATAACGTATGGGATCCTGTACCTTTCAGAACTGTGTAGAAGGAGACATTTCAGGAAGGAGAACTTGTCATATTTTGGTGCTGCAGCTACTAAAAGGTTCAGAAAGCTGACTGTTACCAGCCATAGTTTAAATTCCAGTCCTCTGTTTTAGCTGGTGATGGTGGACCTGGACTATATCTGCTGCTGAAATCGCCAGGCTTAAATTAGTTTAACTCCTCTGTCATAATTGGTTTGCGTAAATCACTTTCCATCATCCATTCAGGGCTGCAATCCACGAGCCCTTTGAAGTCTTGCTGATACGATTAGAATTATTCTGGAGGAAATGGGTTGTGGACTGCAGTGTCTGGCTGCTACAGTTTTGCTTTGTTTTTTTAAGCCCACCTTCCCAATTCATTGTGAATTTTAAGGGATTTTCTACGTATTCAGTAACAATGCAGTAGTAAGGAGTTGGTGCCTCCTATGTTAGTTTCCCTCTTCATTTTATATCATTCTTTTCCTTCTTCTGTATTAAGAATTCTCTGTTTTCCCCTGCCAGTTTCTGTCTGTCTATCTATCTGTCTGTCTATCTATCTATCTATCTATCTATCTATCATCTATCTATCTATCTATCTATCTATCTATCTATCTATCTATCTATCATTTATCATATTTCCAAGCCGCCTTTCTGAGCAATATCCATCCTAGGTGGCGTGCACAATTAAAATTAGAAAATACCAACACCACAACAGTCATTAAACCATCAAATCCCCCCACAAGAGAAAAGCCAATAAAAATTATCAACCAGACAATTAAAACACTCTCCACAGTAATAACAAACCACAATCCATATAGTGTAACATCAATCATGCACAGGCCAGTCAAAAGAGGCATATCTTTAGGGCAGTTTGAAAATGTTGAAAGCATGGGAGTCTGCCATAAATGCACTGGCCACGAGGTCCAAAGCCAAATCGAAACGCAAGCTGAGGTTTAAGGCTCCCAGTACTGGTCCAAGAAGACCACTGTTTCCTCCACCTCATTGCTGTTGCTTAAGCATGGGATGAGGATAAGGGAGAGCCCAAAGGTACAGCTCCTATAATGCCATCTTCTCCCATGCCAGGTTTCCCAGAACAGGTATGCGCCAGCTTGATACAACAGCATGGAAATTTCCCTTTGTTGTTTAGAGGTAATCGGAGCAGGGTTCTCCTGCTTTGCCCTCCTTGCATTGAACAGTTTGTATATGGTAGCCATTGACCTGAGCCTCTATTTATGCTGCAAGAGAGCTACATGAGGAAACAGGACTGGCCTCCCCAAGGGTGTTTTAAGTTATCAATCTCGCATGACAAGCCAGAGTATTACATGCATTCTGTGGTTGTGATATACAAGGAACGGCTCTTGATTAAATCAGTAAGGACACTTGGTAAACACAGTTTTCATGTACAGAATTAATTTTATTTTGGGGGAGGGGGGTGTACTGGCTTAATCCTAAAAACAGAACAAACTCCTTTACTTGGAAGGTTTTAAAAACAGCAACAGATCTTTTTTCCAAATTTAAGCAGAAGAGGTGCTTTTTGTTGTTTTTCAGGAAAGCGAGTGCCAAGGTTCAGAGCAGAATGTGTTAGCACATTAACAGATGGCAAACAAAGCTGTTTGTTTTTTAGTCAAGTACTGTTTGTAGAGGGATAATAATTGGTAAATAGTTTTTTTTTCTGTTTTCAGGGATAGGATGGTGGCTGGAGGGAGGGAATGGGGTTATTAAAATAACTCCAAGCCCCAAACTCAAAATTGAAAACTGCTGCTTGTTTTCTAGGGAACAGATACGTTCCGACAGATTCCAGCACTTTTAAGAGCGGAGAAAGCTGTAAAAGAAAGGAAAATAACAACTTAATGGCCCCGCTTAGTACAAACAACCTTGTGGTTTGCTCTCTCTTTTTTCTTGCAAGGGAAACTTTGTGGCTTCTGGACCTCTGGAGTTGTCACATCTCTCCCCCCCCCCCTCCAATGTAAAGGAGAAAGGAAGTGTTTCATCTTGGGAGAAACAAGGTTGATTTTGTACACTCCTGTTTTCCCTCCTCTGTCTCTCCTCTGCCTGATCAATGCGGGTGGGCGCAGAGCAGACTCCCACAAGGCCCCTCCTTCCCTACTCAGCCACCAGATCGCATGCCCTGAGCCAGTTTCCTCCGTTGCTGCTCTCTGGGAGGAAATCGACCGCTTTTAAATGGCTGAGGCCATCTCCACTCCAGTTGCCAGAAAGCCAGCTATTAGGCTGTCCTCCTCAGCACTTGTGGTAAGGCAAAAGGCTCTCCCAGGAGGCTCAGCGTAACTTTGTACCCACCAGCATAACGGGAATCATTTTTATCGATTTTATTTTAAAACATCTTTGTTGCCCCACCTCCCCTTTGGACTTTTAGGTGGTTTACAAAAATGTTTCAAAGAAATAATAATTTTTAGAAAGCAAATTTGAATACAATACAGATGGAAATGTTAATGCAAACAGAAAACAGCAGCAATCATAGAATCATAGAGTTGGAAGAGACCACAAGGGTCATCGAGTCCAACCCACTGCCAAGCAGGAAACACCATCAGAGCACTCCTGACATATGGTTGTCAAGCCTCTGCTTAAAGACCTCCAAAGAAGGAGACTCCACCACACTCCTTGGCAGCAAATTCCACTGTCGAACAGCTCTTACTGTCAGGAAGTTCTTCCTAATGTTTAGGTGGAATCTTCTTTCTTGTAGTTTGGATCCATTGCTCCGTGTCCGCTTCTCTGGAGCAGCAGAAAACAACCTTTCTCCCTCCTCTATGTGACATCCTTTTATATATTTGAACATGGCTATCATATCACCCCTTAACCTCCTCTTCTCCAGGCTAAACATGCCCAGCTCCCTTAGCCGTTCCTCATAAGGCATCGTTTCCAGGCCTTTGACCATTTTGGTTGCCCTCCTCTGGACACGTTCCAGTTTGTCAGTGTCCTTCTTGAACTGTGGTGCCCAGAACTGGACACAGTACTCCAGGTGAGGTCTGACCAGAGCAGAATACAGTGGCACTATTACTTCCCTTGATCTAGATGCTATACTCCTATTGATGCAGCCCAGAATTGCATTAGCTTTTTTAGCTGCCGCGTCACACTGTTGGCTCATGTCAAGTTTGTGGTCAACCAAGACTCCTAGATCCTTTTCACATGTACTGCTCTCAAGCCAGGTGTCACCCATCTTGTATTTGTGCCTCTCATTTTTTTTGCCCAAGTGCAATACTTTACATTTCTCCCTGTTAAAATTCATCTTGTTTGTTTTGGCCCAGTTCTCTAATCTGTCAAGGTCGTTTTGAAGTGTGATCCTGTCCTCTGGGGTGTTAGCCACCCCTCCCAGTTTGGTGTCATCTGCAAATTTGATCAGGATGCCCTTGAGTCCATCATCCAAGTCGTTGATAAAGATGTTGAATAAGACCGGGCCCAAGACAGAACCCTGTGGCACCCCACTAGTCACTCTTCTCCAGGATGAAGAGGAACCATTGATGAGCACCCTTTGGGTTCGGTCAGTCAGCCAGTTACAAATCCACTGAGTGGTAGCATAGTCAAGACCGCATTTTACCAGCTTCTTTACAAGAATATCATGGGGCACCTTGTCAAATGCCTTGCTGAAATCAAGGTAGGCTACATCCACTGTGTTCCCCTCATCTACCAGGCTTGTAATTCTGTCAAAAAACGAGATCAGGTTCGTCTGACATGACTTATTTTTCAGAAATCCATGCTGAGTATTGGTGATCACAGCATTCCTTTCTAGGTGCTCACAGACTGTTTGCTTAATGATCTGCTCCAGAATCTTCCCTGGTATTGATGTCAGACTGACTGGGCGGTAATTATTTGGGTCCTCTCTTTTCCCCTTTTTGAAAATAGGGACAACATTTGCCCTCCTCCAGTCTGCCGGGACTTCGCCTGTTCTCCAGGAATTCTCAAAGATGACTGCCAGTGGTTCTGAAATCACATCTGCCAGTTCTTTTAATACTCTTGGATGCAGTTCATCTGGCCCTGGAGACTTGAATACATCTAGACTAGCCAAGTATTCTTGTACTATCTCCTTAGTTATTCTGGGCTGTGTTTCCTCTGCTGAATCATTTGCTCCAAATTCTTCAGGTCGGGCATTGTTTTCTTTATCGGAGAAGACTGAGGCAAAGAAGGCATTGAGGAGTTCAGCCCTTTCTGTGTCCCCTGTTTGCATTTCACCATCTTCTCCTCTGAGTGACCCCACTGTTTCTTTGTTCTTCCTTTTGCTACGAACATACCCATAAAAGCCTTTTTTGTTGCTTTTAACCTCTCTAGCAAGCCTGAGTTCATTCTGTGCTTTAGCTTTTCTGACCTTGTGTCTACACGTGCTGGCTATTTGTTTGAATTCCTCTTTGGTGGTTTCCCCCCTTTTCCATTTTTTGTACACATCCTTTTTTAATCTTAACTCAGTTAAAAGTTCTTTAGATAGCCACCCTGGCTTCTTTAGGCACCTTCCATGTTTCCGTCTCATTGGTATTGCCTGAAGTTGTGCTTTTACTATCTCCCTCTTAACAAACTCCCAGCCATCATGAACTCCCTTTCCTTTTAGTATTACTGTCCATGGGATCTCACCCAGCACTTCCCTAAGTTTTATGAAGTCGGCTTTCTTAAAGTCGAGAAATTGTGTCCTAGTATGCTTGGCTGCTCCTTTCTGCTGTATAGTAAACTTCAGAAGAGCATGATCACTCGCGCCTAATGATCCTTCCACTTCTACCCCACTAACCAGGTCATCAACATTGGTTAGGACCAGATCTAAAATGGCTGTTCCTCTTGTTGCTTCTCCCACTTTCTGGACAATGAAGTTGTCTGCAAGGCCAGTGAGGAATCTGTTTGACCTTATGCTCTTGGCTGAGTTTGACATCCAACAAATATCCGGGTAATTGAAGTCCCCCATTACTACTATCTCCCTTCCTTTTGCATGCTTGGCCATCTGTTCCAGGAAGGCATCGTCTATGTCCTCCGTTTGGCTTGGGGATCTATAGTAAACTCCCACAATGAGGTCACTGTTATTCTTCTCTCCCTTAATTTTGACCCAAATGCTCTCACTTTGGCTTTGAGGTTCTAAATCTTGGATCTCTTCACAGGTATACACATCCCTGACATATAACGCCACTCCTCCTCCTTTCTTGTCTGGTCTGTTTCTCTGAAATAGATTGTATCCCTCCATTATTACATTCCAATCGTGGGACTTATCCCACCAGGTTTCAGTGATTCCTATTATGTCATATTTAGTTTGCTGCACCAAGAGCTCAAGCTCATCTTGTTTATTTCCCATGCTTTGCGCATTAGTGTACAGACATTGAAGTCCATTAATCATTCCCCCGTGTCTCTTATTTAAGGATTTTTTCCTCCCACCACTAGGTCTGTGTGCTGTTTGCTCCATTCGGTCTATGACATTTGGATGATCATCTTCATCAATTGATAGACTCCTACCTTCAGGACCACTGTCTCCCTCCCCCACATTAGTCAGTTTAAAGCCCTCCTGATGAGGTTTCTGAGCTTTTTTGCAAAAACATTCCTCCCAACCGTTGTGAGGTGCAGCCCATCGCTTGCCAGAAGTCCATCTTCAAGAAACTGCATTCCGTGATCTAAGAATCCAAACCGTTCCAGTTTACACCATTTGCGAAGCCAGTTGTTCACTTCCACTATTTTTCCCTCTCTCCCTGGGCCACGTCGTTCAACTGGGAGGACAGATGAGATGACAATTTGTGCATTTAATTGCTTCAATTTCCTACCCAGAGCCTCGTAATCTCTTTTGATCTTCTGGAGGCTATTGCTTGCAGTGTCATTGGTTCCCACATGAACCAAGAGGAAGGGGTATTTGTCAGTGGGTTTTATGATTCCTTGCAGTCGTTCAGTTACATCTTGGATCTTAGCCCCGGGGAGACAGCACACTTCCCGAGACATCTTGTCAGGCCCACAGATAACTGCTTCTGTTCCCCTCAGTAGGGAATCCCCTATCACCACTACACGCCTCCTCTTAGGTCTGGTCGGGGTTCTTCCGTGAGCTGTCCGTTCCAAGGTCGCCTGCACATTCCCTGAGGGCTGACTTTGCTGCTCG
Source organism: Podarcis filfolensis (assembly GCF_964270895.1). NCBI lineage: Eukaryota > Metazoa > Chordata > Lepidosauria > Squamata > Lacertidae > Podarcis > Podarcis filfolensis. Next base: position 30,339,988 of record NC_139612.1, read on the forward strand.
TCTTCATATACCTGATCGACTGTAATGAGCGAGAGATCCTCAAATGGAGTCTGCTCTTCGTCTTCCATGCTAGGGGAGAGGACCTCAAAGCGATTGTGTATTTCTAAACAATCAGAGCGAACCCTGGGCCTCCTACTTCTTTGAGTCACGTTTCTCCATATATCTGGCTCCTGTGGTGGTGAACTAGCCTCCTTCTCAGGGGAGTCCCCTGTCTCCTCCTTGGTGGAGACGGTGTGCTCTGTTGCTTCCAAGAAGAGCTCCAGCTCTCTAATTCTTTGGAGCGTAGCTACACGTTCCTCCAGTTGCTGGACTTTGTCTTTTAAGAGGGCAATCAACATGCAATTGCTGCAGGTAAAGCTGCCTGCAACCTTTGGCAAGATGGCAAACATTGCGCAGGAACCACAGGCGACTGCAGCTGTTCCCTCACCCTCCATCTTGAGAACATGTCGTTGGGGCTGACTACAGCGGTCCTCCATCATAAAAAGCGTGAAGACAGGACAAATAAATCCCCCCCAAAAAACCTAGGTCTCCCCCAACAAACGTTTAAGACTAGCTCCCCTAAATCTAAAAGATGGATCAAACTTAAAAGTATGTATTTGTTTAAAAGCATTTCTAAATATCCCTAAGGTGTTAAAACCTCTAAGTGGTTATATAAACAAAATTAAAAACTATTTATCTATCTAAGGTAATAACAAAAAAATCCGTTCTTTTTATTTATGGTTAAAAATGCTATGAGTGACAGTACACGGAAAAAAAGAGGTGATGATACTCTGTACAACTGCTCACCCCCTCAAAAAAGCACTGAAAACTGTATCATAAAAAACAGCAAAACATTACTACTATAAACACAGATAAAAATAAAAGGTAAAGGTAAAGGGACCCCTGACCATTAGGTCCAGTCGTGGCCGACTCGGGTTGCGGCGCTCATCTCGCTTTATTGGCCGAGGGAGCCGGCGTACAGCTCATGTGGCCAGCATGACTAAGCCGCTTCTGGCGGACCAGAGCAGTGCACGGAAAAGCCGTTTACCTTCCCACCGGAGTGGTACCTATTTATCTACTTGCACTTTGACGTGCTTTTGAACTGCTAGGTTGGCAGGAGCAGGGACCAAGCAACAGGAGCTCACCCCGTCGCAGGGATTTGAACCGCCGACCTTCTGATCGGCAAGTCCTAGGCTCTGTGGTTTAACCCACAGCGCCCCCCGTGTCCCTTCAGATAAAAATAGGAAGAGGTAAATGGATAGAATGTCATATAATAACTAAAACCCTCTAATGACTTCAGTAGGAAGGTAAAGCTCCAGCCATTCAGACATTAGTGACGGGTGTGATGGGGTGGAGCCTCCTGAGATTGGCACTTGCTTCCGCTTCCTGGATGATGCTGGGCTGGGGCAAGGACATGGCAAGGTCAGGCATGCACAGACGCACTGGCAAAACATCTGTGCATTCTCAACTTCAGTGCTGCCCAGAATCATCCAGGTAAGGTAGGTGTTTTATGTGGATTTTAACTATATGTGTAAATTTGGTGTTTATTATAGTATTTTAGCGTTTTATAGTGTAAAGCACTCTGGGGTTGTTGTTTTTTATGAAGTGTGTTATATAAATGAAATAAATGATAACATCTGGAGGACAAGCTATTCCCCCATTTCCGCAAATGGAAGTTTTCATCTGATGGCTACAATAATGGATGCCAGACATCTGAGGAGGGCATTTCACTGATGAGGCACCACAACAGAAAAGGCCCTGTGTCCCTGGTAGCCACCATGTGATCTCTGAAGATGGAGGCAGATAGGACAGGGCCTCAACAGAAGATCTCACGATGGGTGAAAGCCCTCCATCAGAGACTCTGGCCTCAGACCAAGTTTAGGGGGTTATAGGTCAAAATCAGCACTTTTGAGTTATGTCTGGAAACAACCCCAAAGCTAGTTTTTTCAGATATGTTCAGTGATCAAAGCAATGAAGCTGAGGCCATTAGTGGAACAGTCTACATCCCTCACCTAAAGCTACATCACACAGTTATGAGAATAAAATGGGACAATCTATGAGCTCCCTGAAGACAGGTTAAATACTAGTTACAGGCAGGTAGCTGTGTTGGTCTGCCGTAGTCGAAACAAAATTTAAAAATTCCTTCCAGTAGGACCTTAGAGACCAATTAAGTTTGTTATTGGTGTGAGCTTTCGTGTCAAAAGCTCATACCAATAACAAACTTAGTTGGTCTCTATGGTGCTACTGGAAGGATTTTTTTTATTTTGTTTCAACATCAAATACTGTAAGTGTTGTAAATTCCTTAATGCTAGTACTGAAGTCTTGGGTTTGTTTCTTCCTAGATATTTTGAATTTGCACACAAGTGAGTATAAAATACACATGCATTGAGTCAATTGGATCAATGCAAGTTTGAAACATACCCCTTTCCCTTCAAAATACTTTTTATTTCCCTATTGTTACTTTGCAGTATGTTCAAGGGAATATCCACACTAGAGATGTGTGTCCTTCCTGTGAACATTCAAAACCTGCTGCTGTTCCTTAATGACATATTTCACATCACAAGTTGTTTGTCCCTGAGGCATTAAACGGACAGAAAAAAACAAATAGGGAAAGCTCTTTTGGATCATTGGGGGGATGGGACTAGTAGGAGGAATAATTGTAACCATCCTAGGATCCAAAGTAGACTTTCCTTGTGTGACTAGCTGCACATCATCTTTTTTGTATATCCTTCCTTTTGCAAGTTTCCAGAACATCATTACAACACAAAAGATTCCTTTGTTTTAGGCATACAATATGGCATTCAAGTTCCCTTGCAATTCCCTCCCCTTAAATATTTGAGGCGCTGTCTCTGTTGTCTTTTCGGCACCTACTGAAGACCTCTCTCAACAAGATTTTTAAGCTGAGATCTTTCCTGGTCTGCACCTGTATTGGAATTGTTTTAAAGATTTTTTGTTTGTATCACTTGTTGTTTGCCACCCTGGGGTTCTTTTGAAGTGCAGCATATAAATGAATGAATGAATGAATAAATGAAAATAAAGGAAGCACCAAAGACATGGGCATCTTAGAAACAGTTTCCAGCACCACTGATTGCTTGTATGTTGTAGCTGTATGTATGCCTTGTGGAAGGAAAGACTAAGGGCAGACAGGACAGTGGTTTTCTCATCTCTAAAGTGTTGTCACACAGAAGATGGAGCAGCCGCCTTCTCTGCTGCACCAGAAAGCAAGACAGCACTAGAACCAACGGGTGGAAATGGTAATGGAACAGATTTTTGCTCAACATTTAAGAAAGACTTCTGAACATTATATATTTTTATATTTATCCAGGGGGTTTTTCCAGCAGGAACTCAGTTCCGGCACCTCTCAAGTGGGTGCCATTGCCATTCTAAGAGAAGAAGGGAGGTGTTCATGGTGAGTTCTAGCACCTCTTTTTCTAGGAAAAACAGCATTGTATGTATCCCAGGGGTGCAGGATAGCGTAACAGTTCTCCCTCTTTCTTTCTTTCTTCTCACAACCACCTTGCAATGTAGATTTGACCAAGTCTAAGAGATAATGGCTGGCACGTCACCCAGGAACTTTCATGTCAGTCAGTTGGTAGAGCATGGAGATTCTTAATCTCAGGGCCATGGGTTTGAACCACATGTTGCAGGGGGTTGGACTAGATGCCCTTCAAGACCCCTTCCAACTTTACAATTCTATGATTCTGTCTCTGAGGCTGGAAGCCCAGTGATGCTGTAGCCAACACTGCATTGCGATTCCTTCCATTGCGGTCCCTGCATTGAACTGTGGGGTTGGAATGAATGACCTCTTCCCCCTCTTAAATTTCTATGAACCTAGGAACTCCACGTTGCCATTTACAATGTACCAATGCAATGATTTTTGATCATTTCCTATACTCCATTAACGATGCCCGTTGAAGTTTGAAGCATTTTCTTCCTCCTTTCCCTGCATTCTTCTAAATTGCCTTTAAGGATTCCCTGGCAGACAGGGTTAATAAAGGTAAAGGGACCCCTGACCATTAGGTCCAGTCGTGGCCTACTCTGGGGTTGCAGCGCTCACCTTGCTTTATTGGCCTAGGGAGCCGGCGTACAGCTTCCGGGTCATGTGGCCAGCATGACTAAGCCGCTTCTGGCGAACCAGAGCAGCTCACGGAAACGCTGTTTACCTTCCCGCCAGAGTGGTACTTATTTATCTACTTGCACTTTGACGAGCTTTCGAACTACTAGGTTGGCAGGAGCAGGGACTGAGCAACGGGAGCTCACCCTGTCACGGGGATTCGAACCGCCGACCTTCTGATCGGCAAGAGCCACCCGTGTCCCTAGCGGGATTAATATGCTCCCCCAAAAGGCGGGATATAAAGAATTAAGAATGCGTAATAGAGCTTAGACTGAACAAGCGAACTAATCGCGAGGCGGGAGCCGCCGCCTCCCGTGCAAACAAAAGAAACAGGCCAGCGCCAAGGAGAAACCATCGCTCTTGTTTAGGGCTTCGTGAATGGCTAACACTTCCGGCTGCTTGGCTGCCAAGGCGGCCGAGAGGCTTCACGCGATTCGCTCTCCCCGTTCTGACGCCAAGCAGTCTGCCGTGGAGTGCCGAGGGGGCGGGGAAGGAGGCGCGGCTCCCTCTCTAGAGCGGGAGGGGGCGCGTCCCTCCGTCTTATTTTAATGAATGAACCGAAGGCCCTCTGTGACAAATCCAGAAGCGTCGCTTCTGGGCGCGCGATGAGTTCTCCCCTAACAAAACCAATCCCAGCCCGCTAAAGGGAGCAGCTCCAGAGTTCAGCTGCCCAAGCAAAACGGAGATCAGGGGAGATCGTGGTCGGCATTAGTTAAGGAAAGGCATTTCTGAGCAGGGAGTGAGCGCGGCGGGGAAGGAGGATTTGCGCGCAGGGGAGCAGCTTACAGAGAGAGCGGCACTCCGGCACTTTTTAAAACGTTACCCCTCCAAACCCTTCCTCCCGCACCGTGTGTGGTTCATATAATCCAGTTAACACCAGTCATAGGAGCCAACTCTTAGGGGCCGAGGGGTCTTCGCCCCCCCCTTCCATAAAATACCAATTACTGTAAGTCTCCGTTCTCCAAATCAGACCAATTTAGGCCTTAGGAGAATCCCGACGTTAAGGGTGGCATCCAGGCAAACCTGTTTGCGAGCAAGTGGGGGTTGTTATGGGGGACAGTTTAAATTCTCACCCACGCTATGATGGGCCAAGGAGCCTCATTCATTCATTCAATCAATCATTCTCTCATTCATACTCTTCGGGAAGGGAAAGCAGTTCCGGGTGTGCGGGATGTGGGTCCTGCTGCGAAAGGATTTCATAAGTCTTTGTGCTCGGAGGTCTTGCTTTCCTTCTCTTCCGCGCCGCCTCTCCCTCTCTCCCCCCACACCCACCCAGCAGCGCCGCCGAGGACACAAAATACATTTTCTGGGCGTAAAGGGAGATGGCGTGTCCTGTTCCAGGCCTCCACACACGCACGTACGTGCCCTTGTACTGTGAGCGCCAACTGCCACCAGCTCGGGTGCCCTCCCCTAACCGGATCGTACGCTGCGAATGAATGAATGAGTGTGTTTATGTTACACCCATGTGACCCAGAGCCCCGAGTGAGGCGGGGCGGGGCTTGTCTTAGCTAAATTTGCCACTTCCGGGCGCTTCAGAGGCTTTTCGGTGCACTTTAAAATGCCCTCACTGTATTATATGTATTATAATAATTTTAAAATACATTATCTTATTTGCACTTGGTTGCTTCCCAAAGACAAAACCACGGTGCCAATGTTGCCGCTCTTGTCCAAATTGATCAGCATTTTTGAAATAAATCTGCAGAGGGAATCTCTCTTTTTTCCGATTCCACTGAAGGGTGAAGGGGTGGCAGGAGGCGAGATAATTTAATGTGTATTTATTTACTTAATGAGGGTGAGAATGGGCGCGGGGGGGGCGGGGGTAGAGCGGCCGGCCGTTGCTGCTGCTGCTGCAGAGCTGACCTGCTCTGATCGTGGGAAAGTGGCCCGCCCGTAAAAGCCGCGGGTTCTTTGTGCCTGTTGTTCTTCTGTAATCGATCTCCCTTCAAGTAGAGGAGCCGAGCACTTCAAAGGCAGGCGAGGCTGTTGGGGGTCGAGGCGGGAGCCGCCAGAGCGCTCGGCCGGCCCCCTCGCCTTCCAGGAGGAGGAAAGGGGAAGGGGCCGAAAGCGGCTCGCCGCCGGACTCCGAACAGACGATCGCAGGCAGGCGGAAAGAGACGAGGTGGGTGGAGGGCTTCAGGGATTTGGGGGGGGGGCGCTTCCGAAAGGGCTGCGCCTTGCAATTCAATGATCTCTGGAGCGCATGGAAGCAACATCCACCTCCCCGCCTCCTTGCGCGCGCACTCCACACAGAGACAGAGGCGCGCGCGCCCCCGCGTCGGCCTGGGGGTTGTCCCCGCCGTGGCCCACTTGGCAAGGCGCGCCCAGACCGCCATGCCCAAGGCGCGGGGGCTGCGTGGCGCCAACTGGAGGTTGTCCAAAGTACTTTACACACACAGATCGATCAGCAATGACGCGGAGCTGTCGTTACATGCAGGGAGGGGAAACGGCTGCGAGCCACACACAGACCAGAAGCGCTGAGCCAAATGTGCGCTCGGGCCAGCTGTCCAGGGTGGAGAGACTTTGGACGTAGCTGGCCACCGCGCAGCTGCTGCTGTTGCAGTGATCTACCCTACTACCACGCCGGGAACGTTGACTCCCCAGGCTTTAGTCGGTATTTTTAAGAATGCATCCATGGTTCTGCTGATTTTGCAGTTGTCAGCGGCGCATTCTAGCTCCCGTCCCACCTCCTGCTTTTTGCATGGAACCTGGAAGCGTCCAGTCATAAACCTAACATTTATGTGCATAATTTATATCCTGTACCTGCAACCTAATTTTATGGCCCTGGGGAGGTCGGGGACAGAAAGAGTGAGAAGCTTTTAACATCTAATTGTGCTTCTGCTTTATAAACGGATGCAGCTATTTCGTTTGAGGTTTGTGGGGGTGGGGGAGCTGTGCCAGCCAAAGGTCTTTTGGATTCTAAATGAGTCCAACTCCTAAGAGGCCTGATGTGAGTTTTCCTGGGGTACCAGCCTGGAGATGGCAAAGCAAAATTTTTGGAAATAGCCTCCTTCCAAACCCCGAATACACACACCTTCATAGGAGCCAACTCCTAAGGACTGAGATCCATTCACCCCCATCAATAAAATATTTGTGTGGCTGGGCTCCCTTGAGTGGTGGTTTTGCCACTTCATCCCTCTCTACTGCTCAGTGGCCAGAGTTATGGTGGTTCTGTTTGGCTTCGATCCTATGCAGACTTGCCTTGGTGAAAGCCTAACTAAAGTCAGTGTGACTTACTGCTGAGTAGACATGTAAAGGACTGTGTTGTAAGATCCGGAATATGTCAGATTATGCAGCTACAACAAGTCCCTTTAACTTCAGTGGTGCTTATTGCAAGGCTAGAACTTTTGACAACAAGGATATTAGTGTCAGGCTTGTGGTTAACTTCTGGTTTAAGTTCTAAAAACTTTCTGTTTAAAAAGAGCTACTTCACATTCTCTCTGCATTTGTAATGCTAGAGTATAGCAAAATAACTTAATACTGTTATATGCTGCCACCCAGATCTGTCAGAACTTGCGTCAATTTATGAAAGCCCCAATAAGCTGCTGACTTCAGAGGGTTTAACCTGTACTCTTGAGCTGCCCCACAAGTACATATGTAGCCAAGATGGAGCTGCCTTAGCAAACGAGCTTTTAACAAATTTATTTCATAAAGTTATAAGCTTCACACACTTAACCTGCCTCATGTTGTTTTCATTTATCATTTCCTGGGGGAACTTTTGGCTGTCTGTTCCTTCATGTGGGATACACCCAAGGTATGGATGTTTGAAGGGAGACATTTGTTTATTAAAAGCCAGCATGATGGAGTGGTTACTGAGGGGTTAAGACTAGAGATCTTCAAGTTCAAATCCCTAGCTGGTCATGAAGTTCACTGGGTGGTCTTGAGCCAATCGCTTTCTCTCCACCTAACCTAATTCACAGGGTTGTTGTGGGGCTAAAACTGGGGAAGCTGAGCTCCTTGACCTCCTTGGAAGAAAAATGAAAAATAAGTGTAATGTGTTTGTTTATTTATTTGATCTATAAAGTTTGATACCGAATTACATCTGCTCACTTGCTCAAGAAGAGCTCTGAGTCCAGCAGGACTTCTGGTTTCTCCTCTAAACGCCCAATTTGTTTCAATGTACCCCCAATCCTCTGGAGCAATTTATAGGGACCGGGGGTTGTAGCAGGGAGCAGAGGATGGAGAAGTCCTGAATTGATTGTGGCCGCTATGGTGCTGGAGGAGACCCTTGAGAGTCCCATGGACTGCAAGAACATCAAACCTCTCCATTCTTGAGGAAATCAGCCCTGAGTGCTCACTGGAAGGACAGATCCTGAAGCTGAGGCTCCAGTACTTTGGCCACCTCATGAGAAGAGAAGACTCCCTGGGAAAGACCCTGATGTTGGGAAAGATGGAGGGCACAAGGAGAAGGGGACAACAGAGGACGAGATGGTTGGATAGTGTTTTCGAAGCTACCAGCATGAGTTTGACCAAACTGCGGGAGGCAGTGGAAGACAGGAGTGCCTGGCGTGCTCTGGTCCATGGGGTCACGAAGAGTTGGACACGACTAAACAACTAAACAACAACAACTCTCACAACACTGAATTTCATCAACGATATTTGAGTGCCTTTTTCTTAGCACTCAAAGTGATGTGCAAACCATGGTTTTGAATTACAAACCACAACCGTAGGTCCTTTCACTAGCATACGGTGGGGAAGGGATAATATGTTTGCTTGGTTAATTTCCCTAGATTTTTCCCTTTAGGTGAATTGAGTCTGAGTGGAAGTGGATGAAGCTTTCAGCCACTTTCAAGCCCGGCAGATTGTAGTACTGTGAATAATTCCCTGCATAATAATAGTTGATTCGCTAGGTAAAAGAGTTAATCTTACACATGTATGACACAAATGGACCAAAATTATCTCCCTTCAGTTCAAGGAACTTTTGGGAATGTGTCCATCCCTAGGGATTTAGGAATCTCTCCCCGTTGCATTTCAGGCATTGCCACAAAGTTATAGTTCCCAGGGTCCCAGGGGAAATCCACAACTGAAATAATCCCAAGCCCAATTTAAGCTGTGTTGCCACCACCCCTCCATGGAGGGTGCATCTTAAGAGTTGAACCACATGCAAGGAGTTCGACATGTGAAGCTTGCTACTTATCACCTCCCATCTGTCCAAAATAGCATTGTAAACTCTGCTATCAGTGCTACCGGTAAATACTACTTTGTTTGAGTCTCTTTCATCTTACAGGGAAAGGCAGTAGCTATCCCTTCACTGCATGGTATCATGAAGGCTGTAAGTGGAGACTCTATATTACCTGTTTATTAAGCATTTATCCTGATTTATTTGCACAGAGTTTGTGGGGAGGTTGTACTATCATGTCTGTTATTGACTGAGCATTCGTTCTGGTTCTCGTGGGAAGCTTATACAGCATTCCCTATTTATTGTGCATTTATTATTATTCCTTTTTAGGGAGGTTATCCGATGTTGAGTACTTTCCAGTGCTTTTCCTCATCTCTTTCCTTACTGCAAAAAAGGAGGGGGCACTTGGGGAGTGGCTTTGTTGTGCAAGAGTCTGAGCATGCCAAATCCACTGTCACCTGAATTTGCCAGTATGTGGTTGAATCCCATCTGCAAAATAGTGACAGTCTGGAAATTGCCCTGGAGTCCCAATACCAGTATAGTTGTCAGCCTTTGCCTCCAGCTCCTTGGAATTCCAGGACTAAATAGCACCCCCCCCCAAAAAAGTAACAGATCTGGAAATATGAGAGCTGTCCAGACGTTGATACAACCATCTGATAAGCAGAAACGATTGCAGTTCTTATGTAAGCAGTCTGATGTTCAATATAGGAACATGCAAAAAATGTAAGTGGGGGGGGGAATTATTATTGCATATTTTTTCCTGATCAGGGAAGCAGCTGCTGAGATTTCCCACATGCCCCATGCTTCAAACCTTAGTGTACACACACAAAATAAAACAGGGTACTGTATTTTCTTGCATGTTGTTACATCTTATGCAACACCTTATTTATACAGTTAGGTTTATGTTGCCTTAACCCAGAGCTTTACAAACTGTGTGTCACAACATGTTAGTGTGTTGGGTGCAGTGTTTAAATGTGTTTTTTAATCTCTGGTTTGGTAGTAAAACTGAATTAAAAAGGTAAAGGTAAAGGACCCCTGACAGTTAAGTCCAGTCACGAACGACTCTGGGGTTGTGCGCTCATCTTGCTCTATAGGCCGAGGGAGCTGGCGTTTGTCCGCAGACAGCTTCCGGGTCATGTGGCCAGCATGACTAAGCCGCTTCTGGCGAACCAGAGCAGCGCACGGAAACGCCGTTTACCTTCCTGCTGAGCGGTACCTATTGATCTACTTGCACTTTGACGTGCTTTCGAACTGCTAGGTTGGCAGGAGCAGGGACCGAGCAACGGGAGCTCACCCCGTCACAGGGATTCAAACCACCGACCTTCTGATCGGCAAGTCCTAGGCTCTGTGGTATAGACCACAGCGCCACATCATGAGCAATGAAAGCATACTGCAAAAAGCACATTCTAAACAACACACAGCACCACCAAGCGTGTGCTTGCTATTATGGTCCATTCAGAAAGCATAGGCTGGATGTGCATATTTGTGCCAGTGCTTATATACATATTCTTTCTCTGTTGTTCCTTGACTGTCGTGCATACCTCCTTGCCTCTTCCTTCTCAATATATGCATCTAAATGTGCATTGATATCCGTTTTTACCTCTGACACGCGCAATACTTTATCATTTTCCTCTTTAACTAGCGGGTCTCTCCACTGTATTTTCTCTCTTATTGTGTCCTTAATTCTGTGTGTCAGTCCTGGTGTATTGATGCATCCATACCAATGAGAGTGAGCATATTTTATTTTATTTTTTTTAAAAAAAGATTGACTAAGTTTATGGCAGGCATGGCCAAACTCAGTCCTCCAGCTGTTTTTGGGACTACAGTTCCCATCATCCCTGACCACTGATCCTGTTAGCTAGGGATGATGGGAGTTGTAGTCCCAAAACAGCTGGAGGGCCAAGTTTGGCCATGCGTGGTTTATGGTATAGAAATTTAATCAATCAGTTCAGGTTTCATTTATAGTGGAAACATATATCAGTGTTTGATTCAAACTCAGGACACATAGAGGCCACTGGACAAAGGAATCAGGGCAGGTGATTGCAGGCCACCAACCCCTTGTGTTGGACTAGATTGGTGCATGCATTAAAAACAATATAATCCACAAAAATGGGGTTTTCCACAGTGCCAGATTGGTCTTTATAGCTGCCCAGGGTCATGGGAAAACATAAATCTCAAAATAGGGTCACATTGGCAAAAGGCTTAGGAAAGAAATCTTTGAGCAGCATTTTGGATTTTGCTCCTCTTAGGTTACAATCCAATAAAAATAACATTTTGATGAAATCATAAACAGATCTGACCAGGATTACAGTAAATAGAAATATTTAAGGGGTTTGAAAATATGAAAACTACCCAATTTCACCTTATCCCTGTTTTCTGAATGGAAAAGATGGCAGCACAATATTATACACATCCATTCAAAAGTAAGTCCCGTTGAGTAAAATGGATAAAGGATTGCAGCCAATAAAACACAATATTTAATATTATTTTGTTTTATGATTTTATTTGGATGCCAAAAAGAAAGTGCAACTAGCAAACCGTTGAAATAAAACATGACGTCTTGTAACTGAGTTCCGTTTTGCAGAGGAGGGTTAATTTTCTCACATTAATTTCCATTCGTTTCAATCCATTGCACTTGAGATGTGTGCGTCTCTTTCCCACTGAAACTGACTTTGAGGCAGTCTGTTGAACACCTGGTGGGGGAAATGAGCTTTGGCCACGCAAAGAAAATGAAAAAAGAAATTAATACTAAATGAATATATTGTCTTTTTGATTTCTTTTCCTGTATAGTAATTAAAGAAAATGACCCCACCCCCAGATTTTCAGAACTAGGTAACTTTCATGATGTAAATGAAAAGTTTATCCACTTTTGCATGAATAATAATTTCTACCTTGATCTAAATTTAGATGAATAATAATTTGACATTTTTATTTAGTGCCAGAGGAGACAAGGAGAAAACATACTTTTAACAATGCAATCCTATGCTTGTCTACTAAGAACAAAACTCTATTGATTTCAATGGTAAATGCATATATATATATATATATATATATATATATATATATATATATATAATTGAATCCTATGTTGATTTCCAAAAAATTGTGTCCATATATAATCTCAATAGGCTTGCCAGCTTATTCTCAGGTACATAATAAAACTTCCATGATTTGAAAATGAATGTGGATGCCAACTTAGCTTGCGTTCCAAGACCTGGGAGATCTTGATTTCTCCCAGCTTTCTCCAGTGAGTTACTTGGAGCAATACCAACACAGACCTGTGGAGAATGGGTTACAGTGGCCTAGAGATTCCATCTCCTTCTCCAGGCTTCCTGTCCAGTTGGTCTCTGCATTGAATATTTGTACCAGTGTTGATCTGGGAGACATATTGAACATTCTTCTGACTCTTCTCCAAGCTAGAGTCAGCTGTGGGACCTCAACATTCATGCCAAACCTGACTTGTCTAGTGCAGCTGGGGACTTCATGGCTACTATGACAACCATGGGGCTGTTCAAATGTGCCACCAGTCCATCATATATAGCAGGTCACATTCTTAACCAGGCATTTCTAACCGGAAGGTATGTGTTAAAAGGTACTGTGGCGTTTGCCTCCTAGGTGGGTCAGAAGGAAATGGTTAAATGAGTGTGATGTGATTGGCCAGTGGGAACCCGAGGGGAGGAGTTAAAGTTAGAGTTGGAGGTGTGTGGAAGTTAGTTGAGAGTTGGGAGTTGGAGAAGGAAGAGGGAGGATAAGTCTGTGGGTTGGTCGAGTTGTGTGGTGAGAGAGTGAGAGGAACTGTTAGGTGGAGTCAGATAGATAGTGGGATAATCAGTTTGAAGTTGTTAGTTGAAGTTGCTTATAAAAATAAACTTGATTATTTGTTAATGTTAACAACTGTCTGGACTCCGTGTGTACCCGAGGGAAACGGGTTGGTGGCAGCGAAGAAGGCAAACGCAGTGGTGGCACAGGGATCAATAGACCGTCAAACGTCCAGTGACCCTGTGTGATCGCCACAGGTGGCATCATTGAAAAAGCAACCTCTTGCATTTGTTGATGGGGCATCTGAACTCTCCCTATACAGAGCCAGATGTGAAATCTTCCCAACTCCCCCCCCCCCAGATATGGCATTTCTCTTTACATAGCCTATCAGCTGGACCCGTAATGAAACAGATTATTATCTAATGATAAAAACAGACATAATATCTTTATAACTGTAGAAGCCTCTCTGCACTCAGGAGTAAAATGTACCTTTCCCTCTCCCTAAACTACGGTGGGAAAGCTGTAGCCCTTCACTTTATCCTTGCACTTAAGAAATGCCGTTATTTTTTAACGTCTGACTCAGCTAACACAAACTCCTCCTTACTTTTGATCCTCTGCCTATGTTCTTGTGAAAAAGATTTTTTTTTTACCGCAAAGATTATTATCATTTTGCTTGAAGACCAACTCTTAGTTAAAAATTCCAAGTCACCTGCTTTCCATATTATATACATTTTAATACTTCTGACCCTGCCAACATTTTTCCAAGATCATCATCATAATTAAGAGGAATGCTGGAGAACTAAAAATGCACCACAGATTGATTATCCTTACTAAGAGGACACATCTGTTGCTACAAATTCCACTTTTAAAATTCTGCTTCAACCACTTATGTGGAATTCCGATGTCTTGTTGGACATTGTTTAAAGGCAGTCTATTACTTTTCGGGACTGATGTCACAAAATACAAAATCCCCCAGTATTGTTGCCTAGAGCTCTGTGTGTGAAATGTGTATTAAAATATAGAGGAAGCTATCTTTCTAATGCGTTTTAAAATATAGAGAAAGCAGGATCTTTGCAATTACTTCGCCTTTCAGATCATAGCCAATGAATAGCATTGAGGTACAGTGCTGTAGTACTTAGACAATTTAATCAGTCTATTTAAAAAATAATGTGAAATACGCTATAATATGGAAATGCTATGTTCTCTGCTTCACCCCTAATATTCCTAGCACAATACTTTGCCCCTGTTTATGTGGAATGGTTACTGGTATGTATGATATTTATAGGAAAATTATAGAGATAAGATGACAACTGTGTTTTTTTTTTAAAAAATTAATATACAGTGGTACCTCGGGTTACATACGCTTCAGGTTACATACGCTTCAGGTTACAGACTCCGCTAACCCAGAAATAGTGCTTCAGGTTAAGAACTTTACTTCAGGATGAGAACGGAAATCGTGCTCCGGCAGCACGGCAGCAGCAGGAGGCCCCATTAGCTAACGTGGTGCTTCAGGTTAAGAACAGTTTCAGGTTAAGAACAGACCTCCGAAACGAAATAAGTACTTAACCCAAGGTGCCACTGTATTCTCTCTCGATTGGGAATGATCTTGTAGCTTGTCTAATATGTAGTACAGGATTCCAAAATCAAATAGTTTGTATTGAGTTATTGTGAAACAATGCTTTGGGCAAGGAAAATCTCTAAAATTCCCTCTCTTCTAAGGTGGGTCTGGCCTCCATTTTATGGCATGACTTTTGCTGGCAGCTCAAGAAGCACCTGCGTCTTTCAGGGTGAATGAATTATGTAAAGATTTTTCTCTGACCCCTCCCTAACACATTGCAGTGTGGGCTCTTGCTTAAACTAATTGTAATCCTAAAATGTATGATGGTGTTGTATGTATCCCATTCTGAGACCTTGTGCCGAAGGGCAGTTTATGCTGTCAAATAAATGAATACTGTAAACGGGGTGCCACATAAAACAGTATATTTTCATTTACCCTAAATGGAAAGGGCGAATTACATGGTAATTCTTCTGGCCAAGTGTCCTGGACCTAATTCTTTAATACTGGAAAGCCTTTGTCTGTAGAATGGAGTTTTGATGCCAAATTACAACAAATAAAACTTGGTTTGCACAGTTATTACTCCTTCTGCAGCAGTACTGCAATATGGATATTCTACACCAGGTTCTTCATCACAATGACTAAATAAATATTCCGATAACAGTTATTTGGCTCCATTTATAGCAGGCATGGGGAACCTTCAGATCTTGTTGGATTCTAACACTCATCAACTCCGACCACTGGCCATGCAGGCTGGGCCAGATGTGAGGAGATGGAGTCCCAACCACATCTGGAAGGCTCCAGGTCCCCCATTCCTGCTTTATGGGTACTAAGGGACTGATTCACATAATGCCTTTTTTGCCAGGCATGTATAGTTTCCCCTTAATTTTATAGATGAGGAAAGTTAGTTGCTGAGAATTGTGTTCTGTTCGCCCTTTAAAACACATAAACGAGGCATCTCGAACCACACTCTGGAGCCTCTCAGGCCTCTAACCTCATAAACCACATTTTCTCATCTGCCAGGAGTAAGGAAGGCCACACAGATATAGCCACACACATTTAGGGACCTTTCACCACTCTTGTCCAGCCCCTTTAACAGTGGCGGATTTATGGTCTCCGGGGTGCTGTGTGCATGCAGGGGCTGCTCGTTCACCTAAATAAATGTGACTACGTTGAAATTAGGGGTGTATGAGGAGATGATGATGATAATAATAATGCTTCTGCTTTTGCGCTGTGCTCTGCTCCCCTCAAACAGCTTGGAAGCAATCCCTGCTCTGGGCCAGGCAGGAAGAAAAGGTGCTGCTGATGGTGTTGCCTCTGAGATGGAAACAATCCAGAAAAAATGTGATGGTGATTATGCCTCTGCACTGTCCCCCCACAACTCTGGAACAATCGTTTAAAGGGAGGTGATGATGATATTGATGCCCAGTAGTTGTTGGCAGGCAAGTCTTTAGCATATGCGCTGCCGGGGTGCAAAGATCCGTCCAGCGCTCCCAAATTCAGTTTAGCCCCCAAATTAACTTTTGTGCCGCCGTTGTGAGCGCCGTCGTTGACAAGTGCCGCCATTGTGAACGACAAGCACCGCCGCTGGCACAGCACGTCTTTGGTAAATGAGCGCACAAAGTCAACAGTCCTCTAGTGAAATAGTAGGTATACATGTATTTTGTTTTTCTAGCTTGATCAAAATTATTTATTATTTCATAACAGGTAGGTAGTTAAGAGCTGAGGCGGCTGCAGCGGCGGGCGCCTGGTGCCCCCCAGAATTTGGAGCCCGGGTGCCCCACACCACTTGCACCCCCGGGTAAAGACGGCCCTGGGTGTTGGAACTCACCTTGAGGTTGTTACAGTAAGCCACCGGGTTACTCGGGGCAGCCACTGGTTCTGGTGTAGGTGAATTAAATGCCTTCCCCGCCTCCCTCATTCTCTTAGATTCAGGCGGATGGCTAGGGCATCTCAGAAAGGCCATCGTGCAAACCTGGTAGAGGTCTGCCTGGAAAGCTTAAAGCCCACCGCTGAAGAAAATGAAATACGAATTGGCCCCACCTGATAGCTTGACCAATCATGACTAGGAGTGGCTAGGAGCTAGGTGGAGTCATAGATCTAAAAAAAAAGTATAGGCTCGCCCACGCTGGCCAGCTTCCGTTTTGACTTGAAATGTTCATTTTGGACTTCTCGGAAGTACATAAAGATTTGGGCCGGGGAACACCAGCCCACAATGTTGCCCAGAGGAGAGGTGCTGGAACTGTGCTCTGATGCACTCCAGCTGAAAAAAAAAGCAGTGATGGTGCCTCAGCACTGAACTCAACCCGCCCCCCCCAAAAAACAACAACACCTTGGCAACAATCCGGGGAAGGATGTGATGCTGGGGCCTCTGCACTGAGCCCCTTCCCCTCCACAACAGCTTTGGAACAATTGCTGCTGTATGGCATGCAACAGAAACAAAAAAGGGTTGCTATACCCTCCCCTCACCCACAGATTCAACTGAGGCTCCTCTCAAGTAGCTGAAGTATGGTAACAGTATAACAAACTACAATACTAGAATGCAACCATTGGAATTCATTGTCTGTAGTCAAGTTTCAAAGGTATCTTCTCAGTTAACAAGGTATACTTGTGGACACCTCAACCTCAGGTGGCCCTAGTTCAGCACACACGACAAATACATACAAATCTGTCACTGCCATTTAATATTCTGCAATCTTCTTTTGGACAGGCTGCCAAATTTTCTTCTTGCTGTGGATAACCATAACAGTATATATAGACCCTTTCCCCACAGAAGTTACTCTTGAAGAACCCTGTATAAGAGTCGGTGTAGGGGTTGGTTGGCACTGACCGAATCCCTAACTCTTTGCTTAGTGAAACGATTAAGCCAAGCTTTGTAAGGATAGTCAGTATGAGTCTAGTTCATGTTGAACTATGGAAAGTTTTCTCCAAAATAAAGTTAGCAGTGCGTTGCTCTTTAAGAAACAAAAGGGTAGCTCATAGAATCCTAGAACTGTAGAGTTGGGAGGGACTTTAAAGGGTCACAGAACTGTAGAGTCAAATCTACAATTGTCCAATCCCCTGTTATGCAGGAATATGCAGTTGTCCCTTACGGGGATCAAACCTGCAACCTTGGCATGATCAGCACCACACCCTAACCAACTGAGCTATCTAGGTCTAAACCCCTGTAGTGCAGGAATCACAGCTAAAGAACCCCTGACAGATGGACACCCAACCTCTGTTTAAAAACCTCCAATGAAGGGGTGTTCACTACCTATGACCAGGAGAGTTGTAGGTGTCACAGTGGCCTCCACTGACAATGCTGAACACACAGTGCCCCAAAACTAATGAACTTGGTCCTTTGAAGGGACCATGTCCAAAAGAGGATGAATCTTACCTACCAACAGAAGCTCTCCTCTCTCGGGATTGAGATTCAGATTACTGGCTATCATTTGGTTTATTACCAGTCTCAAGAAGTGGTTCACCACCTCAATTTCATCACCTGAATCTGATTTTTTTTTTAAAAAAGAGAAGCAAAGCTGTATGTAATCAGCATATGGATGACCTCACTCTGGACGGATTCAGTCAAGTTCATGCAGATGTTTAAAAGTAAGGAGAGATCAGATGGAATCCAGCAAAACTTCATAGCAGTCGGAACAAAATGATAGGTGATGTTACAACAAAGCAAAAAGAAAAGAGACAAGGAAAAGTATGCTTAACCCAAAGCATGCTTTACTTTGGGGCTGGGGGGGGATGCTCCCATCAAGAACATGCTCCCAATCTAGATACAGGTCTCACAACAGTTTTCTGCTGAGAATGACTCTTTGTGCTGTTTTCCCCTGAAGTGTATAAATAGCAACCCGGATTTTCAGCAGATCAGGAGTGTGTTACAAATGATGGTCCTTTTACTCAAAATAAAAGTGATCAGGTTAAGCTTGCTTTTAAAAAGTATGAACAAAATTCGGAGTTGGCCAATCTTCCCAGATCTTACTCAGGGCTTTCAGCCATATAATTTTCTCCTTCTCTGACCAGCCAGTTCTGGTTGAAATCCTTTGCAGTAACCTGATTAAGAACCCAGCTGAGAGGTGTGTCTTTGCCCTCTTTGAGACTCCAAGACACAACAACAAACCCCAAAGGATTTAACCCCTTTGGGTCCCACCTCTTCAAAGTCGCCTCTGCCAGGTTTGATCCACCGTTTGTGATCCACCACCTGCAGCAACTACAAAGATATACCCGCCCCGCTCCAAAAGTAGCCAATGGCTGGATGAATTTATCTCCCAAGGACAGGCTGCTCCTCAGCACCAAGTTGTTCCTCCGCCACTCCTTGTCCTCCTCTCACTCTGCTCCCTGTTGCACCATCACAGTATTCTTAATTTTTGTACTTTGGTTTTACGTTGTTTTTTTCTTTTCTGTGCATTGCTTTGGATTTTATATATATATATATATATATATATATATATATATATATATATATATTTAGTGGCATATAGGCGTTCCAGAAGCATTTCCCATTATCTTTCAGGCAGGACAGGGTGCAGGTGATGTGTGTTGTAAGACATGTGTTCACTACTGAAAACAAAGACAACATGTCATCCCCACCTTAGAAATTATTTATCAAATTCCCTTTCCCCCTCAAATTATTGCAAATATATGCAGGTGAAAACCATTGGTTAACTGCCTAAAACCCGTAAGACTACAGTAATTAACTAGGTTTCTAGATTTATTTAATTGGGGGTCCTAGTAGAAGTCCTAGTGTTTTGCTTTGTTTTCCTAAGTAGAAACTTAGCTTTTCTCAGCCATTCATCAGCTGTCACCACATGATAAACTGAACCTTTTAACATACCTGCAAGAGATACTTTTTTTTTAAACTGAGTCCAAAAACATGGGGTCAAGCAGGAAAAGTAATTCTCCAGAATCATATTGGGATTTGGTGCCAGGAAGTTGCATGTCTGTTTGGGAGAAACAATGCATTTTTCAGGCTCTAAAATGAGTCCATTTTTTCCTATACTATCATCACTGATAAATTTTTGGAGTAGCTGATGCGGGAAAAGAGCATGATAAGGTTTCCTTCTGGGAAATTCTTCCATGGTTCCACCTAACCATTACATTCTTTGCAGAAGGGCTCTGCCTTTCTCTAAAACCCAATCCAGCTAACCCCCCCTATGAGATTCTCTGCTGAAGGTGGGTCAACTTGTGAGGTCTTTGTAAGGAATGGCTTTTTGCTGGACGTGCTCCCGCTGTTCACAAATGACTCCAATGGGAAGGCTAGGCCGTTGACTCATTTGACATACTCAAATGGAATCTCTATTTTACAGTGATAGATCCTCAGAGCTCACTCATCTATTAGACGGGGGGAGGGGGGACGACGAGAGAAGAATAGAAAACTGCACAGGGGAAAGGAGTGTAGCAGTTACGATTTCTTCCTTAATTTTTTGCTATTGAGGGCAGTGTGTATACATGGCAATATAGATGTCATCGTATATTTCTAGCCTGTCTTTGTTTCCTCAGGTATTAATAATGGGTTACCATCTATCTCAGAGAAAAAGAAAAAGGTGACAGCTGGAAACTACAACAGGCTCACTCCATGTTGACCAAAAGCCTAGGAAATGTCTTCAAATAAATACTGGACAGATTTTACAGAATATAGGGCCTCAACTGGTTGTGAATACCACATGCAGTTGTAGTCCATACCATAAGGCAAATATCACCTCAGTGGTATCAAATGCCAAATATCAAATACCTGTGAAACCATAAGGCAGATACCACTTCAGAAAAACTTCAAAATTCTCACAATTTGCATTCACTTTTTATTTTATGTATTTATATATAAAAAAATTATATACTATATAAAGTATACAGCAACAGTTGAGGAGGTTGGGCATATTTAAACCTGCATAAGAGGAGCCTGAGAGGAGATATGATAGCCATCTTCAAATATCTTAAGGGCTGCCACATGGACGATGGAGCAAGCTTGTTTTCTCCTGCTCCAGAGGCTAGAATCTGAACCAATGGATTTAAGTTACAGGAATGGAGATTCCAACTAAAGAAGAACTTTCTGATAGAAAGAGATGTTAGACTGTGGAACAGACCCCCTCGGAAGGTGGTGGCTTCTCCTTCGTTGGATGTTTTTAAGCAGATGGAAGTTTAGTTGAGATCCCTGCATTGCAGGGATTGGACTAGATGACTCTCAGGAACCCTTCCAACTCTTCATTTCTATGATTCTGGACTCTTTTGCCCTCAAAAGGGCCCCATAGATGGTTCACAACAAATCTCTCCATACAATTAAAACTAATTTAAAAAACAAAACAAAAACAAACCATGACTTAAAAGCAGCAGGTGATTAAAACTTACTTTAGATAGCATCTGCTTGTCATCTAAGTCAAAAAGCACACTATCAGTACATTCCTATATATGTCTACTAAGTACAGTGGTACCTTGGGTTAAGTACTTAATTCGTTCTGGAGGTCCGTTCTTAACCTGAAACTGTTCTTAACCTGAAGCACCACTTTAGCTAATGGGGCCTCCCACTGCTGCCGCGCCTCTGGAGCACGATTTATGTTCTCATCCTGAAGCAAAGTTCTTAACCCAAGGTAATATTTCTGGGTTAGGGGAGTCTGTAACCTGAAACATGTGTAACCTGAAGCGCATGTAACCCGAGGTACCACTGTACTAAAATTAGTTCCATTGAGTTCAATGGGGTTTACTTCCAAGTTAGTGTGCCCTTATGGGCATTTGAGAGCACTTAAATTCAAATTTTGTTCAGTACATATTTCTGTATTCAGATTTACCTTTCTGAAACAAACATTCCTACATAGAAGTTAGCACTGAGTAAACTTTTTTGATATTTGATGACAATGTTTATCCTTTTTTCAGCACTTAGGTCCCCCCACCCCATGTACTGAGTAAAAAGTTACTTTTCCTTCATTCTGATTCCATCCAGTTTTTCTTAACAAGAAAAGAACTATGGAACACTATCTCAATATATGATCATAGCGGAGAGACTCTTATATGGACAAAGACTTGTTGTTTAATAAGGAGGAATGGCTGTTTAAGTTTGATTGGTTTGGGGACCTAAGCATGTCTGTGAAAACACGCTTCCGCTGTTTAGTGTTGTGTGTACTGTATATATGAGGGATGGGGGTGATGTAGCAAAGGAGAATCAGTAACACTTTCCCCAAAGCTTCAGATATATGCAGTGGTAGCAAACTGTAATTGTGTTGCACTGCAATAAACAACTCTGTATTGGTGCATTTACTCTTCTGTGAGGCCAAACCTTGATCTATAATTTTTTAAAAAAATATTTTCCCCTTTTAGATATAATCAAATATGGCTGGAAACAAGGAAGTCAGATCAAGCCAAAACTCAGAGGTCAGTTTTGAAAGCTATCAACTTTCTTTGACAATCTGGGTGGCCCTTGCCATGTCTAGGAAAACATGATCCTGGTGCCCCTGGTTGCATCAGCTGTTTCCCCCCTCTGACTGCTGCGACCAATTTGTCAGTATCCACAACATTATGAAAATATGTTATTAAGCTTCATACCTATGCATTTCCCCCAGAGTATAAACCATTAAAGAGAGTCTGGGCTTCAGAAGTTTTTTTTGGAGGGGGGGATGCAAAAGGCTTTAATTGCATTATTTAAATGGAATCAAATATCTTCACTGTAATAATTTCACATGCATATATACTTGGGAATATTTTGCTTTCTAACATCCCAATCTAACCCCAATTTACAAATTAACACTCTTTCGTACACTTTCTACAACCAAGGCACTTAAAATAAAATAAAAAAAATCGAAGAGAGCACTGCCCTTAATTGGAACTGCACAAATGTTTCTAAAGCGGCAGCCAAGCTTCAGTATCAGTTTTCAAGGTGCTCCTGAAGGAATGTTAGCCTCAAGGCTTTTGAACGTGAGAATACGAAAGAAGGTAATTGGAATATTCCTTAAGGAGCAGCATTGAAAAGCCTTTACAAAATGAAACATTAGTGTGGGGAAGTATGTGGCCTGGGAAATGAGTGAACACCAGCATTTTAGTAGCATGATACCATGAACAGATGAGAGTTCTCTAGATTTTGGAGATCAGAGGTGGTTGTTCAATGCACTTGATTCCCAGAGTATATAGTCACAAGAGGCCCAGCCAGATCAGTATGGGCAAATGCATATTGGAGCCATATCCCACAAGAGGGGTGGGAGGGGCAACGTGAACCAATGTGATGGCAGGGGGGGGGGAATTATCTGGAGTTGGCCTCCAAACGTTTATTGGCATTTGATTGCCAATGTGTATATAACATTGGTCGTATTAGAGCTCAGTTAGTAGAGCATGAGACTCTTAATCTCAGGGCCATGGGTTCAAGTCCCATGTCTGGCAAAAGATTCCCATGGGCCCTTCCAACTCTTCTATGATTTTTCAAAGGGCTTCACAGTCTCTGTTATGTTTATATCAACCTTGTGAAATATATTGCTGTTTTTGTCATATACTATCCTACCATTGAGGGACGTGGGTGGAGCTGTGGGTTAAACCACAGAGCCTAGGACTTGCCGATCAGAAGGTCGGCGGTTCGAATCCCCGCGACGGGGTGAGCTCCCATTGCTCGGTCCCTGCTTCTGCCAACCTAGCAGTTCAAAAGCACATCAAAGTGCAAGTAGATAAACAGGTACCGCTCCGGCGGGAAGGTAAACGGCGTTTCCGTGCGCTGCTCTGGTTCACCAGAAGAGGCTTAGTCATGCTGGCCACATGACCCGGAAGCTGTACACCGGCTCCCTCGGCCAGTAAAGCAAGATGAGCGCTGCGACCCCAGAGTCGGTCACGACTGGACCTAATGGTCAGGGGTCCCTTTACCTTTACATCCTACCATTATTTATAATAATTTATCATCATCATCATCAATTCATTATTTACATGCCGCTCAGCCACTTGGGGTGGCTTCCGACAAATTAAAACATAAAACACAGTAAAACATCAAACATTTGTATATTTGTTCATTGAATTTCCAAGTAACTCAAAGGGGTATACATTAAGACCGATTAAAAATAATTACAAAAAGCTAAAAACAGCGCAATACAAGTAAAAAGCTAAAAACTAAGCAAAAAGGAGAGACTGCAGATTCTGCCCCACTAAAAGAGGCAAGTCCACCCTTCAGATACAACTGAAAGTCAATGTGACTTGCCCTCATTTCCCATGACTACACTCTGCTTCCAGGGTAGGAGGCAGCAATGATTCTAAATACTAGTTGCTAAGATCCTCAGGAAGGAAGTATGCTCTTGTGGTCAGGTCCTGCTTGCACGTTTCCCAAAGGTATCTGGTTGGCCACTGTGGGAACAAGATGCTGGATGGTGGGCCACTGGCTTGATCCAGCAGGCAAGCTCTTCTGGTGACTGTGTGGCAAAGTCTTGAATCCAGACCTCCCGAATACAATTGCCCTGTGCTTGCCATTCAGTCACACTGGGCCTGTTAAATGTGAGATGACCTTCATCTCATAAAGATACCACTTTTCCTTCAAGGCGTGGGATTAGTCTATATGGGTTTCAGGAATTTAAAGCAGCGTAAAACAAATCGCTGCTATGGATTGCCAGAAGCGGCTTAGTCCTTCTGGCCACATGACCTGGAAGCTGTACGCCGGCTCCCTCAGCCAATAAAGCGAGATGAGCGCCGCAACCCCAGAGTCGGTCACGACTGGACCTAATGGTCAGGGGTCCCTTTACCTTTTTTAAAAATAAATAGCTATGATTAAAAATAATTACTGAAATGCAGAGCTTTATTATATTTTGTATTTCATTTCCATTTGTAATGTTTTGTTTGGATATTTAGTAATGTTGCCTTTGATGCTGTAGGGATGACGATGGCGATTTTTTTAAAATGTAAGCGGGGTATAGAAATGATTCAAATGAATAAAACATTGACATTTTCGGCTGCCTTGAAAGTCCAACCTTGGACTTGCATGTGGAAGATAGCAATAGGTAATTTCTCAAAGGTGGAGGAAATTCCCCAAGAAGCCTTAAATGTGTTTAATATTCTTGTGACAGAATGAGAGAAGGTGGAAAGAAACGAAACGAAACAGAATAAAAATGAGTAAATTAATACCAAAACCATATGGCAAGCAATATATAGAAAGCGCCTTGTGGAGTAACAGTGGAAACTGTCAGAAACAGAAGAGCACTTTTAACCAGTCGCTTTCCACCTGCCACGCTCTGGGTCTTTGAAATTCCTGGGGAAAACCCAAGGGTACTTCATGTTGTGAGGCTTTGCTCTGATCCTATGGAACCCTGGGAGAAACCTTTATGCAAATGTGGTTAGGCTTTTGCCAGAATCCCATTTTACGAACTTTTTTTTATTACTACTTATAATATTACATTTCCTGTAGTGAATACCTATATGCCCGCTGTGTTTTAGTTACCATAGTTCCTAATGTAACTTGACTATTCTCTGCAGAGTTTCTCATAGGAAAGACCCTCCAAAGTAAGTAGGCTTGCTTTATTTTATACTTGGTACATTGTTTGGTGTGTTCATAATGGGTTCCTGCAATATCACATAATGTCAGCTCAGGGCCTTATTATAAAAAGGAGGGGGGAATGGCTATGTCCCATTTGTTGCACAGGGATACTGTGGTATTTATTTTATGCTTGCCTCCAGGGGATGGTTTTCTGAGATTCGAGAGAAAAGCAACATCTCCCTCACAAGCAGAAAAAATAAGGCCCCTTCCAAACAACTTTAGCTTAGGAATAGCCCCCATTTTCTGGTCTCTGCTGCAGTCAATTTGTGTTCAGCTTGTGACCCCAGGGACTGCAGAATAAATGCTATAAAGACTGGGAAAGCAGCCTTTCCCAAAGTAGCAGGTGCTTGAGGCTGGCAATACAATTCAGGAGGTCAGGAGGATAGAGACTTCCTGGATGCCTTGAAAGGCCTTTGCACACATCCCCCAAAAGCGAAGGAGGACAGTTTACCTTTGGGATATTGGGCTAGGTGCGAAAATCAAAGATATAGCTACGCTTTTGCAAAGTACGCAAAAATAAATGTGCTATATATCTACCAATGTCCTAATGATTCCAGGATTAAAATGACTTCCTTTCAATAGAAGCCTCTTACAAATTCACTTGTGCTTTTATGCATGGGTGTTGTTGTTGTTGTTGTTGTCGTTGTGTGGGGTCTGATGTTGTCCTGGTCTGTTTCTTCTCTGCTCCCCATTTACAAGTCATGTTGAGGAGAATGGGTGATGTGTGTACTTCAACTCACAGCATGATTAATGGGGGGTTGTGGGGGGCATAAACATTTGTAGGTAAGAATATGCTTCATGCAGCTGAGAAAGTCGTCCCCTGCTTACAAAAGTAGGCCACAATATATTTCTTAGTCTTTAAGGTGCCCCCAAAGCACTGAGTGGTATCTGATGTTTCTGTTTCGCTAGTGCAAGGACAGAATCCCCCCCCCTCATTCAGCCTACCATGTGCCCTCAAAATCAGCTCCAGGGGGTTGGGGGACCCTCTGGAGCAGATTTGGGGGGCACATGTGAGGGGAAGTGGGAGGAGAAGTCTAGTTGCATGAGAAGAATTCCACTCACAGAGCATAGGATACAACTCACTAGTTTTGATACAATAGATTAACCTAGCTCCTCGTTTGAATTTTATCTCAAGTTTTATTAGTCATTTTTTTTAAAAAATTATTATTATTTTAAATTATCAGTCATTGTTGCCTTGAATATGAATATGAATTACTTAGTAACCTCATTTTTCTTTCTAATGCCCTCTTACATAGACTACAAATTTATTACTGTACAATTTGTATTTTTTGAAAAAGTGGCACGGGAGGCAGATATATTTTGCGACTAAATTTCTACTATAAATGTTTGTTTTTTTAAAAAAAATGTTTAGGGAATGTTCTGAAAAGAACACACCCCCCCCCCCGGCTAGCTCACTTAAAGTTCAAAGGGGGGGGGGGCAAATGTCACAATGACAAATTGAAAAGTGCTGTTCATACAGTTAGGAGGGAAATGTGCCCTCGTTTGCTGGCATCTCACATAATTTGTAAAATCGTTGCTTCCAAAGAAAACACAGAACTAAATGATTTTTGATTAACAGTACATGTATTATTAATTAATCTTAGTAGAAATGTGTTTTACCTTTAAGTAAATACACATGCATGTAATATATAGTCTAGTACATATTTATTCTCTGTAGAGAGATGCAGCGAGTTCTCGTCTAGAGAAATATATGTCGCTTCCTTCCACCACTTCATCATTGTATTAGCACTCCAGATGTTGAGCTGTGATTTGCATGTTCATGAATGTTGAAGCATGATTAATACGTTAATATAACTACCTGAAGTTACAAGAATAAGTGTTGGCCTTCCATGGGCATCAAAAGGTTTCATGTCCCCCTTTTTCTGCACACAGATGACCACAACCACAAAACTGTTCCGGATACCATTGTTTATTAGGAACAGGGTATTAGATCACCACTTTCCCCTAGTGAATACCCTTCGGCATTTTCTTGCTGAAGCACCAGCTGCACACAGGTTGAGGCCTCACACGGTGGCCTGCCAGTCTCTTGAGTGCCTTCCCAGCACCTTTTATTTGCTGGGCTTTGACACAGCTGGAATTCCAGACAGGCCCTCTCTGCCCCACCCCTTCCCTACCTCCTCAACTATGAGGGAATCTGAGATGCCTCAGTGTCAGCAGCTGTATCTCTCCCCAGCTGTTCCTTATCTGCCTCATCTCCCAGCCAATCGCCACAAACAAGCTCTGGTGATGCCTGATCTGCATCCATAGGAGGTAAGCACCAGAGGGGGCAGTGGGGCAGGCCCTCACTGTAAAGAGAATTGGAGGGTGTGTGGAAGGCCAAATACAGTTGTACCTCTGGTTACGAACTTAATTGGTCCCAGAGGTCTGTTCTTAACCTGAAACCATTCTTAACCTGAGGTACCACTTTAGCTAATGGGGCCTCCTGCTGCCACGGCACCGCCATCACACAATTTCTGTTCTCATCCTGAGGTAAAGTTCTTAACCCGAGGTACTATTCCAGGTTAGCAGAGTCTGTAACCCAAGTGTTTGTAACCTGAGGTACCACTGTACCCCAAAAAGCCCACATTAAAAGCCCACCACATTAGTGGTTCATGCTCTAGTTATCTCCCGCTTGGACTACTGCAACGCGCTCTACGTGGGGCTACCTTTGAAGGTGACCTGGAAACTGCAATTAATCCAGAATGCGGCAGCTAGACTGGTGACTGGGAGTGGCCGCCAGGACCACATAACAACGGTTCTGAGAGATTTGCATTGGCTCCCAGTACATTTCCGAGCACGATTCAAAGTGTTGGTGCTGACCTTTAAAGCCCTAAATGGCCTCGGGCCAGTATATCTGAAGGAGCGTCTCCACCCCCATCGTTCAGCCCAGACACTGAGATCCAGCGCCGAGGGCCTTCTGGCGGTTCCCTCATTGCGAGAAGTGAGGTTACAGGGAACCAGACAGAGGGCCTTCTCGGTAGTGGCGCCCACCCTGTGGAACACCCTCCCTTCAGATGTGAAGGAAATAAGTTGCTATCCTATCTTTAAAAGACATCTGAAGGCAGCCCTGTTCAGGGAAGTTTTTAATATTTAATGCTGTACTGTTTTTAACACTTGATTGGGAGCCGCCCAGAGTGGCTGGGGAGATTCAGCCAGATGGGCGGGGTATAAATAAATGATGATGATGATGGTGATGATGCCGATGCCCTTGTGTTTCTACACCAATGGGACCATAATATGAGACTATGAAGCACCAGCAAAGTCCCTTAGTTCACCAGGAGACCCAACACTGACATTGCATCTGTGGATTAAAACTCTGTAGGAATTACTCTTTTGTTCACTTCCAGCTTGTGGACTCTGTGCGGATAGTGTCATTATATAGATTAGTCACTAGGTGGTACCAGACTTAGTTGTATCTGGGCATGGGCGGACTTTGGTCTTTCAAATTTCAGCGGCGCCCTGTGCGAGACCAAAATTCGGTGCCTCCCAACTCTCGCCTTCCATTCTGCACAATTCCCTATGTTATGACGTCCTGCAGCGCCCCCTAGACTTGGCGCCCAGGGCAGTGGAACTGGTCATGCTGCCCTAAATCTGCCTCTGATCTGAGCATTGGCAAGCCCTTCATTTGGTGTGCTGTTCTTGTTTAGGATAGAGAATAAAGTTGTTGTCTAGCTTCCTGACTTGGGGTGTCCTAGTCTAAGCCATTCATGACAGACTGTGTCTGTTGCCTGAGAGTTGCAAGTAGAAAATAGATGCTTTCTTATGTGGTCTACCAATATCTGAAGCACATTTGTCTTGGGCTAAGGAGAGGGTCTTCTCTGTGGATGTGCCTTAGCTCTAGAACTCCCTGCCTTGGAAGCCCACTTACCTCTGTTGCTGGTGGCCTATCATTGCAGGTGTTAATAGCTCTCATTTTAGAACATATTGAGGCAGTAGGAATCACTTTTGGACCTCTTTGTATTGGATTTTGGAGGTGTTCTGTGAGAAATTGCTTCTGAAGATTGTGTGTGTGTGTGTGTGTGTGTGTGTGTGTGTGTTTTAGTGATTGACTTCTTAGACTTTATGTGCTGTTTTTCTCTTTGCTGTTGCATTGTTGTTTGTTATATTGGTCTTGGATGTTGTTAGTCGCCTTGGACATTTCATGGGAAAGCTAAATAAATGTAAAATAAAGGACCGACAACCAGGAAATTAGTAGCATTCATTGCTAAGGTCCATAACATTTATCAGGTGGTCGTAGAAATGGTTTTAAGTGTTGTTTTATAAAAAAATGCTTATTTACAAGTAGATATGATCATGGCATGCTGTTGCATTATTCTAGAAATACTTATTTATAATAAAGACGACTCAGCGTTCCCACTGGAAGTAAGGGGTGGGATATAAGGACAAGGAAACAAAGAACTAAACAAGAGTGTTTTTAGACAGCCAGCTCTTTGTGCCCTCCACTGAGCAACAATCAAATGAAAGTGAGCAATAAACAGTAACACACCATTCGCAGGATGCAGGGTAGACATGAGCATCCTTTTTCAAAGCTATATTTGTATTGATTTTTCAGTGTTTACCCCAACAACAACATATTCGCCTTGCAGCAGGGTAGACATGTGTTCTTAAACATCAGCAGAGACCATTCAAATCATGTATCGGGTCTCCCTCAAAAGACAAAAATCACCACAAGGTTAAGTACACCTGTCCAAAATGATTAATGGCTTTCAGTAAGAAGTCTGGCTGAAAGGTCTTTGCTAACATGTGGAAGGAATGGATACCATCTTTTTCTGAAAATATGACTAGGTAAGACCATTGGCCACACATGTTTGCTGCATTAATTTGCCCATCAAAGCCAGTTTCCATAGTCTTTGGCACCACTGATTATGGGTAGGCAGCCGGGTTGCTTCCCAACTGCTAGCTATTTCCGGAAGGAGGAGTCTGAACCTGCAAGGCTTTGAGGCAGACGCGACGAAGGGACCTTCTCTTTAATAAATATAGCTACTTCTACCTAGTCTGCTGTTCAGCACCCTTTGAGGGTTTTTTCCCCCCTGTAAAATTTTTAGGTGAGAAGCCATGATATAATCATAAATAAATGAGCAGCTCTGCAGGGCATATGCTCATTGTGTAATTAACAGGGGTGGATGAAGGAACAAAGTGAACCCGAAGCAAAATTTGTACTAGAGCCACACCTCATTGATGTTTTGCTGCATAAGCCTGTAATAAAGACATGTGTTTATTGCACATCTGTGCAGTTCAAAGTATATTATACAACATATATCATTTTCAAATCACAAAGATGACAAGATGTGTTGTTATAGTACAAACTGTACCTTTTGGGGAAGTCCGGAGACAAACAATTTAATATAATCCCCAGAAAGTATTTTAGCGTCATAGTTACCAAATCACTGTCATAGACGTGAATCTGCTTTGCAACGGACTTATTTGTACATGAGTTCAAGTTATTTATTTCATTTAAGTGAATATAAGAAATATATATATATATGCAGTCTTGAATGGTCCCTGAATTCTGTATGTTTGGATTCCCAGGAAGCGTGGATTCCTTGGAAGAAGTTTAGGAACTATTAATTGCATCAGAATGTTCCAGCATCTTCGCGTAACATTGTCACAGACTCCCATTGGATATGAACAGGAAATGTGAGAGCCAAAGAACTCCCAGTGTTGTTACTAAGACTTGTAATCACCCCACTCACTATACAAATCTCTCATGTTCATAATATGTACAACTCCAGCCCATTCTCCTCTCCTCATAGTTTTTAATCTGACTTAGATTGCAATTGGGGGGGTGTGATGATGATGATGATGATAATTATAATAATAATGTCCTCTAATATCATTCATAATTACTTGTCCCAATACAAATCAAGTCCAAGTGGGTTTGCTCATCATCACTAGATGTTACAATATTTACAGACTAAAAGCAGTTCTGAAATGAAATGCCACACCAATGAGAAATTTTGGGTCAGCCATTGTTAGGACAAAATGGTCTCTGCAGTCCTGCACTCACAGGCCTGCAGTTTTGCTAATCCTTTCTGGTGAACAATAATTTAGGGCTTGTATAAACCAGAATACTGTAATGCAGATTTTCCAAAGGCACCCAGACCACACACCCTGCCCTCTACTATCATTTCAGGAGACCTCCTACTCCCTCTTTAATAGCCTTACATGACACTAGATGGTCTGGCTGAATCCCTGAATAAAAACTATCCTCTTAGGGGATTTGCAACATTTTGTTGCAGAACCACAAATGTTGTCAACTTAGTTTGAATATATGTTCTGTGAGCCTAATAAATCCCATTGATTGCAGTGGAACTTGCTTTTAGGTAATTTTGCGTCAAACCAAAGTCTTAATGCTTCTGGGACTCGGCTACACCTACACCTACCTGCAAATAAAAGGTTTTAAGTGTGTTTTAAGTGCAATATACAACGTGACACTAGATGGTGATGGTGAGCCTTATGGAAAATTCAATGTATTTTTTTTTTAATGCTTTTTAAGAAGCATTTTCAGAACAGTTTTTATATGTGTGTAGATTCCACTCTGGGTGTATTTAAACGCACACTCTCTTTCTCTCTCTCCCTCTCTGTTGCATTCCTGTGCAGAGGCAAGAACAGATACGCCCCTTGAATTTCAGTAGGCCTTCTGTGCATGTAATGGCGAGCAAGTTCACAATTCTAGTTGGGATGCTTTTATCTCCTAGCAGCAAGCAGAATAAACACTGCTAAGTAGTAATCATTTATACAACCAAAAACAATAGTAAAATTTCTATCAACCCACCCCATGAGTCATACTACAATGTACATTTTAACAATTGTCTGAACAAGTCTCATGCCTATAATACTTTTCTTCCCTAAAGTTCAGGCTATCCTCTGATAGAGACAGGCTATCGCCATTAGCGGAATTTATTTATTTCGTTGGGTTCATTTCCCACCCTCTGCCATGAACTACCCCAGCGTCAGTCACAGCACAGCAAATACATCGAAACAATCAGTAAACTCTTTGAAAACACGAGATCAAAATCGGTAAAGAACAATTACTCAACTGTCATATTATGTTACATAGATTAATGCTGTCAGTTCAAAAAGCCTGGTATGGGATATAGTGGTATCAGGAACTAGCCAACATTGGAGCCAGCCCAACCTATGCCTCCTGATATTTTGGTACAAAAGTAGAACATAAATATTTTGGGGAACAATATATTTGTCAATATAGCATTTTTAAAGTTAAAAGTGAAGCCACGTTTCGGGTTTGTGGTTTTTTTTAAAGGATTTCAAAGAGAAAGGAGAAGAAATAGAAAGTTCATTTTGAGATTTAAAATTCTGTGAATGACGCCCTTTTTCCTGTTTCCACAGCTAACCACCACTGCTAAATTGGTGATTCTATGCCTTTTGCCACTTATCTAAATAGTCACATACGGGCAACTCCCCATTTATGTGGAGGATACATTCCGAGGCACCATGCGCATCAGTGAAATCGCATATATTTGACACCCCATTGGAAAAGCCTGAAAACACCCCGTTCCACCTCTTTTTGTGACTTTTGGGGTCACTTCTGGGTTAGGCACGATGTGTGCGTGTGTGTGTGTGCGGTCACACACATATTGAATGTGCATAAATGGGAGGTTGCCTGTATTTTAAATTACCCGGTGACAATGTGACGACATCTTTGTGTAACGATAGTGAAACACGTCTCTAAATGGCACTAACATTTCGGAACAGGGGGATGAAAGGGGGTTGAAAATCAACCTGATTTGAGGGAGTAGTGAAAAGTCTCCAGTGGTAGCCTCAAATTTGTTTGCTACCCAGGGTTTCTGGAGGAAAGTACTATGAGGATGGCCTGGGTGAAACATCTGTTCTATTTTATAATGCATCTTAGGTTGAACATAGCATCAAATCCAGAGATGTTCTAGGTCACTGCTCCCAAACCTGTAGCTCATCTTGCCCACAAACTCTTCTGGCTTAATGTGTACCAGATTCACAGGAGAAGGGTATTAAAGTATTAACTTTTCAGAGTTCTCAAGGAAGCAGGCTAGCAGTGAGGGACAGGAGAGAATTTTGCCCTTTATTGAGAAACTTCTGTTTGCACTTCTTGAGCCAGCATACCAAAACACATCTATCCTCCTGAATTTGCACTTTGTGATGTGGTTCAAGTACCAATGTGCACAAGAATAGATATGTCCATCACAGGAAGTGCATTTAATGAGAAACTACCTAGGTTTGCACTTCTTGAACCAACATGGGAGACCAAAACACAGTTTTCCTCTTTAAGTCATACTTATCTGAATTTTGTAATGATGTTCTTGTACCAAACAATGTTTATAAAACTTTACTTATTTGGGGAATGTGTGTTATTAGTGAAAATAACATACAAATATCCAATGTAATAATAATTGTTGTTGTTGTTTAGTCATTTAGTCGTGTCCGACTCTTCGTGACCCCATGGACCAGAGCACGCTAGGCACTCCTGTCTTCCACGTAATAATAATAGTAGTAGTAATAATAATAATTCCCTGGCCATCTGACTGGGTTTCTCTAGCCACTCTGGGCAGCTTACAGAATATATAAAACATAATAATTAGGGGAAACGGCTTTTGAAAATATATTTTTGAAGTGGGTTTTGCAACACTAATCAAAACAAAAAATATGTTGGTTTGGTGAAATTTCCACTGATGAATGCTCGT
Source organism: Podarcis filfolensis (assembly GCF_964270895.1). Lineage (NCBI taxonomy): Eukaryota > Metazoa > Chordata > Lepidosauria > Squamata > Lacertidae > Podarcis > Podarcis filfolensis. The sequence goes on from NC_139612.1 coordinate 30,373,657, forward strand.
AAGGATTGTTAAAAGTAAATTGCAAATTTCTGCAAAAATGTGGGGACCTTAAGGTTGGAAAAATGAGATACTGAAACTGATTCATCCCTACTAGTGGCTAACCCCACCAGGTGGGAAACATAATCCTTAAGAGTTTCTCCCAAAAACCTGTGTTCATTCTGCTCTGTCTTTGAGGTCCCTCTCCACACCAGGTTTTCACACTACTTCTTAGTCTCATTTTAAGCCCATTTTGCTTCTTTTTACTCATTTGGGAAGATTCCAGGAAATTCAGGTTGCTTGCTTGGGAACAAGCCGAAACTTAAACCAGGTAAGATGGAGTTGCTTTGGGTGGGCAAGTCACTTAATTTAGAAGGTGATGTTCAACCAGTTCTGGGTGGGATTGCAGTCCTGCTGCTGCCCGACTTGTTATCCTAGCTCCTAGACTTGTTATCTATAGAAGCGCAGGTGATCATGATGGGTAGGAACCCCTTTTATCAGCTCAGATTTGATACACCAGCTATGGTCCACTGCAGGTATGGTAGTTCTGGCCTTATTTATCAATTCCCTGGTTACATCTAACCTTGACATCTGCAATATGCTTTATGAGAGGCTGCCTTTGAAGATGGCTTGGAAGCTTCAGTTAGTGCAAATTGCAGCTGTCTAGCTGTTTTGGAGCCTATTGCTCTGATATGGTACCATTGGCATGAGCTAGCTGTTTGCAGGCCCCATTCAAAGTGCTAGTTATGGTCTTAACAGTTTAGGACCAAGTTATTTTAAGACTGACTGCACTCCTATGAGTTTCAGAAGCCCTGATCCTGGAACTACCAATGGCTAAAATTGGTGGATACAGGAAATGCCACCTTTTTGATGGTGCCCTGCCCCCCACTTTCTCCCTCAAGATTTGCATGAGACTCTCACTTTGACTTCCTTTAGATGAGGTGTAAAGATCTTCATTTTTCAATCGGTTTTTGGCTGAGACAAACTGAGCTGATTGTGACGTATCACATGTGATCCTGTCTTGGGAAGAAAGGACTGCAGTGGCTGAACATTGGGCTGTTGTTGTTGTTTATCTACTGCCTGACTGTTTTCTATTTACTGAGTTATTTGAACTGATTTGAATGATTATTTAACAAAGTTGTTTGACTGTTAAGCCGCTTTGGGAGGATCTGATTCTGAAAAGTAGCATACAAGTCATAACAATAGCAACAATAATATAAGAAACTATGCAAGGCTCCGGAGAAGCTGCGAAACTGTGCTTATCTTCCATTCCCCATCATAACACTTTCTGTGGTTGCTTCTGGAGGACATCTTGTTTTTGGAGATCCAGTCTGACCCCGCCCCAAGAATTCATACCAGACCACTCCAAGGACCACGGGCATACCTTACGTTAGATGTCAGGTCACTGTGAATACCAGAGAGAACACTTATGTTCCTGTTTCCTACTTTGGAACAGGTAATCATCAGCATCTTAAGGTTTTCCACTCTCTCATTTCCCTGATCTTCCTATCCACTCTACCCTTGCACTGTCCAAAGCCCCAACATTTTCATCTTGAGTTGACCCTGTTGCTTCTGAGGTGTCCATTACAGCCTGCTCAGTCCCAAATGTCCTCCCAAGGGCCACTTTCCCTCAAGTCCATCCTCCCAGGGGCCACATGACAGGGATGGGTGGGGCCAGAGGCAATGGAAATTACTCCTCTCTTTGGACACTAGTCTACATTCCACCCCTACAAAATCAGTGGTCCCTCTCTATCCGCCCTCCAAACAAGTGAGGTGAATTATCACTGTCCAAGGACACCTGGCCACAGAGGCATGTGAGCAGGAGGACCAGTGAGAGGTGTGGCTGGGATTAAATTTTGGGTGTCAGACTCTGGATCGCCAAATATTTTGGAAGGTTGAATAGAGAAGACTGAAGAGCTACATTTGGCCTCTCGGTCTCGATGCGTTTGGAGTTTATATTTATCAGTGGAAATTGAACTTAACGAGCCACCCATTTACACACGCACATGCAAGTGTACACATGCATAACATAGAAGAATGTTTTCTGTATTCAGATAACTTATAATAGTCCCAAGTATCAATATTGTGTTTGTGGCTTGCAGATCTCTAGCACAGATTGGCTGAGCTTATGGGATAGCTCAGAATGTTTGTTCAGGAAACTTAAGCAGTTTGCAGGCAAATTCTGTGAGGAACGAGAATGCCGTCAGCTCGGCTGAGGTTTAAAAACTTACACTGAGAAAAGATTGTAGGAGGTAAAGAAGCTCAGAAGCAAAAGAAAGGGTGCAGAATGAGCAATGGATTTAAGAAGGAATATGGATAATAATAATAATTTTATTTTTTATATGAAGCGAGGTATGAGAATGAGGTTTGAGATGAACGGATGAGAATACAGTGGTACCTCGGGTTACAGACACTTCAGGTTACAGATCCAGCTAACCCAGAAATAGTACCTCAGGTTAAGAACTTTGCTTCAGGATAAGAACAGAAATCGGGCGGCGGCGCGAGGCCCCATTAGCTAAAGTGGTACCTCAGGTTAAGAACAGTTTCATGTTAAGAACAGACCTCCAGAATGAATTAAGTTCTTAACCTGAGGTACTACTGTAATACAACTGAGACACTGACAGTGACATGGGCAGGCAAGGGGCTGTTGGACTACAACTCCCATCATCAGTCTCACCCAGCATCACCGATGTTCAGGGATCATGATGGCTGTAATCCAGCACCAAGTTGGGCAAGGCTGGTCTAGAGTTTGAGGGCAGTTCTGCCATTTGAGGCTTGTGTCACCATAGCATTGTGAACGGCAACCAGAATGAGCCAGGAAAGGCCACGAAACCAATGGAGAGAGGTGGTAAATGAATGTTGTGTGCTGATTTTGATCCTAACTTGCCAGTTCTTTGACCAGTCGGTTCATTTCTTAAATGGAAGGAAAAAGGATCAGAAATCACCTGTCAAATAAAAGTGATCACTAATAAAAAAAGTTATGTCAGAATACGGTCAACCAGGTATAAGAGGCTAAGCCATGGTTTGACTTGGCATTCCATGTGGACCCTGAATTGTTGCCAGTTTCTCCCAGGCCAACTATGGCTATCAAACCAAGAACCACCTTGGTTCCGGGTAGGGCAGCAGGGCTGGGGGAACAGCAAAATGGATGCCATTTTTTTCCTTTGGGTACCCACAGCTTTGTTCATTCAGGCGAAGCCATTGTTTGGCTTAGTGTGATGTGTGAACACAGTCATAGTTTGGTGTGCGTAGAGCAAGATTCTCAGAAGCAACCTTTTCTTTCTTTCTTGACAGTGTCCACCGTGTCAACTTCTTTGGCACCTCTGAATAGCAGAAAGTGATGCATTTCCCAGGGGGAAATCTGAGTCACGTTAGTAGTCATTTTGAAAAATGCCACCTAGAAAAAGCAAGCCGATTAATTTATGGAGGTTTTCAGAGCAGAACCAAAAACACACTGTGGCTGGCACAGAGCAGGAACTGTTAACCCCGGTAGATAATTTGAGAAGTACTGGTCTCTGAGGCCCAGTCCGACCCCAAAAAGGCTTGTTGTATGTGCTGGGAGGGGATTTCAACAGTATTTGGTGGCCTGGCCCCAAAATGGCTACCAGTACCAACATCTGACAGGTACCAGTTGTAGTTGCTGCATTCCTGCTGGGCACCAAAACTGATCGGCTACTTCAGGAGTTACAGGGGGGGCTGCGCTTCCATCCATTGCTGCTATCTTTCTAATACTGTAATTTCTTAGGTCCAAAACCAGCCCCGACCGCCCCCCCCCCCGTAGCTTTGCCGCCTCCTTTTCCTCATGGTGGCCTTTCCCTCCGCCGACCCCCAACGCCCTCCCATTTCCCCATTTATTTATTTTAAAAAAAAACCTCACAACCCTCATCCCAGTTGCCACCGGGGGCAGGAATCTCCTATTCCCATCCCCAGCAGGCAGCTCACTCCCAGGCTCCGGCATCGTGGTGGTTGTTTGGGGGTGGGGGGAGGAGAGAGAGACCCTTGTCGTCCAATCCCTCCGCGCTTATCCAACTATAGCTCTATTTTCAAGCCCCCCCCCCCCGCCAGCTCCGATCTCTCTTCCTCTCCCGGCGTGCCTGATTCAAGGCAGCCGAAAGGCGCGCTGGGTCCTCTGCGCGCCTTTGCCATGCGTCTCCTCTGGAGCTGAAACGCACCGGAGGGCTGCGGAGCCCCCGCTCGCCTACGACGAGGAGCGCGCGCGTCCCGCCCGACCGCCCACCCTTCCTGCTCTCTCGTGGCGGCGTTGCAAGCCAGCCTCGACGTCTCTCCCCCCCCCCAGCCCCCCGAAAGCAAAAAAGGAAAAAAAGGGGGGGAAAGCCCCCTTCCAAAAGCTGCGTCCTCCTGCCTTTCCAAATTGCAAAAAGAGGCTGCAGCAAACACCCAACACCACCATTATTACCACCGCCGTCGTCGCCACCTCCTCCTCCTCCCTTTCTCCTTTTGGCAGCACCAGGACGTCCGGTGTGGTGCTTCTGCTGCTGCTGCTGGGGGCAGCGCGCACGCGAGCTCGCCTTCGGCGCCTGCCGCTTTCTTCCGAGGTGCCTGGCCGGGCGGGCGAGCGCGGAGGCGACGAGAGCGCGGCTGCAGCCCGAGCGAGGAGCCACGATGAGCGCGCGAGGCGAAGGAGCCGGTCAGCCCTCGACTTCGGGAAGCGCCGCCGCTGCTGCCGCCGCTTCCCAGGAGCAACCTGCCACCTCGGAGCCCCCGAAGAGGGGTCGCGGCAGACCCAGGAAGCAACCCCAAGTTAGTAGCCCGGACGCGGAGAGCGCGCGCAAAGCCGGGTTGGCGGAGGAGGAGGGGGGGGGACACCGGGAGGGCACGTGCCCGGCGGCGAGGAAGCGGTGCGTGGTTGGAGATGCGACGGTGGCGGTGGTGGTTGCTGCTGCTGTTGTTGTTGTTGTGGCGGCGGGTGCATTTGCTGACTGCGGGAAAGAGGATGGGGGGGGGAGTCCCTCTTGGCGAGGACAGAGGAACGTGTGTGTGTGCTGGATTGTCCGTCTGTCTGTCTCTCCGGGCGCGCGCGCGCGCTTGTTTCTTTTTAAAAGGCGAAAACTTCCCTCGGCCTCTCTCTATTGTGTGCCCGGGAGGGTTTATTTCGCTCTGGAGCGCAGAGCAGCTCGGATCCCACCAACCAGCGCTTCGAGCAGATTTTTAAACTGGAGGGGTGTGCAGGGGAAGCAGCAGGCAGGCTGGGCTCCCCGGCTGCCTTTGCTACGTCTCCGTCTTTTGTGTGTGTGTATAGTTGGTCTCCCAGAGGGCACTGCCGTCCCCGGTCCTCCTTATCTTGGCTATGGGGGGTTTAAAAAACGCGCCACACTCCTTCGGTGCGTATGTACAAAAGGAAACCCTCCCTGATCGCCTGCATGTCTGCGTTATCTCTTTCCACCCTACGCACCGGGAAACTCGGTTTGCTTTTTTTTTTTTTTTTTTAAAGGGAGGGGTGATTCTGGCTTGGGGGACCCCCCCCCCCACAAATCTCCTCGGGCACTTTCTGGCAACCCACAATCGAGCTCGGTTTTGCTCGCCGATCATGTAAGAAAGACGCCTGGCTCTCGCTGCCTCTTTGCACAAGGCAGTGGGAACGCCAGAAATACTTTGTACTTCTCTAAGTAAACAGGCCAGTGGGGATACCGGGCTTTTTTCTCTACTACACACACGCACACAAGTCTGCGAATGCAACCAATTAAGCATTGCAGTTGTAGCTCTGCGGAGCCGGCATGGAGAAAACTGCATCCTGGCCGGGCTTGCTGCTGCTGCTGCTGCTTGCAGTGTTCTCGAGATCCTCGGAAATAGCGATCGGGCAATAGGGATACGCGAAGTGCATTTAAAACTTGACTTCCGCGGGCTTTTCTCTCCCCCCCCCTTTCGTTTTTTAAAAAAGTTTACTTCATTCATTATCGTCAAACCACTTCCTTTCAGGGCAAATCAGATGATCAGCAAACCGATCTGAGCCCAGAAACGCCTCTGAAAGGGCGCCTCTTAGAACGAGGGTGGACGAGCACCCCCAAAGTCCTCACGCCCAGCCGCTCCTATGTCCACCCCCCTTTCTCGAGCGAAATGCAATAAAATACCTTTCGGAAGGATTGCAAGCCGCCTCCCCTTGCGTTACCTTTGTTGAGCTATCACGACGTTCCTTCCCTTTCCCAGCTCACCCACCTACCCCAGCCTGTTTTTTTTGTTTTCGCAAAAAGTGTGTGTGAGAGAGATTTGAGAATGGAATGTTTAGGGTTTCAGTGGATTTCACAGAAAGAGCCCCCCCCAAATGTGTCTCCCCTCTTTCCCCCCTCCCATTCAGTGTTCAGCATTGTTTCTGTTGTGACTCCTTTGGAAGGATATGGTGTCACTAAATTTCCTTTCTAGCCCAAGAGTTTACCAATAGGGAGAATTCCAAGACTCCTTTAACAAACTGAATTTAATTAGTCTTACCGCATCCTGTAATCCAAATGAAATGTTCAGTATTTGGAAGTGGATGTGGAGGAGATGGATATATATTTTCTTTTAGTCCATATGATTCACTGAATAAATATTTGGAATATCTGAAAACTGAAATCATATTCAGATGATGATTTTATTTACTATCAAACAGAGAAGCCAGTGGGGAACAGAGTGAAAACAGTCAGTGTTTTTGTATACCTTGGAGCCCAGGCTTACCAGGACAGTGCTCCACACAATATATAACATTAAGCTATAGAACAAGACACAACTCTCTTTGTAACTTTCAGATTTTTTTTTTAAACTGTAATTTAGACAGAATTCAGTCTTTTAAGTTCTTTCATATTGGAAATCTACATCGAAATTAAACCTCTTATGTGATTGCAAATGTAAATTAAATCAGTAATTATAAATCGATTGTGAAAAGCCATGAATGGTTAGAATTGCAAACGTCATCCTTGATTATAAAGGTTGGGGAAGTTTATATAAAGAATGGAAAGAGTGTCAGAGCATACACACATTTTCATTAGTTTGTCATTCACTTCCAGTAGGCATGAACAAATGTTTTAGTAAAATGCACTCACGTTAATGTTTTTCTGCTCTTTTTATTTTATTTCACTCTTGAAACTGACTGAGTAACTGACACTGTTTGTTTTGTGCATGTTAAGTGCCCTACGTTGTGTTTCAGATCTTTATCGAGATTCTTGCCACAATAGCATGTTTTCCTGTGTTTAGGAACCAATGGGAGAGCCCTCTCCTAAAAGACCAAGAGGAAGACCTAAAGGAAGCAAAAACAAGAGTCCCTCTAAAGCAGCGCAAAAGGTGAGGTTTGCTTATATTACCAGCCACCTATCAGTCAATGTCCAAAGGACTTCAGCTGTGGAACATCTAATCTGCAGAGTTTGTGCCATTTTAATAATATTTCATGAAGGGGTGTTGTAGGAGGAGCCAGTACATTCCGGGACAGTTTCCCTTCCATTCTGAAATTAGCAATCCTTGGTTGCTACTTAAACATATTTAAGTTCTGCACTCTAGGGTGCTGCTGTAGAAGAAATAAAAATTGAGTGCTGAGAATTAAGTACATTTTGAATGTCTTATCACTAAAAATGCTAATTCTTCAGGCTTCTATGTTATATCCAAACTGTCTGCTGCAGCTGAGTGTTTAATTAAACTTGTGGATGGGCATAAAACCAATGATGCCTTGCTGAGAATCAGGATGTTTCTGAAAAAGTGTTAATTATCAGAAATTATTATAGGGTGTGTTCTAGGGCACTATGCTAACTTATGCCTTATGTTCTTTGCTGGATTCATTTTGGAGGCAAGTTTTTGAAAGAAAACAGAAACCATTTTTGAACCATCATTACATTTTGAATATTCTCAGGAGATGGGAGACACCAACAGATTAGTTGTAATGAAGGGGTGAATCCTTTTCGTCCTCAGTTGGTTTTTGAAAACACTTTCAGGTTCAGTGGAAGTGAAAGAACTTTTTTATCTAACAAATGTACAAATACTGGGCTAATAATATTTTTTTTTACTAGAAGAATACTAGTGACATTAAGAAACAGTTGTATGGAGCTTTGAAAATAAACACTGGAGTCATGTTTCTGTAGACAAGTCACCCAGCACTTAGCACCAGCACTCTTAATTTACAAGTACAGTGGTACTTTGGGTTACAGACGTTTCAGGTTACAGACGCTTCAGGTTACAGACTCTGCTAACCCAGAAATAATACCTCGGGTTAAGAACTTTGCTTCAGGATGAGAACAGAAATCAAGCGGCGGCAGCGGGAGGCCCCATTAGATAAAGTGCTACCTCAGGTTAAGAACAGTTTCAGGTTCTTAACGGACCTCCAGAATGAATTAAGTTCTTAACCCAAAAAGTCTTACCGAACCTGGATGTCAACTGTGGTGTATGTTCTTTAGCTGTGTAATTGTTAGAAGCTCTGTGGCAGAATGCCTTTTAGAAGACTGTTGTGGGCTCCTCAGATTATAGATACTTTTTAGTATGGTGGTTTGTGCTTGTGGGAATTAGTCCTGTTATGTTTGATAGTTTTCAGGGTTATAAAATACCACAGCAAGTTATGATAAATTTTATTTAGGGACTGACTGTGGTCTTGTGTCTGTTTTATTTTAACTTTTGGATATCACTACAGAAAACCTTTCCCTTCTCTCTCTCTCTCTCTCTCTCTCTCTCTCTCTCTCTCTTAATTTGCTCTTCCCATTTTCTCTCTTTAGCAGCTGAAGTTTAAAAAGGTATATTCAGCCAGCTAAGTGGTCCATTCCCTTTTGTTAAGGGTTTTGTCACCCTAGCCTCCCTGTAGCATTCTTAGTTGGCTGTTCCTTATGTAGTTTTTGAGCAGGGGTGGTTAACCTGTGGTCCTTCAGATGTTGTTAGGCTCCAGCTCCCATCAGCACCAGCCAGCATAACCAGTGGCCAGGAATAATGGGAGTTGGAGTCCAATAACATCTGAAGGGCTGTAGGTTAGGTACCTGTGCTTTAGAGATATATATCCAAAAGAGATATATATCTACAACTCAAAGTAAGTTCTATCATTTTGAACCTCTTAGGTTGCAATCATACACACACTTACTTGGGAGCGCAAGTCCCACTGAACACACTGGGCTTACTTCTAAGTAGATATAAGATTACATTGTAAGTGGTCAAGCAAAAATAAGTGTTAGGGATAGTCTTTATAATATGCAGTTAAAATTGCGTTTACAGCAAGGGACATTTAAAAATTTATAGAGCTTAAACAACAAATAAACTTCCTACCAAAATTATTTTAATGCACACACTATTGATTTCAGTGGGACTTAAAAGGATGCTTAGGATTGCAAGCCTATGGAGAAATAATAATCAGCCTACATTTGTAGGAACATTTTGGAATATAAAGTGAATTTTAGGCAGAATTACAGACTGAAGCAGTTTAATTTTGGAGCTGCAGAGTTTTCTCAGTTTGTGAAGACAAAAGCTGCTCACTATTGTTCACAATAAAATTAGTCAAAGGTCAGATCATTGCTATTAAAATAATTGATGATTTTAAAGGTACCAGTCGGACTTTACTTTAGTTTCTTCAACTGAATCATATCAACACTGCTTCATTTATGCTGGGTATAAATAATCAGTTTGGTGCCCATTGAAATGAATGGAAGTTGTCTAATATTGCAATGCAGCAGCTGGGCAACTACCATTCATTGAAACTGGGGCTATGTAAGCTGTTCCAAATGGACATCTTAGTAAATAAACATTTAGTAAACCTTTCATAGCAAAAATCATAGTAAAACGTAGTAAAACCTGCATGCTGGCTGAACTCAAAACAAATGATCTCTGTCTGATATTTTTGTTTATGTAGTTTAAATGTTCACATATGAGTTGGTTTGTTATCTGTTTTTAGAAAGTCAAAACTTGGTAGGAATGCTTGCAAGGAAGTATATACTGCACAGTGGTACCTCAGGTTAAGTACTTAATTCGTTCCGGAGGTCCGTTTTTAACCTGAAACTGTTCTTAACCTGAAGCACCACTTTAGCTAATGGGGCCTCCTGCTGCTGCTGCGCCGCCGGAGCACAATTTCTGTTCTCATCCTGAAGCAAAGTTCTTAACCTGAAGCACTATTTCGGGGTTAGCGGAGTCTGTAACCTGAAGCGTATGTAACCTGAGGTACCACTGTATAACCAATCCTATTCTAGAGATCCGAGTGTGCATTTGGATGTACAAGTTGCCTCATTCATTCCAATGGAGGGAACATACCCACTTTAATGGAAGATGGTTTACACAGGTGTACCTCCTGCATTGGAATGAATGGGGAAACTCCATATATGAACAGCATGGTTGCGTTGCAACTTCTACACTTGTAAGAATTCCCTGGTTTTGTGTGTAAGGTTAAGGTTTACACCTTCGTGTGATGCTAGCATGACATACCACACTGATCCTTCAGAGCATTTGGAATTATCGTAAAATATCTGTTCTTTAAACAAAAGCAAAAAGCTTCAGTTTTGAGGATGTCAACTCTTGGAAATCATTTGTATCGTTGTGAGGCATGCTTGTTCATTTTTTTAAAAAAGCTTCCATATGGTTTTATTTCCATCTTTCAAAGCAGTGCTTGTTCACTGTTGAAGAGCATTTTACCCTTTAAAGATGGTTCTATATGCAGTGAAAAGTGGCTGGAATTTCTGTTGAAGAATGGGTGGCCTCTTTTTCAAAGGGAGCTAATTGAAATGTATTATGCCTACAACATGCCAGATAAACGTGCATGGCTAGAATTCACAGAGGAGACCTAAGAAGGCACTCATGATTAATTGATCAGGTGTTCTCTTGCAAACTCTTGCACATCATAATTAAAAATGTATTACAGAACTGACGGAATTTTTTTTAAAGAAATGCACATAGGGAGGTAGATTGCTTTGTTATATTTCAACAACAAATACCTTTAAATCTTTGTCCTGGGATGTTGATGCTGTGTGCATTTAAAATTTATTGGTGCATGGTGGGTTGCTGGTTAAAAAAAACAAACTTGCAAGGCTTGTTGTCTGGACTTTGAAAACTGGCCTAAAGGCATTAAAAATTCCCAAATTGAGCTTGTTAGGAGATCAGCAGTGTGAAACTTGACAATTCATACAAAATGCTGCAGGAACATTTGAGCAGTGTGTTTCATGCCTGCTGAACAAATCTCAAGAGTCTGGGCAGGTAAAAGCAGTCATGTAAAATCCATAACTAAATGAATTCATAATCTAATAAAATTTGTAAAGTTTGAATCCATGCAGAAATTATGGTGAGAGATAATAAATCAAAAGATGAGAAGTGCATTCACTGTGTTCATAGATATTTAGAGCTGTGCCCCTCCCACCAAACAAATTCTGACGTTATTACTTGAAAACCTATTCTCTAAACATTTGGAAATGGGTAGCTTATGTTCTATAAAGGCACCCCATAGACATATTTCTGAAAGGATATAAATATCACAGTTCCTGCTCTGCATGTAGGTTTTTTTGTTGTTCATGTTCTGGGCTTGAGCTTGATAAAAACACAGAGATAATTAACACCTAAGAGATTAGAGGTGATGCCAGATCAAGTTCATCCTAGTTTTAAAAGTATAAATGTATTTTTGAAAATAAAAGTTTTATTAGGGTGAAATTAAATAATGAAAAGCAAGCTACGTTAAGAATAGGAATTCTTGTAACATTTGTATTGGGGCAAGACACATTTTGCACTAGGAAAATGGGCTTGTGAGTCTTTAAAACAAGCCAAGATTGTGCTTGAATATCCTTTAAATATGGTTATGTTTTCTATTCCTCAGTCAATTGCCCACAATCAGACTTGGACGATGAAGCATGATTTGCAAGTGTAAACCTTGTCTATATGTAGACTGCTGCTTATTTAAGTTTGGGTGAAAAGAGAAGTCAATCACTTCTTTTGTGGTCAAGATCGCAAACACAGTGTGGCAGTTTTAACAGGGTTTTATCTGTCACAGACCGATCATCTTTTTGTTTAAAAAGTGATTCCCTGGTCCAACGATGGAGCATATTATAGAACTGGCTCTTGTTATGTTACCTTCACTTTATCATCTTCAAGTTATTCCTTGACGGTTGCCAGATTTGATCTTGATGATCTGGACTTCTTTTTAATGTAGTATATAAAACAGAAAATATTTGACAGATGACAGCCCTAACCAATACTTCAGCTTTAGTTTTACCTTGCAGTTGACTTTGCACCAATTGCTGTGACTACATTGGTAAGTGGACGATATGGTGGTTGAACAGATGGCTATAAAGTGTGGTCCAGGTGAAGCAAGTCATGTGCTTTCTATAGCATGTACAGTTTGTAACTGCATCCACATTGACTCTGCCACTGCAAAGCTATTTAAAGTCAACTGAGGTCTGGTGCAGTGAATGCTTGGTGAACTGGGTGTATGATAAAGCAGGCATTTGACTGCTTCAGCAGGTATGAATTCACTCCAGTTGCATTCTAAGCATGTCAGTTTGGCTCTGGTGACTGGCCTTTCGATGGGGCAGTTTTTGTAATGTTGCCCCTCCCTTTCCCCATAGAGGTTGGGGATTTGGTTGACGAGTAAGAGGCAGATTTGACTTTCGTGGAATGCATTATGATGTTGACACTGGAGTCCAGCAGTAAGCAGAAGACCAAGTTAGAGGCTGCAGGACCACTGGCTGAGGACTTGGACCAGGTCCCTAGCTTTGAGCCTGATACGTGTGAATAGGGGCTCCCTGAACTTGACAGGCAGGAGGCTACTGAAATGCATACTATAGCATCAGGACTTAATAGAAACACAGCCAAGACCCTCAGGTTGCACACAGGGTGGGAGACCATGTAGTGAAGGAAAAGCACCTGCCTTCAGCTATGCCTTTAAGAGTCTGCAGTTCCCAACAAAGGTGTCCTTTTATAGATGAACTGGAATGAAGGCAGTGGCTCAACATGTCTTATCCAGCCCTTGCTGCAGCAAGAGCGCGATTCTGAAACGCAAAGTCTTGGAACGGATTAAAAACAACACACACCTTTTCATGTCACGATCACATTAATTGTAGCACATCGGTTGTAGCAAAAGGACATCGTCAGTGGATCTAAAATAATTGGTGCATAAATGCATTTCATGCTGTGTAGATGTGAGCAAAGCAGTGTGCAAGATTATACCAAGTTTCTGGGAACTGCAGGTGGTGAGGGTGGTGTTGTGTTCAGCACCAGGCATCCTATAGACATCTGATTGCAGCATTCAAACTTCTCCAGGCGCCAGGAGCATTTTGCCCCTGGCTATTGGCCACTTGCTGCCAAGTGAAGATGCCAGGGTGCCAGGATGGCACCTGCCGTCTCCACCATTTGGAGGTGCGTACCTGGGGATCCTTGAATCTCAACTGCTTTCACACACCAGCAACACACCCTGTAGAATTCTATCTTTTATATTTTATCTGCACAATGAGAATGAATTGCAGGAACCAAAAAATTGTTTTGAAAAATATGACTTTAGAGCCGTCTGGTTCCCAAATGGCAACATTCTGTTTTGGTGATTGTAACACCTAGCTTATATATCTCCGTTTCTAATACTGTCTGATTGACCACTGCAACAACAGGGTGCTGGACTAGGAAGGGCAATTGATCTGACCCATATATGTTCCTATGTTCTTATAATCAACCATCTGTCCTAGCACAAGTCAACTGTGGTTGATGGCTTCTGTGATCATGTGACTTTTGGTGTAAATTCCTGATTGTAATTGAATGATGGCAGGCATTTTCCTCAGGCTCACCTCAGAGGTTACTCAGGCTAGATCTTTTTCCAAATTATTTTATGAACTGCTTACAAAGATGTACGTAAATCAGACTCTGCTGTTTTGTTTACAAAACAAAACAAAGCACCTTTAAACCTTGTATCTAATAAGCATTCTTCCCTTTTCTCCTGTTTATAGGAAAATGTATTAAACGTTGAGTTAAATCATGCCTCATCATGTTTGGCCACATGCTGTGATGCAACACAACCAGAAGCAAGTCGCCTTAAACTTGATCAAGGTGTGAATAGAATTAGGCAGCAGATTGAATTGGTTAAGCAGATATAGATTGCCACAGATCATGGGCATAACTTGTGATGACTTAATGCACAGTAATGGTAGAACTTAGCAAGGGGACCATAACCCTATGATCAGGGCTGTGGAACCTCAGGCCTGGGGGCCGAATGTGGCCCTTGAAGCCTCTTTTATCCGGCCCCCAGAGCTTTCCCCAGGCCACACTCCCTACTGTGCAGCCTCCTGGAGTGTCCCCCCCCCCCGACTGGAATGCATCCTTGAACTCTAATAATGCCTCTTGCTTATATAGATAAAGAGGAGAGAAGGGTATGTGAGTTTATGTGGAAACTAGCCTAGTGAATGAAGGGGGGAAATTACATTTGTTTCTATGTCCACATTTGCCTCTGTACCTTCCCATAATTGGTGTGTGGCCTTGGAAAGCTTCCCCGGAGGGATTGGTTCCCTTGAGCTGATCTGGATAATGATAAATGGAGCAGTGGAGGAATCAGTTTAGATGTTGAGAGTGGCTTTGGGTATATGACTGAAGAAGTATGGCTAGCCTAATGCTAGTAAACTTGCCAAATTGAACTGTTGGCACTTCTAGTAATATCTGGAGGAGGTTTTCTGTAGGCTGCAGGTATGGATTTAAGTTCCTCTTTAAAGGCTACAAGAATGCAGAGGCAAACATGGTGGAACTCTTTGCTCAGACTTGCTATGGCTACCTGAACTTTCACTGAGAGGGCTCCATCTCTGTGTTTTCATGAGCTACTACGATCAAGTTCAGTTGGAAGATGGATTCCAAATAAGATGTAGGCTGTGCAGTTGATTCTTGGCTATGCAGGACTCTCTTCGTGATTGGCTGATTGTTGGTCTTTGCAGAGAGACCTGCTCTGTACTTTGAAGCCCCGATAATCAGCTGATAGTTGGTGCTTCAAAGCACCTTGCCTCCAAATCCATTTCAGGAAGATTCAACTTCACCTGACGTCCGTATATGATATTGGCTGTATGATAGGTGGGCTTGGCCCAAGTGACGCCACAGGTTGGAGGTTCCCTCTCTGTTCCACAGTCAGTGACTGTCCTTTAGTCAGGGCTACTGCATTGCTTTCTTGGTGACCAGTCAACTCTCTTCACTCTGTTTGCCATTGGTCAGTTTTGAGTTAAGGAAATCCACTCCTTGTTACATAAGGCAGTTGTGCTTTTTTTGGTTTATTTGGCTATAACTTTTGATAGAATAAAGATAACTCAGCACAGTTTGTTGCATTATAGTTTGCATTAAATTATCCTTCTAATGATATATACTTTTATGGTATTATTCTAAAAAAGACTGATGTGATGAGCCCTCAAACCTCAGAAATACAACTTTAAGGTTTCCACAATTTTAGCTATTAGTGTATCTAAGAAGGTTTAGCAGGATCTTTTCCCTTAGAACATTTGAGCACAACAAAATCTGGACCATTGAGGAAGACCTAGCTCCGTTAATGTTCCTAGTAGCTTCATTTGTGTCATCCATTACAGAAGCATCCTCATATTACTGGTGTAAAGTTTTTGTCCCTCTAAGGAAAAGAAAAGTAACATGAGAACCGCCAGGACCCCTTGTAAGTCATGGCTGGTTTAAAATAACCCTCCTCATTATCTTTGAGGTATTGTCGTATTGTCTATTCTGTCTGGAATTGTCCCACATTCTAGACACAACATGAATTGACACCAAAAAAGTACATAAAATAAACGTTGGCTGACTTATTTTTCCCTCTAGAATACAAATCTGTGGTGGGTTTTTTCTTTTATCTCTTTCTTGAGTAAAATAAAATTATATGTGAGGAATGTTGACTGTACCACATTAAGTGACTGGACATTCTGACCTCTTAACAGCTTTAATCTTTAAGAAATACTCCTTTCCAAATAAAATATTTTTTGACTCAAAGGTCATCTGGTCCAATGGCCTGCATTGCAGGAATTTTAATATTGTGTTTTAATGTTGTAACTGACCCTGGGACCTTAGGGTGAAGGGCATGCAAATAATAAGAATTATTAGTTTGTTTTCAACACAATTTATAATTGGGAATGAGTCTTCCAGTATTTCTTTCTCTTTCTTTCTTTCTTTCTTTCTTTCTTTCTTTCTTTCTTTCTTTCACAATCCCAATAGTGTTTTACTTAGGAGTAAGTCACACTTAGTTTAAGGTGGCTTAGTTTCAGTTAAACATGCATTTCTGGCCACAGTCATACCCATAATTACTTGGGAATAAATTGCATTTATATGGGACGCGGGTGGCGCTGTGGGTTAAACCACAGAGTCTAGGGCTTGCCGATCAGAAGGTCGGCGGTTCGAATCCCCTTGATGGGGTGAGCTCCCATTGCTTGGTCCCTGCTCCTGCCCACCTAGCAGTTCAAAAGCACATCAAAGTGCAAGTAGATAAATAGGTACCACTCCGGTGGGAAGGTAAACGGCATTTCCGTGCGCTGCTCTGGTTCTCCAGAAGCGGCTTAGTCCTTCTGGCCACATGACCCGGAAGCTGTACGCCGGCTCCCTTGGCCAATAAAGCGAGATGAGCGCCGCAACCCCAGAGTCGGTCACGACTGGACCTAATGGTCAGGGGTCCCTTTACCTAAATTGCATTTAACCCAGTGGAACTTACTTTCAAATCCACAGAATTCGGTCACATGCCTTTCAGAGTGGGGATATCATTACTTTCTGTTGGTTTATCACATCATTCCATATCAAAAAAGCAAGACCTCAAATGTTTCAGTGTTTTCTTCCTCTCTCTGAGAAATGTCTGATGTGAAAAATACATCTTTGGGGATGCGTAAAAAGCGTGTTCCACTGAAACAATATTCATTGGCAGGAAAGCACATAATCTCTGTTAGGCCTATCTGAGCAGAAAAGTAGGAAGATCTAGTTCCTCATTATGTATATAATTGACTTTTAAATCATGTAACTACACGAAAATGAGCAAAGTATCATCTATTAAATGATTAGCTGGTGGTAAATATCCAAATATCTCTTTCAATCTCTGTATTTTTGGGTGGGGTGGGGGGGAATGCAGTGAACCATCACCCTTCTCAGAAAGTGCCATTGTATGTTCTGTCTGTTTTGTGATATGCCATTATGTGATTATCTTGACATTAGGTAATACAAGTGATCTGTGCTTTGGTAACTTCCGTTCAGATTACTACAATGCTCTCAAAGGCAATGAATGTACTGCAGGAAAGCTTTAGGAAGAGAGTATCAGCCTGGGGTTTCTTGGACACTCATGCTTGCCTGCATTTCTGATTGTAATCTCTAACCCCTTTTTTCAAATGCAAAGTCGGGTTTTGCAGCTAATTGGGGACTTAGTCACAACTTATCCTTAATTAAGAGGGACATATTGTTTGCTTGTTTGCTTTCTTTCTTGCTTGCTTACTCTGAAAGCCTAAGCTCTCCCAGGAATTTACCTATTTATTTATTTATTTATGTATTTATTTAATTTGCATATCACCCTTCATCCACAGATCTCTAAAGCATCATAGGTAAAGGTAAAGGTACCCCTGCCCGTACGGGCCAGTCGTGTCCGACTCTAGGGTTGTGCGCCCATCTCACTTAAGAGGCCGGGGGCCAGCGCTGTCCGGAGACACTTCCGGGTCACGTGGCCAGCGTGACGAAGCTGCTCTGGTGAGCCAGCACCAGTGCAGCACACGGAAACACCGTTTACCTTCCCGCTATAAAGCGGTACCTATTTATCTACTTGCACTTGGGGGTGCTTTCGAACTGCTAGGTGGGCAGGAGCTGGGACCGAAAGACGGGAGCTCACCCCGCTGTGGGGATTCGAACCGCCAACCATGCGATCGGCAAGTCCTAGGCACTGAGGTTTTACCCACAGCGCCACCCGCGTCCCTCTAAAGCATCATACTACACCCCAAACAACAAATATGCTTACTTTTCATAAACAGATCTCCTTAAATACCTCCAAGGGGCAGGCATGACTGTGTAAGAAACCCAAGCATGGGCAGCAATTAGTATTTTTCTTTGGGGGGTGTGGTGTGACCAATAATGCTGTGTGTGAATTGAGAGAAGCTCCCCACCATCTCTTAACAGTGACGCTGCGGATGCTGGGGCTCATTGGCCAGCAGTAGCTGGCCATAAATGGTTGTATCACTCTACTTTGGGTCTACGTCACTTTGGCACATGTTCACTGATAAGGCTGTTCCATCCCATTTCCGCAATTCAAAAAGCAATGAAAAAAGTGCAGTTAACCAAGAAGAGAGTCAGAATATTTGAGAAGTCTGAAGGCCAGTAGATCACTTAAGTTGCAGTCTGGAAAAGTTGCCCAGCAGGTCACTTCATATCAGAGTTCACATTAATTTGTTCAAGCAGCCCTACTGAAGGAAAAGTGTTTCCCAACTTGCTTATTTATCAAGAGAATAATCAACAATAGCTTGCAAGGGAATTCTGAGAGGAGTGTGTATGTGTGAGATGTCAGGTGAATGAAGCACAAGCCATGATAACTATACATTGGAGGCATCTCCTGATACACTCCTCTACATATTATGTTGTATTTCTGCTGGAAACTGAGGTGTGTAATCATCAAGAGTGTTTGCAAGATCATTCTTCTTTAGGATGCATCTGCTTAAGACATTGGTTGCAAGCTACACATGTGCCTGTAGATGACTTTTCTGGCATCTGCAGACTCCTGATGACTTCCTTCCCCACTGAAATAAAGCTTGAAAGAAGCCTTCTGCTGTAGCCCGTTGAAGGGATTTTCAAGCCTAATTGCAGCAGAGCAGAGCGTTTTGGTGGGGAAGGAAGGCTTAGCTCTCTCCTTGCCAGCTGTGATGCTTCCACAAACACCAACAGAAGCCTAATTGCCCTGCGGGAGGGGTGGAGGCAGTGTGCACCAGATTGTGGTGCATGTACATGGCTGGCGTACACAGATAGTGACCGCCATAGTTCCTCTAGTTTGCAAATGTTCCCCTGAGTTCCAGGACACTGGTGACTCTTGGTTTAAGATGACCAAAGACCAATTTGCCAGACTAAAATGCTTTTAAGGGATTAGATGGGAAGTTCAAGTTCCCCTAGAGGGATGGCTGCAGTATTTGTTGCAATCTAGAATTTGGTTATAACCAAAGCATAGATAAGTTCTCTTGCGTAGGCAGCCAGCGCTTCTTTAATGCGTTATCCCAAGAAAGTTTCATCTTACACTCACCACTTTAAAGATTAAAGAGGAAGTTGCCTTTTTAACAAGTTTGAAGTGATAATTTTGCCCTACAATAGTGTGAATTTTATATTTTCACACGTTTCTCCTTGATGATAGGGTGGAGATATTTGGCTACATTTATTTGCTTTGAGGGTAGCAGGGACCAACGGCAGTATTTTTCCAGCTTTGCGTGGAATTCCCTTTACATGGCATAGTCATGTACAGAGATTTGCCAATAAGTAAACTGATACATTAAGATGATAGATTCCCGAAGGAAAAACGAAAACACATGCATACACTATTAATTACAGGGTATAGGCACTACTGGGATTAGATGGGATTTCTTAAAGCCTAAAATGGTGAGATGTATGATAAAGCCGTGTTAATCACAGCTGTAAAGGGAGTAAAAGGAAATTTCTAAATCTCCCAGTTCTGGAGGAAATCTTGAAAACGTAACTGCAGAATATCTCAGAAAGACTCAGAAGCCAAAAGAGAAACAAGATTAAATCCTATGGGTGGAATTCAACCTTGCACTAAGGCATTTGTTCCATCAGCGCAAGTATTTATACTTGCTATACAGAACAATTTCCCCTCTTACATGTTGTTCTGGGGGGTTTTCCTGACCCAAAGCAGACGTGGGGGGGTATGCAGGGGGAGGAGGGGTGGGGGGAAATCCCATTGTGCTGGTTTCCACTGGCACAACTGCTAAATTGAATGTGGCTTAATGTATTGTTTTACCTTAGAAAAATCTTAAGTACTTTAAAAAATTTTGCCAATTTTTTATTCCGAGATTTATCATTTTGATTTATTGACTCTGGATTGTATCAAATGAAGGCACCTTTTAGTTAGGGAACCTCTTAAAGCCCTACTGGGGTGGGGAATGGCATTCCGTCCTGGAACACTTTCCAGTCGCAAAAGTGGCTAGAAGAAGAGATGTAAATCTTACTACTACTTTTTCTTTTACATTAAGCCAATTCTTACACACTCTTCTATCCTCTATCTAGACAGGCAAGAGGCATTATCAGATTTTTATCTAATTTTAATTTTATTTTGTTTATGCGGTTTATATACTGCTGAACTACAGTTGTCGCTAAGTGGTGAGACATTCAGGGACACATTCCCGCCAGGAAAAAACATTTGGAAGCAGGGCCAGTGAGGGATGTGGTCTGTTGAGAAGGGTGTGTGCCTTGGAGAGTCGCAGCAGGCATATGGAGAGACATGGAAGGCTACATTTGGACCTCAGGCTTGAGGTTCCCCTGAACTATATCATGGTCAGCGGTAGAGCAATTGTTTTCAATGGGTCTCCTGCAAGTTTGCTGGCTCCTGGGGGCCAATACACTGTGGGTCCCCCATTTTTTTAATGTTCAGAGGGTTCCCCGTGCGACATCAGGATGTTGCAGGGCATCACACGTGGGGGCCCTCAATCCTCTGGACAAGATGGTGCCTCTGGTCTCTGTGAGTATGAGCTACTCAGATTCAACCTTCTTTTTCAACATGGATGCAAGCTATTGATAGTTGTAACCTAACTGTCAGGGAACTGCCATCGGAGCCAGAGGGAGAGGGAGGGCCCCAGAGGGGTTCCGGAGAGCGTCCCGGGAGGGAGAGAAGCAGCCCATCTTCTGGGGAAGGAATTCAGCGTAGCACCAGTGGAGAAGGGGGGCAGATAGGGGAATCGGCGAGGTGGCTCCATGACTCCTCACCGGAGACCAGCGGGGAGAGCACGGGTCCTCCGCTGCCCACACCCTCCCTGCGCAGAAGGCTTCCGCGCAGGGAGAGTAGGCAGAGACTAGGCGTCAAAGAGCTTCTTTGCTGGAAGAAGTTCAAGAAACGCCCACTGACGGATTCTGCCAGTGATTGAGACTGCCACGGGTGAGTGGCTGTCCGGACAGAAAGGGTTCACCCAGGTAACCCAGCCAGGTGTGGCGTCGATTTACGCACGAGCAACCCCTAGAACCATTACACTAACTTTGCCCATTCTTTTCCCGATTGCTCATATTTAAGGAGGTGTACACTATCTTAAGCAGTAATGATTTTTATAACCCTAAGCACAACATCTGAAAATAACACTCTTCTTCATCTATTTATTTCTCAGGTGTACTTAGTCAAGCCAATACTCCTCAGCCTTGTCTTGCTCACCGTCTTTCAGCCCCTTCCCCCATTATCTTCCTACTGGAAAGTTAATATTAGGTTTACAGGAATGTTGTACGCCCTATTGTGTTAATGTAAGGAAAGTTATATACATATTACATGCTATGTATATACAGTGGTACCTTGGTTGTTGAATGTAATCCGTTTCGGAAGACTGTTCGACTTCTGAAACATTTGACAACCGAGGCTCAAAGGGCGGTCAGCAAAGTCAATGGAGAAAAAAAATTGACTTCCGAGGCGCATTAGAAAATGGAAGCAATTGCTTCCGGGTTTTCGGCGTCCGGATTCTGAACCTTTCAGCTTCCGAGGTGCTTGAAAACCAAGGTACCGCTGTATATAGTATTTTAACTATAGCTATATAAAAATACAGCTACATAATTCTTGCACACACTCAGTTGGAAGAGGCAGCCAGTGATGTCGGTTAGGCTTGTGTATGAATAATCACACATAGGATAGGTGAGTGTTGTTAGCAAGCCATATTAATTTATAGCTGCTTTGCATGCAGTTAGGAAAATGGTTTATGCACATAACTGCCAAAGGATCTGTGAAGGTGCAGGGGAGATAAAATGTCTGTTTACACGTAAGATGACACATTTTTAAATTAAAGAATTAGTCAAAAAGAACTGCCACGCTTGCTTTTATTAACTCGGTCTCTGATGTCAATTAGAATGACTGCTCAGTCCAGATATATGTATCGAAAGGGTGAGGAGGCAGATGGAAGATGTAATAATTTAATTAATAAGGATTCTCTGTTTTTGAGTGTCCACTCCAATTTCCCTGGGAAGTCAGCATTCAAGTCAGGGACAGATCCTATGCTTCCTGACTCCCCAAGCCCCAGGCTTTTGTGTTAGCTGCCATTACTAACATTTTTAGTTTGTTTTGGCCTGCAAAACAAAGGCAAGTTCTTTAAAGAGATATGTCCAAAGGATAGTCTTTGTCAAGTATGTTGATTTGCTTTTCCATACATTCTTATCAATAGTCTAGACACAAGGAGAACACAGTGAATAGTCTATCATTTTTAAAGAAGCAGTTTCCTTCCTTAAACAAAGAGGTTCTCAGTCTGTTTTACGAAAGGATGGGAGCAGCATTTCTCTATAGGAGAGAGAGATAACAAAGTGATTTTTCTTTGTGCCTCTCATCTAATCAATAGATAAATAAAATGAATGCTGTTGTGGGAAGTATGCACTGACTATATATTTTAAAAAAACCAACCTACCAGAATTGCCTAACAATATCATATAACGTAATTACAAATACTTTTGAACTACAGCACTTATCTTGTGTGTGTTTTTTTTTTACAGAAAGCAGAAGCTACTGGAGAAAAACGACCAAGAGGCCGACCCAGGAAATGGGTAAGTATTGCATTTTTAGTTTTTATAAAATTAAATTTTCCTCTTTTAAGAATTCAGCAAGGTAACCTTAAAAAGAAAGGAAGAAGGCAGATATTTCGTTTTAGTTTAACGAACGGCTGCGGTCAGTTTGCCTCAATCCAGTGAACCAGACCCCATCCTCAGAGGTTGGCATTGGCAGGCATGTTCCAGGGCCCGTGAATGGGTGGAGGGCACAGATTACTAATGCCAGGCCTGAGATGGTTGGAGTTAGCACATCAGAAGTGGAGGGAGAGAGAGGGGGCACAGAAGGCGGCCGCACATGCTCCCTATAATTGCCTTGATGAGTGACCTCCCCCCACCCCCGGCGTGAGACAGGCTATATATGCTCATTATCCTTGTATGGTCTATATATATCCCCACCCCTTGTAATGGCTAGGGGCAAAAAGTCTGTGTCTGACAAGGTATCTGTACTACTCCTTCTCCCCACTGCCACCATCACTGCTCTTCCATGTCCTTGGAGCCTCCTGGCCGGAACCCACTCCCCTCCACACCATGGCAATGGCAGTGAGTCATGGAAAGGGACGGGACCTGTGCAAGTTCTGCAGTGAAGGAGAGGAGCAGCGACCCATAGCAGCACTGGAGCCAGTGTGGTGTAGTGGTTAAAAGTGGTAGACTCGTAATCTGGGAAACCGGGTTCGTGTCTCCGCTCCTCCACATGCAGCTGCTGGGGCTAGTCACACTTCTCTGAAGTCTCTCAGCCCCACTCACCTCACAGAGTGTTTGTTGTGGGGGAGGAGGGGAAAGGAGATTGTTAGCCGCTTTGAGACTCCTTCAGGTAGTGATAAAGCGGGATATCAAATCCAAACTCTTCTTCTTCTTCTGGTGAGGAGCAGATTCTGGACTGGGGAAGTTGAGGCTTCCAGAGGTTGCTGGACTCCAGCTCCTGTTGTCCTCAACCAGCATGGCCATTGGTCAATGAAGATGGTACTTGCAGTCCAACAAAAATCTGGAGGGCCACAGGTTCCCACCCTGATGTGCATTTATAGGGGGGCAGAGGGGCTCACTAGAGGCCTCTTGAATGGGACTCATGAAAACCTGCAGCACCCTTGCTGAGAGTTGAAGGCAGGTGAGGAGTTATCGCCGCTTCCTACCTTTAGACTCTGGGAGTTTGCTCAAAGACACATTTTACTACTGTTTGCTGGGAGGGGATATCTGTGTCTTATCAGCATGAATGAACCTCAGCTCTTCCCTTTTTTATTTTTTTGAAAGTGAGAGGTGGAGGGGAAACAGAACACTGAGGTAGTTTGTTGAGTAATTCAGTTACAAAGGTTAAAGAGTGGGGTTTATCTGGAGTCCAAACGTGATTAGGAAAGAGGATAACATTCAAACGCAGTGTATACAAAAAGCAGGTTAATAAACAAAACTCCTTTGTCTCTTTCATGAATGTCCCATAGTTTCTGGAAAACACCCTGCTCCAATCGCAGGAAACCTATACCCACTCCCTCAGTGATTTATATTATTTCTCCTTTCTGGTTCACTTCAGAGATGGAAAAGGTGGGCCTAAGGCAGAGGCAGTTTCAGGGTAGCACAACCAGTGCGATTGCTGGGGGAGCCAAAACAATGCTATAGAATGTAGCGAGAGGCAGGGAGGGGGAGCGAATTTAGTGTCACCGAGGGTGTCACTGAAATTTGAGAGCCCAAGTCCACCACTGCCTGAGGGAAGCAGATTTGCACATGCAAGTCACTTTGCTAGACCAGCTCAGCATCTGAGGTAAGGCTTATGCCTTCCAGGGCCGCCACCTGGATGGAAGAGGAGGAGCAGGAGAATACCCCCTTGCACCTCTTAAAGCAGCAGTGATGTGGCATGCACAGAACAAACACATGAAGCATGCAGGGTGCACATTCACTGTCACACATGCAGAGAACAAGACCATACGCTGCTCTCTTCTTTCCTTTGCTCAGGCTGCTGCTCTTTCTGGTGCCAACACAGGCCCGATTTCTCTACCAAATAATAATAATTTATTTATACCCTTCCCATCTGGCTGGCTTTCCCCAGCCACTTTGGGCAGCTCCCAACAGAATATTAAAAACACGATAAAACATCAAACTTTAAAAACTTATCTAAACAAGGCTGCCTTCAGATGTCTTCTAAAAGTCACATAGTTGTTTATTTCCCTGACATCTGATAGGAGGGTGTTCCACAGGGCAGGCGCCACTACGGAGAAGGCCCTCTGCCTGGTTCCCTGTCACCTCGCAGGGAGGGAACCGCCAGAAGGCCCTTGGAGCTGGACCTCAGTGTCCGGGCTAAACAATGGGAGTGGAGATGCTCCTTCAGGTGTACTGGACCGAGGCCGTTTAGGGCTTTAAAGGTTAGCACCAACACTTTGAATTGTGCTCGGAAACGTACTAGGAGTCAATGTAGGTCTTTCAAGACAGGTGTTAAATGGTCTTGGCGGCCACTTCCAGTCACCAGTCTAGCTGCCACATTCTGGATTAGTTGTAGTTTCCGGGTCACCTTCAAACATTCCCTTCATCTTCCTGCTCCCTCCAACACTTCACTAGTCATTGTTGCTCTCCAGGCGGTGAGGATATAAGTCAAGTCACTCCTAGGCTCGGGAGCCTGGGCAATCTCAGTAGGCCTCTGATCTCCCTCCACCACAGTGTGAAGAGAATGGGATGAGCTGGGTAATGTGGACAAAAAACTGCCGTAGGATGCCAGTTGTGATGTTGAAGAGCAGACAGTGGCCAGCTCTGTTTCCTGTGCAGGGGCACACATTAGGTTCAAAGGCTAAGTTTACATCATGCAACTGCTTGGAGTAGAGGAGAGTGGTATCTCTGGATTGGGCTGTGAGAGACCCCGCCTGAAATTCTGAAGAGCTGCTGCCTGTCTGTGTAGATGATACTGAAGTAGATTGGTCAATGGTCAATCACTACAAGGCAGCTTCACAAAAGTAAGGATGTCATTTAGCCTTTAGCTGGTCCAAAACCAACTCCCCCTCCCCCACCTTTTTTGCACATGGAAACATAATTGAAGAATTTTCACATTGTGATGGAAATTGTAGAGGCAATTCATTCAGTGGCAAGGCAGTGTGGGCCCCAGAAGTTGCTCATTTAAAAAAATAATATTTGGGGGGGGGCACAAACCTTTGATATTGGACCTGCTTTTAAGAGATTCTTTAATCATGTTCTGTAGCTTTAGATGAATGTCATCTTTTAAGAAATGAAGAGTAAGCGTACTGTATGCTTTTTATAGTCTCTATCTCTAGTTTCCACAGAAAGAGTAAATTGCAAATAGCTGTTAAAGGGCCACACTTTATTTATTTATTTTTGCGTGAAGAAGTTCACTGTTGGAGGAAAAGCTTATTGCATCCTGCTGGATGGTGGAAGCAAGGATTGATTGGCACAGTTCAATTTTCCTAAGCCCACAGGGTCTTCTCGCCAGGGACAAGTGCGTCCAAAAGTGAGTGTTGCCACCCAACACTCTTTACCCAAGCCCCACAGCCCCATGGGATACCTGTTGCCTCCTCTGCCATTTGCTGGTGGGGATGCAAATATCCCTTCCCTGTTCATCAGATGATCTCATGAGCAGCGGAGGGGGCAACTGCCTCACTATCAAGGTGCAAGACTGGGAGGAGTGCTTTACATGTTTCTGCCCATCTTTTCTTTTTACAATTTATGCCAAAATGTTTTTTGGGGGATAGGGCAGGATGAAAAATTTGCTTAGCGGCTGGCTCAGGTTCCCTGGTCAGGAGTCAACCATCTCTAAGTTATATTATTGAATCTATCAATGAGTTTTAAAACTCATGGTCATATATTTTTATCGGAAGATGATAAATTAGTGTTGCTTATTTTATTTTTTTAAATCACCCTTATCTAGTAATTATTTGTGGATGTGGGAGATCTGACGCATCTAAAGGGATACACACCCATACCTGCGAAAGGTGTGCATAGCTCCCTCCATTGAAGTTAATGCTTTATGAAAGGGTCTCCAGATATATAATGGACCACACATGCAGAACTCTGTGTCGAGGGCCATGTATAAAGAGATGTAAAAAACAAACAAACGGAGGAGGATGTTACCCAAAGCCATATGGCCCTTTGCATTTTAACAACCCACCTCACTTTACACTCCACCTCTGTTTGTCATACACATTTCCTTTAAACCTTTAAATTGCACTGGAGTTATTTTCGTATTTAATCCGGTGCATTTGCAGTTAGCATTCCTTCTAAACCACTCTATTATTTATAATAGGGGGTCACTGAGATTTTTGTTTTTTTATGATATTTGAGGTGGGGTAGAAGGTGCAAAATTACATGTGGTCGAGTTTTTTTTGCTTTTTTGTATAAGTCTGCAAGCCTTTCTTTTTGTGAGTCTAGGATTCTGTGTCATATGTTGTTCATCAAACTGTAAAGTATTATTTCTCCTGTTTCCTTCAATGTGTACATGCAGAGATATATTAGCTAACGGAGCTCTGCAGAACTTGTGGTAGCCAAGTCTTCCTGCCAGTTCCAACTTATATACTTTACATCTGGTGATTCTCGTTTTTTTTGAAATGGTAACTAAATTTATTGGACCAATATGATACCTTGGAATAGTACTAGTAGCCATCATAATAACAACGGCATAAAGTGCATTCTGAAGCGTGTAGTAAATTATTTTATCTTTTCAATAAAATAATATTGCTCCTGAAAAGCATTCTGTGAAAGTAAGACTACTGGAATAAGCATAGAGCACAGTGTCATGCATTCTTTGATCAGGGAGACCCAAATACAAACCAAAATCTGGAATCGGTATCTTAGTTTCAAATATACAAACAATTATTTGTTGCCCAAAGCCTGACATATTGGTCACAATCCAGGCAATCTCCATAGATGATTAATACATTTGTAAATTGCCTTCCACGTATAGGTTCCAAAGTGATTTACAGATCTATCCTTAAACCAGCTAAAATAAGTACAAGAACAACCAGGTGTAGGTTTACAAACAACACGGAATGACCTTTGCACCTGGTTGAGAAAGCTAGTTGAAACAAAAATGTATTCAGTTGTTTTCGTAAATTACAGATAGTGGGCGGCTGTCATATCCTGACAGGAATACGGCTCCACAGATACTTGATTTGAGCCCAGTGATTTTAGTGGGACTTAAGCATTCGTAGCTGTGTGCCGGATCGTAGCCAATGGCTCTGATTCTCCAGAGCGATCTGTGGCCTGAAGTAGGCTTCTGTTCACAGGTTGCCATACCGAAGATGAGTTGTGTGAGTCAATATGTATGGTACTGGGTAAAAATGGGATTCCCATCTCTCAGGATTTGTTAATGCTGTGATCCTTGCAGAAGTGGATTCATGCATGACGACTAGCCGTCAGTGCAGCAGGCTTTGACATTCCTTCTCTCTGCCTGCAGTCAAAGATGAACATCTCTTTAGAAGCTGTGTACAGTCTTTTAAAGTAGTGAACATAGGAAGCTCTTTGCCCCACGGCTCTTTACAAAGAACTGTGGATTGAAGCAATTAACCTGTAAATTTCATTGACTTCAGGCTGTGTTTTCAGCTCAATTTGCTTAATTTTGCAGCCATAATGGAACACTTTTTTTTTAATGTGGACATTAATACATTTTAATTGCATCTCTCCATGTACTCCAGGTAGAGGAGGATAAAATATGTCTGTATTAAATAATAATTTCAATTTAAAAAGACAGCACTTTTAAAATAAGCAGGAACACAAAAAAGTGCTAACATGCTCATAATTAGGTGGTTAGATCAGTTCTCAGCCCAAGGCCTTGGAAAACAAGTAGGTTTTATGTCTCTTTCTAAAATCCAAACACTCGTCACCTTCTAGAATGTTGTTCTTTTAACTCAGGGCTATCGGTGAAAAGGCCATGTTCCTTGCTGTGACTGTTTTAACTTCCCACAAGGAATGAGCACAGAGGCAGCTTCTAATCAAAATATATCCATTTGCAAGGGAGCTCATATATGAAGAGATGCTTACTGAGGTTTGTAACATTCATACCAAAAAAGGAGGGGGGATAGGCAGAGATTGAAGGGACCTGTGAACTTTCTGACATATTTTCTCCATCCATGAACTGTATTTTTATGCCACAGTGTGCTACTAAGACATTTCCCCAATAAATGTAACATTTGTAGCAGGCTCATTTTTCCAGTATTCCTTAATTTTCAGAGCACTGGGTGATGGCCCCGTCAGTGATATGAGCTATGTTTTAATGAAAATAGTATCTGAATGACATGTTACACGTCTGTCATGCAACTGTGTAGTGTTTTTTCTTCTTTCTGCTGCTATGGTTGAAGCATGGAAGCTAGACCATTCAACTGTATGATTATACAGCACCATCAGAGAACGTGGCATTTGATAGACTTTTGTAAACAAAAAGGGATAAGCAATTGTCATGAATCCTGAAGTGTTCTCCTGATCAGGCTTTGATTGTCAGGCCCACACAGAGGAGGTAGAGAAAAAATTGGGGAGCCGGGGTGAACTGTAGGAAAGAGGAGGGGGGTATCTCCTTTCTGCTATGACTTCAACCACTTTGAAAGGAGAAGCATGTATACTGGCTCTCCCCTATGACCCTCCTGCGGACCAGAGAGCCTCAGTGGAGGCTGGGGAGGGCTCTGATAATTGATGGGGACGGCTGAATAGGAGGTGGGAGTAACTGAGCAGGAGGGTGCAGCCTTGTTTCCTAGAATCAGGTGCTGCCTTTGCAGATGGAAGCAGACCCTGGTAGAGTGTGTGCTTGTAAGCTCAACATTCCTGCTTGGCAAAAGAGTCTTGTGAGTGAGCACGCCGCACCTCATCTTTAAAAGCTTGGCAGGAGGGGTGAGGAAACTTGTTGGGACACCTTCCTTGCTTCTGTCCAGTTCTGAACTTACCTTGCTCCTGAACTCCTGAATCATGGCTCTTGAACACTGTGTGTGCTGCTGAGCCTACACCATTACTTGCCTGAACGAAGATCTTCCTTATTTACAAGTCAGAGCCTCTGTCAACGTCTTTTGGTTGGGAGCTAGGCCCAAAGTTTGCACTAAATCTTGTCAGTGGGAGAACAAGCTTCTGTCTCAACCACCATACCTGTGCTGCAGTGTACATTTTTGCTAGCAATCATAATAGCAAATCTCCATATCAAAAAAGACCCCTCAGTTCCATTTGTTAAGTATAAAAGTCATTGCCACACTGGTAGAAAATAAAGTTGTCCTGGGTGTTTGGGTATTTTTCTGTGGGACAAGAATGCTATATTTTAAAACAGAAGCCATTTAAAACCCCCCGACTAGGAGCAGAACTGGTGGCCAGTTCTCACTTTCAGTAATTACCAAGGACAGTAATTAATTGTTTGATGTCAACATCCACTGATAACTTACATGCATGAGTAGCCCATGTCACAGATTTAATACCACTTCTATAACATTCATATCACCTCAAACAATGCTTCTGAATGGTGAATTCACACTTTTCAGCTACCTGCCTTCAAGTGTACAGTAATCATGAGAAGTTTGTATGCATGCATTAACCTTTCACAAGGGTGAACCGATTATGATCTATTATGAGCAGAAAGACATACACCGTGCTAGTTAGGCCTTTTAAGACTGCACCCCCAAGCACGCTTACTAGTGAATAAGTCCCAATGAATGCAGAGAGACATACTTTTGAGTAAGCATGCTGATGATTGTACCATAAAGTGCCATTTATTGAAAACAAGTGCCTGGTTTCTGCTGTGATGGACGTATCTAGTTCTTGGTGGAGAACATACCTCTCGTGAGGTAGGCTCAGCATTTGTGACACTTTCTAGAGTTTCCAAATGTGAGTGGTCTATGTTTAGGAAAGTGGATTATGAGTCAGGATTCCTGGGTTCTGTTTCTAGTTCAGTGAGGTGTCAGGCAAGCCGTTTACTATCTTTCGGGCTAAATATACCTTTTGACAAGTGTATAATGATTCCATTTTTATATGCGATACTTTGGGAGCGATTCCAAGTCCCTTGCGCTTACTCCCGTGGGGAATCTGAGTTTAGTTGCGAAGCATGCAAGCATATGCATATCTCTTTTAATGGTGTCACATTATATAGAGTTCCGAGGGTCCCATATAAAAGGCATGTGCACTGTGTGTATTTTCCTCCTCCAAACGAAAACCTAATATGAAACTCCCGCTTCTTTTTCCTTGTAGCACTGGATATGCTGTATATGAAAGCAGGCATCTCTTATTAAGCAATAGCAACTGAAAAACATATTTCCCAGGAGATGGTTTCTAATTTTACGGTACATGGAGGTTTTTAAAAACCAGCAGTAAAGTACTTTATGTATGACCTAGGTAACTCTACCTGTTTTTATTCATATTTCTTACACTGTATTCCCTTTCATTTATTTGTTGCTGGCCTCAGATTTTGAAAAAGCAAAGTAACGACTGCAAGGATCAGAAATGACACTCTTTGCTAATATCTCTGTAGTCTGCTCTTGATACCTTACACAAACAATAATAAGTTTTTTGATAGTAGAGATACAGTTTTTGAATACATTTAAATTAGCAGTAGAAGTACCATTGTTCATGCTCTTGGATGTGAAAGGGAGTCACTGGGGTTACGAACATAACCGTATGTATGGTCCATTGTTTTCCATCTGGAAATTTCCAGTGTTGCTAACAAAAGAATTTGCTATGTTCATGGAGCAGGTTCACTGTATGGCCGAGATTGAACAGTTGTTGCATATCTGCAATAAATACTACTTTATCAGCTTATTTCTTTGGTAATCTAACAAAACACGGCTGCTGAATTTAATAGTATACAGGCCATATGTCCTTCATGGAAATTATATTTATACCCCCACCTTTTTTTTACAAGCTAGCTATGATGATTTAATGATATTTTATTTGTAGGCCACCCTGGTACATAGGGTCTAATAATTAGTTAATACATAACATATAAAACAGCTTAGGGCGGTGTGTTAAGAAATTCCCACGTGTTTGGATCTTTTTTTGCAGGTTTTCACGATCAAGTTCCCAGGAATGTTTTGGCCTGTTCTTGGCTGGTGGTTGGTTTTCCTCCTCCAGATTTAGCAGTACAGTGGTACCTCGGGTTACATACGCTTCAGGTTACATACGCTTCAGGTTACAGACTCCACTAACCCAGAAATAGTACTTTGCTTCAGGATGAGAACAGAAATCATGCTCCGGCGGCGCGGTGGCAGCGGGAGGCCCCATTAGCTAAAGTGGTGCTTCAGGTTAAGAACAGTTTTAGGTTAAGAACGGACCTCCAGAACGAATTAAATACTTAACCTCAGGTACCACTGTAGGCTCTTGTCAGACATATGGGGCCTTCTTTGACAGTGCAAGAAGTGTAGCAACTGTCTTGTCTATCTGTCTTATGTCATGGAAGACAGTATCCCTGAGATGTGTTTTCTATTCTAACTGTTCCATGTAGTAGTGACAGCTAGAATCAGAAAGGTGTCCCTCTCAGCTCTCATCTGGAACGATACTATAAAAGGCAGGAATCACTATGATGGTTTGGCCTGGTCTCAGTGATCCTCTGAATGGTGGTGTAGGACTCTTAAATCAATGGACTGCCACCTCATTCTCTTTCCACACTCTTATTAGTGGCCAGCCACTTTGCAATATGGCAGAGGAAATACAAAAAGAGCCAGAGAGAACAAAGACCTTTCCATTGCCTGACTGGCTTACTTGACCATTCCCAACCGCTGAACCATGGCGGCAAGGGAAGGAATGTAGGAATATGCCTTATAACGACTTTGACTGGCAACAACTGTTGGATTGTAGGCAAGAGTCTTTACCAAACTAACTCAAGATACTTGGGGGCTGAATCTGGGACCTTCTGGATGCAAAGATAGGAGTGCCTGGCGTGCTCTGGTCCATGGGGTCACGAAGAGTCGGACACGACTAAACGACTAAACAACAGATGCAAAGTATGCTGTCTATCACAGAACTATGAAGAGAAAGCAGCCTTCCTTTACAGCAACCCATCCAGAGCCTATGCCTCCCTGCACACTCCATCCCACCCTTTGATTCAGTCAACCTCTGTCTGCTCTAAATCATGTAACTTTTCTGTATCTGGGTCAATAGCAGCTGGTGGGTGAGCAGTTTCTTTGGGGAAATGGCAGTGAGGGAATGGGTTACCTCGCACAGCACCATGGTCCTGATCCGCTGATATTTAGGGCTGGGCAATACCTGTTTTTTTTAACATTGTGCTATATCACCAGCTAAACATCATAATATACCAATATATCACAATGTTTGAAATAGGGATGGAGGCATTGACTGGCTTCATGCTTTCTCCTGCTCTTGTGATTTGCTGTCTATGGCATGAGGCAAGGACTGAGCTGAGCTAGCAGAATTAATAGGCACTGCAGGACTCGAGAGAAGCGTTGAGTGGCTTCACAGTTTTCCCCACATTGTGATTTTTGCATAGAGAGTACTGACACACACACACACACACACGCCATGCTTCATGATATATTGCCAGGTTGAGAATTATAAAACCGATATCAAATATGGACTTCAAACCGGTTTTGGATGGTATATTGATATATTGCCCAGCCCTACTGGTGTTGTGATTGCATCTGATAATTATAAAGTATTCATATATGCAGTAGCAGTGTTACTTATTTCGTCTTGATCCTGGTAAATCATAATTCAGGGATCCAGCCCAAGCCCTTATGGCAGCTCTTTGCCAAAGAGATGGGAGACCCAGTCACAGATCTCTGCTATTGCAGCTGCTTTTGGGCCCTGAGAAATAAGAGGCAACCTGTGCTAAAATGATCAGCGAGACAGCCTGGAGTTTGCATCTGTTATGTTTAAGTAGCTTACACACATTTGAAAGGCAGACTGGAACCTGTAGTTCCAGTGTGCCGTAAAAAGGGTGACTTGATCCAATATGTTATCTTAATCTAGTTTGACTGTCGCATCAATTAGCCTCATCAAGATGAACTGGGGACCCTTTTCATGTCCTAATACAAACACATGGAATTTTTCCTTTTATGATCTTAACAACGTTGCTTTGTGCTAACATATCTTTGAGGTTTCCTTTGCCCTTGCTTAGAACTCATTCATACTGTATTGTGACATGTCGGTGATGACAAAATCTGTCCTGGGGGCCTGTTTTTACATTTGTCTGTTAAGGGAACTTTTCTTCTTCTTCTTCTTCTTCTTTTACAAATAGAAAAAGAAAATAAAAGCTTGCCATCAGCTCATAAGCTTTAAAAATCCTGAATAGAAGAAGCAGCTGTGGGGAGCATGCATTCCTAAATGTTTAAAGCATTTATTCAATAATTGGGTGCAACAGAGCTCTTCCTGCAATGAATGGGCCTGATTCTGGTCAAGCTTCATTCGGAGTTCATATTGAAGTCATTGGCTGGTCTGCATAGGAGGCAATCAAATGATCTTCCTGTACATTTGCAAAAGTCTGGGAAGAAATGTTCCAAAGCGACTGTGATCTGATTTCTTAGTCTGAGTATAGGAGTGGGAATTCCACTTCCAAGCTCCAGAGCATTGTTTAAGAATAGAGAGTACCAATGCTGGCCAGTTGAGTTCTGCGAGTAATAATAATATTTTTTTAAAAAAATATTCCTTATGCAAATGATTTTCAGTAGCAAGCAAAAATTTTCAAAGTTATTAGTTTGCATTTGTATTAATTTACAAAGCCCTGAACAACTTAGGTCCACGGTATCTCAGGGATCACCTGAACCCTTATATCCCAGCTCAGTCCGGAGGAGCATCATTGGTCCCTCCCAGTGTTGGCGAGGCTCATTTGACAACAACAAGAAATAGTGTCATACAACGGAGTGCTCTGCCAACAGAAATTCAACAGGTGCCTTTTGTTTCACCTTCTAAATGCCTGCCAAGAGCTCTTCTATTCCGCCAGGGATATGCAAGCAATTGAGAATACATCTTTCCACAGTACTTAACTGGCATTTGATTTTAGCTTTTGTATATGGTTTTTATTGTATGGTTTTACGTACTATTGTTGTAAACTGCTTTGATTTTTTTTAATGAAATAGTGTTGTATCAAATATTTTATAAAATAGGTAAACTATAAGCATGGGTTTCGGAATGCAAGATTAGTCAGCTATCATGTTTATGCATCTACCTACTTACTTCCCTAGGGACGCGGGTGGTGCTGTGGGTTAAACCACAGAGCCTAGGACTTGCCGATCAAAAAGTCAGCGGTTCAAATCCCCACGACAGGGTGAGCTCCCGTTGTTCGGTCCCTGCTCCTGCCAACCTGGCAGTTCGAAAGCACGTCAAAGTGCAAGTAGATAAATAGGTACCGCTCCAGCGGGAAGGTCAACGGCGTTTCCGTGTGCTGCTCTGGTTCACCAGAAGCGGCTTAGTCATGCTGGCCACATGACCCGGAAGCTGTACGCTGGCTCCCTCGGCCAATAAAGCGAGATGAGTGCCGCAACCCCAGAGTGAGCCACGACTGGACCTAATGGTCAGGGGTCCCTTTACCTTTACTTACTTCCCTTATTTTCAGAAATGTGACCAATGGTCAGGGATGGATGGGAATTGTAGTTCAACCACAACAGGGAACCACCATCTTTTCCATCTCTGATTTATGGCCTATTAATGGAGTAATTACATCAGTGTCATAACACTGTCCTGCAAATTCCTTATGCAAACTTGATTGCTTGGAAGCAGAATAGCAGAGGACATGATATATCATTACAGACCACAAACCCAGTTTTATCAGTTTACCTACTGAGGGATGATGATAGGGAGAGAGCAGGTGCTGAGTATTTGCTACCCCCCCCCCCACATTCTCAAAGTGGCAGCCCTAAGTTGCCAGCCAAGCTTTACAGTAATAGCATTCCTCCCTTCTTTTTATAGACAGGGAGGAGCTGTACAGAATGCATCTAATAAGGAACCAAGTGCATGCCTTTAATACCAATACCTAATCTTAATAGAACATTTGATGGAAAGTTGTGGACAAGCCTCTTCATTTTTTTAAACACTACACATATTTTCTAAGGGACGCGGGTGGCGCTGTGGGTTAAACCCACAGGACTTGCCGATCAGAAGGTCGGCGGTTTGAATCCCCGTGACGGGGTGAGCTCCCGTTGCTCAGTCCCAGCTCCTGCCAACCTAGCAGTTCGAAAGCACGTCAAAGTGCAAGTAGATAAATAGGTACCACTCCAGCGGGAAGGTAAACAGCATTTCCATGCGCTGCTCTGGTTCTCCAGAAGCGGCTTAGTCATGCTGGCCACATGACCCGGAAGCTGTACGCCGGCTCCCTCGGCCAATAAAGCGAGATGAGCACCGCAACCCCAGAGTCAGTCACGACTGGACCTAATGGTCAGGGGTCCCTTTACCTTTACCTTTACACATTTTCTGCCCCACTTCTCCCTATATAATTTGTCCTATAGTGGGCATGCAGTTTTCATTTCCATTATATCAGAGGAGGTAAAATCCTAGAGAGTGCCTAAAAGCTCAAACCTCCAGTGATTGGGGGTGAATGATAGCACTAGACTATTCTGTATAATACCCAGGAGGTTGTAACTTCCTGAAACATCTGGATCTGGCTACTGTTGCAAGGAAAAATTACTCGGCTAGATGATCCACTGTCTGGCTCAGTAAAGCTGTTCTTATGAGGGCATTGTGATTACATCTGATTGTTTATAAAGTAGGCATACATGCGCTCACGTTCAGAGTGTTACATTCTTCTTGATTCTCCAGTGAAATTTTAATTTGGCGAGTGATATTGTTGTGTGGTATCACGGTCATTGGCAATTGGTCATCTGAAAATGTCCTCACACAAGGAAATCCTACCAAAGGGAAATGAGATGCAAAGTATGAAAGCGGCTGTTGTAGAATTATTTTAAACATGATTTCATAGCCAGCTAGAAAAATTGGTAATTGCATCCTACTGCATTTGCCTCTGGTTTAAATCCATTAACTCAAGGGTGTTCCATTGAGAGTGGATGTACAGTATTCTTTTGTGTCTGGAATGCCTTGATGACATCCATGTGAAGGGGAAGTGAATTTATGCTGGAGTCTAATATATTTTGGGGGGAAATTCCCAGCTATGAAAGTCTTCCTTTATCTTTGAATTTCCTGGCTTTTATGGATTTATATTAGATCTTTTATGTTATTTCAATGAGGGCCTTTTGCGTGTGTGCGCTTTTGATGTCCTTGAGATTGTTTTCATTGGCTATATATACGTATACATAGAATGAAAATGAAAGAAATTTCATTTGAGAATGTTGCATAGCTAGCTGTGTGGGTTCCTAGTGGAAGAAAGACCTCAACTTCTGAGACCGCTGGACCCACCATCACAACACCTGGAACGCTTTTTAGAAGTGAGTGTGTGCACATGACAGTTTAACTAGTTTTCGTGACCATAAGTTAAAATGATTTCTCCTTATAATTCAGTTTTGAGTTCAGTCTGCGCTAGATTCACAAGGGCTCTGCTATGACACCTATAACGTGTGCCAAAGCTCCCATAGCGTAATATGCGTATCCAAAATTAAGAAGGCTCCCTTTGAGAGTCCATTGAGCACTGCCTCTTCATTGCTGAGGGATTGAAGAACACCCCCCCCCCCAAGCATCCTGGTCAGGTCAGAGGATGGGGCCCTATTTATTTATTAGATGAATCTTAGTGTTCCATACTGTAGCAGTTAAAAGGACAGGTTAAGTGGGGGACTTCAGTACTATATCTCTGCTTCTGTATGTATAGAAATATCATACACCTTGGTACTCAAATGTTTTGGCTCCCGAACGCCACAAACCGGGAAGTGAGTGTTCCGGTTTGCGAACGTTTTTTGGAAGCCGAACGTCCAGCGCTGCTTTTATGGCTTCCGATTGAGTGCAGGAAGCTCCTGCAGCTAATCGGAAGCCACGCATTGGTTTTCGAACCGTTCTGGGAGTCGAATGGACTCCCGGAAAGGATTAAGTTTGAAAACCAAGGTATCACTGTAATTGCTATATTATAAATATCTGTGTCTACATCCATCCATCTTCAGTCACACATACAGGTTGTCCAGATGGGCATGTACCAAACCTGACACATGCATGCACACACACTCAGTGATATCCAGTGTTAGCCATTACTCAGAGTAGACCCATTAAGTCCACTGTTTTCATTGGGTCTGCTCTGAGTATGACTTTTTGTTGACTGCCTTTAAAGGTATGTATGTATGTATGTATGTATGTATGTATGTATGTATGTATATCTGTGTGTGTGGTGTGTGTGTCTTTGTGTACACAAGCCTTAATGTGTATATATTCACACAGAATGATATTTAACTTCATAGAATTCTGAAACTGTAGTGCTGAAGGGACCCCTGGGCCATGTTATTTAACTCCCCCCCCCCATCAGAATTCCTGATGTAGGACTCCTAAATGCACTTGACTGGATGCTCAGAACCCTGTTAGGCAGGAGACAGCCAGCGGTGGAACTTCATATGTTGCACCCAAGCACACAAAGAAGCCAGCATTTTGTACCTGCTTTCACAAGCACAGGCGCTTCATTTTCAGTGGCTAACTGGCTTAAGATGACCTTTGCTTGTGAAGCTATTCTATGGGTCTCTCCCACCATTACTTAGGGGTGATTAAAGATGATTGGGTGGGGGGGAGAGACTTAGTTTAGGTTCAGGGGAATAGCACAGTAAGTTGCACTCTTAATCCTGAGACCTAGTGTTTGAGGGTTAGTGCATGTGGATTTCTTGGCTGCTTCCATTTGGTTTTTTTTGGGGGGGGGGGGAGTGAAAATTCATTTGAACTCTCCTGTTATTCTGGAAAAACAATAGAGACTCCCACACCCACTCCTTACGGCTCCATGCAGATGCGAGTTCAAGAACAGGGTGTTTCACTTTCATAGCAAGGTGCAAACCAGAAGATTAGGATGATGTGATTAAAGTTTAACGTTGGCTTCTAAGTTGGTCATTTGTGACACTTGAGCAGAAGCAAAGTATCTGCATAAACTGTCCATTGTACCATTGCTGTAAATGATTTTTTTATGTTTTGCTTTGCTCCTGGAATGCAGTGACAGAAGCTGTTTGTTGAGCTAAAGTCCAAAATTTCCATTTTAATATGTTTGTTTCTGCCTCTTAGAACTGGTTGCAGTATTTTTTTGGTTTGTTGTTCAAAGAAAAGCTAACAGGCAAATTAGATAAAGTTTCTCTCTCCTGCTTTACATGGGTTGTTGTTTTTTTTGTCATTCAGACTTCAAAGCATTCCTTTTGCCTCTTTGAGAATTGCATTTTTAGGTCAGGTGGGAGTCATAATTCTGAAGTACCTGAATTTGTAGGGGGTAGATGTAGTCTCTGTTATGCTTTATTGGCATAGCGTTGGCACACACACGCGCGCGCACACACACACACACACACACACACACACACGGAACATAGCACTGAAGTAATAACATATGTAGTGATAGGTTTGAATTATATTAAAGGAAATTTAATATAATAATAGGCTAAATTCCATTCTCTAGTCAAAGAACTATTTCATGTTTTTTGATCTTGGTACTTCACTCTCGGTCCATTGGTATCAAGTGAGCAGAACAGTTGCAAATTAGTTCTAATGGAAACATCATACAGGTTAATAATGGAGATGACACCCTTTAAGGTTCTAGAAACGTTTTAGAGGGATTACTCCTGAATATATGTTCTTAGAATCTCTATATCTATATCTCATATCTATATCATCTATATGAATATAATGCTCAGCTTCTTCAAAATGTTTTTTTTAAATACTAAAGTTTCTACAGTGGTACCTCGGGTTACATATGCTTCAGGTTACAGACTCCGCTAACCCAGAAATAGTGCTTCAGGTTAAGAACTTTGCTTCAGAATGAGAACAGAAATCATGCTCTGGCGGCGCAGCGGCAGCGGGAGGCCCCATTAGCTAAAGTGGTGCTTCAGGTTAAGAACAGACCTCCAGAACGAATTAAGTATTTAACCCGAGGTACCACTGTATATGCATCCATCCCTAGCTAGCAGGATCAGTGGTTAGGGATGATGGGAATTGTAGTCCAAAAGCACCTGGAGACCCAAGTTTGGGAAACACTGATGGGTGGGGAGCCTGCAGCTCTCCAGATGTTGTTGGAACAGCATTTCTCTTACGATGACTATGAGGATAAGGTGCTACTTAAGCAGAGCTATTACTTTTCCATGAAAGCACATCAAAGATATAACAGACATTCAAGGCTCTTTTAACTTTTAAGTTTACTCTATGTTGCACAAGCTATATGTTGCCCAGGAAAACCATGCTTGATCACCCACATTTTATTCTAGAATGCAGCCTTGGGGATGTGGGCTGCCAATATGTTTGGAGTGACAATGCAGGGAGGGTGTGTGTGTTTAACTCTTTCCTCATTGTGTCATTGTCCCAGTCAAAATCACGCACACCCTAAGCTGCTGATTGCTGTATTTGTGTTTGTGCCTGCTTGAAAGGACTGTGTGACAGGCTCTAATTCAAATGACCTGTACCATTTGTGAGGTGACCGAAACACCCAGAGAATTAGAAGTCAAGATAACTGGAACTATCTTGTTTGCGGGGCCACTAGGTGGCGCATCGGAAGATGGCTGACATCTCTCCGACCCACACGAGGTAATTTGGAGGCTATGATGGGGGTAATTAGCCTCCTTAACCCCCCCAGGATTGTGTGGGGGGGACGGCCCTTGCCTGCTGTGCCCTATACCACCCCCGAATTTGTGGGGGTGGGGGCACTAGGCACAAAGCCCTCCTGTGGGATTCCGGCACTCCTGGACGCCGTCCCTGATTCGCGCCGCTAGTTGCAAGCATCTTCAAAAGAAACAATTTGGACGAGATAAATTGCACATGCTTCAAGGAAAAAGGGGAGTAAAGACTGCTGACAGAAGAGATCTCTGATAACAAGACAAGAATAAAATATGAGAAGATACGTCAAGATACGGTATGACAAATGACTGAGGGCGGGGGGGGGGGGAACCTGCCTTCCTTTTTCTTATGTGATTTAACAAGAATCCCCTCCCCTAATGAGTCAGAAACTAAGGACTTAAGCTGTGGATTTAAGGCTGTGTGGAGATAAACTTTCGAACCAAAGCAATGTTTCAAGATGAAGCTGGAAAGCTAAGAGTTTTGGAATGACGCAGTTAAAAATGCCGTCGCCGTTTTGGGAGGCATTGTTGGAGCTCTTGGGTCTGGGAGGAGAAAGAGAGAAATAGAGTTGTTTACATATCGTGGATCAACTCCTCGGTGGGACTTAAGAGCGACAAATGCCAAATTCATGATGGAAAGAGCGATGCTATCTACGAAGGAGATCTCTGGAAACCATCTGGACTTAGTGGAGGAACGGGAAATCCACACAGGATTATTATTTTGCTTATCGGCTTAAGGAGACTAACAGAAGAGATCGTAAAGGAAAAATAGAAATTATATGAACAAGATATGATGTGGAAACACCAAGATAAGACTGCATAGAATTATGAATTTTGTTTGGACTGATTGGGACTGATTTGGACATTAACGCAGTAATAAGAAGATGATCTGAATCCCCCTTTGGATCTTGAAGTATGGGTTCCCCCAACAAAATTTAAAAATTTGGCTTTGTAATTTGGAATTTATGTGATGTGATTTAATTTGATGTGATTGGCCAGTTAATAAAAATTATTTTTTAAAAAAAGGAACTATCTTGTTTGCACAGTTACATAGACATGCGAGTGGAGGGAAATGTATGCACAGCAAATTCAGGAGAGAAAGTTGGGCAATAGAAGAGCAAAATGGTTGAGTTTAAGCAAAATAATCCTATTTATTTCCAGGTCAAACCTTGAGGTATAGCTGCTTTTATGAACTTCTTGTATAAAATCATCCAACCCTATATTACTGCCAAGGCTTGAAACAGAGATGTCATGAGACATCAAATAGGGGCACTTGGCTTTGACAAGTGAAACCCCTGGCACACTGCCACTGATGGGCCTAGCACTTCACCATGTATCCATGGCCACACAGTAATCCCTCCCCTTCTGCTACCATGGCAACAGCAACACCACCACCAATCGGCCTCCTTGCTGGTTCCCCAATGGCATTTTAGTGGTTGGTGGATTGCAGAGCTGCATTTGATGGAAGCCAAGTCCATGGTGGTTGCCCATCACCTGATCTTGCCTAAAATGCAGTGCTCCAGCCTATACACCTTGCATAGAACCATGAGCTCAGTTGTATAGATCAATAGTCTGGGAAGCTGCATTTTGGAGAAACTAAGATGGTGGGCGGCCAATGCAAGCAGAGGCTGAGCTTTGCCTGCCATCCAACCAACCACCAATAAAATGGCTGCCCAAGGTCCTAGCAGACAAGGTGCAGTGAGATGCACTTCTACACTCCTGAGCCCTTCAGCCAGTGACCAGTCTAGCCCTGGAAGAGCCCTGAAAATGTCTGTGGGATAGTGGACTACTTTCCCTCAGCCGAACACCCTTGAGGTAATAGGGTGAGATCCGCCCTCAGCTGTTTCCTTCACCTCCACATCCAAGCTAATGGTGCAAGTAACCTCTGCATTAACTCGCATAGAGTGGGAAAGGCTTTCCTCCCTCAAAATGGGTCAAAAGATGTGTGTGTTTCAGTTCAAATTGCTTCAGCCTGTGGGTCCACCATTGCTGCTCTAGTCTTTTGCTATAATAGAGATGTTGCCGTAATTGCAGTTACTATTACTGCTGCTTCTACTGTGATTAGTAATACTAAAAGTGGGTCTAGTTATCTACCCTTTGAACAAACCGTAGACTGGCTGCAGTCTCTGACACCTTTCATTGTTACATGAGGCTTTGCCCATTCCGATAAATCCATTCTGGAGTTACAATATTAATATGTTTATAAATTATTTACTCAGCTGTTCTGGTCTGTTGGGCAAAACATAGATTTAGGGAAGTTTTTAGCAAATGCATCATGTACTCAGTGAAACAGAACAGCTTCTCCAGAGCTGCTTAGGTTTACCCAGTACATTAGAAAGGATCATATTCTGCAGGTCTTTTACTTTGTCAAATTGCCCGTTGAATTCAAGTCAGGAAATGGTCCATGAAGTGGAACCTTGTTAATTCACACCCTTCATAAACCCACATTCCCAACCTGCCATCTTTCCTATTTCCCTGCATCAGGGCCTGATGTTTTCTGTTAAAGATACTTTACATCCACGCTTTGAAAAATTGTCTTGTCATTGCTGATGGTGTGGATTCACTCTTCCCAACTTAGCCTGTACATCAATGATGAGATGTCTTCCATGGCGGAGACTGTTCTATCAACAGAATTGCCCCACCCCCCATGATGTGGATTTTTAATACAAGTAATTAAAAATAAATTCTTATGTCAAAATAACTAAATGCTATCTGCATTGGAAGTCTATGTTACTTACCTCTTTTGGCTATCTTGTACCGAGGATATAAACCCAGCAATCAAGTAGTGGTTTGAAAAGCCAAGAGAGGCCCTCTCTTGACAGCCATACTGCCTGATGGTAGGCCTTCTTCTAGGTGTTTCAGATGACCCAAGAGCTGGAATAGTTATATGTGTAGGCCTGAGTTACTAGATGCATCTAGTGGAGGGGCATAGCAATAGGTACTGTTTCTGAACATCAAGAGAAGGTAGAGTGATCAGAGAAGAGGAATGATAAACCGGTTGAGATCATCCTGCCTCTCCCACTTCTTCAAATGCCCTTGATGGTCTGGTTTCCATTTCCACATGCAGAGGGAACGGATCATGGTCAGGGTGATTTGAGCAATTGCCCACAAAATAAATGATAAACAGTACCTTAATATATAGATTATTTTATATTCATGGCGTATTTTAGCTTTTACATGATATAAAACTAGTTCTGGAACTATAGTAGCATATAGCACAAGTTTAGCAGTCATTTCATATTATTTGCAAATGGATTTTTTTTTTGTGGAAGCAAATAGCACAGACATGAACACTAAACGCACTCTATTTCACTATGAGCCACCTATTGGTCACATGCTATTGGACCGTAAGCATCTTCTGTGGTTGCCTGTTTGCTACTGGGCCCAGCTTTAGGTGTTGACATTGGCTTATAAATCCCTAATTGAGTTGGGGCCCATGTATTTAAAGGATTGTCTCTTTTACCTGCCAACCCAGGCCATCCAAAGGAGAGTCCCTGCCCATAGTTCCATCTGCAGCTGCAGTTCGTGGTGCAAAAGCACAGAACAAGGGCCTTTTCCTGTGATAGCACCCCAGATGTAGAATTTCCTCCTTCTGGAGGACTGTTTTTAGACATCAATATGTATCTTTATCTTCAAGCCTATGGAGATGACTGATGCGAAGAACCATATTTTTATTGTTGGATTTATAATCCGTTTTATAATCATGTTGGTTGCTGTTGTTTTAAAAAAATCTTTATAGTATATTGATGTGTTGTATTTTAATGATTTACCAATCTGGGAACTTTTAGAGGGAAGAGTGGGTTATAAGTTTAAATAATAATAATATTTCCAGCTTTTTTATTATTTAAAGAGTGTTCTCTTTCAAGTTTACATTAAAGACACAGAGCCCAGTTGGAAAACTCAGGTTTCCACATTCAGTGGAGGCCAACACCAATATATTTTAATGGAAGAGCAGTTCAGTTCCATCCTCTACATTGTGCACATGGCTACCCACCCTTATGAACTGTAACCTCTATATGTGTTCACAAGATCTGCTCCACTTTGGGAGACTAGCAGTCTAACTTGGTAAAAAGCCCTTCCCATCACTAAATACTGCAACCATCAAATCCTGAGAGTGAGCAAAACCCATTCAAAGGAAATATGGGTAAGGGATTCAACTCTACACCACCAACATCCATTTCCTAGCTGCTGTGTTCTTTCTGCAGTAAATGAAATCTGATTGCAATCTAGTATTCCTTCCGAAAACCCCATCCTGTCATGTGACTTTGTGCCCAGCACTTGCATTTTCTTGGGAAATAAAGGCTTCTTATTACCTACCTGCTGAGATCTTTGTAGTGGATGAATGCCCCTGGTCATTATTCGTTAACCTTCTCCCTTCAGACTATACAATGAGACTAATAGCCTGCCAGTATTCCTTCTCAGAAATGAAAGAGACCAGCTACAGAGCATCTCAGGACCCTCTTAATGTGCCTAAAGAATTCACATAACTTTAAAGAAGCCAAAAAAATCTGTTATTGAGGAAACGGGGCATTAAAAATTGCTCTTGAAATATATGGTTCTGCTTGCCAAGTTACCCTTTGCGACATGTCTTTCAACATCTCTGAAAACAGAAATTTGAAAATGAATCGGTTTGCTCAGGCTCCATTAAAACTGCATGACTGCACTGCTGCAACACAGATGCCATTATCTTTATTACTAGCAAAGCAAGGCTAGCATTCTTGTTC
Source organism: Podarcis filfolensis (assembly GCF_964270895.1). Classification (NCBI taxonomy): domain Eukaryota; kingdom Metazoa; phylum Chordata; class Lepidosauria; order Squamata; family Lacertidae; genus Podarcis; species Podarcis filfolensis. The sequence continues at coordinate 30,418,535 of NC_139612.1, forward strand.
CTGGTTTCCTTTGGATGGTGGCAGGTGAAAGAAATCTGTAGCAGGGAAAGGAAAATGCAGGCTGTAAGCTGCTTGAACTCATTCCTTGCAGCACTGGATTGAGAAGTGATTTATTAGAGCTATTGCAGCCTATAGACCATACATCACCTTCCTGGTTGGCTTTGTTGGCACCTTGTCACATTCTTGTGGGCTTGAGGAATTCATTGTTCTTGTTTGAACTGATAAGAACAAAAAAAGGATTTTCTGCCTGAGACCTTGGGAAAAGCAGAGGGGGTGGAATGTTGACACGAACAGCAGGACTGCACTTTCCCAAGCCTTTCAGTCAGCATTCTTTAGTAAGCAGAGGACCACCGACCCTTAGGTGTTCCCAGCAAAGCTTGGCTTTGATTGCTACAGTGCCTGTGTCTCTCCTGCGTGTGTTGGTCCAGGGACAGGCAAATATGGGCAGGTAGATGCAGAGCAATAATATCCAAATGGTCCAAGTCATCTTTGGTGCAAAGGTCTCAGAAGACTTTATCGGTGGGCGAATGCGAGGAGCAGGTTAGCAGTATCACACACGACTTTAGTGAAGTTAATTTCTTATTCAAAGAAACAAGGCAGCTCAGGAGACCAGTCCTGGTAAGCACAGAAACTCTTCTCGGTAGAACTTGCTCCTCCTCCAACTGCTATTCTAGACTGCATCAACAGAAGTATAGTGTTCTGATCAAGGGAAGTAATAGTACCACTCTATTCTGGTCAGACCACACCTGGAGTACTGTGTCCAGTTCTGGGTACCACAGTTTAAGGATATTGACAAGCTGGAACGTGCTGAGGAAGATGACCAAGATGATCAAGCGTCTGGAAACCAAGCCTCCCATGATTAATGGAGTTGGGTATGTTTAGCCTGGAGAAGAGAAGAGGAGATGTAGTAGCAGTCTTCACATATCTAAAGAACTGTCAGATGGAGGATGGAGCAAGCTTGTTTTCTTCTGCTCCAGAGGCTATGACCCAAATCAGTGGATTCAAGTTACAAGAAAGGCAATTCCAACTAAACATCAGGAAGAACGTTCTGGTGGGAGGAGCTGTTCAACAGTGGAACAGACTTCCGCGAGAGATGGTGGACTCTCCTTTTTTGAAGAGTTTGGATTTGATATCCCGCCTTTCACTCCCTTTAAGGAGTCTCAAAGCGGCTAACATTCTCCTTTCCCTTCCTCCCCCACAACAAACACTCTGTGAAGTGAGTGGGGCTGAGAGACTGAGGCTGAGAAAGAAGTGTGACTGGCCCAAGGTCACCCAGCATCTGCATGTGGAGGAGCAGAGACGCGAACCCGGTTCCCCAGATTACAAGGCTACCGCTCTTAACCACTACACCACACTAGCTCACCACACTGGTTTTTAAGCAAAGGTTGGGTGGCCAACTGTCATGGATGCTTTCAGCTGAGATTCATGAATTCTTTAGTTGGACTAGATTACCCTCAGGGTTCTTTCCAACTCTACAATTCTGTGGGTCTTGGAATATTTGTTCTGTTTCCAGATTACTGTGCAATCTTACACAAATCACTATCTCTGCCTCTCATTTTTCATCTTGTGTATAACTCTTTTAGGATGCATTTTATGTTTGTAGCAAAAAGGTAGGAAACAATCCATGTCCTCAATGGTTATACACACTAGCTTTGCTTTTAGTATTCTTTCCCTGCTTCCTTGGGAAAGTGTTTATCTCTGCTCTCAGATTAGTTCTCATGGCTTGAAGTAGTCAACATTTCAGATAAGGCCTGTAGACTAGCTGTTTTATGTTTAGCCCGTAGCAAAGGCAGCAGCAGTTAAACAGTCAACACTTGTCATTGTGACTTATCAGGGCTTAAAGAGGGCTTTGCGTTTTTGACTTCATTAAAGGTAAGAAAGATACCAGAAAGGAAGCAACAGGAATAATTGCAAGGGTCAAAAGGTCACAGTAAAGGATGAGGTCTGCCTTTATGCGTGTGTGCCTTACATCCTAGAGCTCTGCAGATGTACCCATCAAAACACTTGGTCAGTTTAACATAAACATCATAAATGCCATTGTTCTCAGAGGTTTGAAATTTGCCGGTTCTGTTATAATACCGTATTTTTCGCCCTATAGGACGCACTTTTTCCTCTCCAAAAATGAAGGGGAAATGTGTGTGCGTCCTATGGGGCGAATGCAGGCTTTCGCTGAAGCCTGGAGAGTGAGAGGGGTCGGTGCGCACCGACCCCTCTCGCTCTCCAGGCTTCAGGAAGCTATCCGCAAGCCTTGCAAGCCCGACGGGAGGTCCCGCGGGCTGGCAAGGCTTGCGGGCAGCAGCCTGCAGCCCACAAGCTCGGGGGACAGCGGGGAGGCGCAGCGCCGCCACCCCGCTATTCCCCAACCTGGTCTGGAGGCTGGCGGGGGGGGAAGCAAGCTTGCTTCTCCCCATCGCCAGCCCCACAAGCTCGGGGGACAGCGGGGCAAGCCGCTGCCCCACGGAGGCTAGAGAGGCTGTCCCTGAAGGCAGAAGAGGGAGATGGAGTGCTCCGTCTCCCTCTTCTAGCTTGGGGATGGCTGCGCAAATCTGGGGGGGGGGGTGGAATAATTTTTCCCCTTGATTTCCCCCCAAAAAAACTAGGTGCGTCCTATGGGCCGGTGCGTCCTATAGGGCGAAAAGTATGGTAAATCTGATGAGCCAGGAAAAAGTTAGTGCCGTTTCAGCCTACTGTATCTGTATCATGATATAGATAGATAGATGATAGATAGATAGATAGATAGATAGATATAGATAGATAGATAGATAGATAGATAGATATAGATAGCCAAGGCTACCTTTGGCAACTTTGCATTATTTGGGCTAACTGCTGCTCCCTTGCCTGCTGCAAACCCTCATGTAAATCAGAATCCCAATTTCACCCACAATCATGCATTAAAATAGTGCGATGGGGATTCCACCCGTTTAGCACTCTGATTGCGATTACGGTCAAGTACAGTTCAAGTATGCTCAGCAGTAACTAATCTGCACGAAGTGATCTTAAGCATGCAGCCATATTAAACATAAATATATGAGAGCGAGCTTATCATACAACCATGTTTGTTTCCACAGTCTCATGCCATCTTAATGAGGGGTATTTTTAAAAACCCTTTCCGTGGCCCTAAACAGATACTGCAGCTTTGCCTGCCAGGGAAGCATGGGATGCTTACATACATATGTAGCATGCTATCGTCACCTGTTAGTTGCTGATACCACAGCTCTCACTCAGGCAAGCACACTCTTTTGCCTGAAGCCAGCGAAGAAGGGCACGTCCAGCCACTGCTAGTCTGGAGAACCTGAAGCACTCACGTCTCCACTGTCTACATGTAGTAGTGGCCTTGGCCTGTGCTTGTCCACCATCTGCCCACAGACCTGAGGTGGGTACATGAAGAATCGGCACGGGCTCAACAATGTTGATGGCTAGCAATCCAATATTGGCACAAGAGGATTTCAAGGAAAGGGTGCATTCCTTTTTCCAGGGATATTCCCTGCTAGAGTCATCACCTGTTGTGTGTGTGTGTGTTCATTAAGATTCCTGTTCCTTTGTGAGAAGTGAAAGCAGGCACATAAGAAGCAGGAGTTCAATAGCTGAAGCTTTCCCAGCAAGAAGATCCAGTGAGGGGAAAATTTAACTGAGGAGCGGGGAAACGGTGAAAGGCATTCAAGTGGCCTGGATCTTGTTTTCATAAAAACAGGAAGTGGCACCATATTGAATAGGGGGCCAGGAAGTGAGCAGGAGGCATAGATCGAAGAAAGGTGTAACCCGTTGAAGCCCTGTACTAAAGGGAAAGCCTCTTGGGAATTCGGGACTCTGCGTGAAAAGCCTGGATGGCTTAAGGGTTTTTATGACAATCCCAGTATTTTTAGGGTAGTTGGAGGTATGGCTCTATGCCCTCCAGAGTGCTACTTTTTTCTGGCAGGAATGTGTCTTTGAACTGTGATAGTTCTTCTTGCTTGCCTGAGTGTGTGTGCTTGTGTGTGTGTGTGTGTGTGTGTGTAGAAATGTCTGACTTTTGCATTACTGGTGTAGAGCCTACTGTACATAGGTAAGAGTCACATCTTTTGCCTCTTGCTCCTCCCATCAATGGAAGGCTGCCCACCAGAGAATGTATGGTTTCCTACTCTTGGGGTGGTGGCATTCCACTAATTTTTGCTCAGAGTATAATCAAAGAATCATAGAATTTGTACAGTTGGAAGGGACCACGAGGGTCATCTAGTCCAACCCCTTACAATGCATGTAACATGGGACTTAAACCCATGATCCTGAAATTAAGAGTCTCACGCTTTACTGACTGAGCTTGCTAGTCAAGCAGACCCACTGAAATTAGTGAATGTGGCTAAGTTAGGTCTATAAATGTCAGTGGGGTCTGCTGTGAGCAAAACGTAGTTGAATACCACCCTTAGTGTATGTGAAGGGCCTTCTCAGCAGTGGCGCCTTCCCTGTAGAACACCCTCCCTTCAGATGTCAAGGAGATAAAGAACTACACAACTTTTAGAAGACATCTGAAGGCAGCCCTGTTTCTGGAAGTTTTTAATGCTTGATATTTTACTATGTCTTTATATGTGCTGTAAGCTGCCCAGAGGAGTGGCTGGGGAAATCTAGCCAGGTGGGCAGGTGGAAATAATAATAATGATGATGATGATGATGATGATGATGATAATAATAATAATAATAATAATAATAATAATATAATGATAATGATAATGATGATGATGATGAAGAGCAGGCCAATCTTGTGTGGAACAAGGTATAAAACAAAAAAGTGGTGGTACTAGTATCTAAACTAATGTAGAATGCAAGGATCTAGTGTGATCTTTTATATGTTTGGGCAAACAGCCAAATCGTAAGCAAATTAACAGAGAACTTAGCTCCCCTGAGCTTAGTGCCCATTACTTCCTAGCAGTGCTTTTTTTCTTAAAAAGTTTAGGGGTGCTCTCATTTTGACTCAAGAAAATCACCATTTTATAGTTCAAATTTGGGGGGGGGTTTAAATTCAGTAAATGGACAAAAGTACAAAGATTCACAAAATGTTTAGGGGTATGCATACCACTGCGTCCCCCCCAGAAATAAACACTGCTTCCTAGTAAGCATGCTCAGGTTGCAGTTGAAAAGCTTCCATGTCATCTTTCACATTTGCAGCATTTTCATTCATTCATTCATTATTCCAAAGGGGGTATCCTCTCCTGCAAAAGTTTTTTTGGGATTAGCTCCTCTGACATTCTGTAAACTACACAATTGGCAAGACTGGATGCTTTTGCCTCTCTCCCCCCCCCCCCCCCCGGCTTTCCTTGTATGGAAACTTGCTTTGCTTTCCAGCACTAAACTTAACTGACAGCGTATCACTGCACTCTGCTGGAGAAGTCCTGAGCCAAATCAGACCTCTGTGGGTCTCCCAGCTGGCTGTCATAAGGGCAGGTGTGATGGCTGCACTGATAACCTCTGAGCTCTCAGGAATAAGCTGAGATGAAGGCTTAATGATGCTTGTCAGAAGCACAGTATAACTTAGGGCCTTGGATTGTGCAGGCTGGAGACAGATCCTTCAGGAGAAGGAATGAGAAAGATAAACAGAGATATCCTTGCAAAACCCAAATATCCACAAACACCTCCTTAGCACTACTTTGTGTTAGTCATGAACGGTGATCGCAAACATTAGCAGCTGGTTGCAATCATCCTTCCGAGCTATGTGCAATATTTTATATTCAGGTGGTTTTTTTCTTAGTTTTTAAGTGGCCATAGGCAATAAAATTGTTTTGTGTTGTCACACTAAAAAACAACAACACCCAGATGTTTCTGGCAAGTGGGAAAGTTGGCTTGCTTTGTACGAAGGAGCGATAATTTATTGGGTTTTATTTTGGTCTTCTGAAACTCGCTTTCATTTCTACAAACCAAGAGGCTTGTCGTGATTGTGAAATGAAGTACTGAATATTCACAGGCTAAAATGAATACTCAAAGGCAACCCCTCCCCCTCAAAAATAAACCCCCAAACCTCCCGCAGGTGAGAAAATTAATCTCTCCAGACATTCCTGCATGTGTGTTTTGTGTGTGTGTGTGTTTATCTACTTACCTACATCTGGTGTCATGGGTACTCCAAAGCAAGCTGATCAATATAAATCAATTAAAAAGGCAACTTTACAGCAGCACGAGAGAGCTGGTGTGTTTTTCAGCATTTAGCGTGATCTAGTGCTACACTCTCAAAAGGAAAACAAAAACCATTTGGGAAGGAATGTTTGTTTTACAGTGGTTGACCAAAAGTATTCAAGTGGTTATAAAAAATGGAGACAGCTAACGATCGGAGGTGCCTCTTACTCACTCTGAAACTCATTCACAAACCTTTGACACTGACTTAAGGTCAGTACCGATAAGGAGAAAGGCATTTCCCAGGGAGAAGCACCAGAAAGTCTGTATTACTTGAGTGGAAAAAAGCAAACAAAAGAAAAAAGCAAACAAAAGCAGAACAGCACTCCTTATTGACCTTAAACATAACCAAAAGGGGACACACACACACACACACACACACACACACACACACACACTATACCAGGATTTTATAAAAAAAAGTTTACAAGCTCTAGTGAGGAACTTAATACCACATCTATTAATATTTCAGGTCCTGTGCGTCAGATATGAATGCTGCTGCAACAGCCTTACAATTGAGGCATCAGCTCAACAAGAAGGGTGTAGAATTTTGCTTTCAGAAGAGTTCGTCCTTTAATAACCTTTAAAGGAACTCCCTTAATTTGTCTGGAGATGTATGTGGTTTCTCTCCCTTCTGGTACATCCTGCAATTGTACAGCTCTGTGAGGATTGTGATTTTGCCTTTGGTAGACTTACAGACCAATCTAAGCCCCTGGTGGGCAGCATCAGAGTTCGATGGGGGAATTATCCACTGTCTTATCTGGAGGTCTGTCACTTGTGCCAATCATGGCAGCAGTTTTTTTTTTTTTGGGGGGGGGGGATATATTCTGGCTTCTTGCCTCTAGGCTGGAGCAGCAGAGAGGAGGAGATTTGGCTCATTTCCCATTACTGTATTATATTTATTATTATTAATCGCATACACAAGAGTCTCAAGGCAATAAAAATAGCAAAAAAACAGTTAAAAACACGGGAACTCACCCCGTCATACGGATTCAAACCACCAACCTTCTGATCGGCAAGTCCAAGAGGTTCAGTGGTTTAGACAACAGCGCCACCAGCTCCCAGAGATAGAAACAAAATTGATACCCAGTGGAAAACCTACCAGTAGCTGGACAAGCAAGGATGATGATTATCATCATTATCATTATTATTATTATTTGTTGCCTTTATATTCCTTTTTCTCCAAGGTGCTCAAGGTGGTGTATATAGTTCTCCCCCTTCTAATTTAATCCCCCACAACAACCCTGTGAGATAGTTCAGTTTGAGAGGCAGTGACCAGCCCAAGTTCACCCAGTGAGCTTTATGGTTGAGTGGAGATTTGAACCTGGATATCTTAGGTTCTAAGGGACGTGGGTGGCGCTGTGGGTTAAACCACAGAGCCTAGAATTTGCCAATCAGAAGGTTGGCGGTTCGAATCCCCGCGACAGGGTGAGCTCCCGTGCTTGGTCCCTGCTCCTGCCAACCTAGCAGTTTGAAAGCACGTCACAGTGCAAGTAGATAAATAGGTACCGCTCTGGCGGGAAGATAAACGGCGTTTCCGTGCGCTGCTCTGGTCCGCCAGAAGTGGCTTAGTCATGCTGGCCACATGACCCAGAAGCTGTACACCAGCTCCCTGGGCCAATAAAGCGAGACGAGCGCCGTAACCCCAGAGTTGGTCACGACTGGACCTAATGGTCAGGGGTCCCTTCACCTTAGCTTAGGTTCTGGTTTGGCACTCTCAGCCACTACACCACACTGGCTCTCTTCAATGGCTCCTTGGCCAGCCTATCTCTGCCTCCTTCACGTCCCACCCACCCTTTTTGGGGTGGGTACCAGCTACTTCCAGGGGGGTGGGGAATAACCACTCACACTTCAGGAGGGTGAAGTTGGGGATTTTGTGGCAGAGTGGGATTTAGATCTGTCTTTTCCAGTTGGCTCTAAATTTACATATGCTACGCAGACCGAAAGCGCTTTTCAGTTAATAGAGGAACACCACCTTCCTCTTTACTACCTGATTTCTACTCTCTGCTTAAAAGCCACCATCTGATTTCAAAGAGACTTCTCCATATGCCGTGCCCAGCAACTTGGAATTCACGGATTAGTAATGCATTGGCCAGCCAAAAAGCACTGGTTAAAATACATATTTAAAGTTATTGTGAAACAGTCTTTCCATTACAAGTAAAAAACGTTTTCTAAACCCGCCCCCATCCTCTAGTCTAGTTGATCCTCATTTGGTGGAAAGACTGGGTTGGAGTCCAGATGCATTCCTGACTGGCAGTGTCCTATGGAAAGAAAACAATGCACCAAAGAACCAACTTCTATTGAAAACTAGTTCATTTTATCCTCTTCCCCCATCTCTGGCTCCACATACTTTTTAAAAAAAATGGATTTTGAATAAAATGTGGAATTAATATTTTCATAATCTTTTTAAAATTCAGTTTTACACTACACATTTAAATTCAAACATTAGACATAATCATCAACATTTAGGATTCCCTGAATCCTTAGACTTCCTCCCCCCTTCCATGGTTTCCATTTTCAATCTTTTTCAACTGCATATATTTTCTCTATTTTTCTTAAAATAATCCATTTTTACCTTAGTTTTTAGTACATTACAAGTGTTACTCAAATCCTGCCAGTTTTTAGTTGTTTACAGTGTTCTCTTGGGTAAATTGTAATTTTCCCCCATTCCTTTTTGAAGTTTCTCTCTTCCTGGTTTCTGATTATCCCGGTCATTTTCGCAATTTTGGCGTAGTCCATTATCTTCATCAGCCATCAGTCTCTGGTCAGGACTTTATCTTCTTTCCATCTCTGGGCCAGTAGTATCCGCGCTGCTGTCGTCGCATACATAAATAATCGTTTCTGCTCCTTTGGTATCTCTGCATCTAAAATTCCTAGTAAAAAAGCTTCTGGTTTTTCCACAAACATTATTTTAAACATTTTTTTACCCAACTCATTATCTATCATTTCCCAGAATGCTTTTGTTACCTTGCACGTCCACCACATGTGGTAGAACATGCCTTCCTTCTCCTTACACTTCCAGTATACATTTGAAGCAGTTCTAGACATCTTTGCTAATTTTGTAGGTGTTAAATACCAACGATACATCGTTTTCATATAGTTCTCCTTCAGTGCACAGCATGCTGCAAATTCCTCCCTCCATAACTTTCCCCAAGATGAAAATTGGATATTGTGCCCAATATCTTTTGCCCATTGTATCATTAGCGATTTAACCTCTTCATCTTTAGCATTCCATTCTAGCAACAACTTATTGCATTTTAGAAAGTAACTTCATATTGTTTTTCAATAACTGGTTCCACATACAGTGGTACCTCGGGTTAAGTACTTAATTCGTTCCGGAGGTCCGTTCTTCACCTGAAACTGTTCTTAACCTGAAGCACCACTTTAGCTAATGGGGCCTCCTGCTGCTGCTGCGCCGCTGGAGCACAATTTCTGTTCTCATCCTGAAGCAAAGTTCTTAACCTGAAGCACTATTTCTGGGTTAGCAGAGTGTGTAACCTGAAGCGTATGTAACCCAAGGTACCACTGTACTTAGAAATGTGCACACAGTTGGAGCACCTACTTAGAAAGAAAAGCATCGTGATCCCAGCAACCTTCACTTTCATAAATGATCTGGTTTGACCAAGTCACTTCTGTTTACACAGTTCACTTCCCTCTAGCTGGATGCCCTTTTCCCATGTGTTCATCATGCTGCGTGTGTGAATCAGTTTGGGCAGAGCACACAGGAAGTCCCTGAGTACTCCCCTTTGGCAGGAAATTGCATCCAAGAAGCAAAGACTTGCAGCCAGTTGTCAGGTTTATCCTTGCTTTGCCGCTTTGCTGTGCCACTGACCCGAGAGATTGTGCTGCACTGTGTTCCGGTGCAATTAAATCTATCTGCTCCAACCAGACGGAAATAAGCATGGAAAAGTGGTGCGTGCTGACGTCTGCCAAGAGCAACCTTCGCCAGTGAGCAAAAGAAGGGCAAGGAAGAGATTGTGTGTGCGCCTGGCCTTTTAGCTGCTTGTATTAGAATCATGCACTGCTATTTCTGCTGTTCCTGCCAACTGGCTGGCGGCCACTTTCTCTGTTAATGCTCAAGCAGCCAGGAGCTACCATGAGAGAGGAAGCCCCTACGCAGTTGCTGCGAGCTGCTCTGCCCGTGTCTGCAATGGAATTTGTAGTAGATCCAGCAACAAAAACAAAGCAACCCCATTGAATCAGCTGAGTTTTATATCTATATATAAAAGAGCAGCAACAACCAAAAACAAATGGGACAGACGTGTACAGTCTAGCCAAAGGTAAACCTCATAAGTCCCATTTATTTTATTAGGAGAGAGTTAAGAACAAGGTGAATTGATTTAAATCAAGGCGATTTAAATAATGATTTAAGCTATGGGGTGGAACTGGTTTAAATCAAGCTTTGCTTTTGTAATTCGTACATTTCTAGAACGAATGTGTCCACTAACCTGTGGCTCTCAACGCTTACAACGTACTGGATTTACGACTAAATGGATCCTTTATACTATATATAGGATCGTAGTCTGACACTGTTGTTCATTCAGCCAGCATGCCTTTTGTGCTAAAGAATTATATCCGTTTGCTGGAGGGGGGGGGAGCGATTGTGAAATTAATGAATTTTGGTTTGGTATTCTCTACACGTATGCAGCAGCAGTATGCAAATAACTTAACAGGAAGGACTATGCCAGGATGCAAAAAAAAAGGGGGGGGGTGAATATTGAAAGTAGTTCCATGAGCTTGGCTAGTGTTTTCCTACCTCATTCTGCATTCCCCTCCCATCCCATGCAGCATGGCAAACTGCTTTCGAAACTGAAAGGAACTTCAGAAAGCGGTTTGTTTTGTTTTTTAAAAGAGGGAGACTGTTCAAAGAAAAATAAGTCAAAAATTCAGCTGGACTACCTCAAGTCTCAGCACATCTTTGAATCCTTGCCCTAAGCCCAGAATATTTCCAGGAGGAAAGACTAATAGATACTGGATAGAATGGTGTTCTTCCTGCCATGTCATGAACAGCAAAAGTTGTGAATGAGCAGGGTGAATGAACACTGATATGGCTGTAGCTCAGCTGGAGGTTTTGAGTAGGTTGTCAGCAATATGCAGATGGCGCACATATTGCCTGTGTTCCCTCTACCTTGGGAAGTTGGGAGGATGTATTTGTTTCCTTCCTACTTTGTAGGGGTCTGTGTTTTGGTTTTCTCCCCTTATCTCTTAGGGTCTGAGTAGGGTGACCTTAGATGGAAGGCCACCTGCCAGGGATAGTGTCATTAGTAGCCTGCATGGTGAATTCTGCATTAAGCAAGGGATTGGTTCTTCCAGTTCTAAAATTCTATGATTCTGCAAGTTATGCCTTAAGAGAATTCAAAGCTTGATTCAAAGTATTTGTAGACCTTGAGTTGCATCCAACTAAGTCATATTCAGGGACGCAAGTGGTACTGTGGTCTAAACCACTGAGCCTCTTGGGCTTGCCGATCAGAAGGTCGGCGGTTCGAATCCCTGCAACGGGGTGAGCTCCTGTTGCTCGGTCCCAGCTCCTGCCAACCTAGCAGTTCGAAAGCACAATAAAAAGTGCAAGTAGATAAATAGGTACCTCTCTGGCAGGAAGGTAAGCAGCGTTTCTGCGCGCTGCTCTGGGTTTGGTGTTCCGTTGCACCAGAAGCGGTTTCATCATGCTGGCCACATGACCCGGAAAAACTGTCTGCGGACAAACACCTGCTTCCTCGGCCTGTAAAGCGAGATGAGCGCTGCATCCTCAGAGTCATTCGTGACTGGACTTAACTGTCAGGGGTCCTTTACCTTTTTTAAAAGTCATATTCAGGGTAGACTCAGTAAAAACCAAAAGATTTAACTTAGTCATGTTCATTGTGACTTGGTTGGATGCAACATGTTGTGTTCAGATCTCATTTGAAATCGTGTTACTTTTTTTAGTGACAATATCATTGAAATTCAAAACAATAAAAGGTTCACTTTTTTAAAAAAGAAAGTAAATGCCATTTAAATAAGTGCAGTTCCATAAAATAAAAACCAGTTGATTTTTACTCACCAAGGTTAAGAACATGCAAAACCCCCCTCCCAAACCCCCCCTCTGCTACTGAGACTTAAGTATGCGTCGCTTTGGCGGTATTGCGACCTTCATATTTTTAAAATCTACAAACACTCATCTTAGCATAGCAGCACTTTGGTTCTCTCCTCTGCTGAACATTTATATACCAGCCAGAAAATGATCTTGAATTAATTAAATATTTTTTAAAATATATTTTTTTTAAAGGAAAAACATGCATACATTTCTGTAGACTTGAATAGTTACTTTGTTAAACCGAAAGAGCTGGAGCAAGAGGAGAGGCCTGATCATGAGCTTCAATACCATCTTTTTGTTAAGTTTAGAAAAAAGCCATGAACTCAGACTGATTCCACTGTTTTATTAAGACAGGTGAAAAGGACAAGGCTGGCTGTCGTTTCTCCTTTACAATGGGAAATTCCTGAGTTCTGTTTATATAAGAAGTATGTGACAATACAATGGCTCACCTTTCATATACATGCTGCTCAAGCATTTCTATACTGTATACCTTTTGGAGGAGTTGAACACTTGGGCAGGCAGATGATGCTGCAGCAGAGAAGGCTGTGCTATAGAATACACCACAAACAAGCAGCCAGGAGTTGCAAATCTGTTATTTAAGCTTAAGAGCCAGTGTAGTGTAGTGGTTAAGAGCGGTAGTCTTGTAATCTGGGGAACCGGGTTCGCGTCTCCGCTCCTCCACATGCAGCTGCTGGGTGACCTTGGGCCAGTCACACTTCTTTCTCAGCCTCAGTCTCTCAGCCCCACTCACCTCACAGAGTGTTTGTTGTGGGGGAGGAAGGGAAAGGAGAATGTTAGCCGCTTTGAGACTCCTGAAGGGGAGTGAAAGGCGGGATATCAAATCCAAAACTCTCTTCTTCTTCTTTAATGGAGTTTAGAAAGGGTGCTTGCTGACCCCTAGGCTGCATTCCCATGTGGGGTTTCTTGCATTCCGTGTGGGTTTAGCTTAACTGAGTGTAAGGCTTGCACTTCTGTCCCATTTTCTAACATTCCTTTCACACCTCACATGCCTGTGCAATCACACCTTGACCACTATGCTGGCCATGTTGCGGTAGATGTCGTTCACACAGCAACCACGAGCAATGAGCATCAGTAGATGTCAAAGACTCATCGTCTTATTTAATAGATCTAATACTTCATCTCACCTACATGCCATCCCTCTCCCTCAACATTCAATGGGTTTTTTTGTTTGTTTACCTTTTTGGCATGTAAACGCGTTGTAAATGGGTTTCCCCAGAACCAGATAACACAGAAATGCGTGCTGACCTTGCACTATATTCCAGTGCATACCATTAGTTTTCTAGAAGTGGCTTTTCCTTTTATATTCATAGAATCATAAAGTTGGAAGGGACACTGAGGGTCTTCTTGTCCAAACCCTTGCAACATAGTACAGTGTTACCTCGGGTTAAGTACTTAATTTGTTCTGGAGGTCCGTTCTTAACCTGAAACTGTTCTTAACCTGAGGTACCACTTTAGCTAATGGGGCCTCCTGCTGCTGCCGTGCCGCCGGAACACGATTTCTGTTCTCATCCTGAAGCAAAGTTCTTAACCTGAAGCACTATTTCTGGGTTAGCGGAGTCTGTAACCTGAAGCATATGTAACCTGAAGTGTATGTAATCTGAAGCGTATGTAACCTGAGGTACCACTGTAATCACAACTAAAGTATCTCTGACAGATTGCCATCCAACCTCTGCTTAAAAACCTCCAGTGAAGGAGACTTTGCCACCTTCCAAGGGACTCCATTCCACTGCCAAACAGGTCTTGCTGTCAGAAAGTTATTCCTGATGTTTAGTCAGAATCTCCTTTCTTATATCTTGAATCCATTGGTTCAGGTCCTACCCTCTGGAGGAGAGAACAGGCTTGCCCCATCTTCCAAGTGATAGCCCTTTAGATATTTGAAGATGGCTATCGTATCTCCCCTCAGTCTCCCTATTCTCCAGGCTAAACATACCCAACTTTCTCAACCATTCCTCATAAGGTTTGGTTTCCATACCCTTCATTATCTTGGTCAGGGGTCAGCAACCTTTTTCATCTGTGGGCCAGTCCACCATCCCTCAGACCATGTGGTGGGCTGGACTATATTTTGAAAAAAATATATGAACAAATTCCTATCCCCCACAAATAACCCAGAGATGCATTTTAAATAAAAGGACACATTCTACTCATGTAAAAACATGCTGATTCCCAGACCGTCCGCGGGCCGGATTTAGAAGGTGATTGGGCCAAATCCGGCCCCCGGGCCTTAGGTTGCCTACCCCTGATCTTGGTTGTCCTCCTCTGCACACATTCTAGCTTATCATTATCCTTAAAGTTTGCCCAGAACTGGATACAGGACTCCAGGTTTGGTCTAACCAAGGAAGAATAGTAAAAGTATGTGCACAGGTACAGAACTGTGTTGGGTTTGGAATTAGTAGCTTGTTGACTGCTAAAATTCTAGCTACCCATAGTGTTTGTCAAGTAGACTTACTGGCCGCTTCTGGTTCATCTTTTAAGAGAGTAGCATTGTAGCACAACTGAGCTACTTTGAGTTTTACTTGCCATTCACTTATTATGATAAGATCCCAGTATTAATGTAAAGTGTGAAGAATTTGGAACGACTACTACAAAATCACATTCGGCTGCTTCCTATAACAAACTTAAAATGGTTGTTCTGTAAGAGACCCTGAAGTTGCAAATAGGTAATAATTGGGCATCATATTGAATGGGTTATACAAGCTTCAAATATTTGGGGATTTTCTTTCAGGAGCACTTAGCTGCCCTTAAGGCAACAAAATCCAAAACTTCATGGGCCATTTTGAGTCTATTGGGTAATGGTGGGAATTTGGGTTCATCGGAAATTAAAATCCTTTGTTATGAAGCCTGTGGCCCAAAAAATCTGTGGTAGGGATTTGTGAAGCATGGGTGAGGAAGAGATTATTTGGAAGTCATCCAAAATTCAGCTTCTTAGAGCTCTCTTGGACCTCCTTTGAGAAGCTCCAGCTGCTATGCTCAGTGCTGTAGTAGCACCTCCCCCATTCCCTTCCATTATGGCACAGATATATAAGGTTGTGTTCATATATATGGATAAAGCTTTGTCAGATGTCACAAAATAGATTTCCTATAAAAATGTTTGCTTGATCAAACAGGGCCTGGCCAGTGGAATATGAAGTGCCAAAATCTGTTACCTGGTTTTATGATTTATCCATAGATAGTTCAGCAAATCTAGAAACTTACCTGTTGAGGAAGATAATAGACAAAATTTATTCCTTGCACTCTATAACTGGTTGCAGATTATTCAGAATTCCTGCTGAACTGTATGGTATTCATTTATTAAGAACGATTGTATTCAATAAATGTGTTTGCAAGATTTAACATTCTATTTGTGCTAAAAAGCTTTTACGTGACTGAGATTTCAAATCACGCCTTCAACTTACTTAAATGGAAAATAATTTAATTCTGGCTGCTTTTGTATTTATGGCCAGAGTAAAATTTAATATATTGTATGTTATACTTTTTCTTAGTCTCTTTATAATGCTACCAGAGCCAGATTTTAAAAGCTATCCTTGGAAACTACTCTAATTGAGATAGAATTTAAGGGTTTCTGAAGCTAAATGGGGTTTGAGAAACTCAGTGTCCTAACATGGGGCCCAAACAGCAGGATTTAATCCTTTGCAATTATTTTTGAGATGGGTATGAGTACTTGCAACTAAATTTGACCAACAGTCTATAATAAAGAATGTTATTATTCATATATGGGACATCTTTATAATTATATATAAAGCTCAAATATCAGGTCAAGAGGCCTGAAGGGACCCACAGGATTAACTATTTTGACCCGTTCTAAGACAATATAACTATATATTAAAGTATCCATTACTTTCTACTTGATTGTTCTTTCTTCTTTTGATCAGTTTAAAGAACCACACATCTTGAAACAGCCCGAAACTATTAGAGTAATAATTTCCTTGGCCACTCCACCCTGCCCAATTTCTCTCTCTCCAAGTTAATGATGTTGTGTTTTCTATCACTGAAGTTCAGTGGAACTTAAAGATGGTTCATCATGGTGATATTCTTCAAGTGTCCCAGAGATTTTCACAGACAATAACTTGTATGAGCCAATAACTATGGAGGCAACTGATGCTTCTCAGCTGTGATTTTCACAACTATGGTGACTCATCTGTCAGCTGTCACAACCAGATAAATCACCCCTTAGTATCCATAGCTTCATTCCTGGAGAACACCGTTTACAGAGACATTATCTCCATAAACGTGTGCAATTGCACTCTAGCATGCTAAATTATTATTTTACATGCACAAATGAAAATAGCAACAATGTTTTGCACTTTCAGAAGGGACCATCTGCGTGCAGAAATCCTTTGCATGTGCACATAACACTGGTTGGATTAAAGTGATTATTATTATTATTTTTTTTAGAATCATGGCATAAATGGGCATGTTTAGAACTTATGCTTATGGCTTGCCTCAATATACATCTGGATCTTAAAAAACAATTCACTCAACTTGTAAATCCCCTTTCCTAATCCAGCAGTCTTCTTTCTAATGCTCATTTCCTTGCAAACAGACAGATGGTTTTGTAGAATTATTTTCTAAAGGCCATGCTTTTATTTACATAGAAATAAAAGTAATTTGTCCAAATTTCTGGTTTGATCAGACATTTCAGATATGCCTCTGTATTTTTGCCATACCTATCTCCTCAGCATTTGAGACTATTAGGCGGTTACAAAACATAGGCATCCTCTTTCTCTCTTCCTGGAATGCAACCATGACCGGAAAAGGTTAGTAAGCATATTAAATTTCCATATTCCTAGCTTTTCAAAAGGACTGTGGAAGGTAATTTGCAGGAAGCAGCCAAATCTTTTTGTCAGCCTGCAAAGTGAGCTGGATAACCATTCACAGCAATTTCTCGACTTCCTTAACTTTAGAATAAGTTGTGCATTGATCTTAACATTCCTCCTAGAGCTGATTTATTGTTCACCAAGTGTGGATATGGTGAATTAAAAATATTTTTACAGTTGTCTCCATCTTTCTTCCTGTTCTGTTAGCAGCAGTGTGATCTCCAAACTGACTTCCATACACTTACACAGGCTTGTTTAAACTGCCATAACAAACACCATGTTCTCATATTTCTTTTGCTGTGGATTGAGATCCCTTTATTATTACTGAGGAACGTTAATTGTGGTGTTTTTGTTTTTTAAAAAACAGCAACACTGAGAAATGTGAGCTCTATTTACAGATCATGCTTTGTAGGGCAAAAGTTATAGTCTCTCTGTCCAATTACATCCTTCCTTACATCATGCCTTACCTTGTGCACACACTCCTTACACACCTGAATATTTCCCTCTTCTGTAAACCATCTCAACCCTTCCTCCTCAAAGCTTGGAATTGTATTCCAGAGAGCAGCACAGAGATTCCACCTCTTTTATTGCTGTTGCTGTTGCCATCTGTCTGTCTTGAGAGACAATGGAGTGCACCTCTGGGAGTGAAGTCAAAATGATGTGTTAGCAGCAGCGAAGTGATGTCCCCTGGGGCCAAGCCTGGGCAATGTGTATGGAAGTTCTGGGCTGCCCAGACGACAAGACTCTCCACTTGGCCTCTCTGATGTGGCCCAAAGGAAAGCAGAGAATACATCTGGCACCAACTTGGCTGCCGGAACCACCTTAGGGACTCTACTCCAGATTTCTGTAGGGCTTACTTCTCCCGAAGATACCCTGCGAGGCAGCAGAGGTTTAAGGGTCAGAGTTTTCCTTCTCCCTTGTTGATGAGCCCCATCAGCCCCTCACTTCCCTCTACAGCACGTGCCTTCTTGACCGCTGGACCACTATTGGTCTCGTCCATTCAGTCTGCCAGAGCCTCTTTAAAGGCAAGGGAAGTCCCTAACTCACTGCGGGTTTGAGACCCATTGTCTACCCTCATCTGGTTTTGCCAGCCTGTCAAAGCCAGCCAGATGGGCGAAGTATTATTATTATTATTATTATTATTATTATTATTATTATTATTATTATGCTGACAGCTTCTAGGAGCCACAGGTGAGAGCTGAGTGCATGGTGGGGACCGAAGATGGACAAACTACCCCAGAAGGAACATGATATGTCCCCCACCAGAAGTACCACCCCTTCCCTAACACCCTATACATCCCATTTCTTATTGCTGTAGGCCTCTGCTTTTCATCAGATTTCTCTTCAGATTATTTAAGGGTTGGCTGGAATATATTGGCAGGAATCCTGTATTCACTAATGAGGTCATGTAGGAACCACTAGTAATGGGATTTTACCTGTGGCATTTGTTGTTGTTGTTGTTGTTTCTTACCCGTCCTTCACCATAAGGTCCCTGGGCGGGTGATAGCAATTAAAAAACACAATATTAAAAACAGTTTAAAACAAATAGCAGTCACAAGAATTGGGTGGGTCGTAAACCTAGATAGCCATTTGCAGATAATCTGTAAATGAAACTGCTGTCACAGCAAGAAGGCAGAAGGCCATCTTGACTCAAGTGTGAGGAACATTTTTCAGGGTTGCATACCTCAGAGGCAACCTATTGAACGCTGCACACCAGCAGTGGATGTGACTACACACACAGACACATGGTGGATAAAAACAACAACATATATATATATATATATATATATATATATATATAATCAGATTTTTTTATTTAAATCAGATTTTTTGAAAAATTTAAATTAGAGTTTTAAAATAAAATGCTTTTGGAGGGGAGGAAAAATCTTTCTAAAGATAGTTTTCTATTTAAATTACATTATAGTCCAAAGGCTATTCATCAAGAAATAAGGATTTGTTTTAAGTTTTTCATGTGTGCGAAAACTCAGTCTTTTTTTTTAAAAAAAAAGTTTAACCACATCAGTTAACTAACATGGATACATATGCCATAATGTTATTGTTTTAGTTAAATAAATTGTTTAAATTATTATTAAGGAAATGATTATTTTTCTCCTTTCAATGAAGTACAGCAGAAAAGTTGCCAAATTATAAACCATTAACTTATTAAACCTCACAATAATTTCATAATTATCCATCTGTGTGTTTCTCATAGTATAAACAAATCAGGAATTTTTGATATAACTGTAAAAAAACTACTCTGAAAATTTATTATTCCAAAAACAAAACCTTCGTCTGGTTGCAAATACTAAGATTATACCAGCAAGAATAAATCAAGTGGTGTCCAAACTTTTTTCAAAGAGGGTCATATGTGATGAAGTGAAGGGCTGTGAGGGCTGACCAAAGTTGTTAACCTTTTTCATATTTTCATAGTTGGAGTTGTTGAGTTGTGTTTTTTTTTTAAGGATTGAAGTTGTTGAGTTGTTTTTTTAGGATTTTACCCCAGGAAATAAACTGCCACAGGGGCCAGGTTAAACCGACCAGCAGCCGGATTAGCCCCCGAAATGGACTTTGGGCATGCCTGAGTGATTTCAGTCATGATTTCAATTGATTTCATTTACTGTACTTTACCGTGTATAAGGCTATGTTTTTTTTCTTTAAAATTCAAGCTAAAAAGTGAGGGTCGTCTTCTATATGGGTAGTACATAGGGTGGACGTTTGATTGTTTGCTGCCTAGGCTGTCAGCAGCAGTTGTGCATGTTATTGGTTGCTGCGTCAATGGGTGGTGTTGACTGGCTGACGCTCTGGGAGTTGGGCGGGTGATTGGCAGCTCATGCCGGCGATGGGGCAGACGGGAGGTTGATTTAGCGACACGTGCGGGCGAGCGGTTTTCAGCAATCCCCGCTAAAAAGCTCAACAACTCTGTGCCGTCTCTCCCAATTTTCTTAAATTGGAGTCCCCAAAAGTAGGGGGCGTCTTATATATGGGGGCGTCTTATAGACAGGACAGTACGGTAAATCAAACCCACCCTGCACACACACCACACTGCAATTTCCATGCAGACATGCAAGAGGTATTTCCACGGTACAGTGGTACCTCGGGTTAAGTACTTAATTCGTTCCGGAGGTCCGTTCTTAACCTGAAACTGTTCTAATCTGAAGCACCACTTTAGCTAATGGGGCCTCCTGCTGCTGCCGTGCCGCCGGAGCACAATTTCTGTTCTCATCCTGAAGCAAAGTTCTTAACCTGAAGCACTATTTCTGGGTTAGCGGATTCTGTAACCTGAAGCGTATGTAACCTGAGGTACCACTGTACAAGGACATTTCCCACCCAGAGCTGGGCTGCTAAGAGATGTGCTCTCCTGAGTCCCACACAAGAGAGACCCTCGAGGGCTGCAATTCAGCTGCCAGGCCAGAGGTTCACCTCTCTACCTCAGCTCTTCGGGGATGGAGCCCTCCATTTCTTTTCTTTCCTTCTGAACTTTGCCCCATTTTTTTTTCCACCCCGGGCTTTCTCGCCCTGTTCCGAAAACCTCTGTTTTCATACGCCACCTACTTAGTCAGCCCCGTGATTAACATTTTTATAACAAACTGCCTACTTATTTCCTCATTGAGGATTAAGGGCGGCAGAGGTGCGGCGGGAGGGGGGGAAACCCCTTTTCCCTCCCACCGACACATGTGTGCTTCATGGTCTTAGCCAAGGGACGTTACGGTTGGCAGAGACCCGAGAGAAACTTGCATTTTGGTAGCTGCTGAAACGAATATTTGGCAGCGTGGGGAGCCACATGACTGTGATTCATACTGTACTCTTGAAATATGGCAAGAGGCCTAGGGAAGGATTTAGTGCCAACACTGAGAGAGCAGGGACACACTCAAATATCACATTCTTTTTATAGTACAGGCATGCCTCACAGGAAAAATATTGAACTTGGCCTGCCAGCTGAAAGAGAGCAGGCCCAATTGTGATTTTACGTCTTGAGTCACTCAGTTAATCAGTTAGTGGTAGAACATAGGAAGCCTTCTGTTAGTCCTACTTGGGGGGGGGGGAATGGCTGTTAATTAATTAATAGTGACACTGAGCAGTTTATTAATTTGCTCCAAACCACTTTCATTCATAGATCCAAGGCTCTTAATGCGCTGCAAGCTAAAACAGCAGGGATCTTCCAGAATATTTGGCTATATTTCTCTTTCAATTTGTAGTTTCTGTCATTTCCTTTACCACTTCAACTACATAAGTGTTTTGTAAAAGTTCTATTGGTTCCATTGCTGCATTCTTATTTTTGTGTGCTGTTTGCTCAGGTATGCAAAATTTATACCCAACTTTGGATCATATACCTCAAATGTACTTATATAAGAGGATATTAGCTTGCTTGGAAGGTACCAGATTGAAGAACTGTGGTAGAATTTTTTAAACTATCATAATCTGAAGCCAGATATATGTAGCTGACTGAAAAATATGCCACGAAAACATGATTTCACGCTATCTAAATGTCAAGGTGTACATTGACAGCAGCACGCAGAGTTCCTTTTTTGCGTATGCAAGGTCTCGGTTTGACCTCCAAAAGGATCTCAGGTAGCAGGTGGAAAACATCCTGTACCAGAGAGCTCCTGTCAATCAGAGTTTACAATACTGGGCTAACTGTCCCTGTATAAGACATTTTCATACTGCTCTGGTAGCAGTGATGATGGGGAAATGTGTGTTTGCTTGCTTGGTTGCTTGCTTGTTTGTTTGTTAATAATCCAATACCAGTTGTCTAATCACTGGTCTTCAGTAATGTTCGTTTCACTTGGTGCTTGTTCACCAGTTTGGTATATAGCATGATTGTTTTCCATTTGTCACACCCCCTTCAACAGTTGCAAATGTGTATAGGCATTAAACGGACAGGGGTTCATTCATCAGTGTTGAAGAAGCCAAAATAAATATATGTTGGCCAAATTTTAGACTCATTTTCTAGGTAAAGCAGACAAAAGTTATGCCTGCCAGGTATGTCAATCACTTGATACGCTCCACTGATAGGTGTAGTCATCATGTGTCAGTAGCCTGTACACACAATGAGAAAGAGTCGCATTCAAAAATTAAAATGCAGTTTAAAAAAATACAAGACACAGATTCCACCATGCTGGCTAGAAACACGTCATAAGAGTAAAAACAGAACTAAAAGGCAAATGAAATGTTATTCTCCTGGTGCTAGGGGCGGGGGGGGGGGGGATAAGAACAGTTCATTCTGACAAAGGCATTCCAAAGTCAGGGTGCCTCAACTGAGAAGGCCCTGCATGTTCAGGGAACGGAAAGTGATAGCTTGAAATATATTTGGCACATCTTCTTTCCTTGCTGTTGAGGATAGCAATAAACTAGGAAGGGTGGTGCTAGGATACCTTCTCTGGCAGGGCACTCCAAATGCAGAGCAGTTCTTGCTAACTTAATACCATATTCAAAAGTGTGGAAAGGAGATACGCAGAATATATTTCAGTCTATGAGCCCTTTCCTGAACTGCACAGTCCTTTGTCCTTTGTAGCAGTAGTACAAAATGATCACTCTTCCTGTTTCACTTCCTTTAAGGAGGTATCGGTTTGGTGCACTGTTATAAAAGGGTCACGTTCTCTTAATAATGGCCAGCTTCCTTAGCCCTGAACATTATCAGCAGCACTGTTGGTTCAAAGGCTTATTCCTTCTCAAGTGCCATCAATCTGCATCAGCATCAGAAATTGTCGGGTCTGTAGCATATGGAAGTTCCTCTTCCTCCAAGAATATGTCTATGACAGATTTATATTGATGACTGTGCTACCTACGCTGCAGTTACAGACTTCCATTATATTCAGGCTCTGCTAACTCAGTCCCCATTTCCTGTTTAAGGTGAGACAAGGTCCTGCCTGAACAAGGGGTGAAATTACAGCTGAACTTTCTAATTGCTGTTAGCACAGGAGAACCTTTGAGAAATATTGCAGGACCCTTTTTGTGTGTTCAAGGCTACCTCTGCAATCTCTTCCCCAGTATGCATGAGGCTGTGGCAGCTTCACGTTCACTTCTGTCTGACCCAGAAGTTCTGGAGTATGTCTGAACTCCCATCCAATTGGAGCGCCACAGTCTCAGGTGCTGCACTGAAAAACATTGTGTATGAACCCAGTGAAGCTTTAGATTGAGCTGTTTATGATTAACAATCAATAGTGTAGTGGCAAATTCAGAAATCCATCCCTGGTCATGCCCCCTCTAAGATTATAGCATGATCTTATAATTATACAAGAGTACTAATAATGAAGATGCGGGTGGCGCTGTGGTCTAAACCACTGAGCCTCTTGGGCTTGCCTATCAGAAGGTCGGTGGTTCAAATCCCCACAACGGGGTGAGCTCCCATTGCTTGGTCCCAGCTCCTGCCAACCTAGCAGTTCAAAAGCACGCCAAAAAGTGCAAGTAGATGAATAGGTACTGCTTCTGGCGGGAAGGTAAACGGCATTTTCATGCGCCACTCTGGTTTCAGTGTTCCGTTGCGCCAGATGCTGGCCACATGACCTGGAAAAACTGTCTACGGACAAACGCCGGCTCCCTCAGCCTGTAAAGCGAGCTGAGCACTGCAACCCCAGTTGTCTGCGACCGGACTTAACTGTCAGGGATCCTTTACCTTTACCTTACTAATAATTAGGGATGCATTGCAATAATCAGTACAGATCTCCATGTGTTGCTTTTCAGCTAGAGCTACTATTTTCTGTGTATGTGCACAAATAATTTGGAGTGTTCCAATATTTTCTGATGGAGTGACTTAAGTTGCTTTTTCCTTTAAGTTCCATTGTACATAATAGAGTTGGCACACCATTCTTGAAACTGAAGCACCTTGTGTTTTCACTGTTCCTAAATGTTGAGGATTGATGTACACAGAACCATTCCTCCCTGATGTTCTTCCCTCACAGCTTCTCCAGAGTGACCCTAGGAGTCAACTCTCAGTGGCTGACTTACCTGCTTTTCACTTTCATTGGCTCCAAGCAACACAAATGATGAAAAGACTTATTCTCAGTGGCTAAAAAGCTCGTTTTCATGCTTATTCGGCAGATCCAGGGCATTGGAGGCAGGGATCCTCCTGGGATCCTGCTGTACAAATAGTAACAGGTCTTCAACCCCCTGTGATCCCAGCCACTACACCTCAGTTTACAACATAAATCCCCAAACCCTGTGCCAGAGCACATTAGTGTACTGAGAGAAAAAAAGAAAGGAAGAAAATAATCTTGTAGTGATACCTAGGATCACAAAGAACCCATACCTCGAAGAGATTGCCTGCAGCGTCTCTGCATGATTATTTCTCTGGCCTTCCCTTTTTCCATTAGCCTCTGTTGGAGGACAGTGAATTCTGTCACATCTGTACATTGATTGGACTTTGGAAATTACTTTGCACCAGGCTGGATTGCTTGCCGACAAACCCGTTATATATAGAACCACCTTCATGCAAGGCATGCGCGCTCGCTACAGAGTTCTGGGCTCTCATGCAAGTTCCTTCTCATCCAGAGATGGGTTTGCTCAAATGGTAGCTTTCTTCTCCCGATCCTCCAATGCAAATAGCAGATACAGAGGGATCTGTCTGCATCAGAACTACAAGCGAGGCCAGCTGTAAAAGCCCTTTTAGCACCCAGGGTTCCACAATTTCCTTTTTAAAAGCCATTCTTGAAATTGCTGGTTGTGAATGGCAATGTTGTGTGGTGTTTGGAGTTCAGCCAGCTACTGCAATGAGTGCCGCTATCGCCAAATCCCTTAGCGAATTAGAAAATAGATGGCTGGTGTTGGGTGCTTAGCAAGTAATTCCAACAAATTTGCTCCAAGTTTGTCTTCTGGCATACTGTCATTCCATAGGCTCGAAAGATCCACTAGCCATGTATCTTCTCTCTGATAGAACTTTAGATCTTTCTGGATTCATATGCTGGAATGATCATGGCGGTATTTGAGGAGCCCATTGGGAGAGGGCTCTGTAATTAACTCATAGAAATCTTTGAGCAGAACCAAATGTAGAAAAATGGCCTCCAGCTTTCTACTGTCTTCCTTTATAAGCCTGATTCTTGCCACTATAATCAAGCTAACAATCATGTTGATTTGTTATAATAATTCCTTTAAATGCAGGCCGCAAAGCATATTATTTTTCAACTCTGGTTGTCTCACTTTAAAAAATGAACAACCCTTAAATGTGAGCCATCTGCTACACTTATCAAATAAAATGTGATAAACCAAGCATGTTTGAGTGCATGCATTTTGCCGGGTTTGCATTTTTTCGACGACCTATTCTCAGAGTTGATACTTATCTTTTAGACTGTCATACAATTTATGCAGCTGATGGCAATTAAAGAAACTGATTTGTGGCCATTTACATTCCTTTCAGAGGGTTCCAGTTAACATGTTATTCTCTCAATATATCATTCCTTTACACAATTTAACAGTTTAGGCTGTACTTTCGCACAGTGATGTGCATGTACATGCTATTTCACATGGATTTCTGTGTAACTTCCGATTTGCGTAATTTATGTAGGCTCATGGCTTTAACTGTGTGTGGCACCGATGCCTTCGGCTGCTGTTTACTTTCATTAAGAGTACAAATGGATGACACCCAAAGTGTTGGATGTATTACAATTTCACCTTTCCCATACCATGTTGAGCTGTGATGTTCTGCGCCAGTATAGCCTCCAGAAAGTCATTGCAGTACATTGCAGCAGTTTATTATGCAAATACCTTGTAGTAACCACCATACCTGTTTTGTAGGGTCCATATCAGAAGAACTTGCTGTTGATGAAAACTTAGTATGTCCCAGGATTTCATATAGTCATTGAAACAATGGTGATGGCAACTTCTAGGTCCTCCTGGAATCTAGCTTATGAAAATAGCTGTGGCATGGGGCTGCTCATCCCTGGGATCTCCTGGGGCTGAGGTAATTTGTGGCAATAGCCCCTGCAGTTACTTGGAGCTGGGTGGAAGGGAGATGATGTGGGAGAAGGAAGAGCAGTCTTCACCTTCCCTCTCTCTCGTCTCCTTCATCCACTGTATTGCTTCACATGAGTCTTTGTTTTATTGTGTTCCACCCGTTGGTATTGTACACTTAGGACTAGTTCACATATTTTTAATATCTGTATGAAGACTCTATGAATTTCCTTTTTCCTCAAGAGCTTATGCACTCATTTTAGGAATAATAAAATGTCTTCCTTATGCAAATACCTACAGTGAAAAAATGTCACGTCCAACCTCTTCTTTGTGGCTCTGGAACAACCCTGCAAATGTTCTTGGACTACAGCTCCCATCATCCCTTACCACTGGCCATGCTGGCTGGGGTTAATGGGAGTTGTGCACCAAAGTATCTGGAGGGCACCTAGTTGGGGAAGCTTGCTCTGGAACTGGGCCCTAAACTGAAATATCATGCCTTCCTACATCTCCCAGAAAAACATGGGTTAGGGTGGTGTCACTTGGTTCAGCATATAGTGAAACGTCAGGGTGAAGGTTGAATTTAAGTCTTGAAGCATGGCTTAGACCAGTGTTTCCAAAACTTGGGTCTCCAGCTATTTTTGGACTATAACTCCCATCATCCCTAGCTAGCAAGACCAGTGGTCAGGGATGATGGGAATTGTGTCTGAAAAAAACAAACAGCTGGAGACCCAAGTTTGGGAAACACTGGCCTAGACCGTTTGGGCACTTCTTTGCAACATGTGCTAGCTCCAGTTATTATATGATAAAATATATGACGGCCTGACAACGATAGTGGCAAAATGAATATGGATTTCAGCAGGGACACGTACGGTTTTGTGAGGGGTTTTATGTCGAGTCTGGCATGGGTACGCTGATTCACAGCAATTGTGCTGATCTCTACATTAACGTTTTGTAGACGAAATGCCAGACCTGTGGGGGAATCATAGGGTGAGAATAAGAGCTATATTCTTCCAGCATGTTTGTCTTCCTTTTTAGAGTAGTACTTCTAGAGCACTTCAGTGTAGCTTTAAGGTGCCAAGTGAGTGATGTGGTGAGTCCCGGTGTTGCCATCATACCCGCTTTCTTATCTCTTACTTAGGAAGCTGCCTTATACCGAGTCAAGACCACTGGTCCATCTAGCTCAGTATTGTCTACAGTCACTGACGGGCAGCGTCTTTGCCGGGTTTCAGACAGGGGTGTTTCCCAGCCCTACCTGGAGATGCCGGGGACCTTTTGCATGCAAAGTATGTGCTCTATTCCTGAGCTTCATCTCTTTGTATATTTTCCGTATATTTGATGCAAACTCTTGCCTTGTAATATTTCTGAGCGTGGTTTTTTTGCCAAGTGGAAAATGAGCTAGAAACGAGAGCGAGCGAGTCACTGGCAAGCAGGCCACTTACATGCTAATGGGGGCTCTGTATTCCGTCACTGCCATCACACTGCTTTATAGATGCAAGCCCACCAGGAGCAGTAAAGCAGCATTTAAAGCAAACAGTAAAATGAACAACATTTGCAGAGCAATAAAAGGCAGCACCTTTGCAACTTCATTATTTTGAAAAATGTGAGAGCGTCAGTCACCAAGCACTGCAAATAAATAGCGTTTTATTGGGTTTCAAGTGAGCGCACATGCCAAATCAGACTTCCCCCTTCGCTGCTGTTGTTTTGCTCTTTCCTCATCCTAGTGAACAGTCTGGAGAGAGAGAGAGAAAGGAAAAAAGCCAACATAAAATAAAAGTCTATAACTGGTTTTATGAGGAAACATATTGCAGTTAAGGACACATTGCAAAGAAAAGCCCTTAAGATCAGTGAAACTATAAGAAGTGGCGATGGGGGAAAGGAAGTCACAATTATTGAATGTGTTGGGGTACAGATTGCATGGACTTCAGGACCAGATAAGATATTTGAATTAATGCATGCAATCTGCAACTAATTATTCACACCAAGTAAATAGTAGCAAATGGCTTTGAGTAAGCAAGATAAGTACTATAGGACCAAATTCTTACACTGGAAACTGAAATCTGCAGAGTGGTTTACAACACCGGAATTTGCCCTTTTAGTAGACTGAATATTTATTTGCATTTATTAATTAATTTATTCATTTATTACATTTGTATATCACCCTATACATGTAGATCTCAGGGCGGTTCACAACATAATATTGCCTGCAAATATTTTGTCTGCTCATCATCAGCATGGCCTAGAGAAGTTGATGCTATGTACAAATCAAGCACGAGAAATTCATGTTGTTGCAGCTTAACGAAGGACTGATTGAAACATGCAGATTTCAAAGCAGTAACCTCATGCAGCTGTACTATTTCAGAACACACACAAGATTGCTTGTTTGAAAATGTCCCCACGTCAAAATTTTAAGTCTCATGTAGCAAGCTTAGGGCCAATTTATGTAATCGGCAGAAGCAATCAGTAACACTTTTTTTGGGCGGGGGGAGAGACTGTGTACCATTTCAGGTTGAAAGTGGGTGTTGTACTTTTAAATGCTCCTTCCTCCCACCAAAACACCTTTGTGTATATGAAATGAGCATGTGAAAAGGAGATGACAAGTTTGCATGGTGGGAACATTGCGTTCTCACCTGCAGCCTGTAGTACACTAGGGGAGAACTCCAGGAACATCATAAGCTGTTTTATAGCAAGCTGGTCTACAATTCAGCTAGCTCAGTATTGTCTGGTGACTGGCAGTGTCTTTCCAGCACTAATTTTCCCTTAGCTACCCAGAGGCACCAGTGCCTGGGTGGTGTTGTTGTTGTTTGGAATCAAGTGTTTTTCTAAACCCTCCTCATGTTACATTTTAGAGTGGCATTGAACCATAACATGAAAATCAGGCCTCTGATTACAATGAAGTGTTATAGGAAGGGAGAAAAGCACCCATACAAATGCCTATTGTCTTTTGTCATCTGACTCTTGTCTGCTTCTGACTTGTAGTTTCAATATATGCCCAGCTTATTCACGTTATTTAATTGATAGCAACAACAATCACAGCCCACAAGGTGCAGAATCAACCTGAGCGCAAATTTGCTTTTTTTTTTTTACTTAACTGATCTGTGGATTGTGCTTTCTTTCTTATTCTGTGCATGCACTGTCAACACTTGTCCGCTTATGTTTATATGTGAAATGCTGGTTATATGTTCTTACTGTGTTTTGCCTGTATGTGGAAGGTTCTTAATTGAGCAGGACTTCTTTGCAAAAAAATGTTTTTTGTTAGGATGCTGGTTCATAGAGGAACAGGAATGCAAGAGTGACAGCTGTTGGAGGTAGGTCAATCCACAGAGCCAGTTTGCAGAGTGACCTTCAGTTGGAGACATTGCTCTCTCCCAAAGTTGAGACATGAAACATGCAGACTGGACAGCTACCTTTTTGCTTCTCTCCCACCCCTTCCACCCAGGGCAAATTATTGTGGGCACTTGTCCCTGCCCTAGTTCCTACCCTGTCTGTTTTCCCCACGCCATGAGCTTTTGACAGCAATAACACCTAGGAGCTTGGAAGATGCAGGGGACTATATTTGTTGGGCAGCTTTATAGAGCCGTATCTTAAAAGTATTTAATGAACATGAGGTAGAAGAGTCAAGTGAACATGATCTATGTATTCTAAAATTTATATCCTGCCTTTCTAAACAAAAGCCAATGCAAGGCTGCTTACAATAATTTCAAAAAAATATATATGGCAAAAGCAGTTTAAAATACAACACACCAACAGAGCAATAGCGAGAGCAAGAAACACAGCAAAAAAACAAATTCTGCAAAGGTTGTTACTGGGACTTGTTCAGTTTGAAATTCAATTAGGATGTTTGGTTTTTAATGTGATAATAGTGAAAATGGTATTGGAGAAATATTGAGCCAAAATGTATTGCCTGCAGCATTCAGCATTACAATCATGAACAATTATGTATTGCATTCATGTAGGTTTTATTTTTTCATTATTGTTAACATGAAATAAATTGTGGTGCTTTTTGGCAGCACGACTTCAACTTGTAATGAATTGAGACCAAATGTGCAAATGGAGCATGGTTCGCTTCTCTAGGATAAAAAGTTTTTCTGATGAAGTGAATAATAATCACAAGCTGTTGAACTTGGCTGTCATCATGGGCCAGCCAAGCCCTCGTTGTATGCATAGTGTGATGGAAAACTCCATTAATGGAAGTTTTTAATTTAATACGTTTATCAGGAATCCTAGTGCACTTCAGGATGGTGGTACCTTTTCATCAAACGGAACAACAAAACACGGATATGAAAACCAGTTACAAGTTGCATGTAGTTAAATACAACCTTAGGGACGCGGGTGGCACTGTGGTCTAAACCACTGAGCCTCTTGGGCTTGCCGATCAGAAGGTTGGCGCTTCGAATCCCTGCGGTGGGGTAAGCTCCCCTTGCTCGGTCCCAGCTCCTGCCAGCCTAGCAGTTCGAAAGCACGTCAAGTGCAAGTATATAAATAGGTACCACTCCAGCGGGAAGGTGAACGGTGTTTCCGTGCGCTGCTCTGGTTCATCAGAAGCGGCTTAGTCATGCTGGCCACACGACCCGGAAGCTGTACGCTGGCTCCCTCGGCCAATAAAGCAAGATGAGCACCGCAACCCCAGAGTCGTCCGCGACTGGACCTAACGGTCAGGGGTTCCTTTACTTTTTAAAAATACAACCTTAAGTCAAATATTTGACTACTCTTTGCATTTTCAAAAATCAGTATTATTAATACGTTGTTTAAAACATTTTTCCAATTATTTATTGGATTTAATGATTCAATATATTTCTATGTCTAATTTTAAGAAGCATACTATATAGCTGTTTGTTTTTAGTAAAAAGTGAAAAGCATAAGCTGTTGAAAAATTGTGGAAAATACCCACCCACCCACCCCGCTAGTAATATCTATGGTGGGAATTCAGCTTCCATTGTGAGGTTAACAGCAATTGTTCATGCCTCACTAGGTGTATAACTGGATCCCACATAATTTTTCTTTTCCTGGGAAAAACCACCCCTAGTAAAATATCACGCCACACCTGGCTGGCTTAGAAAGTTGTAGCCCCATATTTTAATGCTGTTAGTTCCCCCGGTTTAGCTAGCCAAGAATTTTCTCAGGGCATACAGAAAAATAACACACGGTGGTCAGCCTGTGATCTGCGATTAAATGGCTGGACTAGTACATTATTTATTTGGTTAATTTAGACAAATAACAGGAAAAAGGGGAATAAGTTGTTAATGCAAAAGAAACATTCAAACGAAACGATGGTAATTTGAGAGAGGCCCTTTTAAGTTGGTTCTAAACAAAGTCGGCACAGTTTTATGTAATAAGGAATGTTTTAACGAATGCTTTGAACAACATTTTCTTCAAATGTTCATTGCATCTAAGTTCTTATTTTTTGTGTGCGCGCTTTTATTTGCTCCAGAATACTGCCGGGCTGCCAACAAAGGAAGGCCTGTGCTCCCAGGAATTTTCTAAATTCCTCTCTGGAGTAGGCATTTTTCTCAGCTACAAAGGCCCTTTGGCAAATTTCCTCTAATCATTGGATTTACCCTGGGCTCTGATAGGTGCCATTCATGGACTTGGTCTGCTGTTTGATGGGGCTGAAGCATTAATGGGATCTTTTCACCATATATAAAACACAGTAACCTTAAGCGGAGGAATCAGAATTGCTGTTGCTGAGAAGAGTTCAACATTTCCTCGTTTCCCTGTTTTGTTTTTAAATCAATATATTTGTTTTAAGTTCATCTGGCTGTGTTCGTAGATCCTAGGACACTCACCCTACCTCGATAAACCGATGGGCTGTTCAGCAGCTTGCGTTGCATCATTTTGGTGTGTAAGAAGATTCTATAAGATAATATACGATAAATGTGCTGCCTACTGGGAGGTCTACATCTTCCCCCACTCCCCAGTTGATTTTATGCCACAGGGGAAGAGGATGCATAAGGAGTCTTGATTCAAAAGTTTACTTTTGCATGGAGGTAGATTCCGGATTGGAATTTTAAAAATAGCATTTCAGTGGCGCTGTGTGTGTGTGTGTGTGTGTGTGTGTGTGTGTGTAAAGATTATTAAGGAATGTCTCGCCTTTAATATCATAATATGAACTACAGTTTCCACCAGTCTTTACTATTTCCCTCCCTCTCCATCTCTCTCTGGCTACAGTTTCTTTGTAATGTTTTGGGAGGGGAGAAAGAGACTACATTTGCAGGTTTCCTCCCTAGAAGCTGGCCAACAAGTATTCCACTGTCCCAGCAAAGGATTTGTTGTGAAAAGTAATTTCTCAAAGGAGCAACAAATTCAGTCTTGCTCTGTAAACTTTAATCTCAGAAACCACAAAGATCAGACAGTGCTACTTTTTTTCCCCATTAGCTTGTTGTGGAGGAGAGAGAGGTTTTTGCAGGGCGGGGGTTATATTCAAATTTGTCTGATAACACTGTTGCCCGCAGAATGGTTTGCGGCATGTGGAATTAGTTCAGTGGCATTCAATAGGCGACTTCACTATGTGACTCTGGAAAGATTGTTTGGCCCTAAGATTTTGAACCAAACATATTGTTTGTCATTGCATTGGGCCTTTTTTTTTTTAATGGCTAACAACAGCCTGGTGGTGAAATGATTTTTGGCAAGACATAAGGGGCATGTCTACACATGAACCTTTTCCTTTTCCCCAGTACGGTGGTACCTCTCATTACGAACTTAAATAGTTCTGGAGGTCCGTTCTTAACCTGAAACCGTTCTTAACCTGAGGTACCACTTTAGCTAATGGGGCCTCCCGCTGCTGCTGTGCCACCGCTGCACAATTTCTGTTCTCATCCTGAAAGTAAAGTTCTTAACCCGAGGTACTACTTCCGGGTTAGCAGAGTCTGTAACCCGAAGTGTTTGTAACCTGAGGTGTTTGTAACCCGAGGTACCACTGTAGTTTGAAAGCCTTCCCTGGTGGCTGAGATTATCAGTAGACAGATATATATTATTCAAAAACACTTCATTGCAAATGCAATTCCAGAGTGGGTTACAGTTAAAATTCAAGTCATATGCACAATGCAACCACTTAAAAAAAAAACCCCAAGGCAGATAAATTACTAAATTACTACCAAGCAATAATAAAATAAACATCCCCCTTGACACTGAGTTCATTAGCACTGGAGAAGTGAGCTCCATTGTTTCTGTCTGTTACTTGATGTTCGTAGGTTATATGGGTAATTTTTTTTCTTTTTTCTTTTTTCTTTTTTTTTTTTTTTTTGCTTATAGATTTTTAGATTGCTTTGCATGGGTCTTCTTATTAGCCAAGTAGCCTCCATATTTTCCACTACGAATTTATAGAGCCCTCTGGCAAGCACAGAGAGCTGTGCGAAGAAGTGGGAGCTTGTCTCACTTGCATGGAGGCTACCGAAAGAAGCATCAGGAGCAGTGCCTGCTGATTCTTTCCTTCTCCAAACTCCAGCACAAATGAGAGCCTCTCAGAGGCTACTGGAAGTCTTCCTTGCTAGAGGCCATGGGACACTCCAACCAGATGAATGGACAGGTAGAAGTGTGGCTGTAAGCCGTGTGCTTCCTTCACTTTATGTTGCTTGAATAGAGTACTTTTAGTGGCCAGGTGCTATTGAATATTAGAAAAATAGGTTATAAAAGCACTTCTGGACTCTACGCCATGCCAGGTATGCAATATGAGCACTGTTCCCTTGACCCCAGCCTATAAGGGTTCTGTGTGGTCACTTTCAGTTATGTCTGGTTGCAGGATAGAGGCCAATACAGTGGTACCTCGGGTTACATACGCTTCAGGTTACAGACTCCGCTAACCCAGAAATAGTGCTTCAGGTTAAGAACTTCGCTTCAGGATGAGAACAGAAATCGTGCAGCGGCAGCGGGAGGCCCCATTAGCTAAAGTGGTC
Organism: Podarcis filfolensis; assembly: GCF_964270895.1. Lineage (NCBI taxonomy): Eukaryota > Metazoa > Chordata > Lepidosauria > Squamata > Lacertidae > Podarcis > Podarcis filfolensis. The sequence continues at coordinate 30,452,344 of NC_139612.1, forward strand.
TTCAGGTTAAGAACAGTTTCAGGTTAAGAACGGACCTCCGGAACGAATTAAGTACTTAACCCGAGGTACCACTGTACAATGGTACCTCTGGTTACGAACGGGATCCGTTCTGGAGCCCCGGCCTTATCCCGAAAATTTCATAACCAGAGTACTGCTTCTGTGCACGCGTGTGGCACTGCAGAGCACTACTGCGCATGCATGAGCGGCAAACCCACTTCTGGGTTTGCTGCAACCGTAACCCAACATGAGGTACCACTGTAATTGGAGAACTGGAAAAATGGTGCAGACCAGGGTGTCATCAAGGGCTCATTGTGAGAGTCAGTAGCTGCAGCTTCAGGCTGGAACATCTAATTAGAAGTCTGTACAAGGTCTAGCGTGAAAGCAGTTCAAAAGTAGACAAATGGATGCAGCTGCAGGTAAAAGGTGGATCACAGCAAATGCAGGATGATGAGGAGGAGAATAAAGGATAGTCTGCAGCCTCAAGCTTTAGAAGAGAATCGGTTTTTAGAACCAGGCAAAACAATCTGCTGCCCAAACAAAGAACTGCAAGTTGTTTGGAGAGTTTTTCTACTACATGAGCATCAAGAGGGGTAAAGCATGTCAAGGAGCTCTCTGGTGGATCCAAATGTGGAGCAGAATTGGGCCACCATCAGGAGAGCTCTCTTAGTTGTATTCAAGAACTCCCCTTTCTTTTATTTGAGCACAGGTTTCCATGCACTTGCGACCAACTCCTGCAAGGCCTTGCAATGTACGGCTGAATTAATTGGCTGGCAGTAATTGGGTGTCCTGGGTGTTTTTCCTGTGCCAGAAGAACATTTTCTATACGATGACTGGCACTTACTGCAGAAGTGGTTCCCCTAAGGACAGTGGGAGTGCAGCAAAGCAAAGTGATTTTCATAGCAGTCCCAAGTTTTTATTTTCCAATGTTTTGTCAGACTGTGGTGCTAAAACATTGTGTTGGGGACAATTTCTGCAGCTGTGGTTTAGTACAACTTGACTAGGTAACACTATTTACAAAATTGGTTGCTGACTGTTAGGTTTTCCTCATTTCATTAAGCCTGCCTAATGAAAATGACCTTTTGTAAAAAATTACTAATAACTTATGATGAAGTCCTCTTTCTTGATCTGGTACTCTAAGAGGATACATTATTTACTGTTTGATAGGAATCCAGTTGGGCATAACCAAAACATAACATAAAAACCTATGCTGGATATACAAGACTATTTTCTCATTCTAACATGCAGTCTATAGGTATGGGCAAAACTGGTGAGAGAAACTATGTTTTTTGGCCCTTTGATGTGGAGCAGAGCTGTCCTTAGATGACTGAGAATTGGGGAGAGATTGTATTATGAATCAAACATCCCAGCTGCAACTTCAAAGTAATACTAATTAAAATAAATTCGAGTGGATTAATGTTTTATGGATGTTTGAAAAAAATGCTGAGGTTGAATTAACCGAATCACTGTGCACAGCAATTAAGGTGCCTGATCCACTTTACCCTTGACGAACCATGACTTTTGGCAAGGCACCGCCCCCCCCCCCCCGTGACTAACAACTCACTTTGTTATTGCGCATGGATTACGGCTGGTGTAAATCTAAATCACATTTCCCCTTGATGCTGCGAGAAGATCCTTCCATGCCCAGTGCCATATGGCTGGACAAATTCAACGAAGATTGACAGTCACTAGTCATGATTGCTATATGCTCCTTCTAGGCTCCGAAGCATCGTGCCCCTCAATGCCAATTGCTGGTAAACAACAGTAGGAGAGGACTAGTAAATTCACGTCCAACTTGTGGGTTTCCCCTAGGCAACTGTTTGACCTCCATGGAAAACAGGATGTTTGACTAGATCAGTGTTTCTCAATCTTTTTCCAACCATGGCCCCCTGCTGACAACAACAATAATGATAATAATACAGTTGTTAAATATTTTTACATCAGAATTTGATTAGGTTCCCCCCCCCAAAAAAAGCTCATTTAACAAAACATCCACTAATCTAGCAATATATCTCCTTGCTTCCAATTCCTTCTGCAATGCATTGTCAAAGAGATTTCTATAATTATATTGAGCTGATTTATAATTTGCTGGAAGTTTAGTGCTCGCTTTAAAGAACGATCTTTTTCTGATTACCGTGCTGTTAAGAAGTAGTTTCAAGTCTTCTTAAAGGATTGGTGCTATAAAACGCCAATCACAACTTAATTGCTGTCCGATATGTTAATTTCAAATGACAGAAGAAAGGTCTTTGAAATCTAATTCTTGATTGCATCTAATAACCTAGTTTTTATAGTGCCTGAACTTTAAGACATAAGCCTCCAGCTAAACCCATGTAGGGAAGTAGCCAGGAGGTCACATTTAACAATGATTGAACGTGAAGTCCTTCTGGTGTTCTGTTGGAGGCAAAGCGGAATCATCAAGAGGTCGCCATGGAGGTCAGCGTCTCCAGCAACAGGCTCCATTTGTGTGTGTGTGTGCGCGCACAATTTATTTTCTCTGTACTTGAATCTCCAAAGAATGGTAAAAGCAGCAGTTTAAAATAAATGGCAGTCAAACTGAAACAGCCCCCTTACTGGTTATAGAAGTGATGACTTGGGGTGGCACAGGAAGGGGAAAGAGAATGCACTCCCACATTTGCTCACCCAGTTTCAGGATGCTCAGATCCCCTCTGCTGGCCGGAAGAGATTTAAAACTAAGAATTTTGAAGTCCTTTGAAAACCAGCAGTTTGCATCATTTTCTGCCCAATACCGTGCATGTTAAGTCAGAATTAAATGTTCATGAGTTCATTTGGGGTTTACACCTGAGTTAAAGGTGCCTCGGATTCTAGCATTCATGTTGAATAGTTTGATCTATACGTAAAACCTTTGCTGTGTCTCTTTTGTCTTGTTTGGCTTTGGAAGCATGTTCAGGGAAGTTTTTAATGTGTGATTTTACTGTATTTTTGGTTTCTGTGGAAGCCGCCCAGAGTGGCTGGGGAAACCCAGCCAGATGGGTGGGGTACAAATAATAAATTATTATTATTATTATTATTATTATTATTATTATTATTATTATTATTATTCTCTGCTAAACTAAGACTTGCTTCCTAAGGTTGCAATACTGTGTTTGCGTGCTTGGTACTTGCTTCTGTATAATCAAGGCCCACAGAGCTGCAGACGTAAAAATACTAATTTCGTTGAACTTTTGTAGGATTTATTTTTTAGTACACCTGCTTAGGATCATGCTGCCAACACCATATGTAGAGGAAAGTCATCCAGGATTTTACGTAGAGTAGACCCACTGAAATTACTGAACTGAAGTTAGCCATGGCTATTAATTTTAATAGGTCTATTCGGTTCTGAGTAGGACCAACATTAGACACAATCCCAGATGCCTGAAGTTTCAGCAGCCTACTCTCTGCAGGAAAGGTATCTACTCTGTGAACCTACAGAGATGGAGAAAGGAAGCAAACTGCAGCTATGAAAATGGAAAAGATAGAGACTTATAGTGTGAGTCTGGGTTTTATTTTATAAAGCATTTCCACCATCTGAAAGATTGCAGGATTTACATTCTCCAGAAGAGGGTTGTCAGTAGTTCCTGTTTATTTCTTCCTCAGCGGTGGTTCATTTATTCCTTTTCTACCATAGGTGTGTGTTCTGACTTGCTGGCCTGGGATCTTTCTAAAGCTTGTTCAGACATTCTGTTAACTATGGTTATATAAGCCTATGAAAGCTTGTGGTAATTTCCCCCCTCACCTGTGAACACAGGTAAACAAGTCACTGCTCTTGAGAAAAGCAAACAAGCTGACAGACCACACACTTGGAATATTTACTGAACCCACAGGGGTACAACTTGGGATATTGCAGTCTGCAAACACACCCTCATAAACTTGAAATTCATAAATGAAGAGATTTAAGTTAAAAGCGGTTTCATAAAACCGATGGAAGGCATTCAAACTAAAACTGGGTTCATATGCAACGAAGCAAGTTGTGACACTGGCTGTTAGAATAACTTGACTCTCAATGCAATCCTGTAAGTCCCATTGAGTTCAGTGTGGTAAAGTGGGTATATAATTGCAGTTTAGTTTTTTTGTGTAACATTGTACTAAATATTTCTTATAATTTTTAAATTAGAAGGAACTACATGTACCTTATGCAATATGAATATACGGGCATTTATTTATTTATTATTTTTTTTAACTTCAGTAACTGCAAGTTGCAGCTGACATTTGAAGAAAGGGCTAACTTTTAATAGTGTTTTTTTAAAAAAACATTTGGGCAATAATTATAGTTCTATTGTGCCATTTAATTCTTTGATACTAAATGCTATCTTATGGAAATATATACCAATTTGATGTGTCTCGTCCATCTGTGTATCTTTCGTTTGTGTACACTAGGGGTTTTCAACCTGGTCCCTTCCGCCCACTGGTGGGCTTTTCAGGATTCTAGGTGGGCGGTAGGGGGTTCTACGGCACAAGCTGAATCCTCCTTCCATCGAGCACTGGTGGGCAGTAAGGAAATGTTACCATCAAGAAAGATGCATTAGTGGGTGGTAGGTATAAAAAGGTTGACTACCCCTGGTGTACACTTTGTGAGGGCATGGCGCTGAAAGTTACTTATTTTATTTATAATTTTTTTGTAGTGCTTCATATAATGAAAACCTATTAAGTGGTTTACATAAAAAGTATTCTATGCATGCAAACATACATCAAACAAACAAATTAACAGCAACTAAGTTGTGTAATCTACACAGTCCTGTAATGCTGGCATCCACTGTCGTATTACCACCAACCGGTGAAAACTCTTTCCTGCCCTCTGCATAGGATTGGGAGCATGGTGGGCGTTGGGTTAACCCATGGCCATCTTTTCTGCCTTAAGAGGTACAGTGGAACCTTGGTTCCCGAACACCTTCGTTATTGTACGTTTCAGCTCCCAAATGCCGAAAACCCAGAAGTAAATGTTTCCGTGATCGAACGTTTTTCAGAACCCAGACGTGTGACGTGGCTTCTGCTAAGTGCAAGAAGCTTTTGCAACCAATGGGAAGCTGCGCCTTGGTTTTCAAATGAAGTCTCTCAGGGTCCCTTCTGAGTGCACACATTGCTACATTGGAAGGAGAAGGAGAAGGAGAAGGAGAAGGAGAAGAAGTAGTAGTAGTTTCCTTCCTCTAGTCTACCTTCTGTTGTGTTACATAGCTAGGTTTATCTAGTACAACCTGAGACTCATAACTACAGGCTTGTACTCTTTGTTCTCTGGCAACAGCTGAAATTCCACCGTAATTACCTTTTTACAGTACAAAGCCTGCCTCTACCTTATGAAATCTGGACTTGGAAGGGCATCTTGCAGGAGAAGGGTGTGTTTTTGTTTACGTTTCTAGGAAATGCAAGTGGGTGTTCTGTGATGGTTACAAATCCCTTTCTTCCCCCCCCCTTTCTTCCGTTACCATGACCTAACCTACTAAAAAACTTTCTCAAAGTAGGAACAATCAGCATGTGCACGGATCACATTATCAGTCTAAATGTTGTTAGCAGTGCCCTTTTATAAACCCTATTCCTATAGAGCACTTTCAAAACAGAGCACATCAAAGTAATTGTTATGCCTGGCACCAGTGCAGGCGTGCTGGGACCTGACCCAATTCAGTATAAATGTTATAACCTGTGGAATTTAAAAGGATGTAAGGTGTTGCATGTCCTGAAGGCAGGAAACAAAGCAGGGTTTGGTTTTTGACTTTAGTTAGCTTCCAAATATTTGGTATTTATGGAATCACTAATTTCTATTTAATTTTTCCAAAAAACTGAGCCAAACTCTACTTGCCGTTTACATGCATGCGGGCATGTTGTGTTTCCATGGCATCGGTTGAGGACCAGTATGTTCACTATACTTATGACGGATTGGAGCTAGTAAAACAGGGATCAGTTTATGGCCAGGAATGTGTAGTTTCTACATATGTAAAAGAAATCATGAAGCTTTCCATACAGTGAGTTGCATTTGAGGGTAAAGTTACTGGACCTGTGACAAGAACCAGTAGATTTCGCTTTTATCTCATCTATACCAGTCGTCATGCGGTAAGATTGCAATTTCTAATAGATGTTAATTGAATTTATTACTGCAGCCTTTCTTTCTGGTATCCCGTCAGTGGAGGTCCTGTCAATGTTTCCATTCTTACACTGTTTATTAGCAGTGTATAACACAGCCATAAAATTCTCTCCAGACCAAAATGTAGTGTATAGTTCTCAGCTTAAGTCCAAGAACATTTTTCTTCTCCACAGAATTTAAAGGAAATTGGTTTGGCCACGATTTAGTTAGAAGAATACAAAAATAGCACTTTGGCCAGGTTTTGACATATTTTGCATGCCTCTCGACTAAAAAGAAACAAATACTTTTGAAAACCATAATGTGCTCTACAGCTCTTTGAGTTTAACAAAATTAAGAAAACAGATTATCATTCACATACATTGGGCTGCTTAGAATTTAAAAAAAAAAACTGGGGTTGAGAGGGAGAAATGAAAATGTGTGGAAGGACAGAGGCAAAGAGTGCATATAAGGGTATATACACAGCCCCCTCCCGTGTCCACTCAATGCATGAGGACAATGCACAGCTGCATTGGCTACTCCTTGCTTCTGCCACCAAGACACACAGGTTGTGTACACACTCCTGCTTACTCTGCATTCAATTCACTCACACTGCTGGTTTGGGAAACATTGTGCCATGATGTTAACCACAATTTACATCTATCCTATGAGACGCAGGTGGCGCTGTGGTCTAAACCACGGAGCCTCTTGGGCTTGCCAATCAGAAGGTCGGTGGTTCAAGTCCCTGCAACGGGTGAGCTCCTGTTGCTCTGTCCCAGCTCCTGCCAACCTAGCAGTTGAAAGCACACCAGTGCAAGTAGATAAATAGGTATCACTGCAGTGGGAAAGTAAACAGCGTTTCCATGCACTCTGGTTTCTGTCACAGTGTTCCATTGCACCAAAAGCAGTTCAGTCATGCTTGCCACATGACCTGGAAAGCTGTCTGTGGACAAACGCCGGCTCCCTCGGCCTAAAAGCGAGATGAGCGCCGCAAGCCCAAAGTCGCCTTTGACTGGACTTAACCGTCCAGAGGTCCTTTACCTTTATCTTAGTTTCTTGCGAATTTTGATTCGGTTTCTCTCAAGCCAGCATCAGTCTGAGTTGAGAGCGCCTCCTGGAGTAAAAACACCCCCGCCTTGTTTACCCACTGATGTGGACACACAGCAGGTGACTCAGATGCTCATCAAACTATGCTGATGTTGTACAATAAGCGGCAAATGCAGTTTGCAACACGGCAAAAAAAGAATGACCTCACTGCATGTTAAGCCGGTAGTGTGCATACAGCCTCAGTGGCCATACACGGACACACACGCTGGCTGCATGTTTGGTGAATGTGTAAAGCAACATAGATTTTTTTTTGGGGGGGGGACCCTGAGCCAGTCAAGATTCCTCCATGTGCAGAGGTGCTCTATGCACACATGCCTGTTTCTAGTGATGTGAGGTGAAAATATTCTCGAGAATATTCTCTGCTAGAAAATTATGCGGAGGATATTCTCCACAAAGTGTAAATTCTAATGTAAGAACCAGTTTTACAACCCACATTTTAAAAAAATCTAGTAAATAATAAGTCAAGCTGTGATATTGCCAGTGTAAGTAATGAATAGTGATTTTTTTTTTTTTTATCCAGTTACATTACTGGGCATTGTGTCAGTCACCAAAGGCAGTTCTGAAATGTGAGCTACAGAAAACATTTATTTATTTATTTTTAGTTTTAAAAATGCTTTTCATTTATTTTGATGAACATTTGAATTGGTATGTATTTCAACTATATTTAATAGCCCTTTTCTATTTTGGTGTGACCTTAGTCTTAGCAGTTCTATACCCTTGGCCATACAGTGTGATGATATTTATTTATTTATTTATTTATTTACTTACTTACTTACTTACTTACTTACTTACAGAAAGTAGCTTTAATGCTTTATATATTTACTTACTTACTTACTTACTTACTTACTTACTTACTTACAGAAAGTAGCTTTAATGCTTTATACACTTAAAGTACCTAGGTCTATACAGTTATGTGTAACAGCATGTGAGGTGGCCTTGATTTAAACAGTTGACGTTTCTATATTGAATTTTCAGTTTCAAGTTTGGTGCAAAAAATCAAAGAATGTGAATTCACTGCATTGCCCCATTGAATAAAAGTATCTGTACAGTTTTTGGTTGCCATCTGAACAAGTTTACCCATGAATAAACATGTATATTAACTAATTATATCATTTTCAGTGCATTAAAATGAATATTCTCTTATTTTAAATGAAAATTCTCTAATATTCTCATTAATCGAGAATATTCTCCAAAAGATTATTTCCGAGAATTTAACATCACTACCTGTTTCAGGCACTTGCTGAATGCCCATGTGTAGCCCCACATAGAAGGCAATTGAGTTTTGGGGTTACCAATGCATGAATCACAGTGGCACATTGGTAAAACTATGGAATTCATTCCCACAAGAGGGAGTGATTGGCCCCAATCTGAGTAGCTTTTAAAAGAAGATAAGACAAATTCATATAGGATATATGGCCAGTCTCTGTGTGAGGGTAATTAAAGCTGCCATTATTACAGCATTTCCTCTTTTGGATGCCTCCTTGATTTCATTCTACATCTCAAGATCAGGGTGATGATGTTCCCAGTACTGTTCTCGGGGCAACCATTTTGTGGACGAGTCACTGTCCCTTTGGTTATTTGTGGGCCCAACGCCCATGTTGACGTGCAAAGCAACACCATGTCCACTACATCCTCCCCTGTCACTGCTATGCAGTTTATATCCAGGGTTAATTGTGCTCTACTGGTTTTCTCCATTCCAGTCTAGTTTATTGTGACCCCTCACAGCTTCCCTGCTAGGGTAATGCTGAAAACTAGGTTTCTACTGACTTTCTACCTCTAGAAATGGCCTCGGTCCAGTATATCTGAAGGAGCGTCTCCACCCCCATCGTTCTACCCGGACACTGAGGTCCAGCACCGAGGGCCTTCTGGCGGTTCCCTCACTGCGAGAAGCCAAGTTACAGGGAACCAGGCAGAGGGCCTTCTCGGTAGTGGCGCCCTCCCTGTGGAATGCCCTCCCACCAGATGTCAAAAAGAACAACTACCAGACTTTTAGAAGACATTTGAAAGCAGCCCTGTTTAGGGAAGCTTTTAATGTTTGATGTATTACAGTATTTTAATATTTTTTTGGAAGCCGCCCAGAGTGGCTGGGGAAGCCCAGTCTGATGGGCGGGGTATAAATAATAATAATAATAATAATAATAATAATAATAATAATAATAATTATTATTATTATTATTATTATTATTAATTTTAACTCAGTTGTTGGTGCTCCTAGTATGCGGTGACCTTGCAGTGACCTTATTTGTCTGACCTGTTGCTTTAATTGAATAAATAAATAAATGGGTGTTACTTACCCTCTCCTCGCTTGGCTGTTTAACTTACCCTGATGCTTCATCAGCCGGGGATCCCCTCTAGCTCAAGGAGTCCCATTTAACTTTTTGATATATGGACCATGTCTGTATTCAATTGTTAAGATTTTGTGCTAGAGAGTGATGTGATTATAGCTTTGAAGATGTCAGAAAGGGTGTTGGTGTCAGTGACCTCACCCTAATAATTTCCATAAAGTGTAACATACCAGGTGTTTGACACAAAGCATACATCTTACAGTGCTTTGTTGCACATGTGGCAGATCTCATTTGAGGTGTCAAGACTTCCATGGAATGCTTCCACATCAAAAGAACATTGCTGTTGCAGATATGGGTAGTGGCAGCCCACAGGGAAAGGGTTAATGTCTCCCTAATCTACATTGATGGGATACAAGTAAATTGTACCTGTCAGGAGTCTCGTTTTTTATATAATGGAAGTCTCTGTTATGGATTGACACGGCAAGTTATGTCAGTTCCTCGTGCCACCTTGGATCTGATTCATCAATGCTGCATGTTAAAACAATTCAAGGATTATAGAACAGTCCTAGACCTGGAGAATGAGAAAATGTTTCCATTAAAAAAATGCTAAAGGATGGTTCATTCTTCATTTTTATTGTCAGGATTGTGCTGAAGTTAAGCAGAATTCCCAAAATGAGAAATGTTTGTGCTTTTGAGTAATGTATATTAACCCATTGATTTCTCAGAGGAGTAGATAAAATGAAGACGAGAGAGGGCAGAATTTTAAGAGAAGACAAGGTTATTTATTACTTTTTTTACATATCTTGGCAATGGGGCTATTTGGCAGGAAGGAAGAAGAAGTGCATTCCTTGATAGAAATTGCTAGATGGAGTTGTCCATGGCATTGTCACCTCCAGAGTACATTCCTCCAGGGTGCTCGGGACTTACTGTCCATTTGGAAAATTCACTTTGCATAGGATATGCCTGGTTTTGTACTTAGCAATTTTCCCCATATGGAGCAGATTATAATTTGTACTGACTTCAGGGGGCTTCCAGATGCAAGGTGTTAGCCTGAACCTATAAATCTTGAAATGGCTCGATGTTAGCAGCGATGGAGGCCACCTCTCTATTGGTGGCACTTTTGCTGAAAATGCACAGAAGGAGGTTGCAAGAAAGGTATTCCCAGGTTAGATCCACGTATCCAGTTCGTGTGGGTTTAAATCATGTGATTTAAAAAGAGCCACACAGTTTATGATAGTTCCCAGCTGCCAGACAATCTCACTGACTGGTGCAAACATTATGTGAACAATCCACCCTCAGCGCGGAAAGCAACTGTATATATCAAATCAAACCATTTGTCCATCTAGTTGAGCCTTTTCTACCTGATCAGCAGTGGCTCTCCAAGGAATTGGGAGGAGGTTTTGCAGCAGGTTTCTTATAAATGGTAATACTAAGGATTTAACATGGAGCCATATACATGGAAATTATGTGTTGTGCTTCTTATTTTAATCCCTTCCCTGCAGCACCCACTTCTCCTCTAAGAATAGGATCCCTAGCCAATTCCAGCACAGAGTCTGATGACGATATTCACGTGCCATCAGTCCCATTTGCAGTTCCTTCATCCTTCCGTGCCTCTCCCCCTGCTGTTCTAATTTAGATTGTGAGGTACTTGGGCACAAGAAAGTTCTCTTCCTCTCTCTCAATTTCACTAATACTTGGTCTTGAAAAGGAGGCACAGAAACAAACCATATAGTAAAAGGTAAAGGGACCCCTGACCATTAGGTCCAGTCGTGGCCGACTCTGGGGTTGCAGCGCTCATCTCGCTTTATTGGCCAAGGGAGCCGGCGTACAGCTTCTGGGTCATGTGGCCAGCATGACTAAGTCGCTTCTGGCAAACCAGAGCAGCGCATGGAAACGCCGTTTACCTTCCTGCCGGAGCGGTACCTATTTATCTGCTTGCACTTTGACGTGCTTTCGAACTGCTAGGTTGGCAGGAGCAGGGACCGAACAACGGGAGCTCACCCCGTCACAGGGATTTGAACCGCCGACCTTCTGGTCCTAGGCTCTGCGGTTTAACCCACAGCGCCACCTGCGTCCCAAACCATATAGAGCTGCACTCTATTGTAGTTTGACCTTCATTGGTCAGGGCAGCAGACACAGTTCAACTGTGGCTAAGGAGAGGAAAGGAAGCACACTGCGAAGGGCTTTAGCAGGATGGAATATAAATGGACTACTTCCTGTCTTTGGAGAAAGTGGCTTTTATTTCCAAGCCATCGTGAGCCTTGTGGGGAGGGTGAGGGGGGGAATTGCCCTTTCCTAGGAAAATACAGAGAAGTTTGCTCGTTTCTTAAACGATTCCTAATGTGCTACAATAATACAGATTGTGGTCGTAGTGCGATTGTTATTGTGCCATCTTTCATTTCTGTCTCGTGTTGTTGTAGAGTGAAGGTGCTAGTTCTGCTTGTCCCTCCGTGTATTGCTGCAGCATTTTTTATTTATTTGCTGGTTTTATTCATTCTTTCATTTAAAGCATTTTTATCCTTCTGTTGGAAAAAGTCTCCCAGCATGGCTTACAAATGTCAGTGATCAGACAGCCTCTGCCCTCGGGCTTTATGTGTATGAAAGTTGTTTATTCTTTTCTTGCTGTGTTAAAAGTACGATAAGCTCATACTGATAAATGTGAGGTTAGCATTGGTTTCCAAATTCATATGTAATGTTTCCGATAAAAGTCTTTATGTCTTTTTGGATGGGAAATTGTGTTTTTTTATTTTATATATATATTTGTCAAGTCCTCTGGCTTTTTAAATTTTAAAGTCTCATAATAAGTAAGCGTTGCCTGTGAAACTGGGGGAGTGAGGGGGGAATTTTAAACAAGGCTGTATTGTGCAGAGCCGAAATTTTCTATGCATATTTGCTACGCGTATGGGGGAGGGAGCGGATTTTGCCATAATATTTTTTTCCTTCAAAAATAAAGAAATAAGATTTAAAATACCATTACTGCACGCATGTACACTGATGTGAGCCACTAAATATCAATTATACCATTTGAGCCTTAGATTACAAGCATGCATATTCAGTTAAACCCTCATCACATAACATGCACAAATAGAACTTCAGAGATCGTAAGGACTGTGGTTTCTTGATTTTAAAAGTATTTTAAAACAACAGAGGAAAGAACTAAACATTATTTTAAAAATCAGAAAAACTGCAAGTACCTAAGTACTTGGGATTGTGAAATCTGAAAGCCATAAGGAAAAGCAGAGGAGACAACCCATAACTTTAAATACAATTACAGTGGTACCTCGGGTTACGTACTTAATTTGTTCCTGAGGTCCGTTCTTAACCTGAAACTGTACTTAACCTGAAGCACCACTTTAGCTAATGGGGCCTCCTGCTGCTGCTGCACCACCGGAGCACAAATTCTGTTCTCAGCCTGAAGCAAAGTTCTTAACCTGAGGTAATATTTCTGGGCTAGCGAGTCTGTAACCTGAAGCGTATGTAACCCAAATTACCACTGTATGCTGTAGCTCAGGTAAGGAACACCTATTCAATTGTCACTAGCCATCAGTTACTTAATCACCAAGGCCTTCTATCAACAAGGAAATAGAGTGAAACCTTACACCTGCTGAAGACCCCTAACTTCACCATATGTAATGAGAATGTCTGCTAGAGCAAAGTCTGTAACTCAGGGGTGAAGTTCGCATGCATAAGGCGCCCAATTCAATCCCTGGTATCTCCGGGTTGGGAAAGACACCTAACAAAACCCCCGGAGGGCTTCTACCAGTCAGTGTAAACCATACCGAGCTAGATGAACCAGTATCTGAATCAATAGAGATGTCAGCTGAACACCATTTAGAAGTGACCACTGATTTTTGCTTGGTGTTCCTTCATTTCTGCATGGTCAATATACTGGATATCCCAATAAAATGCTTATGAGACTATCATCACAATCCTATACAAGTCTACTCAGAAGTTAGTCCCTCTGAGTTTAATAGGATTGTAGCCCAAGGCTACAATTTTATCCAAGTAATTACTGCTGAGCAAACATGCATAGATTGTATGGTAAAGGATATATTATATATGATTTTTTTTATTTAACAGTTTTTTTAATGGAGCTTACTGGAACAAAAGACCTCTAAGCAGTTTACAGTAGACAATCTAAAATATTGATTACAACACCAATAAAAAAACAAACATTAAAAACAAGTTTCATTAAAATGTAAAATAAAACCAGTAATTTGAAACACATACTTATTAAAATCACACACTAAAATTGCATGTGTTGGTAGACTTTCTGGAACAAAAATGTTTTTAGCTGGTGCTGAAAACAATATATAGTGACGGTTTCTACCTAATTATCAATGGGCGGGGAGTTCTAAAGTGCAGTTACCGCCACACGAAAGGATCAATTTCTTCCAAGTAAAGAATGAACATTATGCGGTGCTTGTAAAAGTACCAGTTCCACAAATCTAAGTGGTCGAATTGACACATATGGGGTGAGGTGATCCATCATGTGAACTCGTCCCAAGCTGATATTCTATAAGGAACCAGTTATAATCCCTTTATAATTATTTTATTTAAGATATATAAAACATCATCATCATTTTATTTGTGTGCCACCTTTCCATAGTTAAAACTATGGTAAAAAGATTTACATAGTTACAAAAAATAACAAAAGTAGTCATAAACAATAAATAAAACACTTCGAAAAGTACACAACCAGATTGAACAAACTGTATAATACATTGTGTTTGCAGTAAATATTTAATGCCACATACTTCCTGTTATTTCCTTCCATTTCTTTTTAAAGTTTTCAGTGGATGTTCTTTCAAAGTTTATTAAAGTGAAGTTTGTTTATTTTATGTCATAAATGTAAGATCAAAAAAGAAACTGCAGCAAGAAACATAATAGATGAAAGAAAATGCATGGTCAAGTATTGTTCTACAACTCGGCAAATGAAGTTGGTTTTTCAATAAACTTATTCATCTGTTGTCCGTTAGTCAATCTCCTATAGTGGGTCAGTTTCGAAAAACATATTCCATACTCTTCCATACTATTAAGAAATTGACAGAGCAGCTGTCTTCTTCTATTTGACTGCTCTGCCACATTTTGGGAGCTATAAGCAAATGTACAGCAAATCTGAGATCAGTATCGTTAACCTAGACTTTCAGATAAAACATCAATATCATGTTGGGATTTTGTGGAATTGCATATATTTATTTGAAAACATTTCTAAACCACTTAGTATTTAAAAAAACAAATCAGAGTCCAGTCTTATGAGCCAAGGAAAGCCTGGGCAAAAATATAGTCTTCACAAGCTATCCAAAGCAACTGTTGGTTGCTGCTTCCTGTGTGGCAAAGGTAAGGGTTTCCGACAAAACAGGCACAACATCAGAAAATGTCTATTTTCAGGTCACTGGGCTGTGAAATTCTGTAGCGTGCAATGCCGTGAGTAGAATTTCCCCATAGGAACTAAGTCAGGGGTAGGCAACCTAAGACCCGGGGGCCAGATGCGGCCCAATCACCTTTTAAATCTGGACCTTTTTTTTTTTTCTTCAAAATATAGTCTGGACCCCCACAAGGTCTGAGGGACAGTGGACCGGCCCATGGCTGAAAAAGGTTGCTGACCCCTGAACTAAGTGACCTTGCAGGTCTATACGTGTCTTTCAAGTAACCTGGTCCCAAGTTGCCATATGTTAACAACAAGGCCTTGAACATGGCCGGATTGGAAGGCTAGTCGTTTCAGTCATCGGATTTAAAATATTAATTCAAAAGCTCACAAGATATGCAGAAAATTCACACTACCAACCTTGCATCACCAACAAGGGTCAAGGAATTTATATCCAAATTAATTTGGTCAATATATTGGACCTCTTTTTTTTTTTGAAATATTTTGTCTACTTTTAAATAAAAAGTTCAAGGCACCTCTCTTAGATCTTACAATAAAGTATTATTATAAATAAATAAATATAATTTATAAATACTCTGGTATTGTTGGAGTCAATCAATAATTCACAATATGGCGAGTCTTTTAAAAATGCCTTCCTTGCCTAGCTCCTAGTAAACAGTGTTTCATGCCATATTTCAGCTTTCTGAGGGTTCTGGATGTACCTTTGGCTGAACAACGTATAGGTACATTTTGAGGAGGAGTTATAAAAATGTTAACTTTTTCCAGATTTCGAATGCCTTAAACCATGTACCAAATTTTAGGGGTATGGGTCACTGAAAAGTACTCAAACAATTCCAGTACCCAGACCTGAGCAACTTTATACATGTTCCTCAAAAAGGCACATGTTTCTATCCATTAGGGCTGGGTGATTACCTGGTTTTCAACATCACAATATATCACCAGCTAAATATCACAGTACAGTGGTACCTCGGGTTACAAACACTTCAGGTTACAAACTCTGCTAACCCAGAAGTAGTACCTTAGGTTGAGAACTTTACTTCAGGATGAGAACAGAAATCGTGCGGTGGCAGCAGGAGGCCCCATTAGCTAAAGTGGTACCTCAGGTTAAGAACAGTTTCGGGTTAAGAACGGACCTCCGGAACGAATTAAGTTCGTAACCCAAGGTACCACTGCATCTTGATATATCACAATATATATCTGCGGTGGCAGAGGGCCTTGCCGGGCCTCTCCGTGGTGGCAGAGAAGAAGAAGAAGAAGAAGAGGAGGAGGAGGAGGAGGAGGAGGAGGAGTTTGGATTTGATATCCCGCTTTATCACTACCCGAAGGAGTCTCAAAGCGGCTGACATTCTCCTTTCCCTTCCTCTCCCACAACAAACACGCTGTGAGGTGAGTGGGGCTGAGAGACTTCAGAGAAGTGTGACTGGCCCAAGGTCACCCAGCAGCTGCATGTGGAGGAGCAGAGATGTGAACCTGGTTCACCAGATTACGAGACTACCGCTCTTAACCACTACACCACACTGGCTCTCTCAGACCTCAGAGGGTCCCGTCGTACCTCCCCACAGCAGCGGAGGGCCTTGACGAGGCGCCCTGCAGCGGTGGAGGGCCTTACAACATAAGAAAGTAGTAGATTTAGTAACAACAGTGCTTTTTAATGGGGGGATGCAGGTGTACGCATACCCCTCAACATTTTGTGAATCTAAGTTTGGCCTCATTGAGGGGCAGTATTTCAATATGAGTAGGAAAATGAGTATACCCCTAAACATTTTTAAAGGAAAAAAGCACTGAGTAACAATATTAAATAAACGTCCATATAATATATTTTCAACTTAGTTTAAGTGATTTACTAGTCAAGTTGCATCTGGTTCCCCACTCAGAGGTCTAAGTGGAATCTTTGCATGCATAAGCCCCACTGAGTTCAACTAAACTTACTTCTACTTTCCTGGGAGTAAGCCTCATTGAATTCAGTAGGTTATGCTTGTGAGTAGACACGCATTTGCTTGCACTTATTACGGAAAAACACCCTCCCCATCATTCTCACATAGTATCCAACCTCCCATTTCAGCATAAGGCAGCCAACTAAATCTTCTCCCTTCCTACAGAAGCCCCCCCCCCCCAAAAGCCCCCATGCCACCAATTTCTCCCTTTTTATCAGAGGGAGGGAAGGCAAGCAAGCAAAGACTTGGTCTCCTTTAAAGAAATTTTTAAAACTTTCCTTTTTAATTATGGAGGGAAACTATTTAGGGGGAACCAACAACATAAACACCACCAGAAAATGAAAATAAAAATTCTTCCCCCTCTTGTCTAGCGGGGGGGGGGGCGTGTTCCTCCTATATTGTTAGCAGGCTCTGCCTAATTAGCTGAGCGCTTTGGGGCGAAAGCAGGAGGTTAGGCTTAAAGAGTTGGTTTGTGTGCTTGCAAGGGGTTTCCTGTAAATTGGCTACAACCAGCCCCTCTCTATATTTCTGGATGAGGGGAAGGGGTAACAAAGCAGGGAAAGACAGTGAGAAAGATACCAGCTAAGCCAGGGGTCAGCAACCTTTTTCAGCCGTGGGCCGGTCCACTGTCCCTCAGACCTTGTGGTGGGCTGGACTATATTTTTTTTGGGGGGGGGGGGGGGATGAACGAATTCCTATGCCCCACAAATAACCCAGAGGTGCATTTTAAATAAAAGGACACATTCTACTCATGTAAAAACACGCTGATTCCCGGACCATCCACGGGCCAGATTTAGAAGGCAATTAGGCCGCATCCGGCCCCTGGGCCTTAGGTTGCCTACCCCTGAGTTAAGCCTAAATAGTTTGCTGGTTTGTGTGACGGCTTTGGAGGGGGGGAGGAGTGAGAGAGCAAACAAAGCAGGTGAGGTGATGCCTGCAAAGAATCTGCAAAGTATCCATTCAGCTGAGCTACCC
This sequence comes from Podarcis filfolensis, assembly GCF_964270895.1. Taxonomy (NCBI): domain Eukaryota; kingdom Metazoa; phylum Chordata; class Lepidosauria; order Squamata; family Lacertidae; genus Podarcis; species Podarcis filfolensis. The sequence continues at coordinate 30,470,077 of NC_139612.1, forward strand.
CCAGGGAAGCTGTCAATTTTCTATGTTCACTGGTACATTGCCTTATTGAAACACTTATCACGATTCAACATTATGGCGATTTATTGCACAACCCTACTTTCCATCAATGGCTCTCAGTTGGTTTCAGCCATTGTTAAGTTCCCAAAAAGCTGGATGGGATCCCTGAGGAAATTTCCATCTGTCTGATCTGCCAATAGTCGCTTTGATTAAATTTATACAACTTAATAATTTTGATCTGCACAAAATTATTCTAAAAGAATTAAGTGTTTCCAAATGTACACTTGTTTTAATACTTTAAAGATCAACTCTGCTAACATTATTTATGTATTTATTCATATTATTTTGCTTAATTTTTATTTAATTTCTACCCTGCCTTTCCAACTTAAAAAAAAAAGACTGCTAAAGCTTTGGCTTCAGAAAGTACGTGGATATTAAGGAGGAGGCTATGGAGGCAAAATAACTAGAAATCCTTTAGAAATAAGACATAGAGGTTATTTATTCCATTAAGTGTGGAAGGGCTGTGTGCTGGCAGCAGTTCCTGTGTTTAGACTGATGCCAATGAGGAAATGATATCTAGCAATTTATGAAAGGTGATACTGTGTCAACAGATATGCTGTGGGTTGGGACATGTGACAATAATCTTCCATGGCATTTAAAGCACTCAGACCATATACTTGGAAATGTTATTAGGATACCGCCTCCCCCTGCCTCCTCCCTGGCTGCGCCTACAACCAAGGAAGAAAGGGAGGGAAATCTATGGGAGCAGACAGAACTGCTGTGTGGGCTGAAGAGTGAAGCTTTAGTTAAAGAGGAACGGGGTTGAGGGGAGGGACACGGTATCCCTTGTCAAGTAAGTGGAATAGCCTGACATTAGATGGGAGGAAGGAAGGGAAGAACATAGGATGTCTTTAACTCCTAGAGTAGAAGCTCTCAGATCCGCCTTGCAACTACTCACTCTGTTCAAGCAAAGCTTTGTGGCAGACAAGAAACGGATGGCTAGAGAAGGATGTGTGGTATTCTGAGCAGATACAGTGGTACCTCGGGTTAAGTACTTAATTCCTTCTGGAGGTCTGTTCTTAACCTGAAGCACCACTTTAGCTAACGGGACCTCCTGCTGCCGCCGCGCCACCAGAGCACGATTTCTGTTCTCATCCTGAAGCAAAGTTCTTAACCTGAAGCACTATTTCTGGGTTAGCGGAGTCTGTAACCTGAAGCGTATGTAACCCGAGGTACCACTGTACTGTCCAATCAATCCTAATCTCACCTACCTGGAAACAGAGGAGCCAGCTTGCAAAGGTGATTGAGGGGGGCAATGTCACACGCATGATGTCGCGACGTCAGGAGGGGCTGGGGCGGAGCCAGGTGTGGTGGCCATATGGCTCAATGTTTACTCCCCCACCTCCTCTTGCGGTGGGAGGCCGCTTTGACCCTCCTTTCCCTTCGCAGCAGGTGGAGAAGGAGCTGACTGCTGGAGGCACTCCATGCCCAGCTCCACGCTTTCGGGCATGGGGGAGCAAAAGGGCTCAGCCGTCGGCGGTTTGAATTTGCACAACGGGGTGAGCTCCCATTGCTCGGTCCCAGCTCCTGACAACCTAGCAGTTCAAAAGCATACCAGTGCAAGTAGATAAATAGGTATCGCTGCGACGGGAAGGTAAACAGCGTTTCCTTGCGCTCTGGCTTCCATCATGGTGTTCCGTTGCACAAGAAGCTGTTTCGTCATGCTAGCCACATGACCTGGAAAGCTGTCTGTGGACAAACGTTGGCTCCCTTAGCCTAGAAGCAAGATGAGCACTGCAACCCCATAGTCGCCTTTGACTGGACGTAATCGCGCAGGGGTCTTTTATCTTTTACCTTTACCTTTACTCTGCTTGGAAGTAATTCCCATTAATGTATATCACTTCATAAACCCCTCCCCCCAAAAAAATGTGTGTTTAAAAAAGTATGATATTGAGCACATTTATTCAGACTGAAAAATCAGCATGGACTTGCGTATTGTTGCCTAACATTCACAACCCTAATATTTTGGTCATATCCAGGACTCCAGCAGATAACCATCACTTTTACACATAGGCATCATCTTTTTGAATGAGACATAACACATCTATTCTAGCAACAATCCCATTTGAGTGGCCTATAGATAACTGTGCACCAAGGGCTCTTTGTACGAAGGTTGACTCTATCGAAAGGTTGCATTATTTTTCATTTGCCTTGGAACCTAAGTGAAGATTCACTTGCTTGCTTACTTTATTAATCAAAATATTTACATCCCATCTTTCCCATTTGTTCAAGGGAGCTCACAGACATTTATTTAAAAAGCAATTTTAAACAACAGTGATAATAGGATATAAGCTAGGCAGACAGCAGCGAAAACTAGGTGCAATAAATTTAGTCACCATCGGTGTTATTACCCAGGAAAATAAAACTGTCCTAACATGGTGTCTGAAGAAAAGACATATGGGAACCAGGTGGACCTCCCTTGGGAAGGTGTTCCAAAGATGATCCTGGCCAAAAGAGCCGCATCCTGATAGCCACATATATAACTTCTGAAAGCCAGGGACACCCAGACTAGGAACTCCAGTGGGGATGATTAAACAATTCCATGCAGGAGAAGGAAGTGGTTCTGATGTCATTTAGGTCTTTATAAACCAAAACCAGCACTTTAAATGCAGACTCAAACCCATGTAGTTGTGAAACACCTGTGAGATATGCTTATTGTGATGAGTCCCAGTTAACAGTCTTGTTGCCCTGTGGAACGTTCCCTCATCAGATGTCAAGGAAATGAACAACTATCTGACTTTTAGAGGACATCTGAAAGCAGCCCCGTTTAGGGAAGTTTTTAATGTTGGATGTTTTATCGTGTTTTTAATATTCTGTTGGCAGCTGCCCATTATTATTATTATTTTGTATCCACTGGAATTTCTAAACACAAAAGTTATCCCTACATAGAACATTAATACTATTTGGAGGTTTGCAAAGCATGGACATCTATGGCACAACTATGAACTGCCTCCCAAGTTTTCTTTAATGGGAATTTCCTGTCTACTTAAGAAAAGGCTGATAGTTACAGGACTTCCCAGTTTCATGCTACAGATTAACAGTGACTCTCACCCCTGCAGCTGGATGTTGTCCTATATGAACATCTTTATTCTGCTGGTTGGGGCAACCCACACTCCATCTGCATCCTTACTATTAGGTTTACACCTGAAAATGTGGGTTGGGTGAGATAGAAAGGTACATGGAGATGAGCAAGAACTGTCCTTGCACAGCAGGAAGATGCGCACACTGGCCCATGCATCTAACAAATTTTATGCAGTACAGTGGTACCTCGAGTTAAGAACTTAATTCGTTCCGGAGGTCTGTTCTTAACCTGAAACTGTTCTTAACCTGAGGCACCACTTTAGCTAATGGGGCCTCCTGCTGCCGCCACGCGGTTTCTGTTCTCATTCTGAAGCAAAGTTCTTAACCCGAGGTACTATTTCTGAGTTACTGGAGTCTGTAACCTGAAGCGTCTGTAACCCAAGGTAACCAAAGCTTCCAGGATCTAGCCATTAAGATATCTCCTGAAAAGGAAGTCGTGTCAAATCCTACTGTCAGAGCCCTTCCTAGTTAAAAGCAAAGTCCAAGTAGGATGGAACTTCTTGTACCAAGTATTAGGCGCTTGGACACAGGCTGTAAACTGATATCCTCAGAAGATTCCTGATTTCTTAGAGAATTACCAGAGAAAGTCATTAGGAGTGGTTTGTAAGAAACCACAAAGCCACATAGCCAAACTGTTTCATCATTGCGAGAAGCGAAGTTACAGGGAACCAGGCAGAGGGCCTTCTCGGTAGTGGCGCCCACCCTGTGGAATGCCCTCCCACCAGATGTCAAGGAAATAAACAACTAACAAACTTTTAGAAGACATCGGAAGGCAGCCCTGTTTAGGGAAGTTTTTAAGGATTGAGGTTTTTATTGTGTTTTTAGACATGTTGTAAGCTGCCCAGAGTGGCTGGGAAAACCCAGCTAGATGGGCAGGGTATAAATAATAAAGTTGTTGTTGTTGTTGTCGTCATCTCAGGTCAGAATCCTTCTCGCCACTTAGCCCACCATAGAATAAGGATTTCAGACCCTTTAAAGTACCTTTAAAAAAGCTCACACTTCCTGTTTGCTTATTTAAATCCTGACTTTTCTCTAAGGAGATCAAGGCATTGTATGTGAATCCTTCCCTTCAGACTTCTCACAACAACTCTGTAAAAGTACCTTAGGCTAAGAGATTGAGATTGGCCCAAAGTCACCCAGTGGGCTTTACTGCTGAGTGGGATTTCAGCTTAGATCAATGGTCCTAGTCCACTGTATGTGTGTACATGGAGAAAGAGGAGAAAACAGATTTTAAATACGATGTACTTTACATAAATGTTACAAATGCAGGAAATACAAAAGACCCTTTTAGTATCATGTATGCCATTGGGATTACGCATGCAATCTGCCCACACCGTGCCACACTCAAAGAGCAGGAGCGTATTATTACGATAAAAATGCATGTTTGCATGCATTCCACACCCATAATTTTAATGGCAATTTCTTGATTTCTTCCTGTGATGCTCCCCGAACAAAAGTGGACTGCATTTGGGAAAGCAGCGACCAGGGAGTCCTACAGAGAGACTATAAAACAGTTTACATTTTGTGTTAATATTGATTTAACAATCATAAAAAAGCACACGGATGTTTAAAAATCAAACATTTTATGTTGAAATATTAAACACTGCTCGTTTTTCCTTTGGGCTTTTAAGACTGCGTTAAAGTGGGGCAAAAAAACACTGTTTTATGGACTCTCCGACTTACCCGGGTCACTTCTAAGCACAAGAGCTGCCAACGCAGGCAGTTTCCCGAAGGCTAATTGCAATTGAAAGGGTTATTTTTGAATGCAAGTCACACTGTTTATTCATGGTGAGAGGTGTTCCTTACCTTTTGAACTTTTGGCTGCTGGGCCGAGCATTCTAAGGTGTCAGGCAGATTGATCTTTCTAGCTGAGCCATAGTGGAAGGAAGAACAGCAGCTTCGAAACACGTTGAAATTATCCAGCAGCTGTATTGTAGTGTATGGGGAGGTGATGGGGGGGAGACGAGAAGAGCTAGTGTTTCGTGAACATCTCTCAGCACAGTCATTAGCTTTAATCAGTCATAAACTTTAAAAAAAACAACCCACAACTATTCACAGTTAAATCAACACCCGTCAAATCCAGGCCCTTCCACCAGCAAAGGTGACTTTTGTTGATGGTTCCATGCTAATTGGAACACCCATGTGATCCCACTTGCTTACTGCAGATACTTTTCTGCTTAGGGATGCGGGTGGCGCTGTGGTCTAAACCACTGAGCCTCTTGGGCTTGCTGATCAGAAGGTTGGCGGTTCAAATCCGCACAATGGGGTGAGCTCCCGTTGCTCTGTTCTGGCTCCTGCCTACCTAGCAGTTCAAAAGCACGCCAGTGCAAGTAGATAAATAGGTACCGCTGTGGCAGGAAGGTAAAGGGCGTTTCCGTGCGCTCTGGTCTCTGTCACGGTGTTCCGTTGCACCAGAAGCGGTTTAGTCATGTTGGCCACATGACCCGGAAAGCTGTCTGTGGACAAATGCCGGCTCCCTCGGCCTGAAAGCAAGATGAGCGCTGCATCCCATAGTTGCCTTTGACTGGACTGGTCCAGAGGTCCTTTACCTTTTACCTTTCCTGCTTATGGAACATGGAAGAGGGCTAGACTTCTTTCTGTGGCATCCTGGTTCAATAAATTTGGGGTGTAGTGGGATCCAGTACTATGTATTTATTTATGACATTCACCTTGTACAATTATATAAGATGGAAGAATATGGGCTGGTAAAAACCTAGCTTTCAGTAAAGGACTGCTTATGAAGAAGATTCAGGAGTGATTTCCAAATGCTGAAAGCTGTATATGTAGAATGTATGTATTCTAAATGCACTTGGTCTTCTCATGATTAACTCTTAATGGCCATTGCAACTCGACAGGAGAGAGGCCTTAACAGCAGCTCTTTCCGTTTCTCTTTTTATAGCTATGAAGGATCGTAGAATGTTTAGGATAATGAAATAATGCTAGTTGTCAGTCCACTTTAGAAGGTGGAAGAACAAATTTCCTGCGATATCCCTGAATAACAGGTGGCATTTCCTGATACATTGTTTGTGACCTTCAGATAAACTTTTATTTTGAGCTGACTTTGGAAAATTGGTATAGCGTCAAGGTTAATTCTTCAGAGTAAAAACAGCTAGAGAGATCCTCATATAGTTGTTCTGTGAAACAGAGACAACTCTAGGGTTGTCATATTTGTTGAGCTTTTTAATTTTATTTTGTAAGATCTCAAAAAAGAGAGAAGTTTTGGAGCTATTTTTAAGAAAACTCGACCAAATCTACACTTCCGACATGTCTGGATTTTCCTGGACATTTAAGTGATTCCAGTCTGGACACTGACATTGTTTCCAATGGCCAAATCCTGGCAATGTCCGAGAAATTCTGGACATATGGCAACCCTATGTCCCCCTTGCATCAGGGCTAGCTGAAAATGCACTAAGCTTCCTTTTGAACTCGAAGGGGTGCGAATTTGAAAGGTCCTGAGTCTGTTTTTAATGGACAGACTAGGATCTAAAACCAGCTTCACAAGCATAGTGTTTTCAATAACTTTTCTTTGATTGAAAGAGGGTATACTTTTGTCCCTGCGTGCTAATGTTCACATTCTATGTTTGAAAAAAGTATGCAAGCTTATTCCTATTTCATGAGAACAGTACTCAAAAGAGAAGATGCTTACATTAGCTGGATTTCCTTTAGTGAGCACAGAATTACACACTTGATTATGGGCAGATGGCAATTGTGGAAATCGTTCACTGTCATAAGTTTCTTTTCTTTTGTTAAAAAAAAATTGTATTTATTTATGAAACGGACCCAATAGTCACTGAGTCACTTGATCTTTTCCCCAGTGGTCACTTTGCATTCCATATGAGTGAGCGCATAAAATACTCGTCTATTTAAACAGTGCCCCAGCCAACATATGTTCAAATTACATCCAGAGTCTACTTGAAAGCAACCCCTATTTTTAACTTCCCTTTTGGGCATGTTGCACATAAAAATAATTAATTGTTCGAAGTTCAGTACAAGATAGCCCACTTTCACAAGAGATTTTTAAATCTGGTTTTGAATTTCCATTGTCTGCGCAATGACATCACACCAACCTGCATTATGCATGTTTAACAGTTAGACATTCCTAAGTTCTTTGAAGTACCATGTGCACTGTATTCTCGTGAAGGGGTAGTTGTGCCCCCCAGGAGCAGACTGCAGAAGCTTCCCCCTCGCCATGATAAAGATGATAATTGGCCACCAGGAGTGCACATAATATTCTAAATAATAGGAACTGCACCCACCAAATCATTTTAATTAAATAACTACGTAAAGGTAAAGGGACCCCTGACCATTAGGTCCAGTCATGGCCGACTCGGGTTGCGGTGCTCATCTCACTTTATTGGCCGAGGGAGCCGGCGTACAGCTTCCGGGTCATGTGGCCAGCATGACTAAGCCGCTTCTGGCGAACCACAGCAGCGCACGGAAACGCCGTTTACCTTCCCGCCAGAGCGGTACCTATTTATCTACTTGCACTTTGACGTGCTTTCAAACTGCTAGGTGGGCAGGAGCAGGGACCAAGCAACGGGAGCTCACCCCGTCACGGGGATTCGAACCGCTGACCTTCTGATCGGCAAGCCCTAGGCTCTGTGGTTTAACCCACAGCGCCACCCGCATCCCCCAAATAACTACATATATATAAGATCTAATCAGGTTAAAACTGGTTGCTTTCAATATTGCATGCAGTGTTACCTATGTGCATGTGCCGTGCATGTTTTTAAATGGGCAGAGAAATCCTGTCAGTGGGTCGGGGAAGGTTTGATGTCACAGGAACTCAGATACCCAAAACATTTCCCCTCTTGTTATCCTTTCCCATTTTGTTTTGGATTTTTACAGTGTCTGTCCCTTAGCTTCCAGTGAGAAGGGGCAAACCGTTTTGGGTGCAAAGCAGAACAGATGCTGTATCACTGAGCTATGGCTCACAGTTTAAAACATCTTAACTAGACCCTAGACATCCACTAAGAGTCAGTGCTGTTGTCATAACTGATGTGATAGGTTCCGCGTGCCCCATGCGAGTTATTTTTCTAGCTGTTGTATTTTGCATGGGTGGCAGTTTCTTCCAAGGGCAGCTCATGTAAAATGCATTGCAGCAATATTAACCAGAGCATGAGCAACGTTGCCTCTCTCCACGAGTGGTTGTAGCTGGCACTCAAGCCTACAATGCTAAAAGGTGTTTCGTCTTACTAAGGCTGCTTAGGTTAGATACAATAGCACCTCCAGATTATGAACCTGGTCCTTCAAGGGGTCTGCAACCCCATATAAAACAGACCAAACACCACCTTTCGTTCTCTTATTAGAACAGAGTTTGCATGGTTATCTCTCTGTATGCAATGTGTTATTGAGCAGTATTGAAAACAACTAATATGTTCAGTCTGCTTTTTGCCGAATTCAGTTAAAGCAGTTAACAAATATTTGGTGTCAATTTATTCCCCACCTGCCGCTGGCCAAAATCCCTCTTATCCCTCTTCACTGGCGGAGTGAAGGAAGGTGCGGTAAGTGCGGGCCACCCCGGGTGTCATCCCTGAAGGGGGGGGGGTGACATCGCTGCCCCGCCCCCTGGGCAGCTAGCCCCACCCCCGGGTGCACAGCACATGCGCTGCACCAGGTGCCAGAGCAGCTACCTCCACCTCTGCCCCTCTTATTCCCCTTTGCTCTAGCATTGTTCTTTCATCCCCATTTCTCAATTGTTGGATGTCATTCTATAATGAAGTTCAAGAGACAACCTGGTGTTAACAATGTCTTTTCCAGAAGTGAGACTTTTTGCGCCATTATTTAGCCCCTATCCAGTCCCTGGATTCATTTTGAGGTGAGAACATGGGAGGATGGACCATAATCCCATCACAAAAAAGGAACTGTACAAACAGCTCCTGTTGCCTACAGCCATCACTCATTCCATAGACCTCTTGCCTCTAGTCGAGCAACTAGTAGCAGATGGGATTTGGCACTTGGGCTTTTAGTTGCTGACTCCGAGACTGCTCTGTCTCTGAGTCTAGTTTGGCCATCACTGTAATAGGGTATATTGATAGACGAAACCATAAATTTTAATCGCCTGGAGTTTCGTTATAAGGCAGAGGGTCTGGGACTTTCTGGAAAAAAGAGCAATTGGAATCTATACAAATAAAGTTTTAGTGCTTTGTTAGGTGTGCCATCAGGCACTCTTGCTCCTTTTGGGAACAGTAGTTGTTTTTATGCCTGTCAAGATAAATATTCTCATGGCAGTTATTACTTTCTGGAACAAGTGCTGAGTTACAACCGGATCAGCTGGGGACACTGCTGTGAAACTAAAATGTAGACTTTTGATATTGACTTTCAAAACACAAGGGATTGATCTTTGGGGCAGGTTTATAAATTAGTTAAAGACAGGTTGAAGGGGAAATATGTGCACGAGGATAATGGATCATAATTTAGATGTGGTTGTATTCACCCTGCCAGCCTTATTTTAATGCATTGCAGTATTATCTTTTGAGATCTTCCTTTAAAGGCAGTTATTGGAATGCAAGACTTATTGAACACAGTGAGGCATATTTCTGAGTAAAATGCACAAGATTGGACAGTAATAGTTAACTTGAAAGGTTTTTGTGGCCTTTCAGTTTAAAACCAATGTCCCAACAACATTCAAAGGAAATGATATGTCTGAATTTGTGGAGCCAGGGCAGTTGAAAAAGATTTGCCACAATGTGTTCCTTTGTGGCATCTGTAGGGAAGCTCAGGAAAAGAGAATTGTGAATCAGTTAGCCTGAATGTCTAGTACTGTATTGATAAGATGCTTCTAAAGAAAGATAATTTATTGGCTAATCAAATGTTATATTTGGGGTTGCCGGATTTGCAGTGGGTTACAAAGAAGTGTACAGAACTGGGAATATGTTGAAGCCAATGCAATAAATTGTAAAGATCTTCTAATGTGTTTATATATGGCTCTCCTTGAGCTGGCCCCTTCATAAAACAGGCATATGCTTTCTTTAATATGGATGTAGCTGTTGCTAACCTGTTGGAAGTGGATTTAAACATTTTGCTCTGGATTTTGAATGGAAACTTTCTCAGTTCATTTTTATTGCGATGACCAATTTTTTTGTTAAACAGCACAGTTTTGATTTGGAATACGGTAGAAACTGATGACATCTAAAAATGCAACACATATCTCCACTATTAAAGAGGCTATAATTGGTGCATCTTGAGCAGATGTCTGCCACCCCCATTCTGTAGATGAAGGAACTTTATAACACTCTGATACAAACCAATTAGTTGAGCCTACAAGCTAATGCTTATGCAACATATTGTACACAGATGACAAGATCAGTTGTTCCCACACAAACTTAAAACACGTGGTCGCAAAAGGTGATGCCCTCGACTACAAGAAAAGAAGGTTGCTATCAGCAAAGTAAAAAACTTTCAGATGTTGTTTTGTCTTATAATAATTAAATCTAGCCACAACAAATGTACTGATTAAATATCATGAAAACAAAAAGAGAGTAAAAGAAGGTGAGGTCCTCTGTAACTGAAAAAGTTATAGCTTTTTAACTAATAGGAAGATGCACAACTTTCAGTTGTGTTTCCCATTTATGAACCACAATGTATATCAACTTGCGGGTGTTGTGTTGCATCTAGAATGCACTTTCTGCAAACATAAATGGACCACCTGTCTTATTGAAGGCTTTTGATTGAGTAAAGGGATCCCATCAGCAGTGGAGAGACTACTTTTTCCATTTCTTCTCCTTAGCCACACTGTTCTAGAAGGTCCTACAAACAATTGGAGGAGAATTGGACACCTTTTTATTGTCTTTTCTCCAATCTAAATATTCCCAGGTTCCTTCAACTTTTACTCAAAGGGCTTGATCTCTAGGCCCCTTGTCATTTCCCCCAGTCACATTATGGTTTGTCATTATCTTGGCAAAGTGAGTAGGTGAGATCTGACCAGAAAGGAATAGAGTAATACTGTTGCTGCTCATGATGGACAATTTGAGATATATCAAGACTATGATTTGGACTAATGGACTGAGGTCCCATTGAAATCAGTGGAACAAGTTAGTCATGATATTGCTTTGAGTTGGAATTAAGGGCAACTAACTCAAATCTGAATCCTAACATATACTTTTGTTGATGCAGTCTAGAATTGCATCAGCCTATTTAGCTCCAACATGGCACTGCTAATTCTTGTTAAACTGCTGTCAAGCCAGGTGTCAACCATTCTGTACTTGTGCATCTGATTTTTCCTACTAAATGCAGACTTTTGCATTTATCTGTGTTGGAATTTATTTTAATAGCTTTGGCCCAGTTCCCCACCCTGTCAAGATTTCCACGAATCCAAATTATTCCATTTTCCAAGGTATTAGCTGGTTATCCCAATGTGGTGTCATTTCCATGTTTCTTCAGTATCCAAATCATTTAGAAAGATTTTATAAAGAACAGAACTCTGTGGTCACTTCTCTCCAGGTTGATTAGGATGCCACACTCTTAGTGTACGGTCCATCAGAGAGTCACAAAAGCAGCTACAAATCCATCCGTGGAGAGGGTATTTGGAGATGAACTGGTTTGATATATATATTTGTGTCTGCTTGTGTGGTTCAGTTGCAGGAAAGTTACTTCACTTGATATGAAATAGTGGTCAGCAACTAGTTTGGATGGTGAGTCGATCTCGGAGTGGTCAAAGTACAGTGGTACCTCGGGTTACATACGCTTCAGGTTACATACGCTTCAGGTTACACACTTCGCTAACCCAGAAATAGTGCTTCAGGTTAAGAACTTTGCTTCAGGATAAGAACAGAAATCGGGCTCTGGCGGCGCGGCAGCAGCAGGAGGCCCCATTAGCTAAAGTGGTGCTTCAGGTTAAGAACAGTTTCAGGTTAAGAACAGACCTCCAGAATGAATTAAGTACCATATTTTTTGCTCTATAAGACTCACTTTTTCCCTCCTAAAAAGTAAGGGGGAACGTGTGTGCGTCTTATGGAGCAAATGCAGGCTGCGCAGCTATCCCAGAAGCCAGAACAGCAAGAGGGATTGCTGCTTTCACTGCACAGCGATCCCTCTTGCTGTTCTGGCTTCTGAGATTCAGAATATTTTTCTTCTTGTTTTCCTCCTCCAAAAACTAGGTGCGTCTTGTGATCTGGTGCGTCTTATAGAGCGAAAAATACGGTACTTAGCCCAAGGTACCACTGTACTAAGGGATCAAGTTGCTTTTCTCATCCTTTTGCAACCAAATAACTGGAGGGGTCAAAAGGGAAGGGAGAGTTCCAGATTCAATCCCCTTCTGCACCTGGGATCCTGGACAGCCACTTCTAGTCCTTTCCCCATATGAACCCTGAGATCATCATCTGAGGCCTTTCTCTAAGTTCCACCTTCAAGGGAGGCTCAGAGCCTGGGGGTGAGAAGAATGGGCCTTTTCTGTAGTAGCTCCCTTTCTGTGGAATGCTCTTTCCGCAGAGGCCCAATTTTCAGCATCAGGCAAAGATGGGCCTGATGGATGTTTGTATTGTGATTATGTTTTTAATATGCCTATATGTTTTTATTACAGTCCAGTCGTACCTTGGCTCCCAAACACCTTGGGAGTGAAACGTTTCGGCTCCCGGACAACCAAAAACTGGAAGTGAGTGTTCCAGTTTTCGAATGTTCTTTTGGAAGCCAAACGTCCTGTGGGGCTTCCGTGGCTTCCGATTGGCTGCAGGAGCTAAACCGAAACCTTTAATAATAAACCAGTCAGAGTAGACAATTCTGTGCCAGATGGACAAATAGTCTGGCCTGGTGTAAAGCAACTTTCTTGTGTTCCTAAGAGATTAGAAAATTAAAGTTTTTCTCCTCACTGGGCTCTTCTTCAGAAAAAAACAGAAAAAGAATTGTAAAGAGGTCAAGACACTAGCAGGATTGACATAATACCTCCAATGTATAATAGTACTAATATGAGAATGATGTGCGTGATGGAAAGAGGATAAATATACCAGTTGTGGGGAGGGAGGGGGGTCGCGACTCGGCAGAGTCAAAGGGAATGTATGGTGCTATTACAATTTGTTGGAAAAGAATATGTAAGGAAAACAATAAAAATTTACTTGGAAAAAACGAAAAAAAACAGGGAGACTGTGGTACCTGACTAAGTTATACTCAGAGCAGCCCACTGAAATCAGTGGTTTTGAATCAGTCACACTTGTCGATTTTGGTGGGTTTATATTGTGACTTAGGTCGATACTGTTAGGAAGAATTTGATTTGAACTGGCTAGAAAAAAAGATTATAAAGCATAGTAGTTATGGCAGTAGCAGCAGATGTACTGAACTTGTGCATCTTGGAGACCTGATAGGGTGCCTGTCTTCCATTTTTAATATTACACAATCCTTCACAGAAAAATCAAGCAGATGTAGCTGAACTTGAAAAAAGAAAAGTTTCTTTTTTTAAAAAAAAGGTTTGTGTGTGTACGTTTTGTAGGTCGCTTTGAGAATGAGTGGGAAAGTGGTTTATAAATTTTAAGGATGCAATGACAGAATACATAAATGAATATGAACATTATATTCCTATTGCTGCCTATTACCTATAATATTCTGATTTTTATAAGATTATCAAAAGAAAAGACTTGTTTATCTTTTTAAAGGAGTAGTATGGATGATCAAGAATAATATAATTTAACATGTTTGATTTTTATTCATTTTGGGGGAAGCATTTTACAATCCAGTCTCTCTGATTCACTGATTTAAGGCAGAATAGGCATCAAAACATAAGAGAATACTAGAAGCAGAAGTGGATGTTAGCTAGTGGCAAGAAATTAATTGCATGAATCTTGCTCATTTTTGTTTCATCATGAATATGTCTATGAAATTACCGTTGTCCAGAAACAGAACAACCTTTCTGTGTGAACATCCTTCCTTTTGACAGAGAATGCCTGAAGCAAAAGAATGAGAAAGTTTAAGCAAATAAGGAAAAAGGATGGTAACAAGATACCACAGTTTTTAGCTGCAGGTCTCCCAATTCGAGTGCAGCTCAGATTGCCAGGAACCAAAAATTATTACCATATGGGTGCTATTCCATTGTCCTATAGGACATTAAGAAGGTCAGCTAGGGCAACATCCTGACAGTGGTGATATGAGCTATTTAGTCAAATATGCAATGACCCATCCATCAAGGAATATTCTTCGTAATCTCAGTCTCTTAGGGATTGGTTCCTATCCCGATGGGTCTGGACAGTTAGCAACTCCAGTGAAGAAAAAGCTAATGTTTTTATTTTAAAATATGTTCCGCCCACCGTCCCCTGATTATTTTTACTTGGAGATCCGGGGTTTAAAACCTAGAATCTTCAACCTGAATTCTAACAAGCGGGATCCTTCAACAAAACACTGCAGACAGTATGTGATGCCTTAGTTCAGGGTTCTCAGCATTCCAGTCACCCAACCACCCAACGCCAGTTTTCTTCTCCCAATACTCAACAGCATTCTATGCTCACTTCTCATTGCTTTTATGTTGCTTTTCTCCATTTGCTGGGGGGGGGGGTTGGGGGGAGGGCAGGGAAAGGGACTGAGATGGACACACCAACTCCAGCCTCATTAAATTATTCAATTTCTCTGTTGATATGTCTAGGCAGCTCTCCTGTCCCTGAGCATATTTCAAAATAGCTTCTTAGTGTGAACCAGGAAGTGACCTATCTAATGTGATGGCTCTTTTATACACACACACACACACACACACACACACACACACACACACCGTTTCAGTCAATCCATTTTATTTCCACCCACCCCAGTCAACCAACATTCTATGCCACTGTGTTATTATGGGGCCATTTTCCTTTTGTTTTTAATAACCCCCAAATTTTCTGGCCTTCTGCATACCTCAAAGCTCCCCTAAGTCTGTCAATCACTTCAATAACTCTCGTGATACATGGGTGGTGTGGTTTTGACTACATAAGGACAAGTATCGGGAGACAAATTTATTTTAATACATCCTTACTAAAAAAAGATAACTATAAACACATAATCAAAGCACATGAGGGGTCTTTATCCTAGTCTAGAATTTCTGTGAAAATTGCTAAATGCTAAAGTCATAGATTCAAGTCCAAATTTTTAATGTTTGAAGTTTTATTATGTTTTCAGTGTTCTGTTGGGAGCTGCCCAGAGTGGCTGGGGAATTTTAATAAATAATAATAATAGTAATTTGCAAATATGGAATATGATATGATGGGGAAGCAATCATAAAAATGTTTACGCTGTCTATTTCGTATGCTCTGATTTGAGCCGAGATTACAGTGTCACCTCCTAGACCTAGATAATTATGTTTTGAATCAGAAAGAGTAATTTATCAGATAGCTGAAATTTAGATTGAGCTAGTAAGTAATGAATCAATCTTTACGCAAATGAGCTCCTTAACAAGAGAAGTCATGAAACTAACAGTGGCAAATTGCAGAGGTTTTACCACCGTCTCAAAATGCCCAAGTGAAATATTCAGAGAGGGGCAATAGCTTGGTGGTAGAGCACTTCACTGGTTAAGGACCATAAATCAGTTTCAGCTTTAATCCTCGATACCTCCAGCTAGAGCTTCTCCAAGTGGAGAGCCGAGAGTCTGTGTTCTCCTTTCCCTTTTCACTGCCACAACGTTTTCTACCTCTGGCAGTGGCTACCCAAACTCCAGCCCTGACTGGGATATTTAAATGCACACTTCAAACAGCAAATGAATTGTGGGTAGCAGGTAAGTGGTTGGGGTGGGCCTTCTCACTGTACAATGAAAGATCCCTTATTTCAATATAATGTTTATATTGTTAGCCTGAACTTTGTAGGCAGAACTTTGCCCTGCTGAATATGCTTGTAACATCTTGGAAGTGTCAGCTGCCTGAATGGGCTTTTTGTGGGAATACATTTGAATTGGAAAAGAGTAATCCATCAAACCACATTTGAGGAGTACTGCTGTTCCCCATAACCTTAGGAATAAAAAGTAATGCTTATATTGCAATTGGCTAAATAACATTGTACTCCCACCATGCAACCCCCTGAGATTGTGTGGGTTTTCCTATAAAACTAAGTCCAGAAAAAGTCAAGAGAAGTCAGTTTAATAAACCCATAAATAACATTTGAATTATCCTACTAGTATCATTGGTATTAAATTCTACAAATGGAGCCAAGTAGAACGAAAAGGAAGAAAATAGTGTTTATTTATTTTTTAATGAAATTCCAAAGATTCTTCATAGGTTACTATTGTTCAGGTTTATGAGTCTGTACAGAGTACTGTTAAATCTCCTTGACCAATATAAGGGTCAGATTTTGGGATGGATTCCAGCCACTCATAGCTCTCTGTGTTCACAGACATTAGGGTGGCTACTTAATTGCAAACATGAGGTGAAGAAGGCAGAAATCATGACCTTTTGTTCTAGAGACTAGGGGACATAATACTTTAGCACAAACGTCACAGACAGCCTGGTCCTATTAACGGCCCCTGAGTCAGGTGCAGAAATAAAATTAATGGAGCTTTAAGATTGTCAAGAGACCTGAGACATCACACATTCCCTTGCTCTTTCTTTTTCCATCCACTTCCCCACCTTCTACTCATGTACAGTGTGAGGTGCAGCCATTGTCAACTTGTGTTTAAAAGATTCTGGGTACACTGTCAACTCCAGTTGGTTTTAATTAGGAATGGATGGAATGGAACACTTAAGTTCTGAAACTGTTTAGGGACTTCCAACTTCCAGTTGGTTCCACCCTGGTGTAATTCCTGTTAGAAATCCAAATTTTAGAACATAAGTGGTATAAAGAAAATAACTGTTTGGTTTGGAGTTTGTTTGTTGTTTTAATTTTTTTTCCACAAGTGTGTGTTATTGAATATAAAATAGATTTCTATCGTATGCAAAGTAGCAGAGTAGCTTACAGCTAGGAAGCTAAATAACTCTTCTAGGTGATTGATAGCTTCTTTGTAAAGATTATACATTGTCCAGACTCTTTATATTCAAAGGAACTTTATTTTCATAAACATAACTGAGAAGAATATATTTATAACCTCATCCTTATTCAAACATAACTACATTCTCACTTGAATTCTAAATTGAAGTCTTCTTACTTAAACTTAAAAGCAAAACTGCGTTGCAACTTGCACCAGAGGTTTTTTGGGGGTTTTGTAACCTCACTCAGGCCTCACAGTTTTTACTTTCACCTCAGCAGTATTCTCTTTGTTCCTTACAGAGAGCACCTGCACAAGTTTCTCCCTATGAGCATTTGGGGAATCTTCTTCTGTCTGTTTCGCTTCAGACAGATCGCACTGACACAGCACTGTCCTCAGCAGTATACCATATTTTTCGCCCTATAGGACGCACTTTTTCCCCTCCAAAAATGAAGGGGAAATGTGTGTGCGTCCTATGGGGCGAATGCAGGCTTTCACTGAAGCCTGGAGAGCGAGAGGGGTTGGTGCGCACCGACCCCTCTCGCTCTCCAGGCTTCAGGAAGCTATCCGCAAGCCTTGCAAGCCCGGCTGGAGTTCCCGCGGGCTCACAAGGCTTGCGGGCAGCAGCCTGCAGCCCGAAGCACGGGGCGCCCTCCAGAGGGTGCCCCGTGCTTCGCGCAGGTGTCCGCAAGCCTTGCGAATAGCAGCCTGTTCTGGGGTCGGGGGAAGCTCGGGCTTTTTTATTGATTTCCCCCCCAAAAAAACGAGGTGCGCCCTATGGGGCGAAAAATAACAGTCACAACATAATGGAATGCCTTTCTCGTGACTCACAGGCAGCCAATCACATGAGAGCTGCCAGAGTGAGGGGGAAGCCATGTTAAAAGTACACAGTAATTCAACATAAGTAAATACTCCCATTTCAGGAAATTAAATCATTATCCTTAACAGTGTGCACTTGTGAGGATAGCTCCACCCAAGTCATTACGGAGATCGAAAGAGGCTCCAGTGTAAAAATGCCTGGTGGGACGAAAGTAATAACTCACTATTGAAGATCTTGGAGGCAAGAGGTTATTCCACAGCGAGCTGCTTTTTGACACTTACATTTATTCCTAATATGGTGATAATAATGGGTCAAGCTTGGCCATGAAGACAACTGTATCTGAAAAGCTTTCAGCAGTTTGCAAAAGGGTTGCTATTTATTATTTATTAAATATAACTACTGCCCTCCATCTGTGGATCACAGGGCAGTTTACAGAATAAAAACACAATGTTCCATATGGAGTTTGTGAACAGTCCAATATCTGGAGAAAGGTTTGCTTTCTCCAACATTTGATAACTCCCCAGAAGAAGTTGGCATGAAAAGATGATTAGTCACAAGGCAAACTCCAGGGGCCACCTCCATAGTCAGAGGTCCTCCAGACTGTCACTATTTTACAGAAGGATTCGAGCGCATACCGGAAATTCAGGTTTGCACATTTAAAGTAGATTAAAAGGCTCTTCTCCAGCACAAGTCCACTTCAGAAAAAGAAACAGATTTATTTATTTATTCATTTTGGAAAGTGATGCAGAAATGATTTGAAGAGAGTGGGATGGATGAAGGGCTAACAGGAAGATGTGTCAACACCCTCCAAACAAATCAGGAAGAATGCTCCCTGTTGTATAACTTTGAAAAAAAATTGGAATGAATGCTCAAGAAAGGCCAGATAGAATCTAACCTCCATGTAAGCTTTGTGCAAGCAAATCAGGATGAGTGCTCAATAAAGCGATCCTCTGGAAGGTCCCTCAGTCTTTCCCTCCTCTCTCAAAAAGTGTGTCTTACCTCCCAGCATCCAGATCCTTCTACCTCATTTCTTCTCTGTGTGCCTATTTGAGGGCTCGTCTACACTTCCGCTTGTCCTGCCACTTTCCCCCGGGGAAAGCCACTCTTTACTTCTGAATTGGAACAAATGTCAGTTGGGTTTTCTGTGGATTAATGTTTGCTCCGATTTAGCAGTAAAGAGCAGGCTGTCCAGCAGGGCAAACAGGAAACCTCTCAGACCTGTGCTTACTAGCTGTGGGATGAGCAAAGTGTGGACGAACCCAAGTCTCTCATGCAGGTTGCACTGGCATGTCCTGGAATACAGGGAAGTGATTTAGCCTTCCCTCTTAAGTAAAAGGTAAAGGGACCCCCTGACCATTAGGTCCAGTTGTGGCCGACTCTGGGGTTGCGGCGCTCATCTCGCTTTATTGGCCGAGGGAGCCGGCATACAGCTTCCGGGTCATGTGGCCAGCATGACTAAGCCGCTTCTGGCGAACCAGAGCAGCGCATGGAAACGACTTTTACCTTCCCACCAGAGCGGTACCTATTTATCTACTTGCACTTTGACATGCTTTCGAACTGCTAGGTGGGCAGGAGCAGGGACCGAGCAACGGGAGCTCACCCCGTCGCAGGGATTCGAACCGCCGACCTTCTGATCAGCAAGCCCTAGGCTCTGTGGTTTAACCCACAGCACCACCCGCGTCCCTTCCCTCTTAAGTAGCAGAGCACAAAGTGCTAAATTTCTATATTGTTTGTACGTCCATTAAAAATGCAAGCCAACTGAGCTGTTGTCAACTATGGGTTGTCCTTTACCCCTGGCTAGCTCAAAATGCAAGGCTATCTATTCAGCAAATACAATAATGCAAATACAAAAAAAATGCATTTTGTTATCCAGCTTGTTTGTTCAATTGGTTTGTTTCAACCTTAACTAGCAGCCTTTTTTCAGGATTCAGTTACGTTGCAGCGATCCGCCTTACACATGTATCTACTGCAAACTTTGAGCTGACCAGACCTTTGCACCCTTCGGGGCCTGAATGTTGTTGCCAGAAGACTGTGCATTTCAAAAGGCCTTGCTCTCTTTAATAATCTCAGTCATTAGCGCTCCTTCCACCTCTTTCCCCTCCCCTGCTGATTACACCTGTACACATGTTTACTCCAAAACCACATCAAATCCACAGACATTCTTGCAGGCTGACTGGTTTCTCCTGCTCAGAAATCCCCCTATTTCTTGGCTGAGTACCCTGCATTCATGTGACTCCTGCACACTGCAACTCAATGAAATCCTCTGAAACAGCTGCCAATTCACCAAATTTTCCATGAATTAGGTCCTGACACTTCAATGAGAGGAAAGACAATGTCTGAAACCAGGCCAACTCTGGCTGACTGCCTAGTATGTGTCACAGTAATTCTACCAGCTGCCCTTCCACACAGCACTTCATACTTTACAGACCACCAAGCAGATCCCTGAATACTTCAATGCTGTTTGGAGTTGGAGCTGCCAGTATGTTTTCTCAGCCTCTGGCACCCAGTGGCTCCAGGCTGGACCCAGAAAGTTTTTGTGCGTGTTTGTTTTGGTTTGTTTTTATTTTTATGAATGGCTGTAGAAGAGGAGTCTTGACTGAACCGAGGCACAATACTGCAGCCATTCATGAAAACAGCAAAAGGAAAACATTGTACTTTGACTGATTGGATGCAGACCAAAGTTTATAGGAATGTTACTCATTCAGGACTTTTGCTGTCTAAAGGCTGATAACGTCTTTGCCTGCTAGATTATGGCTTGTAATTTAAAAAGTGTGGATTTGTGATCCTGGATAGATTGATTGTACTTCTACAAACTAGTTCAATCTTTTTTCTTTGCCTCGGAGAGGGGGGCGGATTTTTACGTCTTCCTCGAACCATTTCATTTCTGAAAAAGAGACATGCTGCTAGAAAACTCGCTTCTTTTCAGATTTCCACCAAAAGTTTGGTCCGGGGGGGGGGGCGGGATACAATCTCTAGATTACTTTTGTGTTTCCTAGCTTTCACATGGAAAAACTGTGTGACTCAAAATGAAGCCATTTAAGGCTTAAAACAGGGAAGACATTATTCAACTGAAGAAAATTAATAATTGTTGATATATAACAATGGGAGATCTAACCCATGGTATATAACGTTGGTGTTGTGTGGCTTTGATCCTGCAGTAATTGCTAAGGCAAATTGGAGAATGGCTGTGAATGAATGAGTGCTCTGTTTAAGAATTCTCCTTTGGCAGGGCTGGAATTTATTCTTCAGTTCTGGAGTGTCTCCTTCCATGATGGCAGTGGATGCTTGTTCCATGTGTTTATTGCCATGTTCTAATTCAGCATTTCCCAAAGTTTCTACTGAGGGCCTATTCAAATATTATGGACCCCACAGAGAGGTGTTTTTTTTAAAAAAAAATTCTAACTTGCACTACATGCAGGCACTGTGATCCTGGAAAGCCGCTCACTATGTGGATATTCCCTGCACATAACTGCCTAGAAAGCAGGAATATGTGCAGCTTGACAGGACATTGAGTTGCATCCAACTAAGCGCTACTCAGAGTAGGCCCGTTGAAATCATTGGGCTTGGGATAGTCATGTTCATTAATTTCAGTGCTTCTACTCAGAGTAGGATTAACATTGGCTATGACCCTTATGAACCTTGCTTCTATTTTTAATTTTCTCACATTTCCCTCCCGCCTTCAGTCTGTCATGGAAATCAAGACAGTATACATGTGGTTCCCAGGCAGCTACCAGTAACCTGGGTGATAGCTCATGCTTGCCAGGGCTGATGGGAGTTGTAGTTTAGTAATATCTGGCAGGTCAAAGGTTCCCCACACCTGTTCTGAATAACTATCCCAGTGGTCCAATGGCACAGCTTTCCTGCCTTGTGACAGTACACTTGCTTAATACCAGTAGGTTTACTAATAGACAGAATACAGAAGAACTTAGGCAGCTACCTTTGAGTCAGATCATTGGTCCATCTAGATCAATAGTGTTCACACGGACACTATTGTGTCCAGGGTTTCTCCTAGACCTACCTGGAAATGCTGGAGATCTAACCTAGGACCTTCAGCATGCAGATGCTCTACCACTGAACTATGGTCCTTCAGTAGGGTTTCTTATAACCTAATGGGACGTGGGTGGTGCTGTGGTCTAAACCACTGAGCCTCTTGGGCTTGCTGATCAGAAGGTGGGCAGTTTGAATCCCCGCGCCGGGGTGAGCTCCTGTTTCTTTCCCAGCTCCTGCCAACCTAGCAGTCTGAAAGCATGCCAGTGCAAGAAGATAAATAGATACCACTGTGGTGGGAAGGTAAAGGGCATTTCCATGCGCTCTGGTTTCTGTCACAGTGTTCCATTGCACCAGAAGCGGTTTAGTCATGCTGGCCACATGACCCAGAAAGCTGTCTGTGGACAAATGCCATCTCCCTCAGCCTGAAGCAAGAGGAGCGTTGCAACCCCATAGTTGCCTTTGACTGGACTTAACCGTCCAAGGGTCCTTTCCCTTTTTACCTTATAAACTAGAAAGGATGAGTCCATTTAACTGGTAACAGCCGGCGTGGAACAGGTGAGGCGTATGCTGCAGGAAATAATTTGCTGGGGGAAATGTGAGCTTGAGGAGGGAATTGAAAGAGGAGAAGGAGTTGGCCTGCCAGATCAGAAGTGGGGGCAGCATTCTGTCAAAATGGGCAGGATTTATTCTGTGAAGCTGTGAAGTAATTAAAAAGAAAGTGCCTTTCTGAACTTCTTTACCTCACAGCTGAGTAGGCACAGCCAGATCACACAGATCTGCAAAGGGTGTGATTTTCAGGTGGTCTTCAGCAGCCATTTCATATTTTAAGGAATTTAGCATTGAAGAATGAAAGGAGACGTAAGGATAGATGCTAATGGTCAAGACAGGTGGGTGGCAGATTAGCTTTTAAACCCAGGATATATGTGTACACCTAGTGACCCACCAGGCTAAATGCAGCCTACCTGCCGGATGTTCTACAACCATGTTTTTGTGGCCACAGGCAACAAAACCAAAGGTTTACGGGGGTGCCATACATAGCATGTGGGCTGCATTTGACTTTGAAAAGTCACAAGTTGTGCTTTATGCTTTAAGAAACAGGCTGGATTTTCAACAGCGCTAGGGAACACTCCAGGCTGACCACATATTCATTTAAACTCAAGTGTGATGGGGAACTCAAAAGCGGGGAGCTAAAATGTTATGATAACGTACCAACAATCCCGGACTGGCAGACAAAGATGGTGGAATATGCTGAGTTGGCGAAATTGACTGGGAAAATCCAAAACCAGCAGGATCAAACGTTTCAAAAAGACTGGAATAAGTTTATAGAGTATTTGAGGGATAATTGTAAACATTTAACAGCACTGACAGGGCTGATTTAAAGCTTGATAGTTTATAGAAAGCATGGATTTACAATTAATATAATTTAGTGATTATTGGAATTGAATAGAGAGTAAAGAGGGAAAATTGAAATGCAATTTTAAAAAAGATATAATTTAAGGTAATCATAAGCCGGGAGGGAGGGGAGTCGAGTGCTCATGAGAGTGGAATATAATTCAAAAACTGGTGTGTGCTATATTTATATAAAATGGAAACTTAATAAAAATGATTTAAAAATAAATAAATTGGTAACATGTCTAGAATTTTGAGCCATGGGTGATTTTGCAAGCCTGGCCCTACATTGGTCTCCCATGGACCCTTGTGTTCTACTTCAGAGGATACAGACTTTTTGTCCGCAGAGATTTGACTCCTTGCATGATATATCCTTGATAAAGTAAGCTGTGAGTTCATTGTTTTAAGGAATCTGCATGCTCCAAAAGGATTGAAACCAGACTCTGCTTATTCAAGCCACCATTGTATTTTAGTCCTCTGCTTGGTATAGTGAGAAGAAAAATCTCCATGAATGCATTAGAAAAACAAGAAACTTTCTCCCTACCTAAGTTTCAGATACACAGACAAATGCAGCAAAATGTCAGTTGGCAGCTGGGATAGCTCAATTGGTAGAGCATGAGATTCAGTTTCAGCGTTGTGGGTTTGAGCCCCACGTTGGACAAAAGATTCCTGCATTGCAGGGGGTTGGACTAGATGACTCTGGTGGTCCCTTCCAACTCTACAATACAGGGATACTTTGAACAAAAATGATGTACACAAATCTGGATGGTCTCAAAAGCAGTTATGGGGGATGGACTTTGTACAATCTTGCAGTACTGTTATCTCTTTACCTATATTTACTGGAATTCCATGAAGACTAATAGAATTCTGCAAATATCCCTCAACTGTAGTTTTACATTATTTTCATGTATGCCATGAGAATGTTATACAAAGTATGTGCAGCTAAATTAGAATAATTGTAGAAAATATGCAAACAATCTGTTGTCTTTCCCAGCTGTATATTACTGTAAAAGTTAACCTGTTCCCAATGCCCAGACTGGAAATTTATAAGCATATAATTCTAATAAAAAAGGATACACATCATATCACACATAATACTGAAAACTGAGATTTTTCCGCTGTATGTTACATTGGCCTTCACCTACCTGGTATTCTCCAGTTGTTTTGGACTACTGTTCCCATGAGCATCATCCAGCACAGCCTGATGGGCTCCACATTGAGGAAGGCTTTGTTACACAGTACAGTCGTACCTTGGAAGTCAAATGGAATCCATTCCGGAAGTCCGTTTGGCTTCCAAAACGTTTAAAAATTAAATTGCGGCTTGTGATTGGCTGCAGGAAGGTCCTGCAGCCAGTCAGAAGCCCCATCAGACGTTTGGGTTCCAAAAGAACATTCACAAACCAGAACAATCACTTCCAGGTTTGCAGCATTCGGGAACAAAACGTCCGAGTTCCAGGGCGTTCAGGATCCAAGGTAGGACTATATGAGAAAAGGGAGGCTTTCCTTTGTCATAAGCCATCTAAATAATATCTTTCTTTACTCTTTCTTTGCAGCCACAACAGGTGACCCAGAAGAAGCCAGCTCGGGTAAGTAGGGTGTGTGTGAATTATTTGCTGTGTGCTAAATTCATATAGCTCCATACATCTGTAATGCTAATCTGACATTGACATGTAATGAACAGAATCACTTGAGGGTAAATAAACGAGATGATTTTATACCGATTAAGCAAGGACAACATCGCAAACAAGAATCTTATTTCATCAGGTGCATGTTAAACTTTTTTTTTTTTTACTAACATTTCTTTATAGCCAAATGCTGACAAAACAGAAGTTGAAAGCCACAAAACACAATAATAATTATAAAAGAATGACGCTAAAGCAAATTAAAACAGCCACAGAATAAACCCAACAGCAGTTTAATGATTTAAAGGGGTAGGCAAACTAAGGCCCAGGGGCTGGATCTGGCGCAGTCGCCTTCTAAATCCAGCCCTCGGACGGTCCGAGAATCAGCATGTTTTTACAGTTTTTACCTGAGCAGAATATGTCCTTTTATTTAAAATGCATCTCTGGGTTATTTGTGCAGCATAGGAATTCGTTCATTTAAAAAAATAAAAATAAATAGTCCGCCAGCCCCCCCCCCCCCCCATGAGGTCTGAGGGACAGTGGACCAACCCTCTGCTGAATAAGTTTGCTGACCCCTGATAAACAACAATTTTTTTAAACTGAAAAAAAATATGTAAAGAGGCAAGCTGCTGAAAGGTCCCTCTCTCTAGTAGCCACCACCTTCATCAGGGGCAATTGGAGAAGGGCCTCAGAAGATGACCTTAAGATCTGGGTAGGTATATATGGGAAGTTGCTTAGGGTCTAGAAAGAGACTAGCTGTCATTGTAGATTAAAGTGCACTGGCATAATATAATCCTTTTAGCCAGTCCCAGTTGACAATCTGGCCAGGCTATTTTGGCCTGACCGAACTTTCTAGACCATTTTCAAAGGTAGACCCACAGACAATGCCTTCTAGCAATGCAGAATTGGCCGATTAAACAGACATTAACCCCACTCTGTCACACTGTCTTGTTTAAAAGGGTTGTTTTCTCACCTTTTCAATGAATATTTATGGATGAAATGGGAGCTCTAAACCATTTTACAGACTCCAAACACAGAGCTGGAACATGGTAGTTTTTACACACTGCTTAACATGGAAAACTGCGGTAGACTTTTATATAATAGGAGCATAACATCCTTAGTGAGTATAATAGAGGAGACACTGAGGATCAGAAGCAGTTTCAGGATCCATGAAAGGATGGGGAAGCTCTCTTCAGGTGTTACTAAAAAATGGCAGTGTTTTCTTGAGTCCTGAGGCATGACTGGCTCAGGAGTGGAGTGACCGGCTGTGACATGTGAAGATGGAGAGAAAAGAGGATGACATTTGGCTGGGGGCTGAGACCAGAGAGAAGAGGCTGGGGGGAGCAGATGCTTTTGGCTCCCAGGGTCCTACTGCCTCAGCTGGGGAAGCAGGAGTCTCATCTCTCCCCTACTCTTTGAGACAAAGGAACACAGCCAGGGAATCTGAGAGGGAGTCAGCCCACAGCTAGGGAAGGAGAAACCAAAGTCTGAGGGGGGGTGCCAGGGGAGATGTAAGTGGGTAGGAGGGGGAGCACTTTGAAGATGTTGGTCTCCAGTACAGCATTACAGGTGCTTACCAGGATTAGAAGGAATTACAGTGGTACCTCAGGTTACATACGCTTCAAGTTACAAACTCCACTAACCCAGAAATAGTACTTCAAATTAAGAACTTTGCTTCAGGATGAGAACAGAAATCGTCCTCCGGTGGCAGCAGGAGGCCCCATTAGCTAAAGTGGTGCTTCAGGTTAAGAACAGTTTCAGGTTAAGTACGGGCCTCCGGAACGAATTAAGTACTTAACCCGAGGTACCACTGTACACACGATAGACAAGAAAACTAGAAATATCAACAGCCATTGCTTGATTTAGGGATGGTGAGGTGCTTGGAGGCCCAAAGTCTAGGAGATCTGCAAGCTTTATAATCTATAAAGATGGTGATGTATCCTGCTGGTCAGCTGCTCACTGGGTCCTGCCAACATCTTCAAACCACAGGAAAAGACTTCTGTAGCACCTGGAAGGGGAGGCTCCCTTAGGAATCTAAGAATCTGTCTCGCACTGTGTTTGCCGGGCAGCTTTATAGATTACTTCTATATGAGTCCGCTCCTCCTCCAGTTCAAGCTATCAGTAGGGTCTGGGTGGGTTCCAGCATCTTTAACTGGGATCCTGGTGGTCTGCTGATTGCCAGCGCTTCTTTCCACCCACACTCCCAAACAAAACATTCTTTGCAATAGCTCACAGACTTCAACTTGTCACATCTCCTAAAACCAAGCTGCTGATTTTTGATTATTATTTTTTAAGAAAACCTTATTACTTTAGAAATAATGGAGATAACCTAATTTATGGTTTGGGATCATTTTTTCAGCAATGATAGAGTAGTTTTGTTACCAGCAATTCCCCTCTAGCAGTTCTAGTTGGCGGGTTAAAAATATCTTTGCTCATTTGAGTATAGCGACTAGCATAGAAATATTGATTTGGCCTTTGACAGGGTTACCATGTCTCACGGTCTAACCTAAAATTGGCCTGAAACCTATTCTTGCCTCCTTAGAAGTGAGTCCCACGAGGTCCAGTGGGACTTAGTCCCAAGTAAAGAAGCATAGGGCTGCGGTCTTAACCTGTTCCCAGGTGAAAGTATTAAATCTCAAGGCAAGGAAGCAGAGAGAAGGGAGCAAGCCATGTTCCTGCCACCATCAGCCTTCTTCTAACATTTCCAACATGTTCTTCCAGTTTCATTTTCTCTCCTTTTATGGGAGAGAGTAAACTGAAAGGTGGACACCCAAGCTTGTATTATAAATATATTTTGGAAATGCATAGAAAATTGGACAATAATTCCGCAAAGGAGATCAGCTTGAAGGGGGAAGCTTGGGATATCTTTTATCTGTCTTTCTCAATATGTACGTTGAGCCTCAGAAAAACTAGCAGCCCTTTTATTTGGGAAGCTGGAATATGCCTGAGAAGGCTGTACAGCCTAAGAAGGATGAGAGTCTTGCCACAGTTCAGTCTCGTGCCTCTATTCCTTACTACTCCCTTTTATTTTACATGACCGAAATCATCTATAAAAGCAAATAGTTCAGGCTCAAAATTAACAAGAGCATGAGCTCATGCAGGCTTCCTAATCTGAGCTGTCTAAGGAAATAATGATAAAATATAAACATAGGGACTACATGGAAGTTCATGGAGGATAATGTAAATCTTATACTACATTCAGAGGAATCACTTCCTTTTCCATCTGTTTCCTTCAAAATAGCCTTGCAGATGGTTTTTCCAGACAGCTTTCTAGATTAAGGTAGAAATCTCCCCACAATGGGATTTGGAAATATTAAGCCCAAGCCTTGTAGTACCAAAGTGTTTAGTTGTAGTTTGGGCCAGCAGCCTTGGTTACTCTAGGCCAGACGTGAGAAACATTTTTCAGTCCCAGAGCCATGTTCCCTTGTGAGGAGCTCTCAGAGGGCTGCATGTCATTGCTGGGTGGAACCAAAGGCAAAGAGCGGGCAGAGGAAGGGATGTATCTCACCTTTGTATATACAATAATAGACTACGTTCATGCCATGAAAAAATGCTAGGTTTCTGTTTGTGCGCACACTATAAACACGAGGGATCATCACAGTTCTGGGATACATTCCAGCCGGGCAAAAGCTCTTGAGGAGTGTCCAGACCAAAACATTTTGGCACCTGAGGCAAACCACAGACTCTCACGCACACACCCTACCCAGTTTATACCAGTGGTGGTGTGGAATAATTTTTTGCTTACAACACCAGACTTCTAAACTATTTTTTCCAATGAATCCAGGGACACTTTTCAACTTCAGTCAAATTCAGTGGATTTTGCCAGGGGACTGATTTGTAAATCCGGGGACTCTCCCTGGGAAACGGGGACGTCTGATAACCTTATTCTAAACACGACTCCAATACAGACCACTCTGTAACTCTCCCCTACAAGGCAGCACACAAAAATCCAGTTGTAGTGTTTTCGTGCCCTCTGGAACAAGAGGTTACCTGCTTTTAGCGTTCCAGTTCTGATACCAAAGATCATTGTGTGAGCTCTGTGTTGCCCCCACCCTGCCTTCCCAATGCACACACAGTAACACACTGTTGCAGTTTCCAGTTGTATTATTTTTATTTATTAATGATCATGCATGTGAAATACTTTATTTTGTCAGAAGTTAAAAGGTATGCTTTTGTGTATGGAACATTTTGTTGTATATTGGTTTGAACTTCTAGATCTGTGTGTTTTCAAAGATGTCCCATTTAGTTATTATTGTTTTAAGGAAAATTAAGCCCCTATCTCTATTTTCATCTTGAATAATACCACCAGTTTTCTTTAGAATATTGTGCAAAATACAGAAGAGTCTAAAGGTAGTGTCCCCCTCCGCCTTTTTACTGTGGTTCTATAAATGTCATTATCTTCCAGCTTTCAAACACACTGCAGGGCAAATCCATTCACTAAATCTTACTTTAGGGACAGATGCTTTCTAGCTTAGAGCCACGAAGACACTATGTAAAATTCAGTGGTATCTTCTGACAGTTAAAGAACCCAGAGGATTTTCCATTTTGCAGCTGGAGAATGCAAGAGCAGGTTACACTGTGAAATGATATTCTCTCAGTATTAATACGGACTCTTAAATCATAAGATATGTGTATGTCCACATGATAGCTGTGAAATGATTTATAACTACAGAGAGAACTCCTGCAGTGAACTTGTTTTAGAAAAGGTTACCAGATCTACATGCAAGCCACCAGTTAAGTTTAAACATATCTTGCAGAAAAGTTAGGTATGCTATGTTTAAAGACAGAATGTTTATTGTGCCCTTTCAGCTACTGCCGTTTCATAGGCTTTTTTGAGGATTAAAGGACATATAAATTTAACAACACAAAATTGGTATTTCTAGTAAAATCTGTTGTACTTTTTTGCTTAAATAAGCAATAGAGGAAAAAGAAGCCAGTTTCCTAATTTGCAAGCAGTTTGCAACAGCTGTATCCTTGGCCAGAGTGTCATATGGGTGATTATATTGTAAAATAATACAAAGGAAATAGTTATTTTTAGGGACGCATCATGAAGATTATCAAAGTGAAACTTTTTTAAAAAAAACAAACAGGACATACTTTATTTTTATCACTTCTGAAGCATAAAAACAATATGCGTGTGTCAGGGAACTGTCATCTGAGACGAAGGAGGTGAAAGGGCTCATGGAGGGTGAGAGAGACCACTCAGCGGAGGAGGGGACCAGCAGGGGGAGAAGTGGAGTTCCAAGGGAAAGTGAGTCGGAGGGAGAGCTCAGAGATACTTCAAGCGAGAACAGTGGGGGGGTTTCAGGACCTCCCGTAGGAACACCCACTCCTCGGCGGAAACTGTCACGCCGAGAGTCCAGAAGACGTGTTTCCGTTAAGGAGCTTTTATGCTGGAAGAAGTTCCGTAAACGCCCACTGTCCGATTCAACGAGCGATTGATGGAGCCACGCTTAAGGAGCTCCATCACAGACAGAGGTTTGGGAACTTAGCCAAACTCTGAGGGATCAGGATTTTACGCACAAGCAGCTCATCATCCCATCACAGCAATCGGACAGTCCCTGAAAGCAGCTTGTGCAGAGAGGCATCATGAGTGACCCAGCCGGAGCCGGAGGAGCAGGAGGAGCTGGAGAAGGTCCAACTCTGGAAGAAAGGTACAGAATGTTGGAACTCCAGCTAGCAATGCAAACGGCGAGGCTAGAAGAAAGGAGGGCGCAGGATGCAGAAAAGGCAAAAGGCGCTACACTAGCAAGAAAGATGCCAGGAATGGTGCAGAAGTTTGGGGGGGACCCCAGGAACTACCAAGCCTTTAGGACAGAGATGCAGTATGCTCTCGAACTGCAGTTTAATGACTTTCCCGATGAGGCATCGCGAGTGGCGTTTGTGATTGGCCATCTCGAAGGAGGGGCGAGAGACTGGGTCAGGCCCCTGATGGCAGGGAATAGTGACATGCTGAAGGACGCGAGGAAGTTTTTTTGCGCCATGGATTTGATGTTTTCCAGCGAGATTGAACAGGGACTGGTACGCAGACAATTGATGGCTTGCAAACAGGGGAGCCGATCGGTTCGTGAGTACTGGACTGAGTTTACAATGTTGATACATAGATTGGGGTGGGACCTATCGGCGGAACCCATTCAAATGCTATTTGAAGAGGGTCTTTCTTCGGCGGTGAAAGACGAACTTTCCCGGGCGCCCAGGGCGGAGTCTATGGACCAGCTGACCAAATCAGCGCTGACCATTGGAGCGCGCCAGGAGGCAAGAGCCTTGGAGAAGCGGGAGGGGAAAGGAGAGCGTTGGAGGGATTTCCGCATTCCAGAGATTCCAGAGCCAAGTTTCCCGCCCGGAGAGCCGATGGAAGTTGGAACAGCGCGCGCGCGCGCAGTTTCAAATCCCAGTGAAGGGAGGAAGAAGGAGGGAAAGAGCGCCAAGAAATGTTACCTCTGCCAGCAGCCAGGTCACTTTGCCAGAGTCTGCCCGCAAAGAAAGGAATGGCAAGGGATGGCGGGGGCTGTTGGGGGAAAGGAGGAGGAAGTCCAGGAGCCAGTAAAAGCCAACGCCTGTCTGCCTCTGTCAGGGCACTGCAGACAGGCCAAGGAGCAGTAAAAGTGCCCACTCCGGAACCTCCAAGACCAGCCCTAGTAATAGAGGTGTTGCTAGAGCTGGCAAACGGATACCCACTAAAGACCAAGGCGCTGTTAGACTCAGGCAGCTCCTGTAATTTTATGAGCAAGGAGTTTGCAGCGGAACACCAGATACAGACACTCCCTTTAAGCAACCCCCTGCAGGTCACCACGATCGATGGGAGGGAGCTGTTGGGGGGAGAAGTTAGCCTACAGACCGTCCCAATGGTTATGAGGGTGGCAAGGCACACCGAAAGGATAGCGTTCAATGTAGCCACCCTGGGAGGGGCGCCAGTCATTTTGGGAATGAGCTGGCTAGCGTTGCATGACCCGCTAGTGGGCTGGCATCAGAGAGTGGTGTCCTTTGGGTCAGGACATTGCCTGGAACACTGCAAAGAGGGAAAGGTGCCAGAAGGGGCAAAAGCCTCCATAGCAGGGACGGAAGTGGCGAACAAAGGGAAGGTGCCCAAACAATACGCTGACCTGAGCAAGGTCTTCAGCGAAAGGGAAGCAGATAAACTACCACCGCATAGAGACTTTGACTGCCAGATTAACCTGGTCCCTGGGGCCCAGCTACCCGTGGGCAAGCTGTACGCCATGTCAGACAGGGAAATGCAGGAGTTGAGGGAGTTTATTGACAAAAACCTGAAGAGAGGTTTCATCAGAGAGTCCAGAGCGGTGGGGGGCAGTCCAGTGTTTTTTGTGGACAAAAAAAACACGGATAAACCGAGATTGGTCGTGGACTACCGGGCCCTGAATGCCGTGTCAGAACCAGTGACTTTCCCCATGCCCAGGATTGATGACATTTTGACCAGGGTGAGGAAGGGAAAGATATTCATGAAACTGGACTTGAGAGGAGCGTACAACCTGATACGAATAAAGAAGGGGGATGAATGGAAGACAACGATGTTCACCCCCCTAGGGGCTTTCGAATATCTCGTTATGCCATTCGGATTGCAATCAGGCTCCGCCTGTTTTCAATCGCTCATGAACCATGTACTGGGACCTTTGCTCTACAAGAATTGCGTGGCATTCCTCGATGACGTGCTGATATATTCGGAGAATGAGGAGCAGCATGTGAAGGATGTCAGGGAAGTGCTGAGCCAGCTGCAAGCAAACCAGTTGTGGGTGAAATTGGAGAAGTGTCAGTTCCACACCAAGGAGGTGGAATTCCTGGGGTACCGCTTATCAGACAAGGGATTAGCCATGGATCCAGGCGGTGCTGGAATGGAAGACACCGAAAACCAAAAAAGATGTGCAAAGGTTCTTAGGGTTTGGGAACTTTTACCGTAAATTCATCAAGAACTTTGCCCACTTAACGGCTCCCATCACGGACTGTCTAAGCAGCAAGAAGAAATTCGTTTGGACGGCAGAGGCGGAGCACGCTTTTGAGGAATTGAAAAAGGCATTCGCTTCGGAAGAACAGCTCCTGCATGTGGATTTACAAAAACCCATGAGAGTGGAAACTGATGCCTCAGACCGGGCGGTGGGGGCAGTGCTGCTTCAGCCAGGGAGCAATGAGTCGGAATGGAGACCGTGTGCCTTCTTTTCGCGTAAGCTGAACAAATCCGAGAGGAACTACACGGTATATGACCGAGAACTACTCGCCATTCACGAAGCGTTCCGGAGATGGAGACACTTACTAATTGGCGCACAGCATAAGGTGCAAGTGTGTACGGACCACAAGAATTTGGAGTATTGGAGAACAGCACGAGTGCTCAACCAACGACAAGTGAGATGGGCCCAGGAGTTCTCCAAATTCCATTTTGAAATCTGCTACGTGCCAGGTCCAGAAAACATCAGAGCGGACGCTCTCTCTCGCAAACCTGAATATTTGGAGGGGGAGGGAGCGCCAGAAGAGAGACATATTATCCCAGAGGACCACTGGGTGTGTGGTGCGGCCTGGGTGGGGCAAAGAGAACTGGTAGAGGGGACGGTAAATGATGAGTACGCCCAGGATAAGCTCAGAGGTTTAAGGAGAGAGGGAGAAGACCCCGGAGGTTTTGAAGAAAGAAACGGGGCATTGTATTACAAAGGGGCACTATATATACCCGAAGGGGAATTGAGGGGGAGAGTACTCAAACAGTTGCACGACAATCCCACAGCGGGGCATTTTGGGCAACACAAGACCATGTGGTTGGTGACCAGGGAGTTTTGGTGGCCCAAGGTGAGGGAGGATGTACGGGAGTATGTGAGAAGGTGTGACCAATGCCAGAGAGCCAAAGGAGAAAGGCGGGCACCAGCGGGTTTATTAGAACCGTTACCCACACCAGAACGACCGTGGGAGGCGGTGTCGATAGATTTTATGACTGATCTGCCCAAATCCCAGGGGAAAACCGCCATACTAGTCGTAGTAGACCAGTTAACTAAGATGGGTCACTTTGTAGCTTGCTCACATGCAGTCACGGCGGAAGAGACAGCGAAATTGTTTGTAGAACATATTTTTAGGCTGCATGGCGCCCCCTTGAGGCTGGTGTCCGACAGAGGGAAACAGTTCACGTCCAGATTCTGGAGGAAGCTTATGAGCTTGTTGCACGTAGAGGTCAACTTTTCGACTGCCAGGCACCCTGAGACCAATGGGCAGGCGGAGAGGGCAAACGGTATCCTTCAACAATACCTGAGGTGCTATGTCAATGACAGAGAAAACGATTGGGTCGAAAAGTTGGCACTAGCGGAATTTGCTTACAATAATGCAGAGAATGTGTCCACCGGGATGAGCCCATTTTTGGCTAATTATGGGTGCCACCCCAGGGCGTTTCCAGGGGAAGGAGGAGAGAGATGGAGTGTTCCGGCCGCTGAACTTTTTGTAGAAGAAATGGAAGCGATCCATCGTCAACTCCAACACAACTTAGAAAGGGCCAAAGAAGAATATAAGAGGCAGGCAGACAAGAGCAGAAGGGAAGGTGAAACAATTAGGGTGGGGAGTCGGGTCTGGCTATCAACCCAAGGGTTGCCGTACAAGGGGGGTTGCAAGAAATTGAGACCCAAAAGATTGGGACCATTTGAGGTCATCCAACAGATCAACCCAGTGGCTTTCAGACTCCGGTTACCGAACCACATGAAACTGCACCCAGTATTCCACAGGTCATTACTGTCACCATACCGGGGGGAAGGTGAAGGGGTATCCACACGGGGGCCAGCCATAGAAGAAAGGGAAAGCCGCAACTATGTGGCGGAAATCATCGACTCCAGGTGGAAGGGGAATCAGGTGGAGTATTTGGTCGCGTGGGAAGGGGAACCAGAGTCAGAAAACACCTGGGTGAAGGCAGAGGAGGTCCATGACGAGGTCTTGATCGAAACGTTCCACCAAAGGTTCCCCAGGAAACCTCAGCCAGTAGCGAGGTTCCGAAGGGAGTACTTTGGCACCACCGACGATGAGGAGGAACTGGAGGGGTTCAGGGAATCGGAGTTGGAAGGAGGTACCGACTCCGAGGAGGAGGAGTACTTGGAAACCGGGAACAGCAAAAGGTGGAGGGAAGTGTTCGAAACTTCGGAAGATGAGGGAGGTTCCTTCAGGGGTTTTGCTCCCTCGCCTCCCGCAGAGGAGGGGAGGGAAGGGGGTGAAGGGGGCCCTGGAGGGGAGGTGGATGTCAGGGAACTGTCATCTGAGACGAAGGAGGTGAAAGGGCTCATGGAGGGTGAGAGAGACCACTCAGCGGAGGAGGGGACCAGCAGGGGGAGAAGTGGAGTTCCAAGGGAAAGTGAGTCGGAGGGAGAGCTCAGAGATACTTCAAGCGAGAACAGTGGGGGGGTTTCAGGACCTCCCGTAGGAACACCCACTCCTCGGCGGAAACTGTCACGCCGAGAGTCCAGAAGACGTGTTTCCGTTAAGGAGCTTTTATGCTGGAAGAAGTTCCGTAAACGCCCACTGTCCGATTCAACGAGCGATTGATGGAGCCACGCTTAAGGAGCTCCATCACAGACAGAGGTTTGGGAACTTAGCCAAACTCTGAGGGATCAGGATTTTACGCACAAGCAGCTCATCATCCCATCACAGCGTGTAAATCTGTCATTTGACCAATTATGTGAAAGGGGGTTTCAAAAACAAAGGTTTATATAATGGTGATATTGCAAGATAAAGCACACATAGCCATACAGTTGCCCCCTAAATCTCCTCCCCTTTTTCTGAAGGCTCTAAAGCCGCCTGTCAGTAGCCCAACTGCTGTGGACTTTAGAGATACAAACTCACACATACTTATTAACTCTCTTTACTCATCTCCTATAATTCCTTTCTCATTTCATAGCTAATCTCCTGGCCTACTTAAATTCTTCAAGGCTGAGGCCTGGTCTGTGGGAATTTTGCCTTACAGCAGCAAGTGTCTATACCAGGCTTCCTCAACCTCGGCCCTCCAGATATTTTTTGGCCTACAACTCCCATGATCCCTAGCTAGCAGGATCAGTGATCAGGGATGATGGGAATTGTAGCCTCAAAACATCTGGAGGGCCAAGGTTGAGGAAGCCTGGTCTATAATCAGTAGCCATGATTAGCCAGAAACTGTTGCCTAGCAGTAACTAGATAAGCATATATTTACTTACATTGCTTGGAAAATGCATTTTTAACAACAACAACAACACAAATATTTTAAGCAATGCATGTGAAAAAGCACATACTAAACATTACCCCTGACCTAAGACAAACAACCTGTTCCCCCAAACACACAAGAGGAATCTTTCCAGAAAAACCACCCCAACAAAGCCTAAGGCAGAAAAACTCACAATACCTGTCAATATGCCAGAGTCTCTCATCAAACATTTAACTTATTCAAAGAAAGCCATAGCTTATTCTTTCTACACTAAATTTGGCATGCGCTCTCCTCACAACTTCCTCTCCTACACTCCCTCTCTTACACTTAAGTTTCAGGTCAATGAGTGGAGCCATTTTCAATCTATATCCCTTAGAACCTACTGCTACCATTTCTCATTATAAAGCGGAATACAGTTCAGCTGACTCTCCTTAGCGTAGGGCCACAACTGTGCCCTCTACAAAGATCAGGCCAGAGACATATTCTGTGTTTTAGACCAATTATTATTTAATCTTACAAGGAAGCTAGATTGTTCTTGTGATACAATAAATCCCCGTCTTTCCATCAAAATAATGCGCAATTAAGTCACATCATGAAAGCAAAAATCCACAGTAATAATTCCGGCAAAGTCAAGCAGTAGACAAAGAAAATAATCAGGCAAACACTGTCTGAAGCCCACTTAAACCATGTAGTGACATACATTGCACCCTGCTTAGCGAGGCTTTCTGTAGGATATGTGCCGTCTCAGACGTTGCCATCAGCTGTGCCTTATTTGAACCCTTTTGAGCTACATCACAGCCCCAGTCCTATTTCTCTGATAAAAAAATTTCTGAACATTCCTCAAGGAATTTCTAGTCGTACTTGCTGAACTCTTCGTTCATGTAATCAAAGGGGAGGTCAAGGGAAAACCAGGAAAATTTGCGCGCGCTCTCTTTCTCTCTCTCTGTATCCAATTCAGACATTGCACCCACTGAAGAATGTGCTTGTTAAACCCCTTGTATAGCTGGGACTTCATTTTTCTTTGTGAAGTGGGCTGCGATGTATATGGCTGTGAGCTGTTCAGTGCTTGGAACCCTCCTTGACTGGCGCTCATAAAAATGTCACTATGCACTTCCACTTTGAAAGGCTCTTTTATCTTACCTTCCTGAAGCCCCCTTTCCAAAGGGTAAGGACGCTTGACCAGGAAGCAGCAGCTTGGCCTTCCCACATAGCTAGGTCTTAATGAGGTGTGCACAGCTCTTGGCTTTCGACTTTCAATCTCTTTCGTGTAACTTCAAAGCTGCTGTTTTCACATTTGACGAGAGGCCTACAGCTAGTGTTTTGACTGGTAGACATGTCTCTTTGCTCTCTCGCATATGCAACGCAGCAGAGTTGATCGTAGCCATGTGTACAGTGGTACCTCGGTGTAATGGCCTTAGGGGTTGCTTGTGCGTAAGTTGCCGCCGCTCTGGGCTAGGTTGACGGGTTAAACCATTTCTCTCTGGACAGCCATCCACTCCGTGGCTGTTCAGTCGCTGGCAGAATCCGTCAGTGGGCGTTTCTTAAACCTTTTCCAACATAAAAGTTGTTTGACGCCCAGTCTCCTTCTACTCTCCCTGCACGGAAGTCTTCTGCGCAGGGAGGGCGTGGGTAGCGGAGGACCTGTGCTCTCCCCACTGGTGTCCAGTGAAGAGTCCCGGAGCCTGCTCTCTGCTTCCCCCATTGGCCCCCCTCTATCCCTGGTGTTGCGCTGATTTTCTTCCCCAACAGGAGACCTGCCTCTCTCCCTGCTTGGCCCCTCTCCAGCATCGCTGTGGAGCCTCGCCTCCTCCTCTAGTTCCGATGGCAGTTCCCTGACACTCGGTTTATGAACTTAATCCGTTCCTGAAGTCCGTTCTTAAACCAAATCCATTCTTAAACCGAGGCGCACTTTCCCTAATGAGGCCTCCCGCCGCCGGTGCCCTTCCACCTTTTCAATTACGTTCATAGACCGAGGTAAAGTTTGCAAACCAGAACACTACTTCTGGTTTTGCAGAGTTCATAAAATGAATAGTTCGTAAATAGGACTGTTCGTAAACCGAGGTACCACTGTACTTGGAAGTTCAATATGTCTTACTCTTGTTTAATTGTACATAGGATTGTAATCTTTCTTGTTTACCTTTGCTCTCATGCACCCTTCTGGGAGGGAAAAGGAGAAGCATCTGCTGCCACCACTGTGCCCTGGTCTTCTCATTTGTGCTTGGCCCTCATCCATCACAGATATCAATGCAAAGATGCCATTTGTTATCCAACCAACAGCTGCCTTGAGGAACAAACACCTTCTTTGCAAAGAAGGTTGCAGCAGCTAAAGACCAAATGGATGACAGCCATCTTTAAATATCTGAAGGGCTGCCATGTGGAAGATGGAGCAAGCTTGCTTTCTGCAGCTTGAAGGAACAGATTCAAATTGCAAGAAAGGAAGGATGGTAACAGCCATTCAAGAATGGGACAGACAACCTCGGAAGCTGGCAGACTCTCTTCCACTGGAGTTTTTTAAGCAGAGGTTAAGCAGGATTCTTTACCTGCACTTCCTACATTGGGGGTCCCATTCCAGCTCTCCCGCTCTATGATTCTGTGACTAATGGGGAATGGGCTCAATGGCAGCTTCTCCTTTCCCTGCCAGACAAGAGTATGATATAAACAAAGTTCTAATCCATGTGTACATGTACATGGATGTAAGCCACTGAATTCAATTGGACTTCCTAACGTGCACAGGATTGGACTGTAGCTAAAATTTTGTTGCTCTTTCCCTTTCCCTTTCTAGTACTGCCCATTCCTAGTTCCCTACACCCAGGAAGACATATTTCCTGTTTATAGGAACAGAAGAATTTGCTTCATACCAAGTTAGGCCTCTGGTTCATCTGGCAACAGGCAGTGTCTCTGTAGGGTCTCTGGCACATTTCTACCTAGAAATGTTTCTGCTCACTTCCTGCTTTAGGCCAGTCACCTATTCCCAGCATAGCCCACCTGTGAAGATACTGGAGGAGGTATAAAGTAGCTGCAAAAAGTTCTTGTGCCACAGGCAGCAAATTTTAGTTCCTGAACCACGTTTTTTCTGTGCACCCCCTCAATTAGTACAGCTAACTCCCAGATAGTTTGCACAGGGAATGTATTCCAAAGATGAGTTATCTAGGTCTATGGCCACTTGTGATGGGAGACTATCCTGATTTAAAAAATAAAAAATAAAAAATTCTGTTTACAGGTAAAAGAGTATGGAAAAACATAGAGTCAATCACTATTCCCCTGCCTCAAAAAAATACCTGCTCCCACTTTCTGCCTCAACAGCAAAACCATTGAAATAACTAACAGGATGTTGTAGAATAAATTCCCTTACTTTTTAAATGTTGTAGAATAATTTTTATTTTATTAATAAGAATTTGTCTTACCAATATCGTTGTATTTTATACCACTCATTTATAAAATAACTTTTAAACATAGCGGGCCAACTATATTTATGTAAGTTCTGCTTGATTTGCATTGACGATGAGTCCCTGACAATGAATCTTTCTGCCTCTTAAAAGAAATCCAAGGCTGTAAGACTGTACCCACTTACCTTGGAGTAAGCCCTATTAAACATAAAATATGTACTTCTGGGTAGATATACATATTATGTAGTAGCATCTGATCTCAGATTAACCTATATGTAAACAAATTGGACTTTGCTGTCCCAGAAACAAGAGGGGGAAACTACAGAGAGTCTAAAGGCTAGAAAAATGGAAACAGGAAATAAAAGTGCATGAAAGGGGAGGGGAAAACTGCAGCTCTTAGGAAACCAGGGATTCCTATATCCTGGGGTCCAAGCAACTCACTTGTCAGTCACAGCTCTGACTTCAATCATTGGTTAAAATCATGGAAATGTGGGTGCAGCCTGGCTGGCTCATCCCACAGAATCACTGAGACATTGCCTGCTCATTTTGCTTGACAGCTTTCCTTCTAGGAGGACTAGGGTTTGTTTTGTTTTGTTTGTAATGAAAGCTCAGTCTGGGGATTGTATCCAATACTAGTTCTGCACAAAGTAAAACATTGAAATTAATGGCCATGACTAACTAAGGTCCATTAATTTTGGGTACATCTGGCATGGGCTCAGGTGCAATTGCTTCAACGGCATCACTATAATCTGGCCATGATGACAGGTCCATTTCAGTGGATGAAACAGCCACTGAGAATGTTTTCTAAGCAAATCTTTGTATAGTCAGAAAACCCTGGGATTCAGAGGTATCGGTATGAAATTTATTTGCCTTTTATGTTGCTATTGATGTTGCAGTAAGCAAATGCTTGTCACTGAAGTAAGTAGATCATGTCTCCTGTTTGAAGAGGCACCGTGTAAATATTTTCATACCCACCTACAATCACACTGCTTTGCTGAAGAATACAGATAAATTATTCCCAGATACACAGCACCTCTTGGAGCATGTAGGACCCGGGGCAGAAGAGTTATCTGCAGATGCCAGTTTCCACACATGGATTGCCCATGCTGGATTTGAAGTTGTACACATTCTGTAGCATCAAATAAAATGTGATCTAGGGTCATCGTTTACAGCAAAACAGTTTCTGGGATCTTTGTGGGAAAGCAGCTACAGTTATGATCTCAATGAGCTGTGAATTATTGACGTTTCCCACCTGGATGTTTCACATATCTTTTCATGCTTGTGCAACACAGAGGTCTCTTGCTTAGATGCAGCACCAGTAATGAGGTTCCAGTACTCATATCCAGTGTTCAAAACTCCCATTGCTCTAGGTGCATTTTGCGACGGGGAACTTCATTAGTGTGAGCACTTTCTGAGCTCTGGGCACAGTACTGAGCCTAAGATTTCAGATTAAAACTGCAGAGTGAAAGGAGAAGAGGACCTTTTTCTGCTTTCCCCACTTCCAGCTACTCTCTGGAGACTGGAGAAGGGGGGTGGGCAGGGAAAGGACTAGACCATGTGAAAAATGAACATATTTTAGCCGCAGTTCGTTCGTCTTCAGCTATGTATTCTTGTTATAAAATAGTGTGCCTAGTTGTTGCATCCATAACCTAGGTTCAGGGTGCCCTTTTAGCTCCTAGCTTTCATATCTCAGTTTCTAACACTGCTCATATCTTGTTACAAGTGTCATGGGTGTAGGGACAAAATGGCTGCCATGAACAGCAAAAAAAGGATGGCGATGGTACTCTGTACCAGTGAGTATCATCACACAAAAAAACACTGATTAGATGAATGGAGTCACCGAGTCTTTTAATGGCCCAGTGACTTTTAGCACTGTCACAACAGATCAGAGGATGAAGCCTGAAATCCCCAGTGCTCAAACTAGGATAGACTACAGACAACACTGTGATCTTACTCCCAGAACTGTCACAGCAGATTCCTGCCATCCATTGCAGTATTTTACGTACTGCACACAAGGTGCAGTAAGCAGGTAGGGCCAGCAACAACCACAACTGGCACCCCTCAAGCCTCCTTAGAATGGCAGATAAATGTCTGTTTCGTGTGTTTCCTTTATTTGGA
The DNA here is from genome assembly GCF_964270895.1 of Podarcis filfolensis. Lineage (NCBI taxonomy): Eukaryota > Metazoa > Chordata > Lepidosauria > Squamata > Lacertidae > Podarcis > Podarcis filfolensis. Next base: position 30,511,529 of record NC_139612.1, read on the forward strand.
GGTGTTTAATAGCAAATGAGCCATACCTGGGTGACTTCCCTCTGTCATTTGGCAAGCAAAGGATGCCAGTTTTTACTTACGATGCCAGGAACCACCGCAAACACCTCAGCTGCTAAAGCAGGGGCGGAATCATACAATAGAGCTGCCTGACAACTTCCTTTGTGAAGACTGCAAGGGATGCACCATAGTAACTTGCTTTAAGATATGAGTAGTGTTAGGCTACCAGCATAAGTTTGTCCAAACTGCGGGAAGCAGTGGAAGACAGGAGTGCCTGGCGAGCTCTGATCCATGGGGTCATGAAGAGTCGGACACGACTAAACAACAAAAAGTGTTAGGTGGGATTATGGGCAAGGCCAGGCAAGGAGCACACTCCGTCTCGCCATTTTGGACAAATCACTGTCTTTCAGCCTGAACTATAAAACAGGGTTGACGCGCGCGAGAGAGAAAACGGTGACAATGAAATATTTGTAACATGTCTCCACCATTCTGCACAGGCTGGGAAAGGAGTTTCGACAGTAAACAGTTACTAGCAGGGGGCTGTGTAAAGTTTACCTCAGCAGCAGCAGCAGCAGCAGCAGCTTAGGTATGGTCGCGCAGTGGAGGAATAGGACGATGGTTGGAAATGAGTTATTTTGATAAATGGAACTGAATTTGTGTGATATGTTACTGCCGTTTTTGTGATTTAATTACTACAGTGGTACCTCAGGTTACAGACACTTTAGGTTACATGTTTTCTGGTTGCGCAGAAGCACTGAATCGCACAGACGTGGTACTGCGGGTTGCGAACGTGCCTCCCACACGGATCACGTTCACAACCCGAGGTTCCACTGTAATTGAAAAGATAAGGTCAGGGGTTAGCCGACACTTGGCTTCTCTCTCTTTCGTCTGCCCGTGGCTTTGATCACGCTACATCTTTCTTTGTGCTTCGTTCTCCAGAGACTATCTCAGGGTCATGGCCTGTTTCCTAGTCAAGAGGTATAAACCTACTGGCTTAAATATTTGAGGCCCACAGTTTTAGGGGGGGGGGGCTTTTTTTCTTTTTTTCTTTTTGCTTCATGCTTTCGCCATTTCCCACATAACCCAGAGCAGACTAAACAAAACCAGTGTGAAATCTCATGGCTTGATGCTGCTATGGTTATATTTTTTAAGCTGTCATCCATTCATTTGTACTTGTGTTTATTCCCTGGATTTACAGCTTTTTCAAGCCTTTTTGGGGGTTGGATGTTTGAAACCTTTTGAGAGAGAGGGAGGGGGAAAAGGGATTGCAGTAAGCAGTGGCCTATGATTAAAGCCTCGCGTTGTTTCTTTCCCCTGCATGCTGCTCTTGTGCAGTAGTGTCACACATGGTAGCATTTAGGATCCCCTTCACAGCTGAAGTGTTTCAAACACTAATGAATGGAAGTTTGGTCACATAATGCAGACAAGCTGTAAGGCATGCTTTGCTGAATGGTGTGCGGCAGTGGCCTGGGAAAGGAAGAGAGTTATAAATTGTGTCAGTTAGCCACCCAGACAAAATGAAGCCATGTGGAAAATCAAATCTATTAAAGTATGAAGACTGTTATAAGCTGGTCATTCTTAAAAGGTCTCAGTTTGCTGTACGGGTAAATGTTTACCTATTCGCCCTAGATCTTTTTCACATGCTGTCTCACAAGATGATGTGCAGCATTTGATAAAAATCAACTTCTCGCTCACAGGCCCCCTTTTATCAGCAATGTTTATTGTCTCCAGTTTACCACCCATATCCTGAAAGGTACTGCTGCACATTAATTGAATAAGGAGTGTAAAAAGGATGGCGAAGTACAGCAAGGTCAGGAGATGGCCTCTACATATTTTAAGACCAAAGGGAAGGGGAGGACTCCGGCTGCTGAGAGAGAGAGAGAAAGAAAGAAAGCAAAATGAAGCTGTGTCGGGTTTTTGTTTTGTGTGGTTAACACAGATTTTAGACATTGACTTTCAAAACAATGTTGTCTTTAACACTCATTTTAGGCTTCAGATGGAGTGCCGTAGTGGCACTTGGTTTAACAAAATCTCAATAATGGCTGAGTGGGACTATTGTGGTATAGTGTATAGTGTGATAGGTTAGGATGTGGGAGGCCAAAGTTCAATTCCGCACTCAGCTGTAAAGCGTGTTGGGTGGCCTTGCTCAGGTTTCCATTTCGAAGCCTAACCTGCTTCTCAGGAATTGTTGGCTGGGTGGATAAATGAGATAAGCAACTATAAAGTATGGTTGTGCACTGAAAAGTCCTGGAGACAGGACGGATAACAAAAGAACCATTCACATTAGATTCACAGCCTTTAGAAGAAGCACTTGCTTTCTCCCCCATCTGAAAGCTGGAATAGTTTGCATTTCTTGCCATCTATTTTCCTCCATGCAGTTGTTTAAAGGCACATGGAATGCCTCCAATCACAGTACCATACGAAGGCATGTCCCCCTGGCACACTTTGGTGTGATTCCCACAGTTGCAGTATTACTTGTAGTATTTGCGACATTAAAAAAAATATATCGCTGCAGGATATACCAATAGTTTCTCATGGAATGTGGCTGTGTTTTATAAACAGTGTATATTTATTCACTGAAAGGTACTTTTAGGGTACGTTTTAGCCCCACAAGGTGGCTTCCGACATAAAAATACAATGTACACCATCAAAACATCTAAAATACTAGCACAAATAACTGTAAGAACATCTGTAGGACACCACAGCAATGAAAGAACAATAAGAACAGCACTCAACCCAATATAATATCATTAAAATCAGGTCAAATAATTGAATCCCATTCAGCATCAATTCAGACAACAGAACCATGATATATATCAGGGGTCAGCAAATTTTTTCATCAGGGGGCCAGTCCACTGTCCTTCAGACCTTGTGGGGGGCCGGACTATATATTTTGGGAGGGGGTGAACGAATTCCTATGCCCCACAAATAACCCAGAGATGCATTTTAAATAAAAGGACACATTCTACTTATGTAAAAGCATGCTGATTCCCAGAACGTCTGCGGGCTGGATTTAGAAGGCAATTAGGCCGCATCTGGCCCCTGGGCCTTAGTTTGCCTACCCATGATATATATTCTAGAAGGGAAAGAAACTTGGAATTAGTAGATATTTGGTGCCTGTTTGAAAGCCTGCAGAGATTAAGCTATTTGCACCTTGTTTGGAATTGAATTCCACCACTGGGTCTCCTGCTGAGAATGCCCTCCTCTCCCTCATGTAAATGGACTCTGTTGGCTAGTTTTGAACCTAGAAGCATCACTAATTTGCCATTTTGGTTGCACATTTCAGGAACAGACTGAAGAGACATCCTCACAAGAATCTGCAGAAGATGATTAGAAGACCACACATTGCAATTTCTACCTCATCAGCAGTTGGGTCTTTTGAAGGGAGAAGACACTGCCGTGACCACTTGCTTCTGTTGCCACAACCTTTCCACTTTGGCCTGAGGGGGGACGGGGGGGGGGGAAATCACATAACCTTAAAAAGGACTTATTAATCACCTTTGTTGTAATCCCTTCACTGCCCCGGTTTTAGTGAAACTGCTGTAACACAGGGGGACACAGATTAATGACGCAACATTTAATTACTGTTTTCTCTTTTATTTTGCTTTAACCTACTAATAGTTTGTTTGAGCTGCTAAGAAAGGGTGAATGGGTCAGTAAATCTCTGAACCGGGTTTTAAGTCATTCACTGCACTGCATATAAATAAGACTTTTGTAAAATATTAATTATAATGGGCATTCAAATAAGAAGGCCTTGGTGTCTGACACCAGTCCTTACAACACCTTTGACAACCCACTCCCCTAGCTTAGTAATTTCCCTGTTTAGAACACCAAAGATAAGGATTAGATACTACTCTTTTTATAGCCTTGTTCTAGATTTGTGCTTGCTTGATTTTTTATTTTTTTAACATTACTGGTATTTCAAGATACGTTGATGGCTGATATTTTTTCACTTAATTCAGCTGATATTCAGGAAAGAAAGCCACAAGAAAAAAGGTACTTTTACTTTGCGAAAGGGAAAAAAACCGACAAAGATACGTTGTATATTCACTAATACACATATATCTGCAGTAGTAGTACTAAACAGAACTCAACAGCACACCTCTGTGGGAACACATTGACGTCTCTTCAGGTAGACTATGCTTTCTGGGAAGCCTCTGTTGCTTACAGACGGTTGACAACGGACCCTCTCTCACAGCAGACATTTAACAGCTAAAATTTGAATTTAAAACAATACCTCAGAATTGTTCTGAATCATGGTCATAAACTGGAACTGAGGGCAAAGAGTCAAATTCTTCGTTTGACTTAACTCACTACTGTCGGTCCCGTTCTATTGTCTCTAAACAAATGGATCTCTGTTCTTAAATCACACATCTCAATGCAAGAGCCAACACCGTGTACCTCAAGTGAGCTTGTTATTACTTTTCAGCAATATACCTTGACATAGGATGGTTTGCTGGGCAGCTTTAACCCAGTTACATGTCTCCACCTTTTTCACTCAAAGCAGCACTTTTTAGCCACAAATGCAATATTACCCCACTTTTCAATACTACCTCTGATACGTACCATTAACTCAACAGTCATATAAACATTTGCTGCTATAATCATGCAATGCAGATTATTATTATTGGGTAGGTAAACATTAATTTCTGCATTTCTCCCTTATTTCTACTTTTGTCACCTAATTTCAGCCAAGGAGACAATACTTTTAGTGTTTTTCAGCATAACCATGTAATTTCCCCCCTTTTTATGCCTTTACTCTGCTAAATTTCTATGTAATGTACCATTAACTTGAATATATTTTTGTACCGAATTGCTCATAAGGTTTGTAAGGATAATTTTCTTCGATAACACTACATGACAGGAAAAAAATAATAATTAACCGCAATGTTTAAATATTACTGTCCAAGTTTGTACCTCAAATAATTTTTTTAAGGAAATGGACTAGTTGATTGACAAAGACCTACCTCCAGACTATAAATGGAATGAACTTGTTGTTTCTTTCAGCATTAGTTTTTGGGAAGATTGAAACATTTAGGACTGCAACAAATCCCTGATCAAAACTATTTTTTTGTAAACGAACTTTGTGGGAAATGAATGCATTAATTACTTTCCTATTAAAAACAACCCTTCAAAGAAACTTGAATCTTTGTAGGTGGGAGGCAACAAGCTCAGCTTTTTGCATAATGCAATCACGAATATGTGCGTGTGTTTTAAAAAACTAGTAGATTGTATGCGAATACTTTTCAAGTATTTTCCATGTATTTTTCACAAATGTGATTTTTTAAAAAAAATATGTGTCAACCAGATTTATTTTAAATGCTTCTTATGTAGAGTTTGTTTAATACTTCTTTCTCTTTCTCCTTATCCCTTTCTACGTCTCTCACACAGCCGATATATCTGCTTGTTAACACGGTTTTACTATTTGGGCCAGGGGTAGTTTCTCAGGAAGGCTTTCTTCAGTATGACTCAAGTACTTAGCCAAATGCAACTAAGGAAAACTACTTCCTGGCTGCCTCACAGTAGAGAACATTAAGACACAAGCGCCTCACTAAGGAACAAGAGTACATCTTGCTGTGGATCACCAAGAATGGAATTAGCGGCAGGGTAGGGGTGGAATTGGCATCCTTGCGTTACCAAACTGCCTTATGGGCCCTAGTCATGTCTATTCAAGCTGTTGCCCGGGATCAAAAGCACAGTGACTGTGCATGGAGGCATTTTAGCCCCCTGAAAAGCCCTTCGCCTTTTCCAAAAAGATTGCAAGGTGCTCTGGAGCAGCACCCCATGAGGCACAGTGGGTTACTGTTTGAAGAAATTACCTAATTAATAGGGACACTGGGGCAGGACTTGATAACATGCTATATTTCCTCTGTCATGGAGTTTTCAGATGCACACAGGCCACACTCCGAAACTCTTGTAAGTGTCCAAGGTGCACACGTATACCATTCAGGAGGGGAGAATTTCTCTTCAGTTTTAGAGAGTGTTCTGAAGACAAAAACGGGAAATCCCCGTGGAGAAATGCATTTGAGAGACTCGTTGAAGGGAATTAGGTAGCCCTTGGCAGCGTGGTATATTCCCTGTTCTGGGGCATCTGGATTGGTGTAACAGCATGAGACGAAACAAATGTTATCAGTATATGTGGGTCAGATATCAAACTCCAAGGGACTTTACAGCTCTGATGAAATTAAATCTTATATTTTCTGTAATATTGTAGAACAATCAAAATACATTACTACCTCTCAGGGTCTTCTATACCTCATTTTTCAGACTGAAAAAAAAACTGCTTGTGACCACTGAAACAGAAAGATCATCATAAAAATTTATATATATATAGTTTATTTTTGTGGGAGATAAATTTTATAGGACTGTTCTTTGCTGTCATTGGTCACAGCTAAATAAGACTGGACATTAACCTTTCTGCCGTTTCTGCAAGAGGGATGTGCTTGCAGAAGAAAAGTATCAAGATGTATAACTACAGTTTACTTTTTCCTGTTTTCCTTGCCTGTCTCCTAACTCTTCGCTTTGTTATTCATATAGAGTTTCTGACTACGACTGTACTTTGAATTGCTTGCTTGTTGAACATGTTCTTTTAATGGATTATCACCGTCTGTTCAGCACAATAAACATAATAGCCGCTGTAATCCCCATGTTGTTTGATTCCTAGCGTTTTGTCACAGCTCCATGAAATAAGCAATAAAGTTTGGTCCCCGTGAACCAAGTTTGTAAAAAAAATATAAAAGAATGCATGCCGGTTATCTTTGTTCAAGCAACATGGGTCATACATGAAAGATTCATATCAAAATATTCCTAGGAGATATAGCCATACTATGGTGAGCTTTAAAAAGTATAAACACACTTCTGTATATTTATTGACATCTTCAGCAACTTTGGATGTACAGCTGCTTTGACCCAGTACGCACAAGCAAACAAGAGTTTTGATATATCCACAGATCAGACCATGGTCTAGACTGCCCCTGCCGCCATGCATTTCATTGTATCATGGTAGCTACATGTTGAAGCGTGTTTTTGAAGGAGATGGTGGATAAATTGCTTTAAGAAACTACACTGAATCTACTCTCATTCGTAAGGCATTACTGTATCGGAATTCTTTGCAAATGGAATTGCCACAGAGGATCCACATTATATGGAGTATCGTGCTCTATCTCAGTTATTTAAAAACACTTTTCTCTGCTACGCACCACAGTTTTTTACAGCAAGTGCATTTTTAAAAGTTGGAAGTTCCTAAGGCACATGTACTGTATAATATTTCCCTATTATACAATTCGGTAGCACACATCTCTAATTGGGTGTAATCGCGTGGGAAGTGTTTGGTGTTTGAAAGCTCACTTTCCCTTTATTTTGCACAAGCAAACACGTGCACCATCCCACAAGCACATTCATTTGTGCATAAAATTTGGTGTGCCTCCCCTCCAACTCCCCACTTTGTTTTCCTTCAAAGACGAGCAGGGGAGGAAGTTGAGGGGAAAATGTGCCAGGATCAAACCCACTTCCCACTGACAACAGCAGTAATGGCACATTATTTGTTTACATGGACACATAACGGCACAAGACACTGCAATGAATGAAAAAAACCTAAAGTGAAAGAAATCTGGAAAATTCCAGAATAAAAGGGCAAATGTGAGCTGGGATTATTTCGTTTGCACTCTTCGTCTCTTTGTTGGGTCGCCCGCCCTATACATCCAGTATTCTTATAGTAACCTTTCATACATAAATGAAACATTAAATGTTTTAAGAGAAAGCTCCGTTTATATTTAATGCATAAAGACTGCAGTGAGCCGGCAACCTCCTGCACAGATTAACATTTCATTGAAATCACTGGACTTTACTTCCAAGTAAATATGTTTAGTTTTAGGGTGTGTTAAAAATAAGGTCCTCAAGCAACTACTGAGTTGGGTGGGCTTAACTGAAGCCAGAATTTTTTTTTTTCTTAGAAAATAGGTTTAACACAAAGTAGTTGATATGAAGCCAATATTTTTCCTTAGCAGACACATAAAGTTATATGGTGCATCTCTTGTGTTCCAAAGGAAATATGTTTAAGAAAGACATATAGTAATTTTTCATTTTCTATGGAACACAGGAAGCATTCACAATATTCTTTCTATCTGCTTTCCATTAACAACTTCAGAGTTGTTTCCAGTCATTTTAGTAATTATCCTTGACCTGGAAAAACTGACCTTGAGCACTACATTTTCCTCATGCTAAAAAAAGAAAAGAAAAAAAGGAGGGGGGTCTGCATACATCAATTTTACTCTTTCAATCCTCAAAGCTCTAAATTATGGATATGCTCAAGGTTCTATATACTCCTCAGGGATGTGCAATCCTGACAGTGTCTTGTCTTGAATAAACAAAGGCCATCAACGGCATTGCCAAATGCACAAATCATTTTGTTACTGCATGCATAAATGGACAGCAAAGAGGCTAAAGTGACAAGTCTTTTTTTTTGTGAGAGACGCGTCCAACAAAAGGCTCATTTAGTTGTTGGAATTAAAAATGAACAAATCTGACAAAATGCGCCATAATCAAATATATATCAGGTAGTCCCAGAGATTCCTCAGTCTTTCATTGGAATGAAAGCAAAGGTGAAGGCAAACACGAAATTCCACATCTTGTGATATATTCTCATTAGCCAAAGGGGCAATGAGGTGACGGAAAACAGATTTTGAAGAAGCAAATGTTCCCAGATATCGCAACCCATAGTACCTGACAGAAGCGTAGATACTGCAAGATCCACATTATAAATCCTGACCTCATCATTCAGACTTTATCAGTGAAGTTTCCATTCACTGGGATCATAAGTACGCATAGCTTGTGACATAACAAGTCCAACATAAAGCCCTTTCATAGATGCTTTAAGCATTTATAGTTTTCCATTAAAAGTATCATGTTTCCATACTTTGCAGTCATAAAAGAATAAATAATTTTCAAAGGCTTACTTGATAGCAGACTTCTTAATAGACCTTGGAAATATGTGGAAAATCTCCAACATAAAAGTAGCTAATTGACTGGTTACTGTGAAAGTCTTTTAAAGATCGGCTTCAAGGCAGGAAGCAGATACAATGCCCTCACACTGGAGTATTCAAAGTAATGCATTGCAATTTATCTTTTGGTTCTGACATTTTGACCACTTAGAATCACCTGTTAACTGGTATGCAAACAAAAACATTAAAGTGACATAGAAATGATTCTTCCACTCAATTAGTCTGGAGTAACACCATTGAACACAAAATAAATCTTGAATATGACAATGGCACAAAGATGATAGTACAAAGATTGCCATGTCTCTTACACTTGAAAGGGGGAAGCACCAACTTTTAGATCAATGTAAACATTGGATTGATTTTAATTGGGAGCAAACAATATCCATGGTCACAAATAAGGAGAAACAAACCATCACATTCTCCATCTCCAGATAACTTAAATACAATTTTAATTTGGGAAAGATAGTTTATTGAGTACAATAAACTAAAACTTTCATCTTATTATATTGCTGAGAAGACACATAATCTTCTCAGACCCATATACGTTACAATCCGTGTCTCAGTTTTGAATCTTTCTAAAAGCTATCTTTCTCCCGCTTTGAAATCCTATCTCCCAAATGTGCCTTTGTTCAGGAGAGCTTCCTCTTCAAGAAGGTTTCCTAAATGTTATTAGTAATTAAGAGGAGGTTTTCGGTATATGAGTTTGCTAAAATAAAGTATACCACTTTGAAAGACATTGCCATGGTGCTTAATTAAAGAAAAACTTGGGAAGGGCTGGTAAATAGTTTGACCAAGATCCTTTGTAACTTGAGAGACAAAAGCCCTACGGAGACACCGCTAGATAGTTCAGATCTTTAGTGTTGCAAACTGTAGACACCACAGGATCATGTTTGCTTTAATTGCTAATAACATTATTTATTGTTTATTCACTTGATTTGATGCAACAACACAGGGAAGTTGTTTTGCTAGCAAGTTAAGCAGAAGATGCCAAATCAACAAAGTGTAATAAAGGGCAGGATTCACCTAATGAACCCCATCGGCGGAAGTCCTGCGCAATTGTTCCATCTGGCAATCTAATATGCTTGCGTAGATGGAACATTTTGTAACAGAGCAATGTTGAATTCCACCCACTGTCTTAAATACACAGTTCATCCCAGTGATAATATGAAGCTTCTTAATACTTTTGCTTTGATGCTTCATGATGATAGGCTCTCAATAAAAGGAAATGAAATATATACCCTGAATTTCTCAGCTTCACTTTTATTATGTAATGGAGTCAGGCACTGTGATCCCCAAATGCATTCCCATGTTTCACAATGGAAAACTGCTGCATATTAAATACAGTCACACATTTTACATGTGGTTGCCAATTTGCTAATGAGTACTTGTGTTGATTCATGAAGCTCTACACAAACTGGCCCCCCAAGTACCTTAAGGGTCATCTGATGGAGAACTTCTGGTAATTCCACATGTCCCTAAGGTTTAGTTGGCCTCCACCAGGGACCAAGTCTTTAGAGTGGCAGGTCCTGCCCTGTGGAACTCTGCCCAATGAGGCTGAGCAAGAACTATCCATCGCTTATTTCAAATGACTTTTGGAAATTTTATGGGTTGGGTAGGCAATCAGAACCTTCTCTTTTTAACCAAACAGTTTCATACCCTCCAACATGTTCCCAATGAAAATAGGGACGTCCTATTTGATTATTATTATTATTATTATTATTATTATTATTATTATTATTATTATTATATCCCACCCATCTGACTGGGTTGCCCCAGCCACTCTGGGAGGATTTCAACATATATAAAAACATAATAAAACATTTTTAAAAACTTCCCTATATCTTCTAAAGGTTGTACAGTTACCTCTTTGGCTCAGTGGTACATAATTCCATACCTTCCAACATTTCTCTGATGAAAACAGGGGTGTCCAAAGATAAGTGGGACATTCTGAGGATCAAATCCGAAACAGGGACGGCTTCTGTGAATTCGGTACTATTCTTGGAAAATAGGGACGCTTGGAGGGTCTGCAGTATTTATTGATTATTTTAATGGTGTGGCTTTTTATATTGCATACTGTCTTGATATAATTTCCATGAAAGTGCAGATTATAAATATGTAAATAATGTGCATACTATGTCACACAAATAATTTCCCCTATGCCCTGCACACTCATGTAGGATAATAGTAATAATAAAATAATAGTGTAAGATAAACCTGATCTACAAATAGCTTTTGTTGCTGAGCTAGAAAAAGAAACACAGTTTGATTGGAAAAAGTCATTCATACAGCTGGCATCTAAATTAACTTTCTAGCATATAAAGACATCTGTGCCTTTAAATACATTTTCATAAAGCTAGTTTCAAAACAGTGTACTATTTCAACAAAGAAAAAGTTAAATGTTTTAAAAGCTTCCCCTTGCAGTCAGTGACAAAATTCCAGCAGTCTTTATAGCCCATAGGATCACTTTACAGCAGACTTTAGATATACCATGAAAGGCTGTCTGGAATTTATTATGAACCAAAAATGCCACCAAACTGGAAATTTCACATGGGGTGGGGGAAGCGATATTGTTCTTTTACCCTGATATTCTGGAGATGATGTAATCCAAGTATTATTATTTACAACAAATTCATACGTTATGCAGGCAAGCTGTTCTCAGGGGATATGTGTGGTAAATGGAGAATACCAGTGGCAAATAGAATTTACATCAAAGCAATCCTAGAAACCTCAAACACTCATTATTCTACTCATGACCTTTGCTTTTGTGCAGAAGGAGAATACAACGGAACATAATGGTAGCATTTACTGAAAACTAAACATTTCTATTTAAATGGTTGCTGAAAATGAGATGAAAACCTTTATGTAAACAATGCAATATATCCTTCTAATACTGTGCACCCTTGTTAAGTAGCAAATTGGCTATAAATCCTGAAGACATTTTATTAAATTTATGCCATTAAAAATGTGGGGTTGCTGAGGTGATAAAGTATCCATTGTGCACCAGGGGGATCATGGTTTGAATCTAGCGTAAGACACAAAGTCATGTGTTTGTGATCTCTCTTGAGCCCTCTGTGCTTATGTAGAGCATTTTTTAAAAATAATTTGCCCAACTGTCTGTCTCGCCTCAGTATGCGCAAGGCCACTGCTGCTGCCAGAAGTTTCCAAGCGACTGAGGTGAACGTTAGAGTCATTTCGCATGAAGGCTCGCTTTTCCACTCAACCTTCAGAAAGTTCAGATATGGTGACTGTTCTTCTGACTACCACATGCTAAAAGTTCTTATTCCTTGCTGGACTTTGCCATAGAAATTCTCTGGACCCACTTTCATCTCACATGTTTCTCCATCTTGTTTCAGGGCGCTCAGCGTCCATTCTTAAATCTCCCAGAGCAAAAGCCCTGTGACAATTTCGGGCTTACTCCCAGACCACTGCTACAGAGCTGGCCTCAGAAAAGAGCTGCCCATTTCCAATCCAGGTCAAACTCTGGCACTTCCCTCCAATTTACCAGAAAAGGAGCCCACAATTACCAAAAGCCTAACCTCTTTACACCTCATATTGGTCTAGCAATTTCTCTTGCTAGGATCCATACGGCTCCTCCACAAAAGCTTCAGCTAATTAAGAATAAAACCTCATTTTCTCTTCCAGAATTAGTATAAAAAAGGTGTCCAAGTATATGTTGCAACTGGTAGCATTAAAAAAGAAGCATCACCATGATCTTATACAGCAACTAGGTAGTTGCCTATGGGATTTCCAGACCTCTCAGTCTGCCCTGAATTCTCCAGGTTTGCCTGGGCCCTTCCAGGGGACAGGTGAAGGGCCTGAATCTCTGAGTGGTTGCTTTTAATTTAATTTAATTTTTAAGAAGACTGTGCATCATAGCTGTCAACTTACAGATTTGAAAATAAGGGACCAGCAGCCTTGAAAATAAGGGATTAGAAGCCAAAATAAGGGATTTTCCAAGCACAGGTATGTTCAACTTCTGAGCCCCTCCAAGCCAAAGGCAGAAAGCCCAGCCAGCAGCCAAACGAAGCCTCAAGCCTCAAGGAAAACCACCATCACCTCTCTGCTGGGAAGCGCGGAGCAAAGGTGAGTCCCCAGGCAACGCAGCCGATTTGATCAGCACAAGGCATGCAAGCTCTACCCCCCAGTCGTTCTTAGACTTCTTATTGGGTGAGCAACGCAGCCAAGCAACACAGTTGGAGCCTCCCTCCTCCCTGGCCGGCAAGGAGGGCGAGAGAGGAGCTGCTTCCTTTGAAACCCAGGAAATTTAAGGGACATCATCAATAAGGGACAGCAGCGGGACATGGCGCTGGGATAAGGGACTGTCCCGCCAAATAAGGGACGCTTGACAGCTATGCTGTGCATGCATCTTGCAAGCTTCATCCCTGCAGGATCTGACTGCAAGTTATAACACAAACATGCCGTGGGGAGTCTGCCCTCTTCTGCTCCTCACTTCCAATTAACCTCCATCTCCAGGGCCTGCTCATGACAACACCAGGAACCACCCTTAGGTCTCAGCTTTGGACCCTGAAATCACGGGACCTAGAATGCTCCTGACCTGCCAATTCTAGTGGCCTCTGAACTGACATCTCTCTTTTTAGTTGCTCCCCGCAACAGATCAGAAACTAGGAGGGAAGAGAAGCTATCAGTCTACGGTATCTTTGCAACTTAAAGCTGATTTAGTGAGGTTCCTAAGAAATTTGTCCTAGGATCACCAGGGTTTTCCCCTGTAAAGGATACACCAGCTTCTTGCATGGGGAAACTTGACGAAATGTGAAACTATACTATCAAACCTATATTCATTTCTACAGCCACAGCAGATGCTGTTAATTTTCCAATAGCATTCTCTTCCATTGACTCTCAAGGCAGATGGACACCAACTGTCAAATATTATTTTGGGCCCTAGGGTTGCCATATGTCCGGTTATTATTATTTTTGTTGAAAGTTAGTAACTTTGCTACTAGCAATACATCACAGCTTCTATAGCCTACATATAGTAGGGGTATTCAAAATTAGAGTTGTCACAGCAATCCACAGTTAAAAGTAGAAGTCAGCAAATGTGTCCTCTTTCTTTCTCTTCAAAATATGGCAACCCTAATTTTAGCCAGGAATAACTGTATGACAGGACTGATGGGGAGACTCTTGGCGAAGCAATGATACAATTGCTTTACTGAATCTCCCTAAAACTCAGTTCCAGCACCTCTCAGGTGAACACTAGTACCATTCTAAGAGAACAAGGGAGGTGTTCATGGTGAGTTCCAGCACCTCTTTATAGGAAAATAGCACTGCCTACAACCAAAACCTAGGGACGTGGGTGGCGCTGTGGGTTAAACCACAGAGCCTAGGACTTGCCGATCAGAAGGTTGGCGGTTCGAATCCCCACGACAGGGTGAGCTCCCGTTGCTCGGTCCCTGCTCCTGCCAACCTAGCAGTTCGAAAGCACATCAAAGTGCAAGTAGATAAATAGGTACCGCTCCGGCGGGAAGGTAAACGGCGTTTCCGTGTGCTGCTCTCTTTCGCCAGAAGCGGCTTAATCATGCTGGCCACATGACCCGGAAGCTGTATGCCGGCTCCCTCGGCCAATAAAGCGAGATTAGCGCCGCAACCCCAGAGTCGGCCACACCTGGACCTAATGGCCCTTTACCTTTACCACCAAAACCTAGAGCAGCTTCCCCCCACAAGTTACTTTCTAGATGTTTTGGACTACAATGTCCATCAGTGCTAACAAACAGCCCTGCTAGCTGGGGTTGATGGTGAAAAGGAGCTCCTAACACCCAGTCTTAGGTAGAAGGGAGTTGGGTGTTAATTTCTGCCAGCAACACATGAAAATCTAAATCCAAGATGGCGGGTAATAGTAACAACAACAATAATTACAAGAGGGTGATCAAAAGACACTTAACTGGACATTTGGTTCCCTTTCACAGGTTTAACGTAATTTAATAGTGTATCTGCATGATGCACTATTAGTAGACTTACACTGCAATCCAACACACACTTACTCAGAAGTCAATCCAAAGAATAGTCTCCTTGCTATGCTCTACTATATTCTCTATCTCCTTTCTTATTATTGCCACTCTTTATAATCCCTCATCTTGTTTTATGTTCTTTTCCTCTGTTGAATTTTAATGCACTTTTGTATTTGTTGTTATAAACTGAATGTGATTTGACAACTCCAAAAATAATAAAAATGGATTGCCTTGCTGGCTCAGACCAAAGTTCCATATAACCCAGTGGCCTGAATCCAACAGCAGCTAGCCAGATGCCTCTGAAAACACATAACAAACAAAGTTGGAGAATATGATTACAAACTCCTGTTGTTTGCTGCCAGCATACTATACTGAGAAGGGTCTCAACAACTCAGTGGCAAAGTGCAATCTTTGTCTACAGAAGGTTGCTGGTTCGATCCCAGTCATCTCCAATTAGAAGCAGTGTGATATTTACTTATTTATTTCGGGCTTTTATAACCTGCTTTTATTTGAATCAATCCCAGAGCACAGCACAACATAATATATATATAATGTATAATAAAACAAAACAATCTTTTAAAAAATTCAAACCGCAAAACAATAAACCAAAATTATACCACAAACACCATGAGAGCAACAAAACATCTCCTCCAGCCACTGAGTAAATAAAAATGCATTTACAAGGCCATCTGTTAAAGGCTTCTGTGCTTGAGACCATAGAGAAGTATTGCCAGAACAGACAATATTGAGCTACACAGGCAAATTGTCTGAACATTAAAAAAATGTTTAAAACTGTTTTAATTCCATGCGTAAGCCTGTCATCGTCATAATCGTAATCATCTTTCCACCATGTTTATTTCTTCTTCAAATGGACAGATCTAAAAAGACCATTGCTGGTGCATATGGTAATACCTTTTTTAAAAAAAAATCAAACAAACTGAGAAACTTTCTCCTGAACTTGTCGGTGTCACTGGAATCCTAAGAGGATGATTGTGGTGCAAATATTCATGGGGAAGATGCTTGCCCATCATTATGGAAACAGGTAGAAATTATGGGACAAAGGAGTCATGCTAGGGTCTGTTAAAAGTGACCAAACCAACACTTCTAGTTGTGGAGGGGAGCTTAAAATGTGAAAAAGTAATTCCCAATATGTTCAATATTATGGGGGGGGGGGAAATAGTGGATGGAAAACTGTTACTGCATTTCAGACAAAGCACATCTGTTCCCAGGTGGCACAAAAAAACTGCAGGAAGGTTGAGATGTAATTGTAAGCCCACCTTCTAGCATGGGCTTAATTGATTTCAAAACCCGATACAAGCACGCACGTTTCAAACTGCCTTTCTGTCTTTCACACATGCAGACCAACTGCAGAGGAGAGACTCAAAAGTGCTTTAGTGGCATGTGTGAAATCAGTTTGGGCCTGCTTTAAAGAGTTAGAAAAATACTCTGCAGAAGCCAAGTTGACAGGAGACTAAATTAATATCAACCCTACTTTCATTGATATAATTCTGTGAAAAGAAACTATAGTCTGTTTTGTTGCAAACAAACAAAAATGCCCTTTTGTTAAAGCTCCAGATCAAAGCCACATATGTTTAACCAGCCAGACTGAATTGCCACCTCCCTTTCCTATATGAAAATTCAAGTCTAATTTAAAAATCCATACTAAGCTGGGCTTGGTCTTTTTCTCTTTTGTTTTTCAAATTAATTGCATATAAAGTGCCACTTTCCCCCCTACTGTAAATCAAGAGAACTCTGGTGTCTTTGGAATTAATTCCAAATAGTTGGTCTGGACATGAACTTCACAGTTCTTCCCTCCTCCATCCTGCTGACATTTTCCCATTAATTTCTTTTCCCCTTTCATCCATTCATTGGCTGATGAGTCTATAAATACACTTCATCTGCTTTTACTTTGCTTTCTAAGGACAAACCAGTCCCAAACATGTTGTCTTGATTACATTCAAAAGCAAAAGCCTCCGATGTTTCTATGTTGGAGCGATAGGCTGAAACGTAACATTTTGTCTATTATGTCAGAGAGAAGTTTCAATGGGCAGTTTTATCATAATGTCAACAACGTAAATAACCTCATGCCGAAGAAATGCCATATGTGTTAAAGCTGTAAATATCAGTGCTGGCAGCCAAACTGAAGGGGGAGGAAGGGGTTTGGAGAGAAAGAAAAATCAGCTGTGTAGTCTCAGACGATATTATTTTTCCCTGACCTTATTCCACAAACCTCTGCTTTTGCCCATTCCTTCCTACATTCGGATAACAAATGGCAAATCTTTAAAGAGATAGTCAGGATAAAGAACATCTTTATCTCATGCTGAGCTTTTCTATCTCAGTGCATAACTTAGATTTTTTAAATGATTTTTACAATACATTTTGTTTATATTTTGCTTAGGCTCCTGTATTACATTTCCTGTTGTGCATTATCCACGTATACCTTTTTTGGGTGGGATGAGAAGTGTCTTTATACGTTAAATTTCTTCTAGGATTAAAACCAACACCAAATGAATTTGTGAATGAAATGTAGTTATAGATTTAAATCCAGTCCACTGCAGTCAGTGGGGCCTTCATCCAAGTGAACATGCGCAGGATCAGGCTGTAAATTGAGTGGGCCTCTGTGAAAGAGTCATTATTAATCATGGATAAGCATGCTTGAATTCAATGCAGATTGAGAGTGAATATCCCTGCCCAATGCCTGTCTTGATCCAAATTCCATGAAGAATCTATGAACCAAGCCATGCTGGCAGTCTGTTGTGTGCTCAAATTATAAGGAGAAAAATAGGAGACTCTTAATGAACCCTCAAGACCCAGCCCATGAGTATTCCCATTTTTTAGCACTATTATTCATTTCCCCATTCCACAGCCTTCAAAAAGCAATAGTCCAAGGGGGGCATTGCAATCGATTGGGGGGGGTGAAGCCCCTTCTGGCCCCTCTGTAATGCTGTGCCTCATTTATATTAATGGAGAATCTTTTCTCAGGAGAGAAGTTCTATGACCACACTCTGCATCCAGAAAAGATTACTGAACCAGAGGTATCGTCTACACAATAGGTTCTGTGGAGATTCCTTTTTTAAAACAGGTCTCTATTTGTATGTGTGTTGATTTTTATCCAATTCTGAACGTACAGATACTTGCAAAATAATACATCTCCATTGTAGACCACTGTTAGCCACAACCCAAAGCCCTAGCACTGTTAGCCACAACCCAAAGCACTGTTAGCCACAACCCAAAGCCCTAGGAAAATCAGGAGCGTCATCAGTGCATTCAGAACTCTGTATTCAGTGCTATTTGCATCCATATATAGTGATTTATTGCCAATAAGGAGATATTGTAAAAGGCACAATCGACTGGGGAATTGCACCCTGCAGAAGCAAGCCATTGCTGCAAGCTCTCATTGACAGCAACGTGGCTTGCGCATGAGAGCATCCCAGTGGATTGAGTTCCATGTGATTAGAACTCCACTAAGGAAGAGTTCATAATAGCTTCTCGGCCTTCCGTTTGGCGAAGTTGGTGAGTGCTGTTATAATAACAGGATGCAACACATCCTCTTTTGACAGTGCACGTGCCACCTCTCTCCTGTGAACTCGACAAGGGGTCCCAGCTGACGATGAGACCTTTCCTGCAAAAGCGTTATCAAATGTGAAACTGGATCCAAAGGCTTATGTCTAGGAAACAGGAATGAACTGTACGGTGCTATATATAAAGAAAAGCTGCAGTTGGCTTCTATAAATATTTCATTGTGTTAATTGCTCTGTGCTCTATGATCTCAGATGGAAAGTGAGCAACCAGAGTTCACAATTTTAAGAAGCAATTCTAAGCACAGCAACGTGTACAGTAATCTCAGATAACACAGGCCTGGTTTCCACCTTGCTAGAACAACCATGTTTATCGTGTCAAAAGTGCCACAAAGTGATCTTTTCCTCACGGTTTATATGTGGTGAATCTTCCTTTTGATTTAAACCACACACTTGATGTGCTTCTGCATTTACCCCATTCTATGACCTTTCCAGACGCAGGGGGGAGTACCTGTTGTGTTGTGTTGTCACTCTTCTTGTGTTAACACAGAGGAGTGATACGGGGCAAATAATATGCTATTCAGGGATAACAACAATCAGGGGTGCCAACTTGAATAAAATATTGCGGGGGGGGGGGAAGCATGAGTAAACCATAATGTGCACACAGTGTAAGCCTATATCTAACCCGCAGTTATGGAGAAGGCAAAGGTTATTGTTGTTGTTTAATCATTTAGTCGTGACCAACTCTTCGTGATCCCATGGACCAGAGCACGCCAGGCACTCCTGTCTTCCACTGCCTCCCGCTGTTTGGTCAAACTCATGCTGGTAGCTTCAAAAACACTATCCAACCATCTCATCCTCTGTCGTCCCCTTCTCCTTGTGCCCTCCATCTTTCCCAACATCAGAGTCTTTTCCAGGGAGTCTTCTCTTCTCATGAGGTGGCCGAAGTATTGGAGCCTCAGCTTCAGGATCTGTCCTTCCAGTGAGCACTCAGGGCTGATTTCCTTCAGAAATCAGAAAGAAGGCAAAGGTATAGGTGCAAAACTGCAGACAGAGAGGTAATGCTTGAGCTCTCCTCACCTTGGGTTATCACACTGAGCCAAACTATAGTTTAGGTCAGCAGGACACAGCAGCAGAATAATCAGGGAGAATCAAAATGGCTGTGATTTCCTCTCCAGCAGTCTGTAGGCACACACATTTGCATTAAGCCATGGTTTGGCTTAGTGTGATTTGTGAACTAGGCCAGAATATATGATGAAATAGTCACCTGTATTGAATCTACAACTTATCAGTACAAAAATATGGCTTGAGGAGGAAATTAAAGGGGGGAAATGAAGTATAAGATTCAAACATCTCCTACTGAACACCATCTTTTGCTTGCAGGCTTGCAGTGACTTGATTCCTTAAAGGATACTTGATTGTCATCATAATTTCATAATGATTAATCATTTCTCTAGGATTTATAGCAATTGCCTCCTTGAATGTAGATTCGTGTTGCCTACCTTAATGGTGGAGCATGCAATATAATTAAGAAATAAAACAGCACATAACTAGCTGCTCTGCCAGAAATCTCCTGGAATTAAATGCTACTGCGTTCTGGCTTTTGCTTTTAATCTTTCCTGTGCCGGCCAGTTGTTGTCCTGGGGTTGAAAATTATGAGTCTAAAGAGGTTAATAAAATGTAAGGCTCGTGAAAATTATAAACATGAGAAAGGAGGAGGGGGGAAAACAGTGTGCCACAATTAAAAAGAGCCCACAGATATTATTCTAGGCGATTAAGATTCTACATGGTAGCACTCTTTGGGGTTATGTCTAGAGAAAAAGAAGGGGGGGAGGGTAGGTAAAAATTCCACAGGCATTTCACATTTCTTCCCGAGATGAAAAACAATGCTCAGGTCAGGTTTGCAAGACTTTTATTGCTTTGTTCACACACACACAAATTAACAGTGGAGGTCTTAAACAAAACCTTTTGCACTTGGTGCTGATGAGAGTAAACATTCTTTCCTGAGCTATGTGGTTGCACACGAAGTGAAGATGTTTGTGTGTAGGAAAACACAGGATTTATTCTGCACAGAAAATTTCCCACCCAAACATTTAAGAAACGTACTTTCAGTCAATGGGACTTCTTATGCTGATGGGGTCTAGCTGAAAATAAGGGAAACTTTTAAAGAAATTCAACTGATATTAGAATAGGTTAAGGCGTACTGTTGTTTATGCTGTCATCCATCTGTCCTGAGAGACAATGGAGTGTGCCTTCGGAGGTGAAATCAAACTGTTTCATTAGGAGCACTGAAGTAACTTTCCCCGGGGGTACAGGTTTGGGGAATGTGTATGGATGGAGGTCCTGGGCTTTCCAGTTGAGAAGACCCTCCTCTCGGCTCCACTGATGTGGTCCAAAGGAAAGCAAAGCAATACAGCCTTTCAAGTTTTTCTGGTTGACATGATTTTTAACAGTGGGTTTTGGGGGTTTTCTTTTACAACTTTTACATTTTTATCTGGTATTTCTACCTTGAACCTTAATGAAGTAATTCTACAACAGTTGTGGAGTTTAACAAGTTTGAAAACTCAACCAAAAAAGTTCTTAAAATAAAATAAAATCACTTAGGGTTTTATTTTTTAAAAAAAAACCAATGTTTTTGAGCCATTTTTAAGGAAATTTGCCAAAATCTACACTCCCGACATGTGTTGCCATATGTCCGGATTTTCCCAGACATTTAAACAATTTCCGACCAGGCACTGTTTCCATCATCTGAATCCCAGACATACGACAGCCCCAGATGACTGACTTCATGCGCAATGCATAGTGTTTTTCCCACTTCCATGCCTGCCACCATGTCATTTAGAGCTCAAACCTAGGTGTGCACATGTACAGCCAGATTAAGACAGGGTCTGTCGTTTGTAGAAATGTCTAAGGGAGTGCTCCCAGTTTGCATTCGATATAGTCTTTAACAGAATGTGTCACTGAACTCAAGACAGTCACATGCTTAGGCTGAGTACTGTGACAGATAGGATTTCTGTAACACAAGCACACCATAAGAATCTGCTGAGAATCCAGGCTTAAGCCTCTACGTTGCCCTTAGAACCATAAACCAATTAATTTTTAATTAAGATAGTCCTTTAAAATTGCCATTATTGCTCAGATAGTGCGCAAATTGTACACGTAGGCTGAAAAACAATGCTCATCATTTATCTTTCTTGGTAAAAAAAGGAGTTCAATGAGATTCCAAACACTCATGAATCTGAAGCCATGGCACGCAATTCCTGTAGGAGAGATTTAAAGACACATATAGAAAGAAACTGGGGGAGGGGGCAAATGGAAAACAAGAAGGGAAACGACATCTGTTCATTAAAGGCACATCATGCCAGTTTCCTTTCATAAATTAACTGATTTAGCGACAATAGAAATGTGATACTCTGGTCTGCTTAAATTTCACTACAGCATTTGGCACAGTGCTACATGGGAGATTATTAGCTAATCTGGAAAAGATGGGGATTAGTTCCAAAATTATTAAATGAACAAGGAATAGGCTTTTTTGAGAGGGGGGGGGGAATACAAAGGGCTGTGTTGAAAGGTGAACTATTAAGCCACAAAGGGGTTATTTATAAACTGAGTTCTATAGAACACATCCTTGGAGATTATCTTTCTGTCCAGAATGATGCTGGACTGAACGCCAAACCATACTTGCTAATGACAAAATCGGGGGGGGGGGGCGTGTCTTTACCAAAAACAGTCAGAATCAAAAAGATGTTCCCATCTCTCATTTTATTTTAAAAGCAGCCATGTGGAGGGTGGGTAGGCAGTGAGTTAGATGAGGACTGACCCTGCCCTCTCCACCATTTTCCCCAACTGATGGGGGAGAGAGGCTAATGTAGAACTTGGGATAGGAATAGCTTGGGAGGTACACAGTTTAGAGTAGGAAAATATATAGTATAGGGAATAATGGGTTCACACACACACACACACACACACAGCCCCGTTTGTGGTATTGAGTCTATTCCACATCTACCTCAATTGGTTTTAAAATAGATTTCAAAAGATACGAGATCCTGCCAGAGCCGCATTTTGTAAAGTTGGAGCCATTTTGTGCATTTGGTAGGAAAAAACTCTGTTCAACAGACAGAGGGTCAATATGCCATCCTGTAATTCACCAGAGAGAAAATTGCATTTTTTTTTGTACAGGGTTTTGGACAGCATTCTCTTACACTGGGTCATCTCAAGAGCAGCAGGATTAGGCCAGATCCACACAAGTTTCACTCCCTATTTTGCATATCAAACTATACAGAACACCCAAGCAAATAAATTATAGTATACTGTGAGGTTTTATCTTCCGACGCCTGTGAAGTATGAATTATTGGCCATCACAGTCATTTGGAAATGCTCCTCACTGATGTGTACAGGTGCCAGGTGGTGCATGGATGAAGAACAGCAAATAATAATAATAATAATAATTTTTATTTATACCCCGCCCTCCCCAGCCAAGGCCGGGCTCAGAGCGGCTTACAAGCAATAATAAAACAAGTTGAATGATTACAACTTAAAAACAAAATTAAAATACAACATTAAAATATTGAAACATTAAAATATTAAAATGTAGCTTCCTCGCAGGAGGAGAAGGAAAAGAAAAAAGAAAGAGGGAGGGAATCAAATTGGCTCCAAGCCAAAGGCCAGGCGGAACAACTCTGTCTTACAGGCCCTGCGGAAAGAAATCAGATCCTGCAGGGCCCTGGTCTCATGAGGCAGAGCGTTCCACCAGACCGGAGCCAGAGTTGAAAAGGCCCTGGCTCTGGTTGAAGCCAATCTAACTTCCTTAGGGCCTGGGACCACTAGGGTGTTGCTATTTATGGACCTTGAGGCTCTCTGTGGGGCATACCGGGTGAGGCAGTCCCGTAGGTACGAGGGTCCTAGGCCGTGAAGGGCTTTAAAGGTCAAAAGCAGCAAATGAAGACATCTGATAAACTCTCCTGCCCTCAGGAATGTTGAAGCTGTGTGGCTGAAATCATAAGAGCTGGACCACTGTTTCCTTTCTAATTTTGAATATAAGGATTTAGAATCAGCAGCTAGGAAAACTTTGCTAGCATCCCCCCACCCCACCCTCCACCCTGATTCTCTAATCCTGCAACTGAATGCATCTTGGTGGATCTAAGTCAGAGAACCCCAGAAAGACGATTAAGCGTATGAAAGCCAGCAACTATTCACCTCCCTGCCCCCACCAACTCCTGTAATTTTAATATTTCTGAAACTATTTAACTAAGCATATTCACAGCTCTGTGTACACATACTTAGCTTTACCTCAAGAGACCACCTACTCTGTGGGCAGGCAGTGAGGCTGAGGAATTAGGGGACAACATCTGGCAACGTCGTGAATTAAATTTTTCTTTTGCAAGCGAAAAACCATAACCTCCATCAAGTCACAGCAGGGTATAATGCTGTTGGAGCAGACAAGATTTGTTTTGATCTCTTATGGAGCAACACACCCAGCTTTCAGTTCATACCAATAACATCTCTGTGTCTGGAATATACCTCAGTCCAGGGGCTGCTAATTAATGGTTGGAATTAGCCAAATAATTTCCACAAGAAAAAACATACCAAACTTATTCAAGCTTTAAAATGACTCGCAGCTCTCAATACAATCACATCTAAGTCTGATATTTTGGAAGGGCTTTCGGTACGGTGCATTTTTCAGCATATTAAAAGCTCCTGCGTCTGCTACTTTTTAAGCTTTCAAAGTTATTTCGAGAGTTCATGGGAAAATACGACAAGCATTCAGTAAGCCAATTATTGATTTTGTGCCATCTTGTTGCTACCGTGTCAGGCTTTCCTTTCCCTTTCTTAAAAAGCGTGGCTTTCATCAAAACATATTTAGATTATGCTCCTATATCTGCATGGCTTTGGGGGCTCAGCCCCACAAGTTGTCAACTCCAATCTGGAATCTATTTTCAGCACAATCTTCAACTCTGAAACATATGAAATGGAATAATAGTAATAATAAGCAGCATTCTCCTAAGTTTTACCAGAGCAGACCCTCTGAAATTCATGAGCATGAGTAAGCTGTGCTTTTCTCTAATGAGAAGCGATGTATAAATAGTTGAAATAAATCAGTAAGGGCCCATTAATTTCAATGAGTCTACCCTGAGTAAAGCTTAGGTGAATGCCACTCTTTATGTCTTTCACCTTTGAATAATCACAGCCCTGATTCATGTATTTGTAGAAACTAACCACTTGACAACCCTAATATTCCCATGTAGTTTCCCCTTTTGAATTCTTACTTCAGGTCTTTGCGACACTTTAAAACCAACCATATGTAGTTCTTGGTTGTAGTGGGTTACTGCTTGATCCCACTGTTTGCATAATGTCATGTACAGTTATTTTTATTAAGCAGCTGCTAGAGAAACATTAAATATTATGATATAAATCATCATAATCATCTACCAAATAACTACATGAAAGGTGGTAGGTCAGGTCATGCGCAGAGGATGGAGAATGAGGTTGCAGATACAGCGGTACCTCGGCTTAAGTACTTAATTCGTTCTGGAGGTCCGTTCTTAACCTGAAACTGTTCTTAACCTGAAGCACCACTTTAGCTAATGGGGCCTCCTGCTGCTGCTGTGCCGCTGGAGCACAATTTCTGTTCTCATCCTGAAGCAAAGTTCTTAACCCGAGGTACTATTTCTGGGTTAGCGGGGTATGTAACCTGAAGCATATGTAACCTGAAGCGTATGTAACCCGAGGTACCACTGTACTCAGGTAAGCAAGGAGCTTGCTGGCTCCAACACTTTATCCTACCTCCAGCACCCAAACCCAGCCCCTTGCTGAGGACGGCACTCCTTGTTTATTAACTTTTGGCCTTGCTGTCACTGCCACACTGGAGCATCCAAAACTGCACATGTATATATGTTAGCAGCCCACTGGAAAGCAAACATGTTGGCAGCCTTGAATGTTTACAGCGCTGGCAGTTCAGAAACAGCAGCTGCAGTAAAGGCATGAGCCACCTGGGCTCAGCAGTAAACAGCAGCCAGGATAAACCCAAGCTCGCCGAAGGTCCTGAACCCCAGGCTTACCTGGCAGCAAGTCAGTACCCCAAGTCCAGAGTTCAAGGTCTGAAGGTCACTCCACACAAGCAAAGTCCAAAGGTCAGGAAATGCAGTTCAGGGTCAATCCAAGTGCCCAAGTCCAAAGACTAGCAGTCAGGATACAGTCCAGAGTCAAACCTGATGCACAGTCCTGTAGAGATCGAGGACTATCCAAGTCAAGGCCCCTCAATATAGGCCATTGAGCAGACCCAGCACCTCATCTCTGCTTCCCTTTTGTACTTTGCATGCTGATTGCAGCATCTGGGCTTGACGAGGCATATGACCCTCACCTGTTCTGAGTCTACTCCAGCTAAGGAATCACACACCTCCTCCCAGAGCTAGTGGCCAGCTAGGGAGCTGGGCTGTGGGTCCTTGCCTCCCCTAGCCTCCTAAAGCTTTCCTCCCACTGCTCCCTAGGCCTCAGAGCTCACCATGCTCGTGGAGACAGAGGCCCCTCTGGCTCTGGGGATGGGTCCTGCTGCTCTGGTTCCCCCATCGCCATCCTCCATCACCCTGTGAGTACTTCCTTCCCCATCCCCTGTTTGCCCTGGTGTGTCCCAGTCCCAGCTACACCCCTCGCCGGCATTCTCTTCCTCATCCCTGTCGCCCTGCCAGTTAATGATACAGAGCTGCTTTGAGAGCAAATTATATCCAAGACTGTTCCAATTTGACTCTTTATCTGAAGACATTTTGACTCTGCAACCCTACTTGTGGTCCACAACAACAACAAAATGGACTGTTACTAACTCTTACGGTGCCATCTTATGCATGTCAAGCAATTGTTAACCCACACTTTGCCGTGTCTTTTCCCATCACTTCCCTTATAGCAAAATAAACCTGCTTTTTGAGAGAAGCTGGCTTACTGTGCAGGAGCTCCAAATCCCCTTTAATTGCACAACCTTACATTTGCGGTATGTGATTGAAACCCACTCACCAGAGAATCTGGAAGGAGCCACCAGCCAGCTCAATCCTTTACTGTCTTTAGTTCCATCAGTGACTTATTACTGGGGATATAATGTAAATACAGACTAATTAATAGTGATATTAGACCAAGATATTTATATAAAGTCCCACCAACACCATCTGTTATCTTTGAAGTAAGGGTGCATGGAGCAGACACATGCCTGCAGCTTGTAGCACACTTGTATCTTCACGGATGAGCAAGTTGAACAAGATGCAGACTTGTACTGCTGCCTGATAAAGTCTCCCTATCCTCTGTAATGAACTCATTAGCTCTAATGATGCTGCTGCACAAATGTTCGCTAACTTAATTGCTTCATATTCTCTGTGATTTGATTCCAAAAATAATATTCACAAATTCATACGGTCTGCAATCTCGCCCAGAGCCTTCCAAATGAGCGTGGGTTAAGATCACTCAAAGAAAACCTGTCAAATTATTATTATTATTTCTAATATGAAATAATGGAATTCTAGATAGCTTTAATCTCAAGGAAAACATACACTGAATCTCAAGAGAGGGTGGGGATGGGGAAACACACTATGGGAACAATCCTCTACTGGGGTTACACCAGCGAAGGGGCTTTAGGGTTATGCAGAAGCTCCACTGCAATGGTGTAATATCAAATATGTGACAGATACACTGGAATAGCTCTCTTGATAAAGAGCTGTAGCAAAACGTATGCAGACAGACTGGTTGAAACAAGACCGAGTAGGGGGGGGGATGGTGCGGCACTTTAACTTATTTTTAAATGTAGCTGTGCGCGGGGGAAGGAAGAAATAGTAACCATGATGCTGTGCACTATTTTTCTGTTGTAAATCCCTCCCCACCCTGAAAAAGCCCCGTTTGTTTTGTTAGAGAAAATATATGGGTATTCCCCCATTTCCACAGTGCCATGGTTCCAATCCAATTTCCTCCTTTCCATGGCTGCTTGGGGGAGAACAGTGGGGAGGGGAGATCTGATCACAGATATCCAACGTTTCAAAACTAGTATGGTGCTTCGATTTCAACATGTTGTTGAACTGGTGGCATACCAGGGAATTAGATGCAATATATACAGCCAACAAGGAACCAAGACAAATCAGCCAATTCGGCATGGCAATAAGAAGGCGGCTGCTGGATTGGACAGAAACAATGCCAAACTGGACCGCTCAACATACAGTGCCTGCTTTAAAATGCCCTAATGGTGGCTTCTGCTGCTTAAATAAGTGGTCGTGTTTAGTCTCTGGCCTTGCAGTTTGCACCAAACTGCTCTAAGCTCTGGAGAAGCAGTGGAGAGATTCTTAACCAGAAGGTTGGTGGTTCCAGCCCACCCAGGGGCGGCTGTGGGCAGGATTCATGCGCTACAGGGGGTTGGACTAGATCACCCTTGGGGTCCCTTTCAAACTCTACAATCTGTAGTTCTGTTTTTGGCCACTATGGAGCTAATAGGTACACACTGAAAGATGACAGGAAGGACCACACTGGCTGGCTCCTGATGATGAGCATCACAGCAACATCCCGTCAGAGCTGTGCGAGGTTGAAATGTGTCCCCACTGTCCATGCATTGAACTAGGATGGCAAAGACCTCTAACATGCCCAAGACACACCAGTAAATGTGTGAGCAGTCTTTCCCACACATGCGGAACAAATACAGAGCACAGGGGAGCATTTCTGCGGCAAATGGCTGAGGTGGTGGTGGTGGGGTTAAAAGGTAAAGGTAAAGGCACCCCTGACCGTTAGGTCCAGTCGTGGCCGACTCTGGGGCTGCGGCACTCATCTCGCTTTATTGGCCGAGGGAGCCGGTGTACAGCTTCCGGGTCATGTGGCCAGCATGACTAAGCCGCTTCTAGCAAACCAGAGCAGCGCAAGGAAACACCGTTTACCTTCCCGCCGGAGTGGTATCTATTTATCTACTTGCACTTTGACGTGCTTTCAAACTGCCAGCTTGGCAGGAGCAGGGACCGAGCAACGAGAGCTCACCCCGTCGCAGGGATTCGAACCACCGACCTTCTGATTGGCAAACCCTAGGCTCTGTGGTTTAACCCACAGTGCCACCCGCTTCCCCCGGTGGTGGGGTTAGCCATTGCAGAAAGCATTGTTGAGGTCAAAGCTAGCTCACACGACCCAATGCCCAGTGCTTTTTTTTTTTTAGGGGGGAAAGGCGCCAGAACTCACCACGAACACCTCCCTCGTTCTCTTAGAATGGCAATGGTGCCCACCTGAGACGGGCTGTCACTGAGCTCCAGCAAGATCCGGCTGAAAAAAAGCCCCGCCTAGAACCCTCTAACACGTTCATTCAATGAGCCAGAGGGTTTGTGTGAACCTGCCCAGTGTTTTGCAGACACACACACACCACACACCCCCAGTGATACATTTCAAAGCAGCGGCAGTTTAGCATCTTCTATTTCCACTCTCAGTGAGATGGACAGAGGTTAATTAGCACTTCATGAGTGAGCTTGCGGCTGCTGTAAATTGAGGTTCATTATCCGAGTCCTGGTTCACACTTCACCTGCGACTGTGTAGCAAATATTTACTTTCTAGTGTATTCGTTTGTTAATTTATATCCTGTCTTTTGGTATGATGTGTTGAAGATTGCTAATAAGAAGTAGGTGCATCATTAACAAATTTATTTTTTTTGTAAAATCACAAAAAACAGGTCTTTTTTAATTTAAAAAACACAGCTGGCTAAAAACTAAATGAACACATGAGACGTAACCGGCTGTGTTCTTAGATAAATAAGGTATATGATTCATTGTATCAAATTGTAAATTTTAATAGAAGTAACTCATAAAGTTCAACAAACAAACAAAGCAGAAGACCCAGTGGATCAGATCATTCTCTAGTCAGTTCATGCTTAAGGTCCATCCGTGTAATGGTGTCTATTCCACCTGTCTGTTCATAAAGTCCAAACCAGCCACATGAAAGGTTGTTACAGTTCCACAGAATCCTTTCACAGAGTCTAAGACAAGGATTTCTGGAATATTAGCCTTGTTTCGCCATCCTGGGCTTCATCAGTAGTTAAAGCTCATATGTGATATTACAGGACAGTAGATCTTATAGCATAGTAGTAGCTGCGGTAGTAGTAGCAATCAAATAAAAAAACCTCCCTGGACAGTGAGTTCCAGAGCCTGGACACAGTTACTGCAAATGCCCTCCTCCCAATGGCACTTCATGTCAGTGAAATGGGAGAAAGACTCCCTCAGCCATCTCTTAAAATGTGAGCACATTCATATTGGAGAACAACCTTTCAAGTACCCTGGTCCTCAGCCAATTAGGGCTTTAAAGGCCTTGCCAGTGTTTCGTGTTGGGCCCAGAACTGGAATGGAAAACAATGCAGTAAGGATTCTCAAGTGCGGAGATGCCTTTGGACTAATGCAGTGTCATCGTTGATCTTACTGTGGTTCCCATCATTTCCACCGTTGGCCTTGGCCTTTAGATCTGCCTTGCTACTACTTCCTCCAACTGCAAGAAGCCATGATGCCAGCTATCCTTCCTGCGTTATCTGAGGCAGTATCTGGAGAACCAGTGCCACTGGCCAATGTACAAGAGGCTCCACACAGATCCTGTAATTCGAGGGAGGGATAAAAAGAATAGCAGGGACTGAAACTCAAGAAGTGAATGAAGTATTTACTTAGGGTTTTGTTCAGGTAGCTCACTTGTATTGGTGCCTGGTTTGCTTCTAGGCCCTGTTCAAGGTACCTGGGCAGGGGGAGGAGAATTCAAGATGGCGGAGCTAGTAACTAATTCCAAAGCCCTATGCCAGCTGGGTAAAAGATAGGGGGAACATTTCCCCTATTCCATCAGCCTTTGTTCTTCAATGTATTTTCCTTCTTTTTAGACCCAGTTGGGGGGGATAATTATTATTTCAGCTCTAGGGGCTGTTGTAGTCATTGTTGCAATGGGTATCATGAGAATAGGAGGTCTTTGGCTATGGTGGCTCCAAATTTTTCCTTTTCCTTCTCCAGTACTGTAAAACTCCCTTTTTGCTGATATCAAGGGCACAGACGAAGGAACAGCAAGAGGTTTCCACACATACAATAGAAAGGCTTGTGAGGATGGATCTCCTTCTCTGCCCACAAATCTCCCTTTTCATGGGCAGCCTGGGGGATATACAATATCTATGGCCCTTATTATCTAAGACTCTTCAAGTATGTACCTTTCTACTTGTTATGTTCTTATTTAATAATAGGTGCTGCATCTCTGTTCACTTTGCACCCCTCTCCAAAGCCACCCACTCCCTCCCTCTAGAGCTTGCTCAAACCACTCCTCCTAGTAAAAGGTAAAGGTAAAGGGACCCCTGACCGTTAGGTCCAGTCGCGGACGACTCTGGGGTTGCGGCGCTCATCTCGCTTTACTGGCCGAGGGAGCCGACGTACAGCTTCCGGGTCATGTGGCCAGCATGACTAAGCCGCTTCTGGCGAACCAGAGCAGCACATGGAAACTCCGTTTACCTTCCCGCCAGAGTGGTACCTATTTATCTACTTGCACTTTGACGTGCTTTCAAACTGCTAGATTGGCAGGAGCAGGGATCGAGCAACTCTTCTCCTAGTAGACCTCACCAAACCTCCACAGCTTGCTAGGGCTGCCTATCCACCTGCCCACCTCTAGTTCCTTCCTCCATGCCCTCATATGCTGATGCTGCTATGGCCTGGCAGCTCTGAAAGCCCAGTCTGTCATCACACTGTAGTTCACATCGCCCTCTGTCTGTGGCCAAATGAACTGCAGCATGATGAAATTGAAACATTTTTATTATATGTATTGATAAGGCTGGGTTACTAACTTTGTAGGCTGTTCCGGAAGAAGCTGGTGGACCGGTTAACACACAACTAGATACGAAAATGAAAGTAACCATGAGAACAAGCTAAAGGGTGGAATTATAGCTCCAACCCAAAATAACTGGAGACAATGTATAACTCTATCATTACCAATTACTACACCACTTACTGAGGTCTTGCCCTACATTCTCTCAATTACTGTGGTTAGATTTGAGGGGTGTGTGCTTTCTGGGGTTAGATCTGCTGCAGTTAGATCTTACGGAGGCTGGCTTAAGTTTATTTGCTGCTGTACTAGTTTTTGATTATGAATTGTTATTAGGGTGGTTTTTAGCTTTTGTGGTGCATTGCTGTGAGCACGTAGCTGCTAGAATTGATATGGAAAATATACATCAGCAAATTAAATAATATATCAACAGAAAGAACAAGTTTGGCTATTTCACACAAATCCCCGCCCCCTTTCAATTTTTAATATATACAATTGAGTTGCTTTTGTGAGTTGTTCAGTTATCGTCGTTGCGGCTGCAAGCAAGACTGACCTAACCTTGCATCTTATGCACTCGGCTGTGTGAGGAAGAGATTGAAAGTGTTTCCCTTCATTTTCAATTACCGGTAACCACATTTTAGCATTAGACTTGGACCCTAAACTGATTTAGTCTTAACTACTACTTACTGAGGTGGCGCTGTGGGTTAAACCACAGAGCCTAGGACTTGCCAATCAGAAGGTCGGCGGTTCGAATCCCTGTGACGGGGTGAGCTTCCGTTGCTCAGTCCCTGCTCCTGCCAACCTAGCAGTTCGAAAGCACGTCAAAGTGCAAGTAAATAAATAGGTACTGCTCCGGCGGGAAGGTAAACGGCGTTTCCGTGCGCTGCTCTGGTTTGCCAGAAGCAGCTTAGTCATGCTGGCCCCATGACCCAGAAGCTGTATGCCGGCTCCCTCAGCCAATAAAACGAGATGAGCGCTGCAACCCCAGAGTCAGTCACGACTGGACCTAATGGTCAGGGGTCCCTTTACCTTTACTACTTATTGAAATGAGCCAGCTTCATAAATCAGCATTTGAAACCGGCTTGTTTCAGTAAACCCCTGGAAGGTGGGTTAGCCCCGATGGTCTCCAACCTTTTGGAGTCCAGAGCTCCCTTGACCAATCATATTCTTTCTGTCGCTCCCTTATGGGAGCCACTTACACTGAGGTTCTGTTACAGAATGCGTGAAGTAGAGATGCCCCCAGCCCGTCCTACTCTGCCCCATCCCCATTCCACCCTGCCCCTTTTCAGGGCGGACTAAAGGAAGGGCGGCCACCAGGGAGAGAGAGGCGTATGCAGGAAGATATTGGGCTGCAAGCTAAAGCTGCCAGCTTCCCTTGAGAGAAAGAGAGAGGGAATGTTCAGCTCCCCTGAACATTCCTCAAGTCTCTCCAAGGTGTCATGGCACACAGGTTGACAACCAATGGGTTGGCCAATCTAGATATTGTTGGGTTCCTAGCCAGCATGGTCAATGTTCAGGGATGATGAGAAGTGAAGTTCAATAGCATCTGGAGGACCACAGAACCCTTTGGGTTTTTTTGCTACAGGAGACTATTATGGCTACCATTTTGCAAATTTGAATCACGTAGCAATAGCAAATGGGCTATTATTCCATTTTTTTCCACATGGGGAATGTGGGCAGGATTCTTTTACTGTTGTGAAAACTGTACCCATCTTCAGCAACACATGATTTCCCAGAACCAGAGCCTAAACATTGAGACTATTGTTCAGCTCTACAGGGTGGTAGTCCCACCACAACTGCTTTTTTTTTTTATTTAATCCCTACACATTTCCTTCCCTGGGAGCCTCCACCCACCATTAACTTCATCTACGATAATGCCAAAGGAAACAAAGTATTTCCCCCTCTTTTCAAAAAGAAAAAGTACAAGCTTTTACCACAGAAACCACCTGAGGGCTCAATTTCCACTCTTCATTAAAACCCAGTGGACAACTCGCGATAAATAAAAGGTGAAAAAATAACATTGAACCCCCAACTAAAATATACACAGGATGTGGATTCCATGAATTCAAAACGAAATGCAGTTGGGTTTGTGTGTAGGTGTAATTGCTTTATTTCAAGTAACTGTATACAACCTTAATCATATTAAACTAGCTAGTATTTAGGGTTTTGACACTGAGGCAGGCAGAGCAAGGAGCAATGTGAGGCTAGGCTTGTGTTGACCATCACGGAAGTTTCTTGAAAAATAGTGGCTCGGGCAGAGAAACAACGCTTTACAACTTTTTAAAACCTGCTTGATCAATATAATAAATTTCAAAATATTGACATTTCAGAAAACACAGAGGTTTCCCAAACCCTTAAAAAAAATTCATTTTGTGTCTGACACCATTTTTTGCTTGCTGTTTCATTATTTGCATATTTAGTATCCTTAACGAGGTCTTGACAGCAGTTTATGGCTGATAACATTTTATAGCATTTGTATTAAGTGCATATTTTGTGTTGTATGCTGATATTGGAAAGCTGTGTGTGTGTGAGAGAGAGAGAAAGAGAGAGAGAGAGAGTGTGTGTGTGTGTGTGTGTGTGTGTGTATAAAGTCACACCCACAACACGCTGTGGTTTGTTAAGGATGCTGAGAGTTGACAGCAGACCCCTCACAGTGTTTGCTGCAAACGTGACCTACACACCACCAGATCTGTCTACAATTGGCAGTTGACTCCTGACTGCCTGGCCTCTCACTATGGCATGTCACCCTCGGGGCATATTGACCCGCTCTGGCCCCCATGTTGACCCGATCTGATCACAGCTGATCACACCAGCAGCAGCACTAGAACCATTATCACCTATCTGCCACAGCTACCTGGTAAAATGCTCCTGCAGTGGGCATCCAGGCAGGATATCATCACCTCTGGGCAGGTGAGAGGCAAGGCATGCTTTTCCAGGTCTCTTGGAGCATGATTATTCTAGTAGAACTCAACTCAGTGTTATGCTTTTAAAATTTGTACTAAGAAAACAAGGGAGGATTGGAGGAGGAGGAGAAGAAGAAGAAGATGATGATGATGACTCTGTGGCTAGAGAGCGATACTGGAAGGGCATTGAAGAGTAAAGTAGTATACTGTCTGCAGCAACTTATGAAAATTTCTGGCAGCAGCTCAGATCCGGTTCAGTGTGGGAATGAGTGTAGGAGTATCGTCAGGGGCGTGGGCGATGGAGTAGGCAGCTGAGAGTTACTAATGTTTGCTTAGGGTTGATTATAAGCTGAATCGCGAGTTATTCAGCACTTTTCTCATTTACAAGCTCCAGGGATTCCGATGACTAACTCGCCAATCACTGACTTGGCAGTGAAAAGGTACAAATGTCTCATAGCAAACAGCCCTTTGAACAATCACTAGTGTTTTTAAGAAGTCAGGCACTGATTTAATTCTGCCTGCCTCTTTGCTGAGAACTACTCACGGTTTATGAATGATGTATAAAAACAATAATGAGCAAACTATGTCCTGTTTAGGCTTCAGCTCGGGTTCTGTTTTTAGTTTTAAAGCAATTCTATCAGCCACTCAAAGATACATAGCTCCCATCCTCTCCTGATGACTGTGGTCAGAGGAAATTATATTTGATCACTGGTGCAGTAAAACGCATCAGATGTTGCACTGGAACGGCAACTCAGGACAGTGACACGTGTGGTCAGAGAAAGTATGTCACGAGCAGGATAAAAAGTGACAGTATGAAGGGCAATCCTATCTCCAACAACAGGACCAGTCTCCACCCCCCTTTATTGAGCTAGCAGTGTTTGCACCCACAAAACATGAGCGTTGGCAACAGCACTAAGTGACCCAGAGACCATGCAGCAGGAGGCACCCATTCAACCCAAAGGAAAAAAGTTAAGACACTGCAGTTTGCTGTGTTTTAAGCTTTGAACCATGTTCTGTTTCGTTTGTAAATTCTAATAACATATGTTTAGTTGATCTCTTGCAAAGTTTATCTTAATGAACATGAAAAGGAGTGCAGTCAAAGAGCTGTGGTTTGACCCACCAGCCTGTTCTTCCTATCTTGGGGTTGCTGTGTGGGATGATTTAAAACAGAGCAATTTAAATAATTAAGTCAAATTTCCGATTGAAGTCAACTTTTTTCCAGTCTGAAATGCATCTATTTCTGAACAAACATGCCTGTTACAATAAGAACATGCCAGTTTTAAAAGTTTTTGAGTGTGTGCTTTATCATGTTTGTATTAAATTCATATTTTGCTTGGGAAACAATACAAATGAAATTTAGCACACGCACAAATCCCATTTAAATTTTAGAAAACTGTTTTTAACTGTGCTCACAGACAAACAAAATGTGATATAATTTGTTGTTGTATGATGTATGATGCAATGATCTTCTTGGCCTATAATATACTATTCTTTTGCCGAGGGATTCTGAAACATATTTTTATCTAGTAAGAGATCATAAGGTGCCAAGTACATTATCAATCTCAGTCTTGGCTACTTTTTTCAGTTCAACCATAGTCTCAGGAAGGAAGGAAGGAAGTTTGTTTAAACTCAGCTTTTACTTTGATAAGCCATTATACAGCCTGCTCTTTTGTGTGTTGCAAGATTACAGAATATAGATTGGAATAGTATGGTGAATAGTAACATACAGTTCATTCATTAACCAGGGACTCAGCTAGACTGGTAAAGAAAAAGCGATTGATATGCGTTGTAGGTGCGATATAACAGTGTGCCACCAGATGGCTACGCAGAGTCCTGTTTTTCTTCTACCTGTTTTCCCTGTTTAAATTTACACCGCTTTGAACGGAAACGCTTCTTTGATGTGTCTAGATCCAGCCCAGGAGACTGAATTGGTGTGGTTTAATATATAAATAGCCTCATTATAAAAACCAGTACAAACAGCAGCTATGCAAGAGATATTATGGAACCATAGCACCATTACCGGTAATCAAAGCACATCATCCTTTGTAGAAGAACACCACTGTGACCCATTGTGCTGTAGCAGTGTCGCAGTGTGACCTAAAGTGTGGTAGTCTCGCAGGAAGCTGGTTCAGTGCTGCTATGACTCAACCAGCCACCACAGACTAACATGTAGTACCAATCCACTGATCAGATATATATTTTGTTGTTGTTTAGTCATTTAGTCGTGTCTGACTCTTCGTGACCCCATGGACCAGAGCACGCCAGGCACTCCTGTCTTCCACTGCCTCCCGCAGTTTGGTCAAACTCATGTTCATAGCTTCGAGAACACTGTCCAACCATCTCGTCCTCTGTCGTCCCCTTCTCCTTGTGTCCTCCATCTTTCCCAACATCAGGGTCTTTTCCAGGGAGTCTTCTCTTCTCATGAGGTGGCCAAAGTATTGGAGCCTCAGCTTCACGATCTGTCCTTCCAGTGAGCACTCAGGTCTAATTTCCTTAAGAATAGATAGGTTTGATCTTCTTGCAGTCCATGGGACTCTCAAGAGTCTCCTCCAGCACCATAATTCAAAGGCATCAATTCTTCGGCGATCAGCCTTCTTTATGGTCCAGCTCTCACTTCCATACATCACTACTGGGAAAACCATAGCTTTTACTATACGGACCTTTGTTGGCAAGGTGATGTCTCTGCTTTTTAAGATGCTGTCTAGGTTTGTCATTGCTTTTCTCCCAAGAAGCAGGTGTCTTTTAATTTCGTGACTGCTGTCACCATCTGCAGTGATCATGGAACCCAAGAAAGTAAGATCTCTCAGATATATATATAAATAAACAACTACCTGACATTCAGAAAACATCTTAAGGCAGCCCTGTTCAGGGAAGTTTTTAATGTATGATATTTTGGTGTTTTTTGGTTTCTATGGAAGCCGCCCAGAGTGGCTGGGGAAACCCAGCCAGATGGGCGGGGTACAAATAAATTATTATTATTATTATTATTATTATTATTATTATTACCACTACACCACACTTGCTCTCACTGAACATGTGGGGACCATGTTCAGTGTCCAGCCAACATATACAATTAATGTGGACAGTGTGCGTGTCATGTTGCCAATGTGCAAAATGTTCCTAGCAATTCACATTCTCCAACAGCACCCAGTGATTGTGCCTATCAGCCAGGCAATGTGCAGAATCACCACTCCAACCTCTCGCATTAACTCCAACAAAGAGCAGATAGCAGAGATAGCATTGGGCCATGTGAATTAGTAACATGGAGTCCCTCCCTAGCGATGAGCCACAGAGGGAAATGGAGTCTTGCGTATAAGAGCAAGGGAATAGGATCATTTCCCTCTCCATAGTTTTGTTCAAAGAGAATCTAAGTTTGGCACCATGCCTTCAAATTGTGGTGAAGATTCCTATACTCTACAAATCTATAGTCTGAGAATTATCCCTTTGTTGAAAGCATACTCCAAAGATTCTTCAAAATTATTACCAGCATATGGCACAGAGCTGAACTTCCTTGCTGTGCAGGAAATATTAAAGAGATCATCATTCCCCCCCACACCAAAAAAATTAAAATGGCAATGAAATGGTTTGGAAATGCTAATTCAAGTTAGCAGTCTTGGGCAATTAAAGTATCTTAAATTATCTCTAAATTTTCTGTTTTATTACTGAAAATTTATGAAAGGACCCACACTGAACTCTCTAAATATTATGTGTGTGTGTGTGATTTCACACACACACACACACACACACACACACACACACACACTCCAGTTAATGTTTATGCTCATCTGGTTTGCATTTAGCATTCTTATGAGTCATTTCACTTTGATAGGAACACTATGCTATAGAAAACTGCTGTTAATATTTTAACTTTTAAACTCAAACGCTGGATTGCGGGTTACCTAAATAAAGCAACAACTGGAGGGGGGAAACTGACTTTGCCTTATGAAATGAAGATCGCTCATGGTAGATGTCTGTCACCCATGCCAGATGGGAGTATCTTTCCATCTTGTACTGTCACATCCTTCCCCTGCCTGCCCCCCGCCCAGTTTTCATGACTGCATTTTGGAAGCAGCCGCCCGTAGAAGGGATGAGTGATGCTGTAGGATGCTCTGCACTTCCTTACAGCTGACATTTAACCCGGGCAAAAGTGCTATATTTGTTTTTCTATCAACGCCGCTTGATTGCTTCTTATGTTCCTACTCCATGCATTTCCTGAGAGCAGGACATTTCTTGAAAATAAAACAAAACACACACACAGGAAAGAAACGACTCATAGACGAGGATTTTAAAAGAGGGTTTTAAAAACAATGTTCGGTTCAAGTGATTTATATGAAAAAAATGCAGGCAGCAACCCATAAAATTCCCACAGAGTCCTAGAGAACAAATTTATTTCAAAGTACAACTTTTAAGTGGACGGGCATAGAGGGTGACTAATGCCTGAATCACCACTTGAGGCAGACTGGGCCAACTCTGCTTTGAACACGGAGCACTTTCCAGGACAATTTGTGGCCATCGAACAGAGACATCCTAGAAAGCTGGCTCTGTGACGCCTCCACTGGTTCACTGAATTTGGTTCAGATTTACACACACACACACACACACACACACACACACACACACCCCAGGGTCGGCAAAGAGAACCTGAGTAAATAAGCTAGTTTCAAAGCAAACACAGAGTCACCCATTTTAAGACAAATAAATAAGAGATGCTCTCAAGAAAGCAGCAGATGGCTGAAATGCCTTTGCTGGGGTGTGTGTGCATGGCAGTTTAAGGTGGATTCAGAGCACCTCATGTGTGCATGTCTTTTGCATTGCCCACACTGGGCTGAGCTATGTATGGTTTCCAACATGGTGACCTATCGCCAGCTAAACATCACGGTGTACTGATATATTACAATGTCTGAAATGGGGTAATGTCCTGGCAAACTGCTACTACTTAGGGTTCTAAAACTGATACATTTTTACTTACTGTTAACATATTGTTATTACAACTGTTATTTTATACTACAGTCTTACCTTGGAAGTCGAACGGAATCCGTCCCAGAAGTCCGTTTGACTTCCAAAATGTTCGGAAACAAAAGTGCGGCTTCTGATTGGCTGCAGGAAGCACCTTCAGCCAATCGGAAGCAGCGGAAGCTCCGTTGGATGTTCAGCTTCCAAAAGAACATTCGAAAACCAGAACACTCACTTCCAGGTTTTGATCGTTTGGGAGCCAAGGCGTTTGAGATCCAAGGTATGACTGTAGAGAGCAACAGGAGGGGCAGAAATCATGAGAGAAGCGATGACCGACTTTACAGTTTTTCCCTCATCGTGATTTTTTTACATAGCGCACGCACAAATCACGATTCACAATGTATTGACATGTCGAATATTATGAAACCGTTACTGCAATGTGGACTTCAAACCAATTTTGGACAATATGGTGATATATCACCCAGCCCTAGCCCACACAAGGTCACCCACATCCAAAGGGCAACCCACATTTTTTTCACCTTTTAATTTGGATTTTCCTGATGCAGGGATAATGTGATGGTGATGGGGAATCGAACATAAAACCACACATTACCTGAGTGCACTGAGTGGATGGATGGCTTTTTTACATGTGTGGTGACATTTTGCTGGGTGCTATGTATTGCCTCTGGGACGCGTGTGGCGCTGTGGGTTAAACCACAGAGCCTAGGACTTGCTGATCAGAAGTTCGGCGGTTTGAATCCCCGTGACGGGGTGAGCTCCCGTTGCTCGGTCCCTGCTCCTGCCAACCTAGCAGTTCGAAAGCACGTCAGAGTGCAAGTAGATAAATAGGTACCGCTCCGGCGGGAAGGTAAACGGTGTTTCCATGCACAGCTCTGGTTCGCCAGAAGCGGCTTAGTCATGTTGGCCACATGGCCCGGAAGCTGTACACCGGCTTCCTCGGCCATTAAAGCGAGATGAGTGCCGCAATCGCAGAGTCGTCCGTGACTGGACCTAATGGTCAGGGGTCCCTTTACCTTATATATTGCCTCACCCCTTACTTCCATTTGCTTCTCACTGCAGCACATCCTAGCCATTTTATTTCCATCAGCCCAATGGAGAGGATATAGCATGCCTATATTAAAAAAATAAAAGTGGGTTGTGCCCAGTGCTGGTCCTACTCAGAGTATTGGTCTTAATGGATATGGTGAACTTAGGTTCAATAATGAGCCTAAACCTTAACCTACTCTGAGCTTAAGTTAATTGGATACAACCCTGAGCCCCCTTGCTGACAATTATCAGAGTAGCTGA
Organism: Podarcis filfolensis; assembly: GCF_964270895.1. Lineage (NCBI taxonomy): Eukaryota > Metazoa > Chordata > Lepidosauria > Squamata > Lacertidae > Podarcis > Podarcis filfolensis. Next base: position 30,551,938 of record NC_139612.1, read on the forward strand.
GAGTGAGATTGTTAAAGTGGCTGTCTCTTTATGATATTTTACCATTATAATCTGTCCATAATTACAGGTACATTTCAGTGGATCGTATGATTGTGGAATTGTAGAGTTGGAAGGGACCCCGAAGGTCAGCTGGAGCTATGAGGTAAGAAAGAAAAACAGAAATAATGTCTCCAAATCTCTCTCCCAGTTCCGCTAGTGGCTGGGGAAACCCAGCTAGATGGGCAGGGTATAAATATTATTATTATTATTATTATTATTATTATTATTATTATTATTATTAATAATAATAATTACAGTGGTACCTTGGTTCCCAAATGCCTTGGTACTCAAACAACTTGGAAGCCAAACACTGCAAACCTGGAAGTAAGTGTTCTGGTTTGTGAACTTTTTCAGAAGCTGAACATGCTCTGTTTTGAGTGTTACGCTTCCAATTTGAGTGCCAAACTTCCGTTTTGAGTGCCTCACTTCTGTTTTGAGTGTTACGCTGACAATTTGAGTGTTATGCTTCTGATTTGAGTGCCACTCTTCCGTTTTGAGTGTCACGCTGAGGTCTGTTTGTTTTTGCTATTTATTTTGCGTTTTTGTTTTTGTGGCTCTTTTTGTTTGTTCTTGTGGCTGTGTGGAACCCAGTTCAGCTACTGATTGATTGATTGTGTGACTGCAGTACATTGTTTATGGCTTTCATTTTATGGATCAATGGTCTCGTTAGATAGTAAAACTCATGTTAAATTGCTGTTTTAGGGGTTGTTTTTAAAAGTCTGGAATGGATTAATCCATTTTGCATTACTTTCTATGGGAAACACACCTTGGTTTTGGAACACTTTGGTTTTGGAATGGACTTCCGGAATGGATTTAGTTTGAGAACCAAAGTACCACTGTATTATTATTATTATTATTATTATTATTAGTCTCACCATGGCTTTCGGTTTCCTGGAGATTGGAAGCTCCCATGCCTCTATCAACCCAGTCATTCTTTGCTGTGGTGATTCACTGCTGGTTCTATACCTGATGGAGATGCATGTGACACAGAAATATATTTGTATTTTTGAAACTGCTGTTTTGCGTGCACCTGACAAATATAAAATACATTGTTGTTGCTGTTCTTGACCACCATGTGTGAAACTTTGACTGGTGAAAGTTTGTTATTGTGCTAATCCAGGAGTGCCCAAACTTTTTTCAAAGAGCACCAGATTTAATGAAGTGAACATGCATGAGGGCCGAACAAAGTTGGTGAGCTTTTTTTAGGATTGAACTTGAAGAGCATTTTTTAGGATTTGACCCCAATAAATAAACTGCCACAGGGATTAGGCCCCCAAAATGGACTTTGGACATGCCTGCACTAATCCAATTTCAATTTTTTTAAAAAAAGTATGAGTGGGTGGTGCACAGGTAGACAAATACCTTTCCGCTAAGAGTAGATAAAGGTAAAGGTAAAGGCACCCCTGCCCGTACGGGCCAGTCTTGACAGACTCTAGGGTTGTGCGCTCATCTCACTCTAGAGGCCGGGAGCCAGCGCTGTCCGCAGACACTTCCGGGTCACGTGGCCAGCGTGACAAGCTGCATCTGGTGAGCCAGCACAGCACACGGAACGCCGTTTACCTTCCCGCTGGAAAGCGGTCCCTATTTATCTACTTGCACCCGGGGGTGCTTTCGAACTGCTAGGTTGGCAGGCGCTGGGACCGAACGACGGGAGCGCACCCCGCCGCGGGGATTCGAACCGCCGACCTTTCGATCGGCAAGTCCTAGGCGCTGAGGCTTTTACCCACAGCGCCACCCGTGTCCCTAAGAGTAGATACCTCTTCCCATCTGTTACTTCCCCTGTTTCTCCCCTAATGCACACCTGCTCTTTCCTCAGAAACCTTTCGTGCATGTCTACAAGGAAATACAAGCTCCTGGGACTTCCAAGGGATGGGGAAGCGGCAAATGACGAGAGGGTACCACATCCTATCTTGCACTGCCCACTGAGATAGACTTTAAAGTGCTCATTTGTGGATGGAAATACACCAAAGCATACAGGGGGAAATCAGATCTCTGTGACCTACATGCACATTAACTCCCTTGTGTCTTGGCTTTTGCAAAAGAAGGTGACTTAAGAAACAGAAACTGGTTGGGTCAGGCAGATGGGCAGTCCTTGGGAGCCAGACCAAGCCTCTGAGCCATCCCTACCTTAGAGCACCTACAAAAATCACTTAAGCTTAAAAAAAAAAAGATGGTATCGAACAATTTTCTTCGATACAATCCAAAAGTTAGCTCCTCTCCTCCTGCTTTCCCCTCAGTACATTTAGGTATACTTTTTATTTACTATATTTAAAATATTTACATCTCTCCCACCGCCAGATGTCACATGATTGTTTAACAACCACTTACAGTCCAATAAAATAACAAAATAGGACAAATAAATTATTTGAAATAACAATGGAAACCATCCAAAATCCACACAGGGCAATATATTTAATAGGACCTACCAAATAGCATGGAAATTTCTGAGTTCTTAGAAACTCTTAAATCAGACTAGACATTAAACAAAATGGGGAGGAGGAGGAGAGAGAGAAAAGTCTGACATCTGAATTTCCATCCCAATAAAAAGACCAGTTGCCTATATAGATAGATAGATAGATAGATAGATGATAGATAGATAGATAGATAGATAGATAGATAGATAGATATATTGTGTCTGTGTGTGTGTTTATATATATGATTTATCATAAACATATGTACAAACTAACACATAAGCATACAAACAATCTGAATTTTATACTAAATATGGAGCATGTTCAGTATAAAAAACAAATTACAGAGATACAGTTACATACAGCCATGATTTTAAGATGAGTCTATATATCCCAACCACAACAAGGAATGAGTCATTGGAAAAGTACTTATATGACTCTTCCTATTTATATAATAAAAACTGGAGACCTGTCCACATCAAAACTGTCCTGTTTGGCTTTGCCCCAGACTACGCATCTGTGTCTGACCAGACATTTAGATAAAGCAATGTTCCGTACATTTTGTCCTGTTCGCCTCTGCCTCTAGACTTGCCACCTGACTGTAGCAGAGAGAGAAGTGGGACAGAGGGCCCCACTCCATCTGCTTGGTGAGACACCAGCTGCCGTTTGGCTCCCCACTCCCTGAACCAACTCCGTTCCAGCCAGTTGTTATAATAACAATTGCATGACTTTAAGTAGTGATGATCAAGTTTGCTTGTTTTCTTCTTCCCTCACCACCCCTTTTTCCTTACATGTCTATTAGGTGATAAGCTTGTGGGCAGGGACTGTCTTATTTATTTGAAAAAACAACAACTCTACGCTGTATTTAGGTGCTTTTAAAATGAAATAATGATAATAGCTGATTGGTGAGAGTTGGCTGTAGTCCCTCAGTTGTGAAAGTTGGCACTCCACACATGCTCTATAGCACTTTTCTTTATTATCCTGTCTGCTGCAGTTGTGAGTTTGAGCATTGAAAGTGCCTATCAATATGCCTTTCCTTAGATATAGCTATTTGAATTGCATACAGAGCAGAATTTTAATTTCCCCTGACAAAAGGGTTATCATTGTTGTTATATTGCAGTGAGTCCTTAGAGCGTGTGTCTGTATGTTTGCACACAGAATCATATGGTGCATCCCTTCAGTGGCTGCTGAACTACCTAGCATTAGGAATGGGGGGGGCACTTGATATCTGGGCCCCATTACATGGCTTTACTTTTCTCCTATAGTACATGCAAGAAAATTAGGATGAGGGTTAAACCTGTAATGAGCTTCTACTCATCCTCTCAGTTTCTTGAGGGAGGCAGGATTTGATTGCAGATATTTTACTTGGTCCCACAGAATTTAATGAAAAGCCACTGAGAATCAGTCTCCTATGTGACTAGACACCATCAGTCCCTGGCGTACAAAGCAGGTGAGAGTTTGTTGAGCTGGCGGAACCTAGGAACTTACCTGTAGAGCTATGATTAAGCATGATCATAATCCAGGGAAATGTAAGCTGCAAACCTGTATATCATATTGGCAAACTGTGGCCCACAGGCTGCTTGAATGCATTTTCACGGGGCGCTTGGGGCTGGAGATGTTGGAGAAATTCACCAAAGCCAGAAAGAGAGATGGAAATGGACAATATTCACTCATTCATCCCATGTCCAGAACAGAACAGAATTCAGCTAATATGATTGGTGTTCACTATTGCCACTTTCAGTCTGCAAATCATGCGTAACTGATTATTCCACACACACCTGCACTGTGTTTCCTTTAGATTGAACTGAATAGGATAGAATCGCACAATGACAACGTAGCATGTAACTGTGTAAGTTCTGTCATTTTGCCACTTAAGTGAGACAGATAACATAAGTTTGGGCAGAAGGCAAACTGCAGTGGAACAAAAACAGTGATGCGTGCAACAAACACAGGACGGAAAAGAAAAATGACCCCTTCTTGCATCCTTGTCTTGTGGCTGATCCCTGCAGTCAAAATCCCCACGGCCACAGTCACATTCCCATGACCAAATTTCATTGATTTCCAGAGAGGAGTGGTACGCACTTCTGATGGGTAGGGATGGCATGTGGAGAAAGTCATCCCTCTGTGCCCATGGAAATCAAACTCCCCTCACCATTACCTAAGCTCTGTTCTTTGGGCTGCATGCAGGTAAGCCTTCTTGCTCCCGATATTAATGCAGCACTGAGCATTTCTTTAGTGTACTGCACAGACTGCTTCATCTTTTCAAAGAAAACCATTTTTTTAAGAAAGGAAAGAACGAAAGAACGAGATGAAAGAAGGAAAGAAAGAAAGAAAGAAAGAGAGAGAGAGAGAGAGAGAGAGAGAGAGAGAGAGAGAGAGAGAGAGACTTGAACAAATGCTTAGGTGTCTTCTGAATGTGAGCAAAGAGATTGTTTTTTAATCAGGCTTTCAGAAATAAAAATATAAAAAGCCCACCTTCGCCGAATTCTACTAATGTATTCTAAGGAAACGCTTCTTCCACAGATTTACACTGGGGTCCAATACAAACCCTTTTAGAAGGTATTCAGATTTATTAGCAATGACCGGATGCGATCACAAAGCAACCCTGAGGAAGAAAAACTAACTGATTTCCCATTGAGTCATATTTGGATATGATCCAGTCGCTGTTCACAAAAGCAGACTGATTCATTAAGAAGCATCAAATCCACACACAACTGAACAGAGGAAGATGCCTAAGCGCAACTTGTTTAAAAAAAATTTCCGCTGGCAAATTCATAGAATCATGAGCTCAGCAAATTATTTCCACTTTGTCTTCTTTTTCCCTGGCAGTAACAACTGAACCATGCCAGATATTTCAGCTTTGCAATTAACTTTGATTCTATGAAGAGGATGCGTTCAGTGGACTATGCATGCTATTCTGCAAAACATTACTTTGGAGAAATGGTTGCCGTAGGATCTGATTGTACACACGTGTATGCCATTTAAACAATGAACAACAACATTTAGAATTAACCCATTTACGGTAATTTAGGAAGTGGACGCATGTTTTCAGGCAGGGACAGTATCAAACTGGGCTTCATCCTCAGAGTATGGGTGTGTGCCCACTATATTCTTGTTCATGATCCTGCATTGTTGACCCCCCCTGCCTCCACAAAAGCACTGCTGGGCAAAATAACTCTTGGCTTATATGGAAGCATCACCCGCCTTCACCTATTTACTTACCAAAACTGGCACTAGTTTTCAGTGTGTCACAATGATTTACATTCTTTTTCTTTCCATTCTAAAACTTAATCCTGATCAAACAAAATACCTATGAAGGACTGATTTATCTTTAACGAAGCTCAAGACTGAGCAGCATAAACATTACTGCTTTCTTTTAAAAAAACGTAATGGATACAGAGGATTTGAGAATAAATGATACGCGTGATCTTCACCGTTTACTCCTCTTGTCCTTTGGCATCACCACTTTCTACCCTGCTCATCAGTTATGAAGCCTAGGATCTCCCTTTGTCTCTTCTCTCTCCTTTTCTGCCTGTCCCCCTCCACCCATAATCCATCCATCTCCAAATCATGACTCTGATCCCTTTACATGATACAAACACATATCAAATACCAACAGGTGGTGGAAAATCCAGTCATTGCCACCTTGCAGCAAAAGCATAAAGTTCCCAAAGGTTCCTTTTCACTTAAGGAGTCTCACAGAAGTCTTCGGTGGCATATAACCATATATTTAAAGCACACAACTTCCCCCAAAGAATTCTGGGAATGGTAGCTCACTTATTACAAAGCTACTACTGTTCCCGATATTCTTGCGGGGATGAGATGTGCTTTAAATGTACACAACCTTCCACTCAGAGGGACTCCCTTTTGTGAGAGGAATTATCCTTCCAAAAGGAAGCTGTGGTTTTGTTTTCTAAACCATATTGCTTCAGGCAGAACCAAAACCAGCAAACTTGAAACAAGACGCAGCGCGTCTTGAAGACCATCAGAGGAACAAACAAACAAAAAGTTAATAAATCCAGTAAAGAGAGGAAGACTTCCTCTGGAAGACCAGCAGATAAAACAATGTTGTGCTTTAAACTCCACTGTTGAAGGTGGAGCTCCTAAGATTTTTGTGTGGCCTAATCATTAGGAACTTTCTAATGATTAGGTAGCTATTGAGTAACACCTGGTGAGGATGAAACTAGCTCTAACGCATGTGCAGAAGATGCAGATAACTATTTTAGTTTCTGACAGACATGACGGATTCTGCTATGAATCTGGTACTGCTGTGCAGGCTTTTGTATTCTCAGAATATCTGTTCGGATTATATGGATTACTACAAATAAAGAAAAGCCTAAAATCCTTTCTCCTCCAAACCAAGGGAAGGACCAGAGCTCACCGGTAGGGCACATGGCCCCAGATTAAATTCCAAACATGCCCAGCGGGGCATATGGGGGGGGGGGAGGAATCAGATAGCATGGCTGGCAAACAACTCTCTTTGCCCCAAATCCTGGACAGCAACTTCCAGTCAAAGTACACAACACTTAGGGTAGATGGACAAAATAGCCTGAACTGGTATTATGCAGCTTCCTATGTCAAACCTTCCAAGTGTCCCTATTTTCCAGGAACAATCCTGGATTTACAGAAGCTGTCCAGGCTTCTGATTTAATCCCAGAATGTCCTGCTTTTCCTTAGGACATCCCTATTTTCATTGGAGGGTATGGAGTTATGCAACCCCTGAGCCATGAGGAGATAAGTAACTATATAACCTTTAGAAGACATCTGAAGGCAGCCCGATATAGGAAAGTTTTTTAAATGTTTTATGTTTTATTATGTTTTAATATATGTTGGAAGCTGCCTTGAGTGGCTGGGGCAACCCAGTCAGATGGAAGGGGTAGAAATTAATCATCATCATCATTGAATAGGATGTCCCTATTTTCATCAAAGAAATGTTGGAGGGCATGCTATGTTCCTGTCAATACTCTCTTGAATTTTCCATCCTGTTGATGTTTGGCAATTAATTTTTCAAAAAACGTTCTCTTATACTGTATATTACCTGCTTCTAATGTTGTCACCTGTAACTCTGTATAACCTATTCTCAAATTTTCCAACTCTCCAGTTTTGTTTTTTTTAAAAAATGCAAGAGTTTGAAAAAGTTTGACAAAATATTTTTAAAATTAAAAAATGAATTAAACTTTACTAAAACACTGCTATTTTCAGCAGCATCGTACCATTTGACACTCTTGAAATACACCTTAATTTTCTTGGCTGGAAATAACATAATCTGTCAGATAATTGTCTATGTCAGGGCACAGACCACAAATCATAGAATTATAGTGTTGGAAGGGACCACAAGGGACATCTAGTCCAACCCCCCGCAATGCAAGAATCTTCTGCTCAAACCCATGGCCCTGAGATTACTTTTAAGGGGAGGCTGTCAGACTACGTTTTTGTAGGAAACAAATGTTATTTTTGCATTAGCAAAGCTCAAATTGTTTTAAGTGATATGTAACCATGCATTCTGCTGATTTCATGTTTTGCCCTTCACTATAGATTAGAATATTTAGAATAGCAGTCAGCTTCAGTTACGTTCCCCAGTTTTTTTGCACTATCGCTCGAGCCATAAACACAAGGAAATTTGTAAAATCCAAACCAAACATCCTTGTTTATGCCAATTTAGAAATAAAACAAACAATCATGAAACTTATCTGTAATGATGGGTAATAGATTCTTTTCCCCAAAGCTTTCTCAAAGAGCAAAACATTTGGAAGGAGAATTCTAGCTTGCGCAGCCATGAAAATAATATTTTAAAAAAACAAACACACAGCTAATTCGTACCAAACAAGCTGAAAATGGTTATTTATTAATGTTATGGTTATCATTGTTCCAGTTGTTGCAATGTCTGGGGCAACAACATTCGAAATCACATTTTTCCTTGTACTTAACTCACAGTGCCATCTACTGGGCTTCATGGAAACCCAAGATTTGATGTATTTATCAAACATGAAGAAACCAGGCAAACTTCCACATGCTCAAGTCTTTGGGCATCATTTCTTAAAGAGAGAATGAATTCCATCACTTTGCTCTTATTGCTTTGGATGTCAATAAAAGTTCCAATTAGTGTCAGTTGAGATCTGGACAACAGTTGGTGGGTAACTGGAGGGAGACCACCAGCTCATGCTAAATTGCCTTCTGAATAGCCATCAGATGGTAATCACTTTTCATCACTGGGCTGCATTTGAACCAGTGACCTAGAGGTGGAAAAAATGTCCTCTCGGATTACTGACTGCTCTGTTAATCCAGGGAAATTTTGCATATTTCGTGGGAGCTTCAGGACGCAACGGACGGGAAGTTTGAGAAAACAGGAACAAATGTTGTTGTTGCTTTAAATTATACTCCCTCTCCACTAATCAATGCCACGAAAAAATCCACTTTCAAATGTTGAAAATGTGATGCAACGCGATTGGCAGTTTCTTGGGAGCAACCATAATATATGTAGGGACCACGTGCTGCCCTTCACTATGGTTGCAGTGTTACAGCACAATAAAACACAATCACGATCGGCGTATAATGAAACCTTGCTAATTCAGGGTGCCATTGTGGACTGGGGTTCCGACCTGACAGGTATTATTGAGAGCTGAGTGAGCAAGCTGGGAGGAGCTCAGCTTGACCCACTTGTGGCCTGTCCAGATATTTGGTGCAGCCTCAAGACAGAATGCAAGGACAAAGGGGGGGGGGTTGCTGTGGTCCAAAAAACTTACATCAGGACACTCCTCCATCTTGGAGCTGGATGTGAGAGCCTGCATCTGGTGGCAAGCCAAGGTGACAGTAAAACTAAGGTTGGGTGGTGTGCCATGCATCCTGCTGCCTTGCGGGTTCTAGGAAGCAGTGCAGGTGTGGTTTTGGAGGAACCCAGAATTCTGGGTAGTTGTAATGTCCATGCTGCTGCTGCTGCCTTAGTGTTAGGGTGCGGATGGCGTTATGGTCTAAACCACTGAGCCTCTTGGGTTTGCCAATCAGGTCGGCGGTTTGAATCCGCACAACGGGGTGTTACCATTGCTCTGTCCCAGCTCCTGCCAACCTATCAGTTGGAAAGCACGCCAGTGCAAGTAGATAAATAGGTACCACCTGTGGGAGGAAGGCAAATGGTGTTTCCGTGCACTCTGGTTTCCGTCACAGTGTTCCATTGCACCAGAAGCAGTTTAGTCATGCTGGCCACATGACACGGAAAGCTATCTGTGGACAAACACCGGCTCCCTCACCCTGAAAGCGAGATGAGCGCCACAACCCCATAGTCGCCTTTGACTGGACTTAACCATCCAGAGGTCCTTTGCCTTTTTTTACCTTTTAGTGTTCTGGCTCATGACTTCCAGGCCTCCAGGATGTCCACAGGCCTGTCTCAAGGTGTTGTCCGTTGGACAAAGAGGGTACGTTATACCTTCAGTTTGTTCTTCACTTCAGATGAAGGCATTATTTGGAAACAGGGGTATAAGTGATCATGCTTAGATCACCTCTTGGTGAAATTTGGACTTGCAGCGCTTTGACCCTCCCTCACCACCACTGGGGTATGGAGGGTGGACAGATTTGGAAGGTCTGCAGCTGATGACTAATACAATGAATTCCTTAATGCTCCTGGTGTTTTTTCAGTGGATAGAGCAGGTGACCTGGTTGAAGCTCTTTCTCACTGTTGAACACTGAGATGCACTGAACTCTTGGCATCACCACCCCCCAAGCACCCTCTCCAGCACTAGAAAGCCTGTTCTGCTCCTTGGTATACCAGGGAACAAAGGCTAATAAAACAAGCTGGAGCATAGGTGGCAAAAAGCATGCTGTGAAGCCAAATGAACACGAGAGCACGGTTCTGCCTGCTGTGCAGCGGTGAGGGGAGTGGAACTTTTTTAATATTGTTGAGGTCCTGCTCACATCTCCTCCAGGAAATGGAGCTTCAGGAGTGCACTTTAATTTGATTCCAATGCACTTTGAGGATAGAATCACTCCCCTCAAGAGCGATTTTGAAATTTATTGCAGTCTCCAGGAAAGTATTCGGCGCAATATCTACTGTGACACCATGGCATCAGGTTCTCTTGATGCAGCCTGATGTCATGCTTGCTAAGATGCTTGCCACTGTGTGCCCATTTTTTGTCTTGCTCCTTTTGACTTATTAAAGGGGTATGGCTAGGAGGACAACACGTCCTTGCAGGAGCATGTGGTCCCAGCCTTCTTGAAAAAGGCTACGATTTGACCTGAAAAAGCTCAGTGACCCATTAATTCTCCCTTGGGTGTGAGGGAAGGTGATTGAGGGGGTCATGGTGAGACTGTTGCAAGCACTCTTGTATGAAAGAGTATCTTCATCCGTTTCCGTCAAGGCTCAGGCCGTATTACGGTACTGAATCAGCCCTGTTGCTCTGATAAATGGCCGCCTTCAAGAGGACAGGGGAATGTGCTGACTCATTGGTTCCAATTCTATCTTCAGGATCAGTGATTAATTTTTGGTTCCCTGGCACATGTGCTGCAAGATACCTTGGTACTCTTTAGTATATATATGAAGCTGTTGGCAGTGATTATTAGATTTGGGGTCTATTTCTCTAGCCTAGCATCTGAAGCAGGAGAGGCCATGGAAGCCTCAACCAGTACCTGAACTCAATGATGGACTAGATAAGGGCCAACAAACAAAGCATGAATTCTGGCAAGACAGGGGGACTGTGAACTGAGTCTAAATAATTGGTCAACTGCTTGCTTTGGATGGAGCTGTACTCAGGTTCTAGTCTGTGGGTACTCCTGGATCCATCTTTGGCATCAAAAGTACAGGTGACCTCAGCAGTTAGGAATGCCTTTAACCAGCTTCACCTGGTATGGCTATTTCTGGACTGCCATCCATGTACTGGTAACCTCCATGTTGGATTACTGCATGGTGTTCTGTGGGACAGCCTCTGAGGCTGACCAGTGAGCTGCAGCCTAGTACAAAATGCAGCAGCTTGATGGCTCACGTTCAACATGTCTGCTAGCCATGGTGGCTGTGTATAACCTCCGGTATTGGAGGCGCTATGTTTCTGAATACCATTTGCTAGGGAGAGCAAGAAGGAGAAGTTGCAGTTGCGCTCATGTCTATCTTGTGGGATTCCCACAGGCATCTGGCTGGCCACTGTAGGGAACAGGATGCTGGACTAGGTAGGCCCTTGGTCTGACCCAGCAGAGTTCTTTTTAGGTTTGGGAGAGGGATGGAGGTTAGCCAAGCCAGGCAGCATCAGGCATAAACACCAGCAGTGCTGTCCTGCTCCTTGCACTACACAGTCCTCCTTTACAACCCATGCATTCTCACAAGCACAGAAACCCGGATCCGTTCCACATTCAGCTTTTTAAAACTGCAATGGTACCTCTGGATACGAACGGGATCCGTTCTGGAGCTCCGTTTGCATCCTGAAGCGAACGCAACCCGTGTCTGCGTGTGCGCGGGTCGCCGCTTCTGCGCATGACGTCATTTGACCGCCTGCGCATGCGTGAGCGGTGAAACCCGGAAGTAACGCGTTCCGTTACTCCCGGGTCACCGCGGAGCACAACCCGAAAATGCTCAACCCGAAGCAACTTCAACCTGAGGTATGACTGTACAGTGTACAACTTGCCATTAACATACAAGGACATTTGCAATGCTAAATTCAATCCATGTGTTATTGGCTAAAAATACCTATTTAGAGTAGGATGTAAGTGAATCTGATCAGCTACATGTTATTCATGAGTAATTCCAAGTCAATTCAATGGAGTTTACTCCCAAGTATGTGTGCACAGGACTACAGACTAACAGTGTAATCCTAGGCATGTCTACTCAGAAGTAAGCCCCCGGGATTCAATAGTGCTTATTCCAAAACAACTGTGTACTGGGCTGCAGACTCAGAGCTACTGCTTTCCAGGGAATAATGGGGCTACACTTCTGTGTACTCTCAGCTAGGATCTCAACAGAACAAAACTGGACTGGGCTGCACAGCATATACTTAGCTCTGAACCACTGAAATTAAGGAGGCATAAAACCTTTGAAGTGGTGAGCATGCTGATGATGACCTTCTGTGGAGGTAGGCAGGAAGGAAATGAGGAGGGGTGCCCAGCCATTCAGAAGGCAAGTCTCCTAATTCGCATACTCCTGTCTAGTGGATTCCAACTGTGGATCCCTATCCCGCACCACATAAAATAAACATTTCTGCCGGGATGTGGTACCAGCACGCAGATGAAAGCATACATTGCTTATGATGAGCACAATCCACAGAGAATTAGTTGGGACTGAATTCCATTGAAATCACCGGGTCTTAAAAGCATTTGACCAGTCCCATTGTTTTGGAAAGCACAGACCTAACTAACTTAGAATGTGCTCACTCTGTTCAGGTTGACTGTATTCTAGTTTGTGCAGCATGTAAAATGCATACTAAACACGTGGAAGTTTTATTAAATCAAAAGTATTCCAAGGTGCCTCCAAACTGACATCCACAAGGTGACAGTCCAAGAGTCTGAAGCAGGAAATTAGTCATTTGAAGCAAACAGTGAAAAGAGCAGTAATGGTTTAAGTCACAGGGGTTTTTGTGGCTGCCTTTTTTGACATAAAAGTCTTCCACAAACACACATGACTCTTTAAAAAAAAATCACCCAGACTCTACCATGCTAATCCCTTAGGTGGTTTGTGCTTATTCTTCCCTTTGGTCCGCTTTGACTTCAGCTTCTTCCTCTGCCTGGGATTCATCCATACTGGATACTGTCCATGTTCATCCAGAAGGGTTTTTTGGTTTCTTTTTGAATCCATGTCCATCTTACTCCCTTCTGGAAAAGAAAAGGAGGGAAAACACTTAAGGAAGTATGAGCAGTGTGAACTGTTACAGCAGCTAGTTAAAAACACTAGCGCTGAAAGCAAATCAAAAGATGTTGGAAGAAATAAGATAAATGATTCAGGCTACTTCTAATACTGACTGGTTGTGGGAGGAGAGAAGAACTGGAAAGAGGATGGTGTGAGAAAGTATGGGGATATTATATATATTTTATAAATATTCCCCTCTGCTTTGTTCTTCCTATATTTAACTTCAGATGCTGAACCCTTTGGGCACATAGGCAACAGTCCCATAGAAAGTGCTCAGCATTTGAATAAAGAAAGCTATGGATCAAAATACACTTGGGAGAGCACAGCAAATTTCTTCTACAGAGATTCCTTTGGCCACACAACATATACAGTGGTACCTCAGGTTAAGTACTTAATTCGTTCCGGAGGTCCGTTCTTAACCCGAAACTGTTCTTAACCTGAGGACCACTTTAGCTAATGGGGCCTCCTGCTGCCGCCGCGCCGCCGGAGCACGATTTCTGTTCTCATCTTGAAGCAAAGTTCTTAACCTGAAGCACTATTTCTGGGTTAGCGGAGTCTGTAACCTGAAGCATATGGAACCCGAGGTACCACTGTATTGGCTAAACTTGCCAAGGAAGCAGTTGCATTCCTACAGTAGCAATGGCTGAACTTCATTAATAGAGACGCTGAGAGACTTGGCAAACAAAAAGAGGGGTTGGAAATAAGAAAAGCGCACATCAAATGAATTAGAGGAAAAGCGTTTCTGGCAAAGGATGTATGTAATATTTGCTTCCCATTTTTCAGAGCTGATTTGTGGCATTCCTTAGAGCAAAAGCAAAAAATAGGTCAACTCACCCTCCTGATCCTCCTTCTTTATGACTTTCTCAGCAGGAACGACAGTTGCTATCTCTTTCACCTCATCCATTAGAACATCAGTGTTTGTTTTGAGGATGTTCTGCAATCTGGCAAGCTCCTTGGGGGCATTTTTCTTTCTCTTCTCTGCTCGCATCTTTCGCTTCCATTTACTCCTCAAGCTTTTTGCCATTTTTTTTTTACTTCTATGAAGAGGAAAACACAGGGCAAGATGTAACCCATTGTTTGTCAGTGCAGCACCCCAGATACAACTGCACAGGTACCCACATTAAGGCAGGCCAATGCAGGAGAAAGGAGAGGAAGAAAGGAAAGGAGAAAGGGAGGGAGGATACCTCCAGGTACACAAAGTAAATCTTTCTTACACAGCCCAAAACATTTCAGACCAAGTTCTGTTCAACTGATTTCTTGAACAACTAGGTTCAGTCCAGAGTTAATTTCAAACCATGTTTAGAACACCAACTACTGTACAAACAAACTTGTGTAGCTGAAGGTCTCCTTCCTTTTCAGTTTGATGCCTTTCTGCTTTTTCTTTCATGCTTCTGACAGCAATGCAGGGCACTATTTATGTATTATATTTATTTATATCCTCTAAGGCAGGGATAGGCAACCTTTGGCTCTCCAGATGTTTTGGACTACAATTCCTGTTATCCCTGAGCACTAGGTCAGCTAGGGATCATGGGAGTTGTAGGCCAAAACATCTGGAGGGCCAAAGGTTGCCTATGCCTGCTCTAATAATAATAATAATAATAAAAATAGTAAATTTTATTTATACCCCGCCCTCCCTGGCCGAGCCAGGCTCAGGGCAGCTAACACCAATAAAATCACAGTAAAAACATAATGGGGCGGGGGGGAGAACCAATTTAAAATACAGGTTAAAGGCATTCAAGGTGGTGTGTGTGCTTCTCTCTCTCCCTGATTTACAATACAACCCTGTGAGGTAACTTAGGCTGAGAGACCGTGACTGAATCTTGGGGTCTCCCAAGTCCTAGTCAGGCCCTCTAATCACTACAGTTCCCCTGATGGTTTTTTGGGGGTGGAGGGGGTCTGGCCAGGCACTTTGAAGTCTAATTCCATTTGTATACCGTCCTTCATCCGAAGATCACAATCTAAGGTCCAATAACTTAAAACAACAACAAAAACCCAACCCAATCACTTCAATATTAGAAGTGCAACACCTCTGAGTGCCAGCTGCTGGGACACACAGAAAGGGAGTGATATGGTGCTCACTCCTTGCTTGGGGACACATGGTTGGCCACTGCAGGAAACAGGGTGCTGGACCAGATAGATATTTGGTCTAGGGTTGCTACCTTCGTTCAGGCAAAATACAGGACAGGGTGAAGTGGGGCAGCTGGGGGCCAAATTGTTGTTGTTTTCCCCACCTTGTGCTGAAGTGACTTCAAAGCAATGCATTGCAATCTATGGCAGCCTGACAAGATGGCCCCTCTTGGAACTTGTCTCTCTCACACACAGGCACTTGAATCTGTAAATCTGCCTGTGTTTTGATAGTTTTCCCAGTAGTGATGTATGGAAGTGAGAGCTGGACCATAAAGAAGGCTGATCACCGAATAATTGATGCTTTTGAATTATGGTGCTGGAGGAGACTCTTGAGAGTCCCATGGACTGCAAGGAGATCAAACCTGTCCATTCTTAAGGAAATCAGCCCTGAGTGCTCACTGGAAGGACAGATCCTGAAGCTGAGGCTCCAATACTTTGGCCGCCTCATGAGAAGAGAAGACTCCCTGGAAAAGACCCTGATGTTGGGAAAGATGGAGGACATAAGGAGAAGAGGACGACAGAGGATGAGGTGGTTGGAGAGTGTTCTCAAAGCTACCAGCATGAGTTTGACCAAACTGCGGGAGGCAGTGGAAGACAGGAGTGCCTGGCGTCCTCTGGTCCATGGGGTCACGAAGAGTCGGACACGACTAAACGACTAAACAACAACAACACATGCAGGCACATGAATCTGTAAATCTTGCCTGTGTTTTGATACCCGGGACGGCTTAAATACATGACCTTTCACACACCCTTCCAAACAGGTGCATTTGGAAAGGGTCCCTCACTTGGCAAATGGGTAGGGGGCGGGAAGAGACCTGAAATACAGGACAAACTAAATCAATGCTACAGGACGTAGCATTTTTTACACTGAAATACAGGCCAGGTGTCAACCCTACTAGGGTCCGATCCAGCAGGCGGGGCCCTCCCTGGGGGCTTACCTGTGGCCCCCGCTGGGAAACAGCCTGCGGATCCCTCCGCCAAAAAAATAAGGGGGGGGAGACGGCGCGCGCATAGCGAGAAACCAAAGGCAGCTCCCCACCCCGCCTCCCCCCGATCTTTTCACCTGATCACTCGGAGCTCTCCTGTCCTCTGCGAAGAAAGCCACGCCGGCCGCAGCGCTTCTTCCGGAGCTGCGCGCGCAGCGGGGGGAAACGCGCCGCTTCCGGGATTAGCAAGCCACGCCCCACCCGCCGCAGTGCCCAACAGCGCTCCCTGGCGAGTTCCTCCGGCGCTGCGCGGTGCTGTAAATGACTCTAGCCAGGCTGGCGGCGCTGTTCCGTGGAGGGTGGGAGGTGGGCTGACCTGCCCGTTGCTGTTTATAGGCTTTATAAACGAAATTGCCCTGAATACTCGCAGGCTGGACACGTGGGGAGAGGTTGGTCACTCACGGCTCCCTGCGAGGGGTCTGGGGGCAGAGGTCCCCGCGCAGCGCAAGGGCAGCACTGCATAGCGATCCTGTATTGCATGCAAGAAGCTTCCCACGTTTAAGGCCCGGCATCTTCAGGTGCAGCTTTGGGGGCGCGGGGAAGAGAGAGGGAGCGACCGCTTTCTGGAGTCCTGGCTCGCTGCTGCCAGTCAGAGTCTTGACAAGCTAGATGAGGCGGATTAGTGGCCTGGCTCGCTGCAAGGCAGCTTCCTATGGCCATGCAGGCACAGATTTTGAAGGACAGGTGTCAGGACAGAGAACCAGGGAGCAGAGTTATTCGCCCTCCTCTCCGCCAGGTTATTTGATCACCCTTAATTGTCCTTTGAATCGAAAAGGGCAGGTGAGGAGGGCAAGCCACCCAGTGCTGTACTGTTTTTAACACTTGATTGGGAGCCGCCCAGAGTGGCTGGGGAAACTGAGCCAGATGGGCGGAGTATAAATAATAAATTATTATATTATTATGAATGGTAAAGGGGAACTTACATGAAGCAGAAAAGGGAGCGCATGGGACACCACTGAGGGGAGGAAGGAAATGTGCTCCCACCCACTGTTGGCGCGATCTTTGCGTTCCACTGTTTGCTCACATGTGGCAAAATATTGGGACCTTTTTTTATACACAACTGCCCTTTCCACTTTGATTTCCTAAACTGTCAGTCTGCCTCCTAGGGTTAATATACCATGTTAGATCCCAAGAGAATGAGCTCAGCCAAATCCCTGACTCTTTGCTTATCCTTAGACATTTTTGCTGAAAAGTACATTCACTCAAACTCACAAAATGAGAATGCTGCGTTGATTTTGGTCATGCAAGAGGGTATTGCTTGAGGGAATGGATATATATATAGTTTTAGCTTCCTAATCAGTTGTCTTTTCTGTGTTTAAAACAAAAGCATCTTTTAAGAGCACTCTTGGTTAATTTTTATACCTTATGACAACTATATTAATATCCCATAGGCTGTGCCACACTGTGGAGATTGGATGGGGCAGGGGTCTCCCTCTGTCCAGCCCAAACTATCTCCACCAGCCTCTGTCCATGGAATGAAGCCAGCATCACTCATCCAGTGAAGAGCTCTCTGTTCTGCCTACCAAAAGTGAAGGCTGTGGGCAGAAGAGCTGCCATCACAAAGAGCCTTGTAATGCACTGGTACTTGGGACGCGGGTGGCGCTGCGGGTAAAACCTCAGTGCCTAGGACTTGATGATCGTAAGGTCGGCGGTTCGAATCCCCGCAGCGGGGTGAGCTCCCATCGTTCGGTCCCAGCTCCTGCCCACCTAGCAGTTCAAAAGCACCCCTAAGTGCAAGTAGATAAGTAGGTACCGCTTTATAGCGGGAAGGTAAATGGCGTTTCTGTGTGCGGCACGGGTGCTGGCTCACCAGTGCAGCTTCGTCACGCTGGCCACGTGACCCGGAAGTGTCCTTGGAGGGCGCCGGCTCCCGGCCTCTTGAGTGAGATGAGCGCACAACCCTAGAGTCGGTCAGGACTGGCCCGTACGGGCAGGGGTACCTTTACCTTTTAATGCACTGGTACCTCGTGTTAATAACTTAATTCGTTCTGGAGGTCCATTCTTAACCTGAAACTGTTCTTAACCTGAAGCACCACCTTAGCTAATGGGGCCTCCCGCTGCTTCTGCGCCACCAGTGCACGATTTCTGTTCTCATCCTGAAGCAAAGTTCTTAACCTGAGGTACTATTTCTGGGTTAGCGGAGTCTGTAACCTGAAGCGTCTGTAACCTGGAGCGTCTGTAACCCGAGGTACCACTGTAGTGCAAATCTGGATTACATCCTCAATGTCTTTTTCACATCAGTGAGCAACACTACCAGGCTCCACACAACCGAGATTGAAAGGGTCGGCATATAGCTTAAAGAACATGGCTGGCAGGCAGTCATTTCCTCCTGCACAACTAGTTTTAGAAGCTAAACACGAGCAAGTCTTCTAGGCCCTTAGAATGAGCAGCACTGCCACTCCAATGGTATGAGCTTCTAGGACTATGTTAAATTATCAGGCACAACATTGCGTTTCTGCCTGTAATTGCTTGCTTAATCATCAAGAAACCATTAGTTCGCAATCTTGCACCACCAGACAAAAAGCAAACAAAGAGGCAAATGACATGCACAGCTAACATTTCATAAAATTTATTTTCATAAATTCTTAATGTTATCCCGAAAAAAGAGCAGATGGAGTATAATTGCCCCTCCTGATCTGCCTGCACTTCACAGTACACAACCAATACAAAACATCATCTGATAAACACTCCACTGCACACAAGTGTCTTACCCCTTATTAACAGTCAATGACAAGCCTTGGAAAAGGGGTCAAAATGTACTTCAAACTTCTCCAGCATTCCAGAAGGATCAACAGAAAACATGAGGCTGTGGTGTTTTTGTGTGATATATATAAACACGCTTTAGAACTTTTTTAAATTTCACAAATCTAAAATAGACCGGATACAAGCCTTCAAAATAGCAGAAACTACTGATAAATAATTTACATCTTTTACTTGTATTAATTATCCACTTTTGGAATAAAGTTCCTTTCATCTCTCAAAATACTGCAGTGTTTGAAAACACAGTATTTAACTAGAAGTACATTAAAACATTTTAGAAAGTGTAGGAGCCAAGTTGTGGGATAATTCATTCACATCAAAATGCTAGTAGGGTAAGCTTTCACATTCCACAGATGACCAGCAACAGAATGTTAGCTTATTTAAAGCTTTGATGCTCAATAGCAAAATTAAGAGACTCCATTTTATGCTATCCAGCCAGTGACAATTGTGAATATCAAAGGACACATCTGTGGCAATTATTGCAGAAAATAGAATTCTAATAGCACAAATGGAGGTTGATGAGCAAGGCTTTCAATCAAAAACGATATGCAAACGGATGGAGTTAAGCCTTTACTGAAGAGCCAAGATGACTGCAATATGTAATTAACTGATCTCAGAATAGAATCATAAACACCAGTTCTCTAAAACACCCTTTATACAGGAAACACTGAAACCACAGTGGAATGTAAAAACAAGCTCCAATCTCAGAGCATTCTGCAGATTTCCTAGGTCTTAATAACTTTTTTGATGCTACATCCAAATTATCTCAGGAATTCTAACAACTCCCAATTACTTTTTATTAAATGCTTCTAGCAAACGCAGCAGGTGTAGAAACAGATTGATGATGTCCAAATAGAGGTTGATTGAAGCCAATATGTATTCTTCAGGGGAGAGTTTGTGCATTAGCAGATGAGTGTCGTAGATGATAAATCCACAGAACAGAAGTGCTCCTCCAGCAGCTAGTACTACCTCTAATACTTCACTATAGAAAAAAAGCTGTAACCAAAGAACACAGAGAGAGGTTTTTGTGCAAATGTCTTTCATAAAAGCACACCAAAAAATTAGATTTGACCATAATGGAACTATAATTAAAGCTGAATGGTTGTAGTCAATGTAATGCTAAGGAGGTTATTCCATCAGTACAAGCTTTTCTGCTTGCCTTACAGAACAATCTCCCTTCCCCTCTCATGATGTTCTGCAGGTTCTTCTGACCCTCTGGAGCCGATCTGAAGAGCGGGGTGCAGAAGGAGGGGTGAAATTCATGTTGTACTAGCAAGCACCATTGCCCTGATTTCTGCTCGTGCAGTGATTTAGTTGAATATGGCCACTCATATATTTTTCTTGCACTCAAGCAGAATCCATGTCAGATGTTTGGCTTCTGAAAAATGTTCAAAAACCGGAACACTTCTGGATTTCCGGCGTTTGAGGGCCAATTTGCTCAACAACTAAGTTGTTTGCGAACCAAGGTATGACTGTATGAGCAACATACCATTTTCTAGTCGTTCCTGAGACTTTAGTGCTTTCCATATCTTATCATTGTTACGGTTGCCTTTTTGGAGAGCCCCCCCCCAAAGAGTACGCTATGGCGACTCTCATTTTAAATACCCCTACTATATGTAGGCTGTAGAAGCTGTGATACATTGCTGAGGAGGGCAGGAGAAGAGAAGAGGGAAGTCTATGTCTCATCCAGAAGGTATAGCCAGAGAATTTGGCAAATTTTAAAAATCCACCCAGACAGAAATTTTACCCCTGAAAAAAGAGGGTGTGTCATGGAAAAAGAGGACACACGGCAACCC
This sequence comes from Podarcis filfolensis, assembly GCF_964270895.1. Lineage (NCBI taxonomy): Eukaryota > Metazoa > Chordata > Lepidosauria > Squamata > Lacertidae > Podarcis > Podarcis filfolensis. The sequence continues at coordinate 30,572,873 of NC_139612.1, forward strand.
TAACATTGGCAGACCTTGTCATGTCTTCTTCTATGACTTTCATTATTTGACAGGAGTTAGGAACCTGTGCCTCCAGATGCAGTACAGCAACTCCCATCATCTCCAACTACTGGCCATACTGGTTGGGGTGGATGGGAGTTGGAGGCCAGCAACACGTGGGGGACCACATATTCCTTCCTCCTGCTGCTGTAGAACTGCTCTTTTGAGATGACAAAACTGAATTCGCTTCAGAATAGCCAGACAGGGATCTCTGGTCCCAATCCCTATATAGCTGTTAAGATTGTTGATTGGCCACTATTATTATTATTATTATTGTATCTATTTTCTTGAACACATTGCTATCCTGAAAGGTTTTGGCAAGGGCTGGGCATTTTGTGTCTGCGTTATTCTGAAAAGATGTTTTGAACTGCATTCTTCAAAACATTTGAGTTCTACCATCTGTGCCTCTTACGTTAGTTCTCTAAAAAAAAGATCTCCCACACTATAGTTGCAGATCTTGGGATTTTCTCATTAAATGCTTTATTTGGCAATTTATACTGATGCTGTTTTTACTTTTGTCAAGATGAAAACATCTAAGCTCTTTAAATTGTATTAACATGTCCATAGCACAACACACAGACCAAGTGATGTGAACTGGTTTTTCCTACTTTGTATTCAAATCATAGAATTGTAGAATTGGAAGAGACCCCAAGGATCATCTTTTCCAACCCCCTGCAATGCAGGAATTTGGCCCACGGCTGTCCCTGGTGGGCTTGATCCTTCTGATTAACAACCTGATGCACCTACCCATTGCACCACAGAGGTCTTATGGTGGCTTCAAAAGAAAACAGATTAAAATACTGGAGTAAAACGCTAAGTAATTCTGCTGCAACCCCATGCAAGTTTACTCAGAACTTAGCCCCATTACACTCAAGGAGGCTTAATACCCAGTTAAGTGTGTATAGGACTGCATCCTTGATTTATGTTACATGTTACAAAAACATGCCTAGAAGCACACCACAAATGAACTGTGGTTTTGTACCTGATCTTGGTGGAATGAGTTTACACTCGGTCAGTTCAGTCATCATTCAAAAATTTAGAAATCGTATTTTTAACTGGGCTTGCAAACCGTGGTTTAAGTATTGTTGAGCTTAAGACAAACCCAATACAGCAGAAGTCCAGTTTTAAAACATATAAACTGTAACCACTGAACTAAGTATATTTTTTAGTTTAAAAACTGTATTAAACTTCCTACGTCACCCATTTCAAACTGAGGAATAACAATACATGTTACAGTGAACTCCTTTACTACTACAAGGAGCCTGAGTCATAAGGACCTCAAATTAGATGGGGGGCACAGCCCTAGCATAAACCTACCCTCCCCCCTTTTAAATTATCCAGTGATGTTTTCAATAACAACAACAAGGTGTGACCTCTTACCCTTAGAAAGCTTGATAGAAGAAGAATCCATAAGCAAGCAAACAGCCTGTGAACACACATTAATAGGTTAGTGACTTTCTTCTTAAACTACGCTTTCATCTTAGTTACATACACACCTATTATAGAACATACATTCGCATTGTGATACTCGCTATCACCGTTTCAGTCGTGACAAGTCACACTGACCCCCCCTCCACCCAGATTTTACTTTGTGCACACACTTTATCAATTCAGCTGCCCCGTGTTTTTCCAACAGCAACTCTCTACAGAAATGGCCACCACTGTATATTAAGTGACACAGTCATTTGTTCACCTCTATGAGTAAGCAAATGTTGCTGTTTTTTTGCAGGGTGGTTATAGAAACTCCCCCAATTTTTGCCACTATATCCTCTTATACATGGATGTATATATACTGTGTGTGTTTGTGTGCGTGTATAGGAAAGTAACTTACCCTGCTCCAACTTTGCTGAAATCTCTTTTGGACTGCAAAGTGTACAAAGTGAGAGCAAAAAAGACAGCCGTCGTTAAGATAAAGGCTTGCAGAACAACAGATACTTCATAGAAAGTCACTATGGGGAGAAACAAGGAAAGGTAAATTAAAATCTTTATTGAACATTTGACATTGTTACCTCAAACTAAATCAATGCAGGCATCGTGCTCACATTAAGAAAAAAAATTATCAGCTCCATTTGACAACAGCTAAACATACCTAAATTCCAGGCAATGAGACACCTACGATTACAGGGCTAATCCCAAGAATAGCCATGCTCATTTCTATAGAATATAATGAAAGAATAATAGGCAGACGTCCAGACTTCTAGGGTACAGTCTCTGTTCTTTTAATTATACTTTGCATTTCTCTATTTTTTCTTGTTCATTTTTGGTTGGAAGAGGTATAACAGAAGAGACATCAAATCTGGCTTCTGTACTGTCAATCGCCTTTCAGCAAGCAGTAACGAATCATAAAATAGGGCTTCTTCCTTTCTATTTCTATCCATATGATAAGGGCAAATGAATACCTGTAATAGCAACAGTCAGTGCTTCAAGAAGGGTCTGCGAAAAATAAAATGAAAGAATTATCATCTAAAGCCAACATTAAGGCAGCTCCACTCAGCAATCTCAAGCCAAAGGGCACCGTGTATGGCAGCGCTCTATCAGACACTGAAGAAATGGGAATGGTCAGCTTGTGCAGCCAGGATGTGCAAGCAACAGAGTCATTAGACTGGGTTCTATGCATGTCAGCCGAGTAATATGTTTAGTTCAAGATAAACCTATTTGGATTAAGGAAAAGTGGCATGCCTTTATATACCTTCCACTTCCTAGAGATTGCACCAACCACCACAGAAGCAGACAGTGCTTTATAAGCAATTGGGCACTGAACACTAGCTGTGTTAAAAGCATTTGTGTGAGCACACACAAGGTTAAAGTAGGAACAGGGCCAGGCACTGGCGCTGCTTATTGGATTTGGGGGCAATTACTACAAAGGCGTAAAGAAAATTTTAAAGCATGTTCCATCTAACAGACTTGGAAAACTTGAAGAAGAACCATGTTTTATCAGGGTTTCAAATTATGGAGAGAATATCTAAGTGCATTCAGTTGAACATACTTAAAAACCCTCCAGCCTTCATGCTCATTGGACAAAGTTCTGAAGGGGCCCTTTAGGGCAGATTTGGGGGTCACACAGGCAGAGGAGGGGACAGAGAAGTTCCATTGCACAAGGAGAGCTCCATTGTTAGATGCAACCCACTGTCTTCCTGAATTCACACTATTGCACTTTTCTGAGCACACAGAGGAAACTGAGTGCACATCAATTTTCAGAAGGTACAGTGCATATTTTACAGACCTGCTTCTCTCTTTTAAAAGCAATCTTAACAGAAAGGCTACTAGGAGAACAAATTATCTGCAACTTTTTAAAAAGTCTCTACAAAGCAGTAAGGAAGAAAGTAAGCTTTGGAAATACTTACAAAGCCAAAGAGAAGATATAAATTAAGTGGATGCTGATGTCTGTACAAAGTTAATGCCACAATCACAACCAGGGAACCAAGCACGGATACCAGAAGTACAGCTGGGCTGTGAGATTTAACAGAGAACACAGCCAACATTAATTTGCTGGTTTTTTAGCTCCTTTTGTTTTAATGTAAAAAAAAAAAAGTAAGTGTCTATTGGATACATGTCTAAAAAAAATTAATAAATCTGCAATGAAGGTCAAACACCTCTCTTCTGGTCATATGAAATTAAGACATCTATAGTTACAAAGTTACCAATATTTCAAGCGTATGAAGCCCTCAAATAAATAGCCATGCTCATAGTAGCAATTTATTTCTGTATAAATTCTGTGACAGAAAGTAGATGAGCTTCATTCAGGAACACATCTGAGGGGAAGAAAAATATAATCTCTCTCAGCCTTAGTCCTCCATCTACAACATGGTAACAATAAAGGGTTGTATTAAGGGTGACCAAGGTAATGCAACCTGCTTTGAACAATTTAACACACCTATATAAATGCTGCTTATTATGCTTAGCAGTAGCACAGCTACATCCACCAGCTGTACTGTTGTCATCTTTTATTGACCCTGCTCAGCTGCCTTTAAACAAGCATCATTACATACACGAAATACAGAGATCCACCCACCCCTGAGTTACAGCAGACTTACTGGTGTAGTTGTTACATTTTTTTAAAAAATGGCAGGTTGATGGGAATTATTTTTGGGTCAGGGAGAGGTGTATCGGTGTTGTTATAATTTTTCTCTTCTAGTTAGTGGATACCAGTATTGTTTTGCTTATTCTTCACATACTGCTAATGTTTTTCTATTTCTATTATGGGAAGGAGCTGGTGTTTTGTTTTCCCAATATGTTGCATGTAATAGTATTGAGTTATATGACCTCTCCCCCTTTCTATGGTATAATGTATTTATTCAAAAAAAATTCAATGCAAGTCGCTAGGAGACCCTTCGGACTAAGATGTTTAATAATAAATAAATCATTGTTATCTCATAGTAGCAAGCAACATACAGAAGAGAACCATGCTTGAGAACCAATGACGCCAGCAAAATTCCCTGAAACCTATTATTACATCAAACAGTATCCTGTCTAAAATTTATTATACATTGAAATGTGGGGGAAATACTGTGCAACTGTATTCATCAAAAGGGTCTACCTTTCATGCACAAATGTCCGAATTGTCTCAGAGTACAGAAAAGCTGCAGAGGTCACCGTAGTCAAGAAAATTTGAACTGAAAGAATGCTGTAGACTTTGCGCAGAAATGCTAAGAGATGGGAAATAAGACAGCATATTAACATAGTTTAATTCTTGCTTTCTTGCTTTACCTTGAATCAGAGGATTAATAAAAACCTAGTGCATCTTTTTAATGAAGCATAGAGAAAAAAAACAAAAAATAGTGTAATAGTGAATAAATTGTACTCATTAGAATGAACAAGTGGTTCCTCAAAGGGCAGCAATAGGTTAACATCCTGTTTGTTTCGTAGCATTGCCAAAGTTATGCATCAGGGAATACATGAGTAGCCCAAGTAAGCACTGAACTGCGCAAACAAGACAATGGACGGTAAATGAAACCAAATCAAGAGGATACGTTTGCCTGAAATGTTTGTTGCTGGCCAATGAAATATTACAGCACTCTCCTTCCGCCTTCCATCCATACATTCACAGTGGGCACTCACATTGCCACAGAGCAAATAATACCTGTACAAAGACCATTGCTGGATTTGCAGCTCATTCAAAGATGTAACAATTTCTTGCAGAGTCAACATCATTTTTACTAGTCCTACTCCTGCAATTTTAGCAGCATCTGGAAACACATTTTCTTAAAGTAGATGCAGCTTTCCCCACCCTTTTCACCAAGTGACAACAAAAATAAGTTGTCAGCAGTATGCTGATAACACTCAGCTCTATTTCTCCTTTACATCTGCAGGCGAGGCAGTGGAAGTGCTGGACTGCTGTCTTCCCTAGATAATGGACTGGATGAGAGCCAACAAACAGACTCAATCCAGGTAAGGTTGAGGCACTGTTAGTGGGTGGTTCCCTAGACCGGATGGCTAGGTTACCTGCTCTTGATGGGGTTACATTTCCTCTGAAGGAGCAGGTTCATAGCTTGGGGGTACTCCTGGATCCTTTGCTGTCACTCAAGGCTCAGGTGGCCTCAGCTTCGGTTGGTGGCCCAGCTATGCCCTTATCTGGATAAGGATAGCCTAACTACTGTCATCTATACCCTGGTAACCTCAAGGTTAGATTACTGCAATGCGTTACACATAGGGCTGCCTCCGAAGATGGTTTGGAAACTTCAGTTAGTGCAGAATTCAGCGGCCAGGTTGTTCACTGGGGCAAGATGGTTTGAGCATATTAAACTGATCCTGGTCTGACTGCACTGGCTACCAATTAGTTTCCAGGCCCAATTCAAAGTGCTGGTTTTGACCTATAAAGCCTTAAACGACTCAGGACTGCCTCCTTCCATATGAACCTACCCAGACCCAGAGATCATCTTCTGAGGCTCTTCTTCGTGTGCCTCCTCCTCGAGAGGTTCGGAAGGTGGCAACACGAGAACAGGCCTTCTCTGCAGTGGCTCCCTGTCTGTGGAATGCTCTCCCCAGGGAAGTTCGCCTGGTGCCTTCATTACACACCTTTAGGCGCCAGGCAAAAACATTCCTCTTTAACCAGGTCTTTGGTTGACTGCCATTCAATGCCCTTTTAAAATGGGTGGGTGGGGGACAGTGGTTATTGGGTTGTTTCTGTTTTTATTTTCATTATATATTTTGTGATTTCAATTTGATCCTGTGAACCCCAATAATCTGCAATTTGGAGACAGTAGGATGGTTTATCCTTTGCCACCTAATTAACAAGGATTATCAGCACACGGGATGTGCGTGTGAGAGACAAAAAGACAGACTCAAATATTTTTTCTCTGCCTTTTTAACTTTGTTTTTTTTTTAAAAGTGTCTTTTTATCTTTGCTTCTACCTTAGTGTGTGTGTCGGGGCGATGCTGCCAAAGCCCTGTCTGGAAGCCAGTGTGGTGCAGTGGTTATTATTATTATTATTTACTGAATTTATATACCGCCCTATACTGAGGCCTCAGGGCGGTTCACAAAACAAAATCGAAATACAGGATATATAATCAAAATAAAATCAACAACCCAATAACACCCCCCAAAAATTTTTTAAAAGGCAATACGATGTCAATCAAGTCAACCAAAGGCCTGGTTAGAAAAGAACAGGGTTTTTTTTGCCTGGCACCTAAAGGTGTATCATGAAGGTTAGTGTCGGACTAAAACCTTGCCTCGCCCTACCTGGCAGGGTTGTTGCAGGGATTACATGGGGGGGGGCGGGGCGGAAAAGAACCATGTTTACACCTTGGGAGAAAAGGGGTGGGATAGAAAACGAAATTAAAAGCACCGCGGCGATGACGCCTTCTTTCTCTGGTTTCGTCCTGCGCCCTTAAAAGCTGCGACAGGCTCGGCTCCAGGGTCGAATCCCGACCCTTCAAAATCAGAGGGGACGGGGAAGAAACAGGGCGATGCCTGGAGAGGGAGCGGGGCAGAGACCTAGAGGAGGCAAAGGAGCCGGACACCGCCCCCCTTTTTTCCTTTTTTACCCATGCGGATGTGGACGCTGGCAGAGGCCACATTCGTGCCGTAGTTGAAATCGTCCTCGATGGACGTCCTCGGGTAGGAGGAGGAGGAAGGGCTCTCCGCGGCCATCATCGCGGCGGTGGTTTCGGCTCAGGAGTGGGAAAGCACCAACTGCGCACCAGCCCCAACGATCCGCCTCCCCGCTCTCTCCTCAGGCCCTGTCCGGGTGACGCAAGCTCGTCGCTCGCGGAGCGCGTCGATCGCGCCTTCGAGCGATTCGCTCGGCCTTCCCCCGTTTTTTAAGGCTCGCCGGCGCTTCTCTCTCTCTCCCTTCCCCCCTCGCTGCGTCGGAACGTTCGTCGCGACGTAAGGTTGGTGGGCGTGGCTAAGGCTTAGGAATAGGCTTTGTCTTCAGGGCTCGTTCAGTTCTTCTCTCCCTCCCTCGAGTTCCAAATCAGCTGCAGGAAGTTGTGGCTGTTCCCAGACCGCGAGCTTACAGAGAAAGACTTTTTAAAAAAATAAAAAATGATATTCTGCAGAGAAGGGCGTTTGAGGAAGGGTCAGCAAACATTTTCAGCAGGGGGCCAGTCCACCGTCCCTCAGACCTTGTGGGGGGCCGGGCTATTTTGCGGGGGGGGGGGGGGGGGAATGAACGAATTCCTATGCCCCTCAAATAACCCAGAAATGCGTTTTAAATAAAAGCACACATTCTACTCATGTAAAAACACCAGGCAGGCCCCACAAATAACCCAGAGATGCATTTTAAATAAAAGGGCACATTCTACTCATGTAAAAAAACGCTGATTCCCGGACCATCCGCTGGCCGGATTGAGAAGGCGATTGGGCCGCATCCAGCCCCCGGGGCCTTAGTTTGCCTACCCATGCTCAAGAGTATGAGACTGTTAATCTCAGGGCCATGGGTTCAGATCTCTCCAAGTGTCCCTGTTTTCCAGGGTCAGCCCCTGATTTGAGAGAAGCCGTCCTGGTTTCTGATTTGCACCCGGAATGTCCCGCTTTTCCTTAGGACGTCCCTATTTTCCTGGGAGGGTCTGGAATAGGGTGTCCCTATTTTCATTGGAGAAATGTTGGAGGGCATGGAGTTACCCGACCCCCAAGCCACGTGAAGGCAATCCTGTATAGGGAAGGCTTTTATTTTTAAAATGTTTAATGTTTTATTATGCATTTATATGTTGGAAGCTACCCAGAGTGGCTAGGGCAACGCAGTAAAGTTGTGTGGGGTATAAATAGTAAAATTGGAATGGGGCATCCCTATTTTCATCAGAGAAATGTTGGAGGGTATGTGGGTTTGAGCCCCCATGTTGGGCAAAGCATTCCTGTACTGCGGGGGTTGGGCTAGATGACCGTCCAAGGGGCTTGGTTTTGCTGGCTGCTTTTAGCCACCAGTAAAGTTCTCATGGGGCTGCCTTTAAAAAAGAGTGTGGAAATTCCAAGTGGAACAAAATGTGGCAGCTTAACTCCTGGTCAGAAGAACAGATGATATCTGTGTTGTAGCAGTTTGCAATAGTTGCCAATGTGTTTCTAAGCCCAATTTAAAGTGCTGGTGATGGTTTTTAATGAATTCCCAAAAGGTTCATCTGCTCATATCTTAGCACACCCTCCAACATTTCTCTGATGAAAATAGGGATTAATAATAATAATAATAATAATAATAATAATAGGATTTGTCTGGTACCACCATGTCAAGAGTGCCTAATGTTACATAGCTATTGGTGCAGCTATGGGCTTGTCCACACCAGAGTTTAATGTGCATTCACCTCATCCATGTGACATCCACCTCAGACTGAAGGTCTTCCACTCTGTGAATTTGGATTTCCCCAATCTGAGGATAATCTGATAATGGTCAGGAAAATATGACTCCAAATTAGTCTACTTGGAAAGTGGGCCTGTTGAATCAATCTGTTCCCTGTGAGTGAATCAAACTTCTACAGTACTCCCCTTTCCATGCTCCTGACTTCCTCTCAACCATCAGTTCTTTTCCAGAAGCTCCAGAAAGCAGTCATGTATTTTAAAGAATTTTTACACTGTGTTCTGATAGAAGTGCTTCTCTTGAGAATAATGAGGATAGCAGCAAAGACCAGCGACAAACTGAGGCTTGTTAGCTACACTCCCACACTTCTTTTTATCATACATCCAGACAAATGAAATATTATAATAAGGATATGATAATTATCACAGTTCAAAGTCACATTCCAGTCAGGGAAAACCACCCAAGGAAGCTGCAAAGTAGGGTTGATGTGGGGCATGGCCTGGAAAGAGGGTGTGGCTGGAGCGAGTGCTGAGGACCAGACAGAGTAATTTGAAGGGTCGTAATTGATCCCCGGATCTGAGATTCTCCACGTCAGTCTAGAGGGTAGACGTTTCTTATACATGAGTTTGATGCTTGCTTGATAATTCTCCACCCTGCCTTATTACTGGCCTATTGTTGTTGAGTTTCTTCTAGATAAATCCCTACTGGAAAAATGCATGTATACTCAGCATCTTGCAAGATAAGGGCAAATGCATTTATATAGATATATGCATTTGACTGTACCATTGAAATTGTTGTATTCTCTTAGCAATCACACACTAAGTAAAAGCATGAAACATCTGATTAAAACAGCTACTTAGCTTCAGACTAAACATTGTTTTTCAGATAAAACAAAAATAAATATGACCAGATCAGATATTAATGGACCAGAAATTGTGCTTTAATTCATTGGTGCACTTGCAAAATGCCATAAAATCCTCGCTAGTGAATACTTCCACCATATATTTAGACGTTTTTGTGCTTGAACAGTGCCTTTAAAATATTTTGAAAGCTTTTAGTTGTTATGAACTAGTATTCACATATTTTAACTCTAACATAAAATATGCATTAAAGTATAAATATACTGAAAAACTACTCTGTTTAGAGTAGTAATCCAAACCTGAATGCAAATGTTGTTAAATACAAATCTTAGCAAGTAATTACTCAAGATAACAGGCATAATTTATTCTGCCTCCAATAAGACAGAGGGGTAGACAAAAAAGGCCATAAACAAACTGCATTTAAACAAAAACAACTTTTATGTTCTATTCCTTCATAAGTGTTCCAGAAATCTTGTAGACAACATGACACATGAAGGGTGTTAGCTTAACATTACATTTCAGTTTATCTTAATTATCTAGCACCTGCAAATTGTTCAACAGAATATACATTTTGATTACAGTAGTACACTACATACTAATTATCTAAACAGCAGCCAATTTCCTTCATCCTTCTATTGTTTAGCAGGCCAGTGTGTACTTTTCTGCAAAATGGATGATAATTTTTACCTGTCTTAAACACACCTAAACAGCCATCTCTAGCAAGAGATCATCCCTTGCCATGATGTTTCCCAATATCTGGCTATTATGAATACACCCTAGACAATGGACACCCATGCACGCACCCTAGTCACTGAACCCCTAAATAAACCCCAAGGCAGCAACTATTGGGTGCAAGCCACTGAAAATGAGGTGTGCTGAAATTACACTGAAATCAATGAAACCTTGAAATATACAGTGTGCTCGTTCAGATCAAAACCCTTCTACGTTTAGTAGGATACTCCCAAGTGTGTAGGATTGCAGCTTTAGTGCCCTTGATTTAGTTGGGACTTGAGCGTGCCTAATTTTCACCAAGTATTGCAGAACAGTGTCCAATGTATGTCCATGCACTGAAGCACTGAGTTTTACAAAACGCAAAAGTAAACAATCAAATTATTGCAGGACTCAGCTCCACATTTGGTAAAATAGGCTGAAGTGTATAATGCACAGTAAATCTTAGCCATTAGATTAGAATATAACTGATCATCTTCTTCAATCAAGTCAAGGCATAAGATGCAGATTCACACACACACACACACACACACACACACACACACACACACAAAATCACTAACAGAAGTGGATTATAACTGGGAGTCATGTACAATATAAATAGTCTTGGAAACATGAGGAGGAGGAAAACCAATGTGCTTGGAATGTGGCTGCGGCTCTGACCATAGGAATATGCTTTGAATCTTCAATCATTGCTTTATGACCCATCAAAACTTCCATTACTGCCTAGCAAAAGGGCACATTAAAATTAGACTACTTTTTTTTAACAAGCATAAAATATTAATGATGCATGAATAAGAAACTATTTCTATTAACTATATGACAATGAGTTCATTTTTAAGCAAATTACCTTGTGCTTTATTTCATTTAAGTCATTGTCGAGTACTTTAACATGAAGCTAAATAAGCTGATAAATGAAAGCCTGTTTTTGTTAAGATGAACAAATGCCTGATAATAGTAGTAGTAGTAAAAAAAAGAGAAGAAAATGGCTTACTGTGCTTTGATATGAATATCTACCATTTACAGTGGTCTTGCTTATTTGCACTGCATAGCTCGGAGGCAGCGCACTAGGGTGTCTAATATAACTGAGGGAGCAAGCAGTCCTATGGCCAGGAATCCTCCGGTTCTGAGATTCGCCTCTCCAGTCTTTGCATCCAAGCTACCCCCATCTCACAAGGGAAGATGGAAAACACAGAAAAAGTGTTGCAGGAGACAATGGGGGCATTCCTCATTTGACCCCGATCCCTCCTATTCAAGTCCATGGGAGAGGAGTAATTTTTTGCTTGATTGTTCTTTGGTGTAGATTGCCCAGGTATTCATGGCTGTGTCCATGCAACCAAGTGGGCAGTGAGCAGGTGTGCTCCTCCCCTGTGCCACCCCTGTTCTGCCCACAAAACACCTTGTTCTTGGTTGCTCTGCAGCTGGGACTTAGTGGAGCCTTTCAGGCAGCAGTGCCTTAGGGACATAGGAGGTTGGATGGTTAGATGGGCTAATGGTCCATCTAGCCCAGGACAGCAGTGGCTTTCCAGGGTTTCAGGTAGGGGGCATTCCCATCCCTAGGGACGTTAGGGATTAAACCTGGGCCCATCTGCATGCAAAGCAGATTCCCTACCACTCAGTTATGGTCCTTCCCTGCAGCTTCAAGCCTTCCAGGGCTGTACAGGTTGGCAACAGACATCTTTTCCCACTCTTAGCTCCATCTCTGCTGGCACTTCCATCACTTCCAAGGACTACTCGGCTAATGTATCCAAAGGATAGGATTGCACCCTAGGTCTGCTTTTTAAAACATACGTTTACATGTGAATCGCATTTCAAAACACTAGACAATGTCCATTCCCATTCCTCATTTTGTTCAATCAGGAGCAATTTCACTATTTTGAGCCTAGTTCAGCACTGGGCTAGAACAGGAAACATTGATGAGAGTGCCCTACTTCTACCACATCTCAAGGGAGTTGTGTGTATTGAGCTATTTTGCTTCATTTTCCCTCCCAAAAGAACTTCCTTTTAGGGAAAGGTTTTGTTATCTAGGCTAGAACCTCATCAAACACAGCTCTGCATATGAAATAAGGGTACACTGTACACTAAATATCTCAATGCAACACATACTAGAACTCAAAATAATGTGAGCTTAAAGAATACACACACACACACACACACACACACACACACATATATATATATATATATATATATATATATATATATATATATACATACACACACACACACAGTCTCAGATGAATCTTGAAGAGATATATACAATCTTACAGATTACTATTCAATGTCACCGGGTTCAGGAGTTCAACTGTAATGTACTGAAAACCAGAGCGCTGATTCTCTGTGTTAAACCTTGTAGTTGAGAAACTGCACAAGGAGGACTCCAACAATGAGACATCCGGGAAAAATCTACATAATACTCTATCATATGTAGTTTGTACAAAAATTAAAATTAAAAAATAGGCTATATTGAAGATTGGTTTGAACCCTTGCAATAGTGATGGAAAGAAATCTACATTAAATGAGTGAAAATTAATGTCAGCCTAGTAACAGAGATATTCAAATATGGAATACAGTTTCTTGAAAAAAAGGAAGATCCCAGCTGTTCAGCACATTTCACCCCACATTTCAGTTGTATAGCTGAGCACATGCTTAACTCTCTGCAATTTTCATATTTTCAAAGAACTGGACTTGCAACGCTTCAACTTGGCTGGATGGCACCCACCGCTGGGAAGAGACAACTTGAAATCCAGCTGTTAAAAGTCCCTTTTTATGAAAGGAAAATGAATAATTTTTGTACATAAAATACTAGGCTATCCTCCACTTAAAATTATTAGAACGCCAATCAATCAATATAATTGTAACATTTTAGTTGACATTTTTGTCATACCCCTTGAGTGCCCAGTAGAGATGATTAACCAATCCTTCGCCGTAATATTAATTTGTTGCAAATGTACAACATGACCTAGTGTTTCGAAATGATTGCTAAACATCTGTGAAAGACTATATTTTTTAACTGAATAAATGATCACAGCTGGAGGGCTGCAGTAATTACCAATGACCTTCATGGAAAGATATTCATGGGCCAACTTAATATTCAGATGTCTGCATAAGTTTCTCACGGAGTCATATATATATATATATATATATCCTTCGCTGTCATGCTTATTCCCTTCCTCAGTTATTAAACGAGTTTTTGTTTTATTTATTATATTTATTGATCACTTTTTACAAGGAAAAAAATTTCTCAAAGCAACTTACAAGAAGATTGCAAAGATGCCATAAAATAAAACGAGCTAGGAGATGAACACTATAACTAGGTAACAGTAGAACTGGACTGAATTGTATGGAAAACCAGCCCTGTTGTGTCTGTGAGCTCTGGACTTCTGGACCTCTTCCCTGAAGTCCTGCTTTGGCAGCACCACAGCAGTAGTAATGAGATATGCAGCTGGATAAGCAAAGGTGGGCTCAGTCCCCAGGTGGGGCTGGGAGATTCCTGGATACAATTCTGGAGAGATACTGCCCATCAGTACCATATAGTCAATACTGAGATAGGTGGACCAAATGGTCTGATAAGGCACCAAATGGTCCAATCTAGTCCCCCAAAAACTGCTGACCAAGGAAAATAGGAAATTGCACCTCTGGGTTATTAATATTTTAGGAGATACTGTTTTGGCTCCCCCAGGCCACTAGGACCTCAAGGGCATCCCTTGGGCATTAAAGGTTTCAGATTCAGCATCTATAGGGGATTAGCGCATAAACCTTCAAAAGCATAGAACAAAGCATCTTGTACAGTTAGTGGCAAGATGATTTTGAGTTCTCTGGCCTCTTGAATTATTGGCACGAGGTGGGACTTGATTAAGACTAATAAAGCAACCCAGCAGGCGTTTGGAATAAGGCTGGCACCTTCCGATGGGGAAATAAGAAATCATTTCGGGCACATTTTGTCTTGCGCCTATGAAATTAAACAAGCATTTTGGAGTGCATGTCTGCTCCTTTCAAACCTATAACATCAATTCCCTGACCTCTAACTTTACAGCTACTAGATTTATCTTCTGTGCCAGCCCCAAAGCTATCATTCTGGGGAGTTATTTTGAGAGGTCTCTGCCATGATGATGAGCTAATATAAGTGTCAAGGGGGATGAGACATGTGCACATCTTTACCAGCACATTTGAGATAAAGCAATTCTCCTGGATTTATGAGGTAGGAATATTATTTCCCATAAATTAAAGAATGATTTAATTTAATATTATTATCTCAAGTTTATGAATGATCATCCCATAAACTAATGAATCACCATTTGCCACACTGCCTAGCACTGAATTTGATGTGTTTGGGTGAAATGAAAGCTTAATGTTGAAGTTGTGGGACCTGGCTGGTGGTGATCTGTTACTAGATGATCCGTCAAACTCTGCAATTCTATGATTCTTTTCTGACAGGTCCAAAATGGTTAAGATTGTATGAAAATAGTTCCTTCAAAGAAGCAGGCTTTGTTATATTCACCTTTTGATGTTTGCTCAGTGGTGTCTTTGCCCATTTGCAATAGGTATTTTTGCTAGGTTCTTTCCACCTCGGAAAGAACTCATAGTTTTGCATGCTAGCCTATTCTCTTGGTAAGTGTAATGCTTACCTTACATTTGCATGGAACATGGCTTCCGATGAAGTTATTTGCCAGCTTCTGCAGCAGCCAGTCAAGTGGAGATGATCAAGCCATCCTTCTTTGCCAAAATACAGGCAAGAAGGGAGGCAGTCATTAGTCTGCCCAGAGTGGCCATATTGTTGTTGTTGTTTAGTCGTTTAGTTGTGTCCGACTCTTCGTGACCCCACGGACCAGAGCACGCCAGGCACTCCTGTCTTCCACTGCCTCCTGCAGTTTGGTCAAATTCATGCTGGTAGCTTAGAGAACACTGTCCAGCCATCTCGTCCTCTGTCGTCCCCTTCTCCTTGTGCCCTACATCTTTCCCAGTATCAGGGTCTTTTCCAGGGAATCTTCTCTTCTCATGAGGTGGCCAAAGTATTGGAGCCTCAGCTTCAGGATCTGTCCTTCCAGTGAGCACTCAGGGCTGATTTCCTTAAGAATGGATAGGCGAATGCTATGGAAACAGAAAGGAAATCGACTATCAATAATGCCAATGTTTTCACAATGCAATACATGCTTACTCAGAAGTAAGCCCCACTGAGTTCAATGGGACTTACTCATAGGTAAGTGTGTCTGAACATAGTTGGGCATACTTCTGAGTGAACATAAACAGGATAGCACTCTGCACATGGTTTTAGTGCAGGGCCAGAGGAACAAATGTAGCTAGAAGGAGAGCAGCAAATGGGGCCCCTCAAAAAGTCGAGGTGGGTCCAGCAACAGTGCAATTATATGCATGGTTTTTCTGAAATAAGTATTGGTGTCCAGTGATAACTATTATGGTCCTGTCCTTAGTAAACATATTTAGGACTGCAGCTTTATTTAATAGATGGAAGTGTGATGTCGTGCATGTTTACTCAAGAGGTAAGCTCCCTAAATTCAGTGTTAAAAGTAACTCTGCATAGGGCTGCCGCTTTTTTTAAAATTTTTTGCAAGTATGCTCAAGGGAATTTGTAGCAATGTAAAAGCAATGCATAACCGTCAACCCAGCATTCATGTCAGGTTGTTTATGGCCAACTCAAGCCACTTCTGAGTATCTTAGTTTACAGACTAGCAGTGCAACTCTTCTCATGTCTGCTCATAAGTCCTATCGAATTCAATGAGGCTTAACAATTGCAGCATTTATTCGTCTTTAAGATGTCTTTAAGGGTTGTGGGTGGCGCTGTGGGTTAAACCACAGAGCCTAGGACTTGCCGATCAGAAGGTCAGCGGTTTGAATCCCCGCGACGGGGTGAGCTCCCACTGCTAGGTCCCAGCTCCTGCCAACCTAGCAGTTCAAAAGCACGTCAAAGTGCAAGTAGATAAATAGGTACCGCTCCGGCGGGAAGGTAAACGGTGTTTCCGTGCGCTGCTCTGGTTCACCAGAAGCGGCTTAGTCATGCTGGCCACATGACCCTGAAGCTGTACGCCGGCTCCCTCGGCCAATAAAGCGAGATGAGCACCGCAACCCCAGAGTCGGTCATGACTGGACCTAATGGTCAGGGGTCCCTTTACCTTTAAGGTGCCACAGGCTGGATGCCCAACATTTAAAGCTTTCCCTAAAGAATCCTGGGATCTGTAGTTTAAGCGGGATAGAAATTGTGGCTCTGCGCAGTGGGAAGGGACTTTGATATAAAGCTCAAGTCCTTTATAAAAGCGCTTCGAACCTAATGAGGCGAGTTGCTTTTGTTGCGAAAGATTGCTAAGCACAACCACCGCTCCCAAAACTGAGGCAACTTCCGTGCTTTTCTCACACCAACCGCACTGTTGCTTTGCTAATCTTGATTGCGCAGGCACATCATGGGCAAGCAGAGGAGGCTGGCAGCAATTTCTTGCGCACAGCCGGAAACAGGGCGCTTCTTGCTGTTGTTGTTTTTGGCCCCGCAGGCCGGAAGCGGCGGCACATCTTTACAGGCGGAGCAGCGGCTGCGCGCGGAGGAAGGCGCTGCCCAGGCGGGAACCCCGAAAAATGGCGCAGAGCCGCAGGTCGGGCCAGAGTCGCTCTTTCGAGCTCTGGGGGCTCTTGCGGCCGCTGAAAACGAAGGAAGGAAAGGCGGCTCCCGAGGACGAAGATGCAGAGAGCAACGACGACGAGGACGACGACCCGGACCCGGAGGGTTTCGAAGATGTTTTCGGTGGCGCGAACCAGCAGCCGCTTCACAGACCAGCGCGCAAGACCCGTAAGGAGCCTTCGCTGCCTTGCGCGCCTGCCTGCCTGTCCGCGTGGCGCAAGTCCCCGCGGACCCGCTGGGCGTTATCTCCCTCCTCTTTGCATTTGAGGAGGCGCTTGGCCAGAATGAGACACTAGCAGTCCGAGGGGCAAGGCTGTGGGACCCGAAACTTGTCTTCACCTAGTGTAGCTGGAAGAAACAGGGAAGCGCCTCTGCATTAACAGGAAACAAACCCCACGCCTTTTAGGAATAGAAATGCTTGGCGTTTGTGTGTCTTTCACTTTTTAAACCACTTTAGGTGCTAACACAAGCAGCAGCAGCACCTCAGACTTGGAAGGGCGTCCGAGGAAACTTTTCCCGGTGGTGGGAAGACCAGTAAAAGGCTGAAAGGGACTGCTGTAGTTGGAATACTGCCTGTACCTTTGCCTCATATTTCAGGTTCTACAAATGGTAGAAACTTTTGGGGTTTTTAAAAATGAAAACTGAATCGAGGTGTCAGGGTGGAATTGGAGGGGGGCAATTGCCCACCCATGCTGTGTGTGAATGAATCGCCATAGTTATTTTTACATTTAACGTCATTATGAGAGTGTGGTATTTCCTGCATTTCAGTTACCTCAGACCTTTCTCCACACTCATTCTTGCCAACTCATTGTTGCATCCAGTGCTATTTTTCTAGAGAAAGAGGTGACGGGACTTCGTTCTCTTAGAATGGCAACAGTGCCCACTTGAGAGATGCTGCCGGAACTGAGTTCTGGAGAGCTGGAAGGGGGAAAAAAGCCCTGGGTGCATCTGCTGAAGTGACTCCTAGCCCACAAAGGCTGCTGCTGTAATAAAAGTGGTAGCCTTTCAGGTGCCACGGGACTATTTGTTTACGTTGCAAAAGACTTAATTGTTGATTTGTTATTTTTTCCTTTGCAGTTCAAGACTGTAATACTATACACACTTAAAAGAGAGCAAGTCCTATTCAACTGCATGGGACTCCCTTTTGCATAGTCATGTATAGCGGTTGCTCTTCTTCCTGATTTTGCAAAGTGTTTGCCAACAAATGCAGAACTGATTCCTTGGCCTGTCTGCATTTCCTAATTCCATTGTTTCTAGTGGGCACTTTGCTTTTGAAAGTGTTTATTGCAGTTAGCTCCCACTCCTTTCTCAAAGGAGCTCAAAGTGGCATATTTGGTTCTCCCCAGTGGCGTAGCGTGAGGGGTGCAGGGGGGGGCCGGCCGCAACATCTGGGGGTTAGGGTTAGGGGGCGCAAATCCACGGGTTAGGGGGCACAAATTACTTGCCTTGCTCCGGGTGCTGACAACCCACGCTACGCCACTGGTTCTCCCCATGTGAAGTCCGTTAGGCCAAGAGGTATCAGTTGGCCCAAGGCACTCAGTGAGTTAGGCGTCTTACGTTCAGCTTGCACTACTGCCGCCTTGGAAGGAGCAGTCGGGGACTCTGTAAGAGCTGGGTTCAAATGTCTTGCTGTTAAGGCTCTACATAAGCAGTGAGAGTAATGATTAATGGTTCTCTCTGTACTCATTTTGTCCACGCAACAACCCTGTGAGGTAAATAAGGCTGAGAGGCAGTGACTAGCCCAAGGTCATATCATGAGCTTCATGGCTTTATTTCCTGGGGTAAAATCCTTAACAGCTTCAATCCTAAAAAAAGCTCAACAACTTTGGGGTAAAATAAATAAAAAAAGCTCAACAACTTCAATCTCAAGAAAAGGTCAACTTTGGTTGGCCCTTTGGTCAGCCCCCACGGCCCTTCACTTCATCAAACCTGGTCCTCTTTGAAAAAAGTTTGGACACCACTGGGATAAGTCCAACACTAAACATTGGACTAAATCAAGTGTACCTTTCACTCAAGTGTGGTATGTACATACATACGTTCCTTTTCATGAAGAAAGCACAATCCATACAACATTAAATAATTGTTTGGGATGTGCGTGGAAGTAGGCTTGAACTTCCATATATTTCTAGTTACTCAGGGCTCTACACAGCTGGCATTTGCAGTAAACACAAACTGTAGAACTGTTTTTTGGTGAGCACAATCTAGGGGAGATTGTTTATGAAAACAGACTATTGTACATCTTTTAAAAGCAAGCCAAGATCTGAATCTGTATTTCGACCCTGGCTTCTAACAAGCCTCAGTTCCTAGAGTTCTGATGTAACCAGGAACATGGTTTGCTTAAAGATGAGTGTTTTGCATTTCCATGTGAGGAGAGGAGAGGAGAGGAAGAGCATATGAGCCTGAGACCCATCTAGGCTTGTTCGTTTACAGTCGTACCTTGGTTTTCAAACAGCTTAGTTCTTGAACGTTTTGGCTCCCAAATGCCACAAACCTGGAAGTTTGCAAACTATTTTTGGAAGCCTGTGACTTCCAATTGGCTCCAGGAGCTCCCTGCAGCCGATCAGAAGCTGTGCTTTGATTTTTGAACGTTTTGGAAGTCAAACGGACTTCTGGAATGGATTCCGTTTGACTTCCAAGGTACAACTGTAATGGGAAACCATGATTTCAGGGTTTTCTGAGTTGGTCCTATATGTGAGAAAAGTGAAAGTCAGATATTAAGAGAATAATTGTGTTTACCCTGTAATTTTGCCTCATGTATTTGAAAGGTTACTTCTTGCAAAACTGATTGGCCTTTTATGCACAAATCTTTTCTGCATTCCAACAATTATTGGTGGAACCTGTGTATTCTAGGAGAGCCTATATCTGAGCAGACCACCCCCATGCCATATCATTGACTGTTTTTTAAAAACCCGCTAGAAATAATATTGTACCAGCACATTTGACTATTGTACTAACAATCCTTTTTTAAACCATTTCAGTTATAATTCAGGAGGAAGCATCCGAAAAGACATACACAGTGACTGGACGGTTTCCATTGGTTGATCCCTGGTGGAAATTGAATGCCAAACTTACGTGGTCTCAGTCAAAGTACTATATGAAGAGCTACCCATCTTATTTTCTGCAGCCTGAAGCAGAGAAAGATATTATTTCACTGTTCTTTGGAAAATGTGATGTCCCATCATTATTTAAAGAGGCATTCTTTGAATGGTTTCCTGAAGAGTCTTCTCTAAACTTTGCACATCTTGAAAAAACACTGAAACAGTTTCAGGAGTCAAAACTTCAGGAAGGAGCGATATCTACAAATACCCAAAGTCAACCTTGTACAGATACCAAAAACTTTAACATTTTTCATTATGTTAAGGAGTCATGTAAGTATAACTATGTAATGCTCAATTGTTTCTTACTATAGTGGCTACTTCACTGTTCTTAACTTTATATGGAAATCAGATAGGAATTCAGGTTTTTTAATATGTTTATAAAGTGGTAGTGATAGGCTTCAGTATCATTCTTCAAACTTTTCTTTTTTTAAAGGAAGTATTTTTATGTTAAGATCGAAGTGTAGGCCTAGGAAGCAATAGCTACAAACTGGCCATTACCACATTTAGGTTAGCTATAAGGAAAACAATGTTTTGTAACAATTTCAAACATTATATCAAAGGCTAAGGAAGCTGTGTTTGTCCATAAGGAAAAACAATCCAGAATCTATGGTTGGGCAAGATGATTTTTCTATCAGCTGGGGGTGGGGCCAATACTTTTTAAGGGTTGCATTCCTTTCCATCATTTGCTCAGCGGCAGTGTTAGAAACTCAGATATATAAACTAGGTGCCAAATGGCCCCTTAAATCAAGGTCACAGTCACCAAAACAGAATGTCTAGTTGCCATTTTGGGGGCAAGACAGCTCTAAAGCCTTTATTTTCCAAATGATGGACTGACTGTGATTGATTGTAAGTTAAACAACCTGGCTAGTTCAGATGATGACCTTGAGCCTAGTCATTTAGGGCTTTAAAAGGTCAGCACCAAGACTGTGCTGTGCTCAGAAACATACTGGGCTGCCAATGTAGATCTTTTAGGACTGGTATTATATGGTCCCAGTGGCCGCTCCCAGTCACCAGTCTGGCAGGTGTGTCCCGGATTAGTTGTAGTTTTATTACTTTAAAGGAATTTTAAAATAATATTTTAGAAAATTATTATTACTTTAAAGGAAGTGTAAGTGCATGCCTTTGGATACACTTCAGTAGCAGGGTCACACTGTGCTGGCTATTCCTATATTTACATTCAGAACATACCAGGCACACACAAAGAATGAGTGAAACTCTGCTTGTAGCTACTCTTGAGTTTCCAGGAGCCACAACTCTGTTATACTGGCTTGTTGAGTGACTGTATTCAGATTCCCTGTGCTAAAATTGGCTTGGTTCAGATATAAACTGCCTTGGCTTATTAAATTGAGAAACGCATGCACCTGTGCCTTCTGTCATTTTGTTGGCCTTCCCTTTTCCTTTTTCGGCACACAGCAGTTGAGGACTCCCTGGATTAATTAAACAAAAGTTTCCCGTTGCGTCTTGAATCAAGAAACGGTAGTTCCCAGGTTTAGAACAAACTTGGATCTGAAACAGTGTCAAAGTGCTGTTTCAGATCCTGGTTTGTTCCAAGCCTAATCACTACAATTTCACAATTTTGGCTATTTTTAGTTAACCCTGGAAGTTTTGAATTGCATCGTGCTAATGTGGAAGGAGGCAATGCAAGAACTCAGTGTGAGGGTGCACAGGACTTATGCATAACTTGACTTAACAAGCCAAGATACTTTATATTTGAACCAGGAATTGGCTAACATTTTCAAACAGTGTCCCAACTCATTCATAAATAGCAGCAGTTCGTTCTCGTTCTCTCTCTCTCTCTCTCTCTCTCTCTCTCTCTCTCTCTCTCTCTCTCTTTCTCTCTTTCAAGTGCTACTTCCTCGGCTTCAGAAATCTATGTAAGCTACCACAAAGTAAGAAATGGATGGCAAATGTCCACAGGATGGATTCAAAGATGCCTCCAATGGAGGAAGGGTACCTTTGATTCCAACCCAACGTATATGAGATTGCAGTGTTTGGAACTACTTGCAGTAACTGTACATGAGGAATCTTTAGCTATGCTAAATTGAACTTGCAGTAAAACATACTGACTTCAATTTTTTAAAATAGCATTTTTTTGTATCTTGGTTCCACAGTTGCAGGGAAAGCTGTACTAGTAGCCTTGTCCTTTCCGATTATATTGGAATTAATGCCGCTGCTTCTGCCACGAGCTGTTTCTTGTTGCATTGAAAAGTTGGACTGGAGCAAAATACACGATGAAGATTATACATTGGCAATATTGGATAAGATCTTGAGGGAAGAGCCATGGAAACTTGGATTCGGAGAAGTAAGAAACTAATATTGTTGCCTGGGCAGCCCAGGACCTCCAGACACACGGCTTACCTCAGTACTGCTAACACAGACGTTTGACTTGGGCTCCGTTGTCTCTCAAGACAGACGGATGCCAACAAAAAAGCATGATAGGATGGTAGTTCATTTGATAATGGGACTCCGTTTTTCCCCTTAATAACTTATAACTCCAGTCAGCTGAATTGTAGTCATACTGTACTACAATAGATTTTAAAATGGCTTCAACAAGATTAGATGTAGTGGTTTCTTTTAGTACAGCTGGGTTGCATTCTAATCCAGAGAGAGAGAAGAGGCTTGATTTGCACCAAATATAAAGTTGTTTTATTTATTTATTTATTTATTTAAAAGTTTCATTAACTGCTTAATATTTTCAAAATCCCTAATCAGTCTACAGTGCACACACACAGACACCAATATCACTAAAACCCAAACTGCAGCCTAGAACCAATAAAACAGCAATAATAAAAGGCTATAGAAGCCAATAAAACAGGAATTGGGGGATTCAGACACATAAAACAGGGTCCAACTTTAGGAGTCAGGGAAGAAGGGCCTAGAAAAACGATGCGTTTACAAGCTATATGAAGCAACTGATGGTTGCTGCTTCACTTATGGCAGAGGGCAGGGCATCCCATAATATAGGGGTAATAGCAGAAAATAGCCACCCTATCCTATGGTGATCTGTAGGATGCAGGGCTATGAGTAGAATTTCCCCAGGTGATCTAAGTGATCTTACAGGTCTATACATGGACATTACAGTCTTTCAGGTAACCTGGTACTAGGCTGTTCAGGGTTTTATGTATTTAACAATACCTTGAAGGTGGCTCAGTAGCTGATCGGCAGCCAGTGCAGGTCCCTCAGCACAGGTGCAATATGTGCACATCAAGGTGCTTCATTCAGCAACTTGGCTGCAGCATTCTGCTCCAGCTGCAGCTTCCAGGGAAGCTCCATGCATAGCATAGCACATTAACCTGAGGTTAGTGGTGCATCAATCCCTATGGCCAGGGAAAAGTCAAATTTGGCATGCCAGCATAAGGTGATAATGGGCACCGTTTGTCACAGGGGTCACTCCAGTGACAAAGATGGATCTTGGCGCACCCCCAAAACTATGCACCTGTTCCTTCGGAGGGAGTACAACCCTGTCCCAAACAGGAACTCCTAGACTTGGGCACTGCTCATCTGCAGAGTCTCTATCTCAGGCATAGGCAAACTGGGCCCTCCAGATGTTTGGGGACTACAGCTCCCATGATCCCTAGCTAACAGGACCACTGGTCAGGGATGATGGGAATTGTAGTCCCCAAACATCTGGAGGGCCGAGTTTGCCTATGCCTGCTCTAAACAGGATTCATTCTTGCTTTGTAGGCCTTTCAGCTCACTACTGTACCCAGGCACTGGTTTAGAACAGTCACACCCTCTCCTGAGTATACCGTATACTTGCTAATGGAAGAATTGATGTGGCAAGTCCTGCAGCCTACTTTGGGCTTCCCTGACCATCTGTGCACACAGCTTGTCCTTGGTGTCTGCCACCCTAATCCCAGCGTTCTTAGTGAGCTTAACAAAGTCCTTGGAGCTGTTCCCAATCAGTCTTCCTTTTGTTCCTAAGCCTAGCAGTCCTCTGCTCATTAGGTTTTTTAATTTCGGTGAATACTAGTTTTTAGCTGTTGTTGTTTTGTCCCCAGTTGGAAATTATAGGACTTGTGTAGCAGGGTATAGAATTGTAGTCTTAGGGCAGGATCCATTACAGTAGTTCTCTTAGTGCAAAGACTTCTGGCTGTGCAACAGAACTTCCCCCTCCCTCCTGTTTCTGTGCCTCCCCTAAATCTGTTCTGGGTTTTTTCCCCTCCTGCCAACCCTCTGAAGCAGATGGGTTGGAGTTGGGCAGGAGAGCGAGGGGAAGTCTTTATACTAATGGACTACTTTGTTGCATACCGCTCTTAATGTTTTGGCCAACATTGGAATTGGCTTTTGGAATTTCTGTTGAACTTGCTTGCTTTGGTTGAAAATAGTGCACCAAAGCTGATGGAAGGTTGCATGCCTTCTAACTTTATAGAGTACTGTTAAAAATGCCATGTGTCAAAATAACAGGTTTTTGCTTTCTCTGAAAGATAATGAAAAGAGAGCTGCATACTTACTTTGGTGAAGCATCTTGGAAGACCATACGCGAGTGCAGACATATTCTTGAGAAGATTCCCGATTTGCAAAAGAATGCACTAATGGTATATGAAAAGCTCAAACAGAGCTGTGCAGAAATGGGACATACATATGAAGATCAGCATGAACTGACACGTATGGTATCAGAGAATATGCCTGTGGAACATGCCTGGGAATCGATTAAATTTATGAAAGATGAAAAAATTGTGGTTACTGAGAAAGAGCTTGTTTTCCTTCCCCATTTGTTCAATTCTGAAAAGCAAATTGCAGCTTCTGTACGCGAGCTCAGAAATAAAACCCCATGGCGGCTGCATGCCGATCCGAAAAAAGTACTTAATAGAAGTGCACATGCAACTAACTTGAGAGACGTATTTGCTAAGAGTGAAATAAACGATGAGGAACCTTGCGCAGTGGACCAGAAGGAGCCTGGCAATTCCTCAGGTGTGCAAGAAAACTCTAACCATGATTCCGACTTTGAAGAACCCGAGAAGGAATTGAAACGCAAAGTAGAAGTAGATCCAGATCAGGAACGTGCTATAGAACTGATCTGTTCCAATCCAGTGACGATCATAAGTGGGAAAGGTGGTTGCGGGAAAACAACAATAGTCACCCACCTTTTCTGCTATCTAAGTGAGGGAGAAAATACAGAAGTTATAAATGCCTGTAAAGATTTTGAAGCGGACCTCGATGCATCTGAAGAATGGAATACTTTCGGCCATGCTTCCAACATGATTCAATGCAGAAATGAATCTTTAAATGTTTTATATACAGCACCTACAGGGAGGGCAGCTTCTCTCTTGTCTGATAAAACAGGACGACCTGCTTATACTCTGCATCAGGTAGGAATTATTTTTAAAACCGTTCCAATATTCTGGTAGTATAATCATATGCATTTCAGTTTAATAATCTGAATATTATATTTGGCATTATTTGAGAGGACTGAAACTATTGTGATTCCCTAAAAGCTGCTGTTCTTCACGTCATTTCCCAAAAAGGCCTTCCAGCTTCAAACCCTGGTTTCTGATTGTAGTTTGAAGGGCCAAGTGCAAACCATACTTTGCTGCTTTAGACCTCATAGCAAACTATAGTCTGAGCAAACCCACGACTCTGATGCTCCAAACCATTCTTTGAAGGAATGCTAATTTTAAATTATGGGATTTTTGTTTTTGTTTTTGTTTTTTAGGTTACCTACAGTTTCTCTAAATGGAATGAAAGTAAACGCAATCCATGGAAATTTTCTTCAGTAAATGTCTTGGTTGTAGACGAAGGAAGTATGGTTCCTGTGACAATGCTTAGCAGGGTTTTACAACTCTTGTTGGACCATGCCCGGCTGGCGAAGATGATTATTCTTGGTAAGTGTAAAGCTTTGGTGAACAATGAAGACAAATTCGAAATGAGCTATATCCATGCAAAATAATAATAATAATAATAATAATAATAATAATAATATATTTATTCATACATACATACATACAGTGAGGGGGGAAAGTATTTGATCCCCTGCTAAATTTGCCTGTTTGCCCTCTGACGAAGAAACGACCAGTCCATAATTTTAATGGTAGGTTTATTGTAGCTGTGAGAGACAGAATAACAACAGGCTTGATCCAGTAGAGCTCTTCTTAGGTCCTTACAGACTGCTGAGGATGAGCTATTGTGCCAACACACACACACACACACACACACAGAGAAAGTTCTTGGCATATTAATTTGGACTCCCAACTTGGGGAGAACTATAAGAGATGGGGTGGAGGTGGGGAATCCTTACTAAGAAAATCGCACAATATCGCTTCTGAGCTGGTACTGCTTTTGCTGTATTTTAGACGGAAGCAGTTGGGTTGGTGTGTTCTTCTGTATCACGGTAAACAGCTTTGGAGAGACCTAAGCGTGTGATAGAGATGCAATAAATAAAATAATGATGACAGTGCAGCTAATTTCGTTAAATATAACTTTGTACTTCGTTTAGGTGATGTTAGGCAGTTACCCAGCATTGAGCCTGGTAATATGCTGGCCGATATTTTTGAGAGCCTTCAGTCAAGGGGCTGGTCTGTAGAACTGAAAACTAACCACAGGGCTGAGTCACAGTTAATTGTGGATAATGCAACAAGGTAGGGATTTATTTTTTTGAAAAATAATGTGGGGCTGCTGCCCCTGCTTATGGCGCTTGCCAACCCCCCACCTTGCTGCTAACCCCCCCACATTTCACCCAGACCTCCCTATCTCCTCACGACCTGCCCCAATCCTAAGAGCCCTGCTGCCTCTACCACTCACAGAATAGAGGTGAATGAGCCTCTCTCCATTTTTTGCCATGATGCTGCCCGCTTCTTCCTGTTGGTGGCTGTGTGAAGGGGAGAAAGACCGCTGCCTCTTCTTTGTGAGCAGCAGTGGCAGCAGGATCGGGGCCATTGTGACGGGAGAGGGAAGTGCTTGAAGGCCTGCAGACCTGCCTGGGCTGCCTACCTGCTTGCTCCTTGCACCCGCTGGCACACCGCAAGCTTCCCTCTCTGTATTATGTGGACATGCAAGTGGGCTGTCAGGTGGTGGTGACTCAAGGGACATGGGAAGGCTTCCCTGTACCACACGCCAGCGTGGTGTAGTGGTTAAGAGCAATAGACTTGTAATCTGGTGAACTGGATTCGCGTCTCCGCTCCTCCACATGCAGCTGCTGGGTGACCTTGGGCTAGTCACACTTCTTTGAAGTCTCTCAGCCCCACTCACCTCACAGAGTGTTTTTTGTAGGGGAGGAAGGGAAAGGAGAATGCTAGCCGCTTTGAGACTCCTTAAAGGGAGTGATAAAGCGGGATATCAAATCCAAACTCTTCTTCTTTCTCTTGCTTGCTGTGCCATCCTGCTCCAATGTGCAGCTTCACTTGCCCTCCTTGCTGTTGTCATGTGGTGGCCATGCAGACTGCGCCATGACAGCTTTCTCCTCTTATACAGGAAGATACCTGATTGCCACAACCTGCTCTATTCTTCACAGCGATATTTGAGTTGTGTGTGTTGCACTGGAGTTTCTGTTGAACTTCTGCCTGGAGATGGGGACCCAAACCTTTTGAACATTGTTGGTGTGTGTGTGTGTGTGTGTGTGTGTGCGTGTGCGTGCATGCATGCATGTGAGGACACTTGTATTTAAAAACAACCTCCTACTTGAAACACTTCCCATTAATGTTTGTTTGAAATTTAGTTCCGCATTTGGGACAAACCGAACCTAGTTCTTTTGGGAATGCATGGTGTGATAACTATACATAAACATACTGTGTAATGGGAGGGTGCAATCTGTATAAGTTATTGTGTATGAAATGAAATTATGGTTCTTCGCTTAAAAATTAAATGATGTCGCCCATAAAGAAAACAATCCTGTTGAGGGCAGCATGAGACACTTTTGTTACTTTATTTTGGATGCAGAATCTCTAAGCGGATATACCCAGAGTTTGATGAAGTGCTCAGAATGTCGGAAGAGAACAAAACGTGGGCAGTGCCAAGTGCTGAAAAGAAATTTATTTTTGTTGTTTTACCTCCTGGAGATGCCAGTCACTGTGAGTTTCAAACTTTTGTAATAAAATTTCTTAAATGCTGCACAATATCCAATGCATGCTTTATTGCTGTAGATTTAGATTTAGCTACTGGGTAGCATAGGTATAGGATGCCTTGCACGATCTACTTAAAAAAAAATAAATTGTCATGGTTTACTGACACACATTAAATTCCCGAAGCAAGGCAGCATGCGCTAAAACAGCTGAGGCACAACAAATCTACCTTCTTGCATAAGAAATGCCACCTACTCCAGCAGTTTTCCACCAGGTGCTGTGTAGACCACACTTTAGTACCCACCCACCTCGGGCACAATATCCATGATGTACTTAACTGGGATGGATTATCTCCCTTCCTTGACAAAGCACAGAGCAACTTCAACATTGCACCGAATGCAATTAGATTTGTTGCAAAAGTTTTTGGCCCAGCAGGCCGAATCATTAGCTGGCCCCAGGGCAGGTGGGTCTGACAATCTACCTCTTGGTCACCTGACATCATTATGACATCAGGCAATTGGCAGATGGGTTGTTCCGCCCACTTATCCCCTCACATAAGAGCTTTACATGCACCACACAGCCAGCTGGGAATTGCAGCAAAAAGGACTTTGCCAGTCTGGCGCTTCTCAAAGCAATGAGAATAGGACTGCATTCTGCAGGAATTGGCTGAGTGATTGACAACCCCACAGGGACTGGTGCTGCCAGTCCTGCTGCATCTCTTACCTGTCTTGCACCGGGCATTAGACGTGGGGCAGGTGGTCATGGTTTTGCAAAAACAGCCTCCTGGGCCAAATTGGGACTTGTTCTGGGCCACATTGGGTCTGTGGGCTGGAGGTTCCCCACCCTGCCCTAGAGCTTTGTGAAACTTGTCTAGCCTATCCTAAGTTGTTGATAGGCCAGGGGTGGTCTGCCTCTTGGCCCAAGTGCTGCACACGCACTGGGATGCCCACCCACTCTCGCTTACACACACATACACAGTGGGTGCGATGGGATATAAATGATTTTCATTGTATTCCTTCCCTGTTGTTTGGTGCTGGCAATCACACTTTCCCCAGACAGCCAAAGCCTTGTAAGTGGAGATTTTTATCTGCATTGGATTAGAAATTGCATGTGTGCTGTTTAAATTGCTTTGGGATGTTTCCTGGGAAATGATTCATAAGTGAAATAATAAATAGCTGTGTGGGCTGAGAGTAGCAGGACTGTGATGGGGAGAGTCATCGCTGTGTACCTGCTTCCCTGACAGCTTTGCAAACACACTTGCCAGCTTGATTGGGGGGGGGGTGAGTGCTGAGCAATCCTCAGTGGCCACAGGGAAGGCATGTGCAGGCTATAGCACAGCCCAGGGGCTGCAGCTTTATGGCTCCAAGCAGTCAGTAACCAGCAATTTCACAGTGGACTGTAGTGGTTTTGGTTTCAGTTGCTTGTTCTGTAACCAGTTTCTGTCTTGTGTTGTTATCAGATTTGCAGTATGCCATTGAAGCTTTGCTTAAAAATGGGCCAGGACTCCAAGATCCTGAGCAGTCACAATTCATTGCTTTCAGAAGGTAATAATTGTAAAAATTGTATTGGGAAGTTTTTTAATGTTTGACACTTTATTATGTTTTTATATGTGTTGGAAGCCGCTCAGAGTGGCTGGGGCAATCCAGCCAGATGGGTGAGGTATAAATAATAAAATATTGTTATTTTTATGTGTGCAGATGTGGGCTAACTTTGACTGACCATTGTAGAAAAGACATTGCCCGTCTATCAAACATGGAGAAGCAATTAGGATTTGATTGCAGAATCACAGGCTTGCTTCCCCAGTTCCTTTGCATGTGGAGTTCCTGGGCTTCAAAACCCCATTAGGAGTTAGCTCTGATTAGTGCTGACATAGTCACTAACACTAACTGATGGTGGAGATTGGAGGGGGTATTCTCACGAGAGGAGAAAATGTGTTACCCTTGCATCCTGGACCATAAGTCTTGTCTGCACTACCCAAATAGTTCACCCAAGTTTCAGACAGGGCATTCCCCTACTTTGAGACACTGGGCATTGAACCTGGGACCTTTTGCATGCAATGCAGATATTTATCACTGAGTTACAGCCCTTCCACATTGCTGTCTTAACAATGGTTAAGGAAAGAACGGCTTTACATCTGTACCTTACTGTAGTGCCTTCAGCGAAACTAGAAGAGGGTAAATCAAATGCTTGCTTTCTCTTTATTTTCCAGTATTCTCTTGATTGGCACTATATATCATACTATCAAGATACAGCATCTCATCTCTCTTCCCATTATGGTATATTGCAAGGATTTTTGTGTGTGTGTGTGTGTGTGTAAAGCCAGTTTTTTAGAATATTTCCGTCGTGTTCTAGAGTAACAAAAAAAAGAGAGGACCCAGGGTTACCGTATTTTTCACTCTATAAGACGCACCCGACCATAAGACGCACCTGGTTTTTAGAGGAGGTAAACAAGAAACAAGAAAGCAACGCAAAACCTCTTGAGTGAAGAGGCAGGAGCACTCCGGCTGCGCTCAAGAGGCTTTGCGTGGGTATCCCTGAAGCCAGGAGAGCAAGAATGATCGGTGCGCACCGATCCCTCCTCTGCCCTCCTGGCTTCAGGAATAGCTGCGCAGCCTGCATTCGCTCCATAAGACGCACACACATTTCCCCTTACTTTTTAGGGGAAAAGTGCATCTTATAGAGTGAAAAATACGGTAATTTCTGCGCAAGGACTGTTGAGTCTGCAGAGCTCACAACTGGCTTTCTCCCACAGAGCATATGAAGTAAATTCTGCTGAGATGAGGCAAAACAGGAGTAGCGTTTACTTAAGCGATGCCAAGTACACCCAATTAATCTTCCTAGGTCAATGAATGGTTGCCATTCACTTTGGTGGAGGGAAAACGCAAGGTACTTGCATTTGAGGACAATGTTGCATAAATGGGGCAAAAGTTGTGTATCGCCTGATATCGGCAGTATGCAAAGAGGAAGGAGAGGTATAGTGTATTGTATACAATTCCTACAGTTAATGGATCTTTATGTGTGCATTGTAAACCTATCATTATCATAGGTGTAAGGTGTGGATCACTGGTATTTTCCATTGGGCAGTGGTCTATTCTTAGACCATAATAGCTTAAATCATAAACCATTCTCGCTCCTAGAGCATATATGTATTTCTGTCATTTATTGCAAACAGAGATAGCTACCCTTTCCTGTGACCAATCTGCAGTTCTTCTGCTTCACTTACTGCCCTCTGAGCTTTTGAGACTCCTAAGACTGACTGTAGCAGCTCTTGATATCTCCTCTTATTCTCACAGGGCTCAAAGTACTCAAAGTAAGGATAAAAACCCTTACTTTAGCTGTTTCAGCTTTTTCTTTGTGCCAGTGTTAATTGTTTAAGTTCTTTTCTGTCTGAGCAAATAACTCTGGAAGTGATTTACTGGCAGGGAGCAAACGTTTGCTATTTCACTAGCTGGTTAAAGCCAGGGACGGAAAATACTTGGCTTCTATTATTCTAAATCTATTGTATAAAATTCATAATTAAACTAATAAAGTTTTTTTCTTCTTATCTTAGGAAGGACTGTGACATCATAAATGAAATCTGCTGTAAGCACTACTCAGGACACACAACGCGGTATGACATTTTTGAAGTGCTTTCACTGTATGATGTTCAAGGTTATCCCTAACCAGTGTTTGTGCTGTAAGGCGAGGTCAGGTAAGGTAAGGTAAAGTAAAGGAACCCTGGACCATAGCTGTCAAGTGTCCCTTATTTGGCGGGACAGTCCCTTATCCCAGCGCCATGTCCCGCTGCTGTCCCTTATTGATGAGGCTTCATTTGGCTGCTGGCTGGGCTTTCTGCCTTTGACTCAGAGGGGCTCAGAAGTTGAACATACCTGTGCCCGGAAAATCCCTTATTTTGGCTGCTGATCCCTTATCTTCGAGGCTGCTGGTCCCTTATTTTCAAATCTGTAAGTTGACAGCTTTGCCCTGGACAGTTAAGTCCAGCCAAAGGTGACTTGGGGTTGTGGCGTTCATCTCGCTTTCAGTCCAAGGGAGCCAGCGTTTGTCCACAGACAGCTTTCCGGGTCTTGTGGCCAGCATGACCAAACCACTTCTGGCGCAATGGGACACCATGACAAGTGCCAGAGCACTTACAATATGGCTGTGTTCACCCCTTGCATGGACTTAGGACATCACTCCAGTGCTGTACTGAGCATATCATGGGAGTCCCACGCACAACTGCAGTGTTTCTCGCTGTGTGAAAAGGTCCTTATTTCTAGTTCTTTGTGTACTAGCAGACATTTGTAAAGTCCGGAATCCATGAGTTTGCCAGTTTATTGACATGAGAACATTGTTTTTAAAATTGGGTTTTTTATTGTTTTTAACTGCGTTCATAACAAACTGGAATGAAAACCTAAGAAATATGCTGTTTTATTGTTTTCCCAGTAGGTACACTTTTTTTTTAAAGCTTAGCTTTAATTGATGCAGCAAAGCTGGCAAATCTATTAGCAAACCTCCCAACATCCTTTCTTGCGTGTTCTTTATCAAAGCCAGGAAAATTACTTTGGGGAGCTGTTGGGCAGTCATTAATGCCATAACCGAAAGAGCGACTTGTTGAAACTTTAATTTAATTTAGACCTCTGCTTCAATTTGATTCAGAAACCATAAAAATCGGCTGGAATTTAGGCTTGGTGACAAAATCTGTTCCACAAAGAATGCGTATATGAAAGATCTTATCGCAATGGACTCCGTTACTTGCACAAAGAATGCTAAAGGCGCTGGGAGTTCTGATCCTTGCATTTGCAAAGTCTGCTCAAGAAGGGAAGCTCGTCTCTCGGGTCGTGATGCTGATGCTGATGATGACCGTAATAACAATTACGATGACAGGCGGTTGTGCAATGGAGAAATATTCTTCATTAAAGAGGCAAGTACGCTGTAGAATGATCAATGGATTTCGGAACTCTTCCTGGAAGGAAGAGGCATTTCCCCCCGCCTTCCAGGTCACACATGAAAAGGCAGCTGCCTCCTTTCTTAGTCTGCATCTATATTTGGTTGCTCAAAGATCTCGGAGTCACAGTAGCAGAAATTGTGGCGTTACAGTGGCCTGGTTTGCATGTTGTGGGACTATGCAAATGTGTACATTCCCAGGAAGGAGTTTGCAACCTTTTGGCTCCTGTGTTCTCTTTTATTCCCATCCTGGGCTGAATTCTTGTGTCATCCAAACCAGGACTTGTAGTTAAGCTACCTTTTCGCTAGCCACAAGCTGTAGCCAAGGTTTGTTGTCCGATAACATGCCTATGTAATTCTTGTCCGGGGAAGTTATTTGTTAGGGTTATTATTTTTTGCTTTAAAGAAACCAAGCAGTAAAATCAAGCTTAATCAAGATTAATTGCAGCCAACCTCTAGACCATGACAGAGACGCAATGTACTGTACCTCATTATCATAGGTAGGTGTAAACAGGGGCGATTGCTGATATTAAGTCGTGGGGTTTTCTTTATGGAAGATCCTCTGCTTCTGTGATAGTGGATCTGGTGGGCCGTTATAAGTGGTAATTGTTTCAAAAAGCCTTAATTATGACAAGTCTTGCTATCAAAATCAAATTGGCGCTATGATGCCATGTGAGTATCCACTGGCTCAAATCTTCAATTGATCCAATAGTTGTTTAGTGGCAGAAAAAAACTTGTCATCAGCCTGCTTTTAGAAACTTAAAAATAAATAAATCTCTGTGCCTGATTCTCAGGTAAGGAGGCAACACTTAAATGGAAGGAGGCAGGTGAACTGGAAAACTTAACACATCTAAGTTCCGGAGGATCAGGCAATTCTCAGATGGGGCTTAATCTCTGCATCTGTGTTGTAGTCAGGAGAATGTCACGGCTGGGTTCCTAGTGGAAGGACTGCTTGAAGGTAAAGGACCCAGCTGGCAAATCGATGCTGTACTGAAAAGCAGTGAAATTGCATATTCTGTTTATAGGATAAGGAGGTCGATGGTCGCCGTTTCCTGACTATTGGCATAACTGATGGGCCTGAGTATGTCATGCATTACAAAGCCCTCCAGAAACACTCTAAGATAAAGCATGCCTGGGCCAGAACTATTCACACATTTCAGGTAAGCTGTGGGGTCATTGCTGAAATACCATAATTCAAAACAGCAGCATTTATTTCTCAAAACTATCGCATCTGTGAGATGGAGTTTAAACTCTTCAGCTTGGAGGATTGTGGTAGAAAGAAGCTTCGATGAGAGCCATCACGTTGTCCTGGCCTTGCTGCAACATAAACTTGAGAAGTCAGCATCCATAGTAGAAAGTAACTTTTGAAATCTAGAAAGAGGTGTGTGTCTGCCAGTGTGGAAAAGGAAGAGGCCAAGGAAGAGGCAAGACCTGACCACATGACTCAGAAACTTAACTTGTGCCTATATAGGGACGCGGGAGGCGCTGTGGGTAAAACCTCAGTGCCTAGGACTTGCTGATCATAAGGTCGGCAGTTCGAATCCCTGTGGCGGGGTGAGCTCCCGTCTTTTGGTCCCAGCTCCTGCCCACCTAGCAGTTCGAAAGCACCCCTAAGTGCAAGTAGATAAATAGGTGCCGCTTTATAGCGGGAAGGTAAATGGCGTTTCCGTGTGCTGTGCTGGTGCTGGCTCACCAGTGCAGCTTCGTCACGCTGGCCACGTGACCCGGAAGTGTCTTCGGACGGCGCCGGCTCACGGCCTCTTAAGTGAGATGAGTGCACAACCCTAGAGTCGGTCACGACTGGCCCGTACGGGCAGGGGTACCTTTACCTTTACCTATATAGGAATTAGATAGAAATAATTTTACTTTAGTCCAGTCTATTTTTGTTTGTTGCTTCTGAGGTAGAAATTACAGGCGATGCCAATGGCTTTATTTATTTTTGTAAAGGAAAAAAATAAAAACTTGAAGCATTTAGACTCCTTAATTTATTGTAAAACTTTTAGAGCTGGATTTTGACTTAGCCATGTTTGAGTAACAAGTGGGATTTAAATTAGTCATTATTGACTAAGACCCTATTTCAGTGAACCTTCTCTATAGATGGCTAAATCTGGACCCAACCGTAAGCATTTTTTAAACAGTTTAATTCAAGAGCTCTTTCTCAATATAATTTTCAGGGTTCTGAGGAAAATACTATTGTATATGTTGTTGGCAATACACCTCGCCAGAATTGGCAGCATGTATACACAGCTATCACTAGAGGACGTTGCCGAGTCTATATTATTGCTGAAGAAGACAAACTCCAAGCGGTCATTAAGAAAAAGAGTTTCCACAGGAAAACACATTTAAAAGCGTTCATGAAAGATGCACATTCCGAGCAAACATCACCTCAGAAGATCTGGCAGAGTCAGCAAGAGAATGACACATGTGACGTTGCTTCTCATTCTGGAAATAATCAAGGGGAACCTGCTGTTTCTCTTAAAATGGAAGTTGATGATGCAGTTGTTGAACCGGCTGGTACTGCAGAGGAAACTTCGGGTGGACTCAAAAGGCAATCTACATTTCTAGATGTTTGCTCAAGTCCTTCGAAAGTACGTTTGGTAAGAAGCATTTATCAGTAGATAAGATACCGAATATACTGTATTTTTCGTCCCATAGGATGCTCCGTCCCATAGGACGCACCTAATTTTTTTTTTGGGGGGGGGGGGGAATAAAGGAAATTTTTTTTCCCTTTATTTCCCCCAAAAAACCAGGACGGGGAAACCAAACCAGGTCGGGGAACAGCGGTATGGCGGTGCTCCACCTCCCCACTGTCCCCCGAGTTTGTGGGGCTGGCTGATGTCTGCCGGGCGCGAGGGACGCTCTGCTTCAGGGTGCCCTGCGTGCCGGGCGGCAGGCTGCTATCCGCAGCCTAGGGAGCTGATGGCTTCCTGAAGCCTGGAGAGCGAGAGTGCACTGACCCCTCTGGCTCTCCAAGCTTCAGCGAAAGCCTGTATTCGCCCCATAGGACGCACACACATTTCCCCTTCGTTTTTGGAGGGGGAAAAGTGCGTCCTATAGGGCGAAAAATACGGTAATATTTTATGCAGTGCGTTTATTTTCACTTGTAAGAATGCGTACCAATTACGCAAATTATAGTGATGGCCACCAGCTTGAACAGCTTTAAAAGGGGATTAGGGGAACTGATAGAAGGCTAAGGCTAGCAGTCGCTACTAGATGGCTGTGTACTGCTCTCGGAGGCAGTATGCCTCTGAATAAGCATTTGCTGTGGAACTTTGAGAACTGGATGTTGGACAAGCTAGGCCTTTGGTCTGCTACAGCAGAGCTTGTAAACTGAATTTATCTGGCCTCCTGTCAAAGCACTGACTAGGATTACTGCTACCCATTGGTGGGTGGGGGATACGATAAAGCCCAGCGAGAAAACTGCACTTTTAAGGGACCACGTCTTTTTGTAAATGCCATGTGGAGTAGTGGGTATGGCTCTGGTCATGTGAGAAATAGAATTGAATACTTGCAGCTTGAGCAGCTCCCGGGTCCTTAGGAAGCAGATGATGCTTTAAGGTTGACACCCACAGTTCTGTGCAGGTGGCAATATGGGAGAGTGTGGTAAAGCACATTCTCCCTCATCCCTAAGGCATCCACATAAGACCCTTAACCAGAAACCTGCATAGACCTTACATATCCCACCTTGGAATACCTTGCACACCAAACAGAGGCTGGGACATGGTTACCACCCATAAGGTTCCTTCTCATTTGGTGGCAGTGTGCAGCTGGAGACCACACCTTTGACAAATAGTGCCTGCCATAGATTTTCACAGTCTACAAAGTGTGCAGTGTAAATGCTCCTGTTATATAGTGTCCAAAGCCCAGGCTACTGCTCACGTTACCGTATTCTTTCTGTCCTTACTTAAAGCGATACTTCCCCACCCCCTGCTATAAGTTTGGCCAACAACCAATGTTGTCCCCCCCCCTGTTTTTGCTGTTTTGCAGGTAAAAGAAAACACCTCCCCGCTTGCAACTACCAAACTTCAAAGCTTGACACTGAAGAGTCCACATGCCAAGCAGCTTTTCCCACCCTAGCAAGTATATTCTATAACTAGATGTTTCATGCTCTGCTACGTCTTTTCTTTTTTTAGAATATATTTAGATAGAACATATTTAGTGTTCGTGGAGGTTTTGCAGCTTCAAAGAGTATGACTTTTTACTCTGTTTTAACAAACGTAATGCAGTTATATTTAAATACTTTTTCCAGCTTTTTAAAATCAGAGGACCTATTTTTAAATTTTATATCTATATCTATATATATCAAGTAATTCTGGTTTGTACTCCTGTGTTTTAAGTGGCCTTCGTTTCTAGTAAGTGCTGTTTGGCCTTTGTTTTCCTCATCCAGTTAGAGCAGGGGTAGGCAACCTAAGGCCCATGGGCCGGAAGCAGCCCATGGAGGCCGTTTAACTGGCCCATGAGCCACCCCCGAACCAAGCCGCCTGCTTGGCGAGTTCCCGCACACTGCACTAAAGCGGGATTCTCTTCCGCGGCTCCGGAAATGGCTTCTGTGCATGCCCAGATGCCAGAAATTGTGTCTGCGGCGCTGGAATGGCTTCTGCGCAGGCGCGATTTTCGGTGTCATTTCCGGCGTTGCTCTGCGCCGTTCCGGCCCATGGAGGTAAGCCTTCTCAACCCCCGAGTTAGAGAATGAATGCCTATCATCTTAACCCTGTTTGCTGTTCTTAATCCATTTTGGAACTCGGCACTGTACTAATGCACACCCAACAGGCACTGTTTGTAGCATTATGTAGGCTGCTTCTGCTCCACAGTGCATTTCTACATCTCGTAGCAGTGTTTTGAAGGTGTCTCCAGGGCAATTTCCTTCTGGTGAGGGTCGCTAACAGAATGCTCTGGCACTGCTCTAATAACAGCAAAGCTAAATTCTCCTTGTTTACAAAAGTTAAAATGATAGCTAGCTGCTATTAACTTCCGGGCTGGCAAGAAAGGGGGAACAGAGGGAACTGAATTCTGTTCCCATCCCAAATAATTGCTTGACCAGAACCTTTAGCCGCTGGAAAGGGTTCCACAGGCATGCAGCCCTTGTTTTACGTGGTGTTTCTCCATTCAGTATTATGCCTACAAGCTTCTGCTTCTAGATGTTTTGGTTAGGATCACCGACTTCATAAATCACTTCTTGCAATAAAAGAGTCTCTGAGCAATTTACAATACTAAAACATGGTATTAAAAACAAACACATATATACGTTTGACCTAATAGGCTGGGTGTAAACATTATATAGAGTGTGTTGTATTTCTGATCAACGGAAAGCTAAATGTAAAACTGGTGTACTTCAAAAGTTGAATCATGTTAGTTGCATTAAAGAGTATGGTGCATCGTATTTTTATTTCTTCTATAGAAGCTGTTCTGAGTCAAAGTATTTGCATATTCCGCACTTCTAAAAAGGTAAATGGTAATTCATGTTCACTAGCGCAAGGTTTCTTCGCCCAAGTTGTGCCAACATCTCCTGTTTGCCAGCAACTCTGTGGAGTCCTCCCCCATTGTTCAGGAGGAAGGAAGTGACAGGAAAGTCCCCTTCCACAAGCTATCCTCATTCTTGCAATTCCCAGGATCGAATCCATTGTCTTTAAATAATTTTTATTTGATTTTTTTACAGTTTCCATACAAATTTTTGCAACAGGTTGAGTTCCCAGAAACCATACATAGACGATAAATACCATGCTATTAAAGTATTAAATTTGTACAAAAATACTTTAGTTTAATACTCCTTTGTTAACAAATAAAAATACATATTAAGTGTGGTTCATGATCTGGGTTTCAGTTTCGTTTTAAATGAATTTTTTCTCTGGCAGTGCTGAAATATGAACAAAACATTTCACTTTCATGTTCATGTAACAGGTTTAAGGAAAACAGCATCAGGGATATCCTAACAATTCAAATAGATGAAAAACTGGTCGTTAAAATAAGAAATGAGGACTCTACAAGTTATAAGAGACAAATCCAGTGTCTTTTCCAGTCACCAAGTAACATTAAGTACCATTGACAATACAATAAACAAATCAAAGCAGCTGCTGGTGAACCTAAAAAAGCAACTGGCAGCATTTTATTGCTCTGAGCAGGAAAGGGAAGAATCTGAGTGTGTGTGTGTATGTGTGCAAAATGTATTTACAGTTTTTAAATGAATTGACAATAATAAGAGTTAATGAGAGAGATCCAACAAAATGCATTTAAATAGCTATGCACATACCATTCATTTTAATTTTAAAAAAAGAATTGTGTGTTGCTATACAAGTTAACTTGTGTATATGCCTAAACTGGGGCAGTTCATACAGTTTTGCACTGGTATTTCTTTGCTACTGCAGTTCAAAATTTAAACAAAGAAAAAAAATCTACTTGAATACATGTTATAAAAGTCTTTTTTTTAAATTTCGCTAAAACTTGTTTTGCTTTTTTTTTAAAAAAACCCAGTAATTTATCAGAAGTTCCAAATACCTAAAAGTTAGAAGTCCATACAGGCTGCAAGACATATCCTGTTCAGTACATCATTGCATAGGGTATAATATAACTCTTAATAAAATCATACTACAGCTGGGCCGGTAAAAGTTTCACCTCTTTGCACTTCAGATTCCTGTGTGCAATTTTTGCTAAAATAGTTGTAAAACCACATAGTAGCTTTTAATCCCCCCCCTTTTTTCATTACCGCA
Source organism: Podarcis filfolensis (assembly GCF_964270895.1). Taxonomy (NCBI): domain Eukaryota; kingdom Metazoa; phylum Chordata; class Lepidosauria; order Squamata; family Lacertidae; genus Podarcis; species Podarcis filfolensis. Next base: position 30,612,577 of record NC_139612.1, read on the forward strand.
GAAGCAACAGAACTATATAGTTCATTTAAAAAACAACTACTATGATACAGTGATCTGGGTCCAGCAGCAATAGTCTGTGATTCCTTCACTTAGTTAACCAGCTGGTATTTGAATAAGTTGCAATGCTCTGAAAATCAGATCCTCTGTTGTAATTATTTACATGGATGTTTTCCCCCTCCCCCAATCTTTCACTAATCTGCCATGATAGGATTTACAGCCATTTTCACCATTCGTTTCTCTTGTTACTAAGGGTCAGGTTGAAATGGCACTACACATGGGTGATAAAAAAACGAGAGCAGAGCAAAAAAACTCAGCATTGGAAGCAAGTAGCAAATTATGAGCCCCCCCCTCTGTGCTTCTTAATGCCACACGACAGCCACATCTTCAGTGTAACAGAAACCTGAAAGGGATTAGCACCATTTAAATGTTTTGCACTAAATACAGTTTTTTTTTTGGCTACAAAGTGTTCATAGGCTCCCGTTTCATCTCTGAACCAGCGCTGTGTACACTTTGTTGAAGGAAGGCATGGTTTTGTTCGTTCCATTCCCCAGCCGGGAAAGTCTGTTGTTCCGAGCTTACCTTTTGAGAGGCTAGAGGGTTTCGACTAATAACAAGTTCCAATTTGTTACCAGACTCTGCTATAAGGGGCACAACCAGACAACAGTCAAAGTCTCTTGTGCGAACATGGTTTACCTGAAAAGTAAAAAAATGTTTGTCTTGGATGAAAGGTGACAAAGGAAAACTGAATGCATTTTTCTCCCTCCTCAATGACCCTTAATCCTTGTGATACTCTATAAGCCTACACAAAGTAAGGTAAAGGGACCCCTGACCATTAGGTCCAGTCGTGGCCGACTCTGGGGTTGCGGTGCTCATCTTGCTTTATTGGCCGAGTGAGCCGGCGTACAGTCATGTGGCCAGCATGAATAAGCCGCTTCTGGCGAACCAGAGCAGCGCACGGAAATGCCGTTTACCTTCCCACTGGAGTGGTACCTATTTATCTACTGGCACTTTGACACCGCGTCCCTTCTACACAAAGTACCTTACCAAAAAAAGGGTGGCTTTAAAAGAAGTAAATGTTTGGTAAAAGGCTACTGTTAAATTGAATTTATTTGCTCTGCTAATGCTTATAAATAAATCTTAACCTCATGTGTTCCAAGATACCATTAGTCTAGAAGATTTGGAGTTCAACTGTCATCGGTAATTACCATTCCCAATGGTTTCAGAAATATTAAATAGCACTGCGGCCAGAATGGAAGACTGTGGCACCTCCACAGCCAACCTGCCAAGTGGCCAACTGATCCTCACTTCAATCCCGTCCCCGAGAAGGACCTAAACCACTTACAAAACAGTGCCCACAACTGCCATTCCCTGAAGCTGATCCAGGAGGATACCGTGGTGGCTAAGAGATTGAGTGTAATCAATAGGGTTGCACTCCTCCACCTCTCCTGATAAAAGCTCATTGTCTATCCGGATGACCAAGGCTGCTTCATTCCCAAGGCTTATCAGTCGTGATAAGCAGGTTGAATCTATGGAAGTTTACTGAGAAGTAAGTTCCACTGTGTTTGGCAGGACTTTGTGTCAAGTGAGTGAACCTAGGCTTGCAGCTTTTCAGCATTTGATGATTATTGTCTTTACGATATGTTGCCCTTAATTCATAGATCGAGTGTGTGTGTGTGTATCTTCCCTATCATTCAGTTCACAGTACATGATGAACGAGGGAGCTGAACTTAGCTGTGCAACTGAATTTCAAATACAGTTTCCACTACTGTGAATGCTGAACTTGACTGCAGAATGCTTTCTGTTCTACAAAAAAACCCCATGCCCTTGATACGGCTTTTCTATGTTAGTATGGTTCACTCTTACCTGGAGCAGTCTGTCATATGGCTTCAACCCTCCCACATCTCCAGGTCCAGCTGGCCGAATATTTTTAACATACACGCCTTTTTCCAATAAGGCATCGGAGACGCTGAACCCAAAGTCCTCCATATCTGAATCCTTGTACAAAGTTACCTGTAGGGAAGGGGAAAGCAAAGATAATCTGAGGTCTGCATTATAAAGATTATGGAAGCTCCGTTCTGCTCCATCTTTCCATGTCCCCTCCCCCCAAATAGTTAGCTGTAGTGTGTGGGTAAAGGTAAAGGTACACCTGACTTTTAGGTCCAGTCACAGACGACTCTGGGGTTGCAGCGCTCATCTCGCTTTATTGGCCGAGGGAGCTGGCATACAGCTTCCGGGTCATGTGGCCAGCATGACTAAGCTGCTTCTGGCGAACCAGAGCAGAGCACAGAAACGCCGTTTAATGCAAGAGTGGGGAACCTGTGCCCCCCCCAATGTTGTTGGATGCCAATTCTCACCAGCTCTAGCCAACATGTCTACCAATTCGCAATGATGGTAGTTGCAGTCCCATTAGATCTAGAGAGCCACAGGCCCCCATCCCCGCCGTTTTATAGTCCCATGTTGCTATTGTCTTCTATTAACAAATATGCTTTTCTTCATCTCTCAAAGAAATGAGTAGCTCATTATACTGTCTTGCTTTGTTGTCTAAACTCTGTATTATGGTCCAGTTTGGATGCTCGTCCTTCAGCTTAATAAGCTAAGTGAACCTTTCCCCTCGGTATCACCAACATGAAAGTTTGGGAAAGCTCTGCATTGGAGTACTGTCATCCAATTGGGATGCTCGAACTCAGGACGAAAGGGAGAAACGTGCTAAGAGGAAGGCACGTTTTGGCAAACACCCACCGTGATCAACTCCTGCCTGGAAACCTATGTCCCCACTGTGGAAGGATGTGTGGATCAAAAAATGGCCGCCACAGTCACTTACAGACTCACTGTTAAGACCGCGTTCATGGAAGACAGCCTTACTCAGCCATGAGTGATCACCAAAGAAGAAGAAGAAGACGGTCATCTGCTCTGTGCAAGATTACTGTCAGAAGGGGAGAAACCGGACGGTGCACCAACTCACCTTGTGTAACTCCACAGGAGTTGGTGACATAATTTCTTTCATCTCTTGCTTCATCTTCCGCAAAGCTACAGACTTTCTTCCCACATCTGAAGGCAACGTATTGCTACGGGTCGTCTGGCTGTAATGAGGCCTCGAAGTGCTTCGTTCCTGGAAGCTGGCTTGTCTCCCCAGGTGGCTGCGATGCTGCGGGTTGTCATGGTTCAGACTCATGGTGCTCCCTGACATAATGGTTGCCTGTAGCGTTAAAAAAAGTTTTTATCATACATGACGTAGTAAAAAAACACCCAGAAGATGAGGCTGTAACTAAAGGCAGCAGCATCTATTCTGTTGTCTTGGCCAGAACACAAGTCACTTCAGAGCACAGCAAATGGCTGGAGGATAGATGGACAATTTGAGTGGGAGTCCTCTGAAAAATGTACTTGACGAAAAAGGTTGTTGGATGACATTTTTATCCAATCTGCGGGGGACGGGGGGAGTGACAGCTTCTATAATTGGTGAGTAGTCATGCTTGGCCACCAGAGGAACGAAAGTAGACTACAAAAATCTTTGCTGGCAAAAGTTCTTTACCCTAAAAGCTATTTTGTTATTTAAATTAATCCTGGCACATGCATAATTAGTTTATCCTAAATATAATGAATGCTACAAAAGGCAGCATTTTTGCAGATCTGAGGTATTAGAACAAAGCAAGTCAACAAAAGAAGCAGCAATATCTTTGATGAGAACTCATGGGAAGGCTACTTAGCACAGGTTTGGGAAATTGACTGGCAGGCCTACTTAGATCTGGCACTGGACCCAATTTGGCCTGCGAGGCTTTCTCCCATTTGCTGACGTCTTGCGGGATGTCAAGACGTGGCTCTAAAGGAGCAAACAGGAGCTCAAAGCAAGCTCCCAATTGTTCATGGGCAAGTGGGGCTCACTGACAGTGCCAGTCAGTTGATCAATACTGAAAAGTGAGCTGCTTTGAGAGGGGTCCAAACAAGGTTGGATTGATGGGAAACAAGGGTCTTGTTTCTGCAGTATAATTTTGCACAGCTGCTTCTTGCTCGCTGAGATGCCAACAAAGCAGCTGAGCACAATTAAGGGTAAGCAAATGCCCAATTCATTCTTCACCTTTTTTAAAAAAAAAGCAACAAAAACAACCCACCATGTCATCTTTAAAATGGGGAATTATCAACCTACTGAAACATTTTCCCCCGTTATCTATTTCCATATCCGTTTGCTGTGCTGTCAGGAAGGAGTCTGGCAAGAGAAGCCTGAGGTACCATGCCTTTAGACAGAGCTTTCCCTTACGTTCCTCCGAATGGCAATTAAACTCAGATCAGGTCCACATGAAAGTAAACAGACGTGCAATACGGAAGCCATTATTCTGAGGCTGCGCAATCCACTCGAGCTCCGTGAGTTTTACCCAGCTATGCCATTCACATTCCTTGTGGTTGCTCAGGGACTTCAGTATGACATAAAAATGAAAATGAGACTCTGCCAGTTTTTGCAACGCAAGGAATTTAAAAGAACATAAAAGAAAATTTTTGAGGACTTGCCCTTTTGAAACGTTAAAACTATTTTAAGTTATATTCATTTTTGGTGTAATTAAGGAACATGCAGGCAACTTTAAACAAAGAGTTGTCTTTTTTTTTAAAAAAGCAAATCTCTAGGTGGGAAGTTAATGTAGAATTCATTGCAGTTGTCTTGGCTCATCAGGTGACTCCCAATTTTAAAACTTGCAAAGTTGCTTTTCGTTTATGTTCCCCTTAATTCAGATTCAGTTTTGTTGCAAGAGATACATGCCAAGGAAACCTTGTGTAAAAAGCAGCTGGAAGAGAATGGGATGCTCTGCTGCCTAGGAAAAATAAGCCTGCAAACAGGTGCAGCCAGCAGTAGCACAGGAGAAGCTATTGAACACATAACACGCTTGTATCATTTCAGCAGCAGTTCCATGAAAGAAAACAGCTTGATTAGGGGGAAATCAGGGGAGGCAGCTGCACAAGCAAAATATAAACATAAAGGGTAGGTACCAAGAGAGTCATGTTTCTCAAACACAGACGCCTGTCAGCCTTGTCCTGTGGAAAGGGGGGTTAAAGCTTTAAAATGAATTTGTGAGATTAATGCAAACTTAGAAAAAAAAAATAGAGGGGGGGGGGAACAAAAAAATGAGTGTTAATTGAAAAAGAAATTGGTATATTGTGATGGGATTAAGATTTATTTATTTTTCTACCTCTAATTCCCTCAGAATTCCTGACTGTCCACAAGTCTCCAAGTCCTCCAGTGCTTGAGACCAGAAATTTTCCTCCTGGTCAGTCTCGGGGGCACCTGCAAAGCTGGATTCATAGAGAAAGGTTTGCTTAAGTGGCAAAGGCAACACGGCAGTGTACTTCATAGGAATGGTTTACAGCAACAAAACCAGACTTAAGGGTGAGCATGGGCAGGAAGCAAGCAAGCTTAGACAGGGCTGTGGAGAAGGAGCGCAATTACGGACGCACAACACGGGGGCTTAATTAACCCAAGAATTTACAAGTGGTCTGCAAATAAAACTTCGCACAAACCCCGGCCTACTTTTATTGCAGCAATCTTCATGGCTAATTCATGCTTAGGAGCTGCTATGAATGGTGAGGTTGCACATGCAGGCACATTTGTGAGGGAAAGGAAGATGCAAGATTAATGGTTCGCGTAAACTAAACTGGAAGAAAAAGCACAGCCTCTCGCTCCTTACAATTATCAGTGATGACTGGAATTGCCTCTCCCACACTTAAGATAGATTCCTAAATTCACCTAATGCAGATTTAGTGTACAATCCCACACTCACTGGTTCAGTGGCTGAGGGGTTTTAGGATAAGGCAGGGGGTTTCTTATGAAGTCCAGATCCACTGCCTTAGCTGAAAAAAATGCCTCCATGTGCAAAGTCTCCTATGCTCTGCTGCAGAAGTAGAGTCTATGCATCTCCATAAATACAATGGAGTCGTATTGGTGTGTAGGTGCAATGGAGGAGGGGGGCCCCTCAATTCTGTAGCACCGGCTACAAACATTCGGGAAATCTATCCAAGGACAGAATCTGGCATAAGCAATTTCCCTCCTACTGACACGTGGGAGAAGGGAAGAGGCAGGAAAGAGATTGCTCTCTTTTCTGTTTTCTCCTTGCCTTCCCAGAACTGGGAAAGGTTTGGGTGATTTGGAACAACTGCTGGCAAATCAGGGACAGAGCTTAGGGCCTGCAGATTCCCAGCCACAGGATTGTTCAGTCCCCCCAATATCTGTAAAGTATTTACATTAGAAACGGGCAGTCTCCCCACCCATCACCATTGGGGATCAATCCATATTTGATCACCATTCCTTCAATCCATATTTTAAGATGTAGCAGCCAGAACCTAGGCCAAGATTTGCCCAAGACGTGCATTAGCCAACCACTAGATTAGCGCATGGACTTTTCTTGGTATGCGGCTGCTGGGGTAAGTATGCCTCTACTTTGCATCCAACCTACCACTTGCCAAAGTTGCTGTCAGCTTAACAATACGGCGGCACCCTACGGTTCCCCAAACCAAGCAGAAACTAGATGAATGCTTAGAAATCTCAGGCCATGCAGAGAGACTGGCTGCGTGTGTGTGGGGGATTAGTATCCATTTCTGGATGCATGTGTGGGAATCATTAACTCAGAAAATAAGCTTCTGATTGACTTGGCATCAGCTGGAGGAACAGATGTGTGGGTTTTAGTGCTATTTACCCCAGGTTTTGGATCAGGTTCAGTTGCAACTGAGCATCTTCATTATCAGCAGAGACAAACTAGGGCACCTTCCTTTAGGTTTATCATGGATTCATGAGTCCAAAGTGATAAAAAAAAACCAGTGCAGCAAGTCATTTCCCATGAGGACACTGGAGATAATGGTTTGGGACAGTGTGTGTGTTTTTTGGCGGGGAGGGCAGAGGAATTATTCAAGTCATGCTGTAATCACTAGTAACACTTTCCATGTGTTCTCTGAGACTATTGATTAGACTGTAGGTCAGCTGGAGAAACTAGCAATGATGCTGCCTGTCTGAGGGTTACAGCAAAACTCTTCTAAGGCCAGCACCATCAGGCAATTCTCTGAAGTACAGCAAGTAAACTGGGAACCAGAGCACAGAAGTTCTATTGATTTTTTTTAACACAAACTATGTGTGACAGTGACGCGGGTGGCGCTGTGGGTTAAACCACAGAGCCTAGGACTTGCTGATCAAAAAGTCAGCAGTTTGAATCCCCGCGACGGGGTGAGCTCCTGTTGTTCGGTCCCTGCTCCTGCCAACCTAGCAGTTCGAAAGCACGTCAAAGTGCAAGTAGATAAATAGGTACTGCTCCGGCAGGAAGGTAAACAGTGTTTCCGTGCGCTGCTCTGGTTCGCCAGAAGCAGCTTAGTCATGCTGGCCACATGACCCGGAAGCTGTACGTCGGCTCCCTCAGCCAGTAAAGCGAGATGAGCGCCGCAACCCCAGAGTCTGCCACGACTGGACCTAATGGTCAGGGGTCCCTTTACCTTTACCCATGTGTGACAGTGGCAAACCCCATGTTCTTCAAAGTGGGTTTGCACAGGATATAGGGTGCAATTTAAAGAGCCAGTGGGGCGAATGGGTGAGGAATGCCAAACCCTCTCCCCTCAGTGCTTTTCTCCTAGGTGGGGCTTACATCCCAGTTAGGCTCTATGCTGGAAGTGAACCTAACTGGGCGCAAAATCCCTGGTGGAGGGTTTGGGATTCAGCACTCGCACTCATGTGTCCCCTTCGCCCTTTAAGTTGCACCCAACCCACATGAAAAGTGGGTCTGTTGCCCCATTCATCTATAAAGACATGGATCTGTTGCCAGCACCTGTGCTTTGGGCAAATTCTTTTCCATGCCTTTCGCTTACGCTGCAAAATAAGGGGTCAAGCCATTGACTTATTCTGTCTTGGTTAGACACAACGTTTCCTGGCCAGAGCCTCTCCAAGATGGGTGAAGGCTTGACAAGAATTGCATTGTCATTGGTAACACCAGATGGTTGGGCTTTAAGGGGCTGCATCATCCCCTTGTCCCACATGGCTCCCCTTTCTTAAAGGGGCACCATGGCTACTGACTATGTGGAAATTGCAACCACACTACACATAGATAATGAAGAACCAGTCCCTACAAAGATGCATGTGCACGAAACTACATTTGTGTCAAATGTTGATGTGCGTGGAACAAGATTAGGGAAACGAAAGACTCTTACAACATTCAAAGGAGGGGGGTGGGGAAGGACCTTTTTTCAGTTTAATTGTTGCATTAACAAGAACCAATGATCTATCCTTTTATGCATAGAATTTCACCGAGTGCACATGTATTGCTTTCAGCATCATAACCTTTCATGAATGTCACTAACCTAACCTAATAAATCTCATGCAGCATGAACTGTAAATATCTCAGTAGTGAGAGGATAAACTGGCAACTGGTGTTTTGAGCCCAGGCAAGTGGTGTATGTACTCACAAAGAACATTGCTGCTGCTGCAAAGATAAATTGAGTAACTGGTGCAAAACATACCTGCTTGCGACTGGTTTATCCCATTCATCATCACTTAGCCCTGTGTTGTGGAAGGGGTTGGTTCGGGGCCTGTTGGGAGGGGATAAACTGCTCCTTTGTTTTGGACTCCTCCATTCAAATGTGTTGAAGTTGTATCCTGAAGCCTGATAATTGGGACCTAAAATATTAACCATATTTGTAAAACTGTGATGCTTTAAATGAAGAAAATATTTTATAACACTACATTGCACCCCTAATAACACAATGTGTTTTAACCTATTTCATTGTTCTGCCAGCAGTTATGTGAGCTAAAGCCATCCTTGTTCCCATTTCATGCATGTGGAACTGAGCCATGAGAGTTGCTCAGAATTATCTAGGAAACAGACTGATTTGAACCAACATCCAATTCTTCACTCTCAAAAGTGTAGCTCACCTTGCCTTCTCAATCTGTGATAAAGAAATGACCTAACATACATGATATCAAAGAACTCGTAGCAGAGTAATTATAACAAAGAAACAAGGCAATATATTCCAGTCAGAGTCTGGGAATGCAGCATGTCACACAACAAACTCTGTACAAGCTTAAAAGAAAGTTTCTATAAATATATTTTGGTGGTACCAAACACCAGCGTCCCTTATTTGCACATGTTATTCTTCGTTGGAGATGTAAATCAACCAATGCTGACATATTACATTTTTTGGTGATGTCCTAAAATACTGATATTTTGGCACTCCATTATAAATGAAATGAAATTGATAACAGGGTGCAGACTTCCATTTGATCCATTAGCAGTCTTGTGGACACAGAATAGGTAATATTTCTCTAGGCATTCATGTGAAGGGCAGATAAGGAGCAGCCCCTTCTCTCTAGTTGCTGCTTGCAGTGTTCTGGCTCAATAGTAGTACCCCATTTTGCTGGGCTATGGAACAGATAAGAGGGCAGCATCTCTGCTAAAGTAGCCTTGCACTACCATCACAGGTTCTCACACACAGTAAAAACATGCTGTGGTGTGCAAGCTTCTACACCCAGCTATGGAATGAGCAGCTGGTAGGATGGGGATCCTGAAAAGCAGAGAATACTGCAGAATTGGGAGTATGTAAAAACCATAGATAATACAGAAAAAATATATAGGCCATACCACTATCATGTTAAGTAAGGCAACCAAAACAAAGGTCACCTAAACTGTACTTGCACTACAGATTACAGTGGTACCTCGGGTTGCAGATGCTTCAGGTTACAGACGCTTCAGGTTATAGACTCCACTAACCCAGAAATAGTACCTTGGGTTAAGAACTTTGCTTCAGGGTGAGAACAGAAATCGTGCTCTGGCGGCACGGCAGCAGCAGGAGGCCCCATTAACTAAAGTGGTAGCAGGAGGCCCCATTAGCTTAACTCAGGTTAAGAACAGTTTCAGGTTAAGAACGGACCTCCGGAACGAATTAAGTTCTTAACCAGAGGTCCCACTGTACTGGGAACATGGTTATCAAGTTATCCTGTTTAGCAAGTATTAAGTTTATCTCCATTAGACATAGACTGAATCTGAACTGGAAAAGTTGGACAGAAACCAGCCAATACTTCAAAAACTGAAATGGAAACAGCAAGGTGAAAAACCAAGGGCATCTTTTTATAATGGCTCTTATAAGCTGTGAGATAAAATAATGAGCTGTCTTGAAAACTATCATCTTCCTATGCTAATGACTTGCCAGTGTAAGCACTTCCATCTTTACACAACTTTGGCCATAGACAAAATACCTGAGAGGATCTGTGCAGGCTGTAGCACATTATATTCTCACGGCAGTTTAACTAAAAGCAAAGACTGCAGAACAGAGGATTCCCATTTGTATGTGGTGGAGGGGAACTGCTGTACTAAAGTAACTCATTCAAGCTGTCAGCTTGATGCAATGTTAAATACTTAATGAGAAAAATAGAAGATCAGTATAGAAAGGGTTGTAAAGCCATCTAGTGCAGCACAAGGCAGGAACTATCCATCAACTCTGCTGCTCGCGGATTTGACTATTCCCCACTCATACTTCATGTTCAAACTACACATTTCCCAATTATTAGGTGAGTCTGTAAGGTAGTGATATGTGGAGCCAATGATACCTCACCCTTTCCCCAAAACTGGTGCACAAGGTAGCTTGCAACACAGCATACAATATAAACAGCTATATAAAATATAATACAAAGCAGAATACAATCATACATCCATTATAAAAAACAGCACTAAATTTTAACCTGTATCAACACCATTAGGTTCCAAAGGACTGGACAAATAAATAAGTTTCCACCTGTCTAAATATATGAAAATGGCTATATACCAGGCTTCCTCAACCTTGGCCCCCCAAATGTTTTTGGCCTACAACTCCCATGATCCCTAGCTAGCAGGACCAGTGGTCAGGGATGATGGGAATTGTAGTCTCAAAACATCTGGAGGGCCGAGGTTGAGGAAGCCTGCTATATATACCAATAGTATCTCAATAAAGGAAGGCTGCAGAAATTCATGGATCTGCACAAACCAAAATGGGGTTCTCACAAAATCTCTTTGCTTTGACTTTATTGCTAAGGTAGTTGATAATTTCAGATGCAAGATCCAAGATGCATAGCTCCAGTTCAGTGCAATGGAAATTGTCACCACCATGGAAATTGGACCACATTAAATGGTCTGATTTGGAGTGGCCCCCTGTGAAACAATCCTCTTGTTTCATAGGAGGCCACTCCAAATCAGACAATTTCACAATGCATGAAGGTAGTTTCTTCCAAGTGGTACCGGCTTCAGTCACGTAGCTTATGACATCGTTAATGGTTCACTTCCCCTTTTGGGAGGGGTAAAAGAAGGCGGCCAACACTAAGAAAGTCAATCAGACTACATAGGCTGAAATCATGTACACAATTTCCCAACAGATGCAGCTAGTTTCACCAATGTACAGTATGATGTTATTTATGGTGACAGAAAAGAGTTGGGGCGATGGGATAGCACTTGCTTAAAGGCCCCAGTAGTTGCCCAAAAGACTGACAGTTTTGGAAATGCCACACTTTTCTAAGATGTGTAGATATGAACACATTTTGTACCTTACGACATGGCATGAATTCTTTGAAATTAGCTCTTGGGTAGTCATTTTGAGATAAACAAAAACTCACCCCTCAATCTTTTTTTATCTAATGATTCATCAGGGCAGGTGATATAAAAATACTTAGTAGTTGCCCCTTTGCCCATGCACAACCTTACACTTGAACTACTGAACTGAGTTGAATTTCTATTATCCAGGCTTGTACACTCCCCTCCCCTGACCTGAACCAAAATCGTCTACTGGCGCCCATGATGGGTTGCTGACCATTCCTGGAGATTTTACAGAACTATTTTCGTTTAATAAAATATTCACAGCTCAATATTTCATTAGTTTTTCAGACAGATGAACAAATGGGTCTGCAGGGATTGTGTGTGATTCATGTGCTGTTTACTGTCGCACAAACTAAATGATGGCTGCATGCTGAGACTTGCCTTCCTCCGAAGGGATGTGGAATGACAGCAGAACAGTGAGTTCTGGCACACAAATAAAAATAAATCAAATTGTTGCTCTTAAAAATTAAAAATATAGCAACATTTCATATTTGTAGAATTCAAAGGAAAGACTAACTACACAACGTTTAGCAAAAATGAAATTGCTAAATATATTTTTTTACAACTGGGAATTCGTCCTGACATGAAATCAGACATCCAGCATTACATATGATGTTTCGTTCTACTACTGCTGTTAAAGAATAGCTTTAGTTGCTTGTTCTGAGCTTCAAAGTATTCGTATTTGATTTTCAAGCTCTTTTGCCCCTGCCCTGTTTTAACAATGTCTAAAGAGGAATCATGAGCATTTTTCTTTCTTGCTAGGATAAAATGGATTCCAAAGGAGAAAATGACAGTTGCTTCCAGTGTCAAGCTACGCAATAAATTAAAGATCATTACTGAAAGTGCCCAACACTAGTTCACCCATATGCCAACAACAATGAAATAATTATTGCATTTCTTACACAGAAGAGAAACATTGCACAGCAGCTGATTCGGTCATCCACTCCACTAGAAGTCTATATAGGTTAACCCAGCAATTTCTCCATCTCCTGAAGAGCTACAATGACTCCACTGAGCTATTGTGGCCAATGGCCACAGATGGACCTATCTTCCACAAATACCCCTTTAAAGCCATGTTAGGTAATGACCAACCCAACATCTTGTGGGAATACATTCTGTAAACTATTTAATATGGAATCTGTCGCTTTTACTACTGCTAGTTGACCTTCTTACTGAGTAATCCACCATACCTCAGTATCCTTTTCCTAGATGGTCACAACAGGTTTAGCATGAATGTGAAGTTAGGAGTGTGTGTCCTTTTGCCCTGATGTGCATCATTCTGCGCTTACTTATATTGAAACTTATTTGCTGCTGTGTTGGAGAGATCTGTTCGGAACTCTTCACAGCCTGCCATGCATGTGTCTCAAAACACATGGAGAAGCAGATGGGGGCTTAATGCAGACACAGCAATTCTCATGATCTTGGTGGCTCAGATGTCTCTGTGCGCAGGTATGTTTCTATGAACTTCATATGATCATGTGGCCAAGAACAGGTTCCATCTTCTTGTGTAGCAGAGAGTTACTGGGTGAGTGAGTCCCAAAATACTTCTGAAGGAATGTGCAAAATGTGTAAGGAAAGGAGAATATTTATCTCTGAAACAATGACTTCTCTAGTTGGCATTTGAATGTCATTGTGCTCTGTTTGATATTCCAATGTAAAATATGATTTTTTAGAAGTCCTCATTTTTCCAACCCAGGATGTTTATAAAAACCTGCACTTCCAGGGCTCAAAGTTTTACCCTGAGATTTAAATGACAGTGCTTAAAATAAAGGTGAAATACTAAAAAACAAGCACGGATCTTTGAAGAGGTAAAAGAAAATCCATTCTGGTTCTTCCTCCCCTCCCTTCAAAACCTTTCCTAAAACCAGTTATTATTCTGAAAGCCCTCTGACATCTTAATGTCAAGGGATGAAGGAGAAACAAAAGGGTAACAAATCACTGAATAATCTCTTTATGCTCCCCCTTTGGCAGTTTACAATAAATCTTTACCATAGCCAGCTTAAAAATCACAATGAATGCACCTCAGATGTTCAAATTAATGAACACCTCCAATGTGTTCTGCATCTTTTATTAATCTAAGCTTGAAGGATAAACCCATTTAGCTGTGGATGAGCTATGGACTGGCTATTCAGACATCAGTAAAACTAGCAGAAGGCTGTTAGTATATTGATATATGCTTTATAACCTGTCACAGTGTTGTGAAAGAGTGAGACCAAGGTTAGCTGAATGCAAGAGGCAACAGAGTGTGCTAAAGGGCGCTGTCTTAACAAGACAGATGCAGCACAGTTGAGACACAGCAAAGTTGGCTTAGAAGGTTTTTCCCATGGAGTGGTTTCCCATGTTACGTGTGCTGGTTGATATGCATGAACCCACCTTGACTTCCATAGCTGTTATCCATTCCAGAGCCATCCCATGATTCCACAGCACTATCTACGCTTGGGACGGTAGTGGAGTATATTTCTGACAGTTTTCCTGGTTTCTGTGTGGTGGCTGTGTCATCTTCAGCGTCACTCAATTCATTTAGGTGACCAGAGGCTGGAAACTTCTTGGGACTTGATGCTGGTAGGAATTAAATGGGAGGAAAAAAAGATTAAAACTTGGTTGGAAAATCAGATAGATATGCAGCTTCATTTGCATGGAGGAATGTTCTGCAAGCAAGAAAACTAAGACAAACAAACTGCATGAGCTGGGGTTTTTTGGGTCCCCCCCCCCATAATGGCTTTAAAAACCTTTTGTTGTAATTTCATGATTCCACTTTGTCTACATCCTTCATAAACTTGGGCTTGGCTCTGATCTGTACCTCTGCTTTTTGTTCAATGTTCATTTCTGTGCAGGGTTTGTTACTTAATACTTTTCTTTTTTTCTTTGAATGACCCACAGGAGTCCAAATGAGTAGTTTGTTACTTCCCAAATTTTGACTGTAACACAAATGTTGTAAAGAGATAATTGACTCTCTTTTTGTTTGACTCCATTACTGCACTGGTGACTGCAAATATCTTGTAGACCTTGAAGTGCTTCTGTTCAACCATTCTTGTACCTGTGCATTTGTTTCTGCGTTCCTACATTTCCAATGACCCAAATACCATTTTCATGAACGTATGCATTGTTGAGGGTTGTAGAAAGGGCCCCTGTGAAATACCTGACAACACTCACCATCTGTCTGCTTTTTGATTTTCAAGGTGACTGTTTCTCCTGCCATTTGTAACAAATGTATGGCTTCGCTCAAAGGTTTTCCTTTCAGGCTGCTGCTATTTATTGCTAAGATTCGGTCTCCGATATGAATTGCACCTGTCCTGAAACATGAGTTAAATAAAACATGAAAAGTTCAGTAAAAAGGAAACTGAGCCAAACATTTAACATATACGAGATAAGCAAAAGTGTCTGCAGTTTTTCCTCGGGTTTCACATTTAATTTAAAGTGTGTAAGATGAATGGAGCTACTTAGTCATTCTTGCTGCTAAGGCTATTTGGATCACCAGGCCATCTTTGTTTTCAGAGCTGGTAGGAGAACCAATTGACATCCAAGAAAAAAACAACAACAACAACCCATCATTTCCTTCAACATGACAACGCCATGCATTAAAACTGCACATTCAGAAGGCTTACTGAAACTCCTTTCTTAGTACCTGCAAATATTGATGTTTTCCATTCAACAGGCAAAAGGCAATGATAGCACAAACCATCACAATATTTTCACATGATCAGTTGTAGTAAATTAAGGGGGATATCTTGATAGATGGATTAAATGGGCCACAACTGTAGTTAGGGAGCATATTAGGATAGACCTAATAGTTAGAACCTATCTGTTGACATGCCTGGACAATCATCATGACACAATTCAGTTCACTCTGAAATTGATCCTGAAAAACTACTTATTCACCTTCAGGTGAGTTCTCCCATATTTTTACCAAGGCTCTTCCAAAACCATTTTGCAGTCCTATTGCCAGGTGGCAGAATTGGGAGGTATTTTATCAATCACCAGAAGCACATGATTTTCAGGAGGGAATTAACCAGAGATTCTTGCGGCTGCAGAACAAGGACACGTAACATATGCAGTCTTTGATCCTCTGCATCCAGACACCACAGTTTTCTGATAGGGCAAGCCTAGATGCTTTCAGGAAGCAGGAACACCCTTCTCACTCTTTTTTACACGCCCCCAGGACTGCCCAATAGATTGCTTTGCATTTTGACCACCTTGTTTCAACACAGGTTCCAAAATCCTTCCCCGTTCTTATGTCAGTCTCTGACAACTGCACCCGCATCCAAGAGATTGCTATTCGCCTTTAGAATTCTACTGGCTTCAAATTAAATGGGGTTACGAATGTTTCTCCCAATGACTGCCCTCAGAAAAAGTGCTATATTTGGTTTATGAATTGCTAAGAAAATTTCAAGATCCTATCCTGGCACAGCAATGCTTATTAGTACTTGGGGTTTTAAAAGAAAATAAAGAGGGAATGAGGAAGATGTAATGGTTAGCACATTGTATATATGTCATGTATGGTAAATATAGCTAGACAGGCAAAAATATGTAACAATGTATATACAAACACCCACCTTATAAGAAGAATGCAACACCTTTTTTCTTTAAGTTATTAATATCTTTACAAGGTAAGCATGCCTGAAGCTTTCTTTAGGTGATTTATGGTGACAATAACTATTGCAAAACTATGTTCTAGATTTAACAACAGCCTCATATCATAACACCAGCAAAAAAAGACTGAACATCATTAAGTATTTCATTTGCTATGAATTGTGGAGAACAGACAGATTTCTAAGGAAGAATGATTGCATATGACTGAATGAATTGTCACACATGAATGAACACAGTAAATAGCAGAACTATGAATATCTTTATTTCAATTTACCTTTCAGCTAGTCCACCTTTAGTAAGACTTGAAATGATAATAGGATCAAAGGGCTCTTCAGTACCAGAAATAGTGATCCCAAGAGGTCCTCCGTAACGCTTGAGCTCGACAGTATAAATAATTGCTCCTGAGCTCTCTTGTTCATCTGCAATACATGCCAAGAGGATGCAATTGGTCTCTTATGAAAGAAGGAATGAAAAGAATAATACATTCAGACAAATGATCAGAAATCACAGTGTGCATCCTAAAAGCTTCATGCCTCAAATACATATCTTAGCCACTTCAATTCTGAAGCCTACACTTGACTTCATGGACAACAACATCAAATCTCCTTCCCATCCACTGAAGCAAAACCAGGATTTAAAACCTGACACTAGACCCAAGCGAACTTTTACCTTCATGCATTCCCCTACAACAGAGACAACCACAAGGCAAAAAATATGGTAACATTTATCCTCCAGGTTATTCCCCCCCCCCCCCAAGTTCATAAAACAGGTTTTGGTTACCAAGGGGAGAAATCAAGTCTCTGGCAAATACTTTTCTGTGTGAAAATAGTAACAGTCACTTGGACACTTGAAAGTGGGCATTTTTGCTTATCTACTTTTTTATATTGCTGCTGGGCAGCCATCTGTACCTTGGGTTACAGACGCTTCAGGTTACAGGCGCTTCGGGTTACAAACTCTGCTAACCAGGAAGTGGTTGCTCCAGGTTAAGAACTTTGCCCCAGGATAAGAATGGAAATCACACACCAGCTGCACAGCAGCAGCAAGAGGCCCCATTAGTGAAAGCGTGCCTCAGGTTAAGAACAGTTTCAGCTTAAGAACGGACCTCTGGAACGAATTAAGTTCTTAACTCGAGGTACCACTGTATGTGCATTGCTTATTTGGACTGCTGTGTGGACGTCGCTTTGATAGTATGTTTTGTATTGCATGAAAATGTACACTGTTGCTTGCCTATGTGTTTGGGGATTATGGTGTTAACATTCACTAGCTGACCTACCCTGGGGCTCAAATGGGAAGGGCTAAATCACTGAGGATGTGAAGGTCAGCACTTAGGTTGCCTAAAGCCTGTGATCTGTCGGGTGGAGTTTGGTATTAAAATTCCCTGCGCTTCCTGGAGCTCGTGAACTGGAGAGTGCATGGGCAGAAGAAGCTGGATATGGTCAACTTTTCATTTTCACAGCAAGAAGGCAGACACACAGGTCTGATCTGGAGGGAGCTTATGAATGAATGAAGCCTAGTGTAGGTTAGAGACTGTGTACAGATAGGGGGATCACATTTATCTCCTGTTTCGTTTGTTCCTTTGCGCCAGTGGTGGCCTCAGCTGCTTTTTCCGTAACATTTTCATGTAAAAACGCTTTACTAAAACCTAACGATTCTATCATTTTAGTAGACATTTATATATGTGTCATTAAAAACTGTTGTGGTCCCTGATTATTCTTGTCACTCCCAATACCTAAAAGCCACAAAGGCTTCAGGGAGACTCAGCGAAGTAGATAGGCTGATTAGTAAAAAGGTGGCACTGTGGGTTAAACCACAGAGCCTAGGACTTGCCGATCAGAAGGTCAGCGGTTCAAATCCCCACGACGGGGTGAGCTCCCGTTGCTCGGTCCCTGCTCCTGCCAACCTAGCAGTTCGAAATCACGTCAAAGTGCAAGTAGATAAATAGGTACCACTCAGGTGGGAAGGTAAACGGTGTTTCCGTGCGCTGCTCTGGTTTGCCAGAAGCGGCTTAGTCATGCTGGCCACATGACCCGAAGGCTGTACACCGGCTCCCTCGGCCAATAAAGCGAGATGAGCGCTGCAACCCCAGAGTTGGCCACGACTGGACCTAATGGTCAGGGGTCCCTTTACCTAATATGTGACTACAGTAGGAATTTATTGTTTTCTCTACACAAGATTTCCAGCTTGGCTATTGTGTGCCCCAGAGTTACATCACCGTTACTGGGGAAACCCTTGTCTCTCATCTACTTCCCAAGAAGCCAAGACTTCTGGTTCCAGTCTCTCTTTCCCCTCTTGGTTATTATATGGGTCTTTCAAACTAAGCCTGCTTCCCCCCACATGTGCCTCTAGGCTGGAGGACTGCCTTCTTGCCTTGGCCCCCCCATCCCTTTCCATAGGGGCATGCAGCTTGTTTCCGGGTGCTGGAATGCCAGACCCTAGGAGACGGCACTGCAGAGCAGCAATGGTGGGTGGGTGCATAATCACCCACACCCCCCTAATTGCTTACATTATGTTTCTTTTGATTTCATGCAACAGCTTAAAAAATAATAATTTATGACAACAGTTTATGGACTAGCAACTTAATGAAGTATTGTTCTTAACGCAAACTGTATAGTTTTATGACGACTGTAATCTGTCTTTGTACCGCGATTTAAATAGGATAATTTACTAAGCACACATAATAGATGAAGTGCATCTAGCAGACCTTAATTGGTAGTCATGTAGTTACACATAATTCGCCCTGTATTATAAAATAAATGTTTTTAATCTATGCAAAGTATTAATTTAGCCGCGAAATGAAGAAGCTGGCAAATATTAACTGCTTTAATTCACACTAAAATGTACATATCAGGCCTTGTAACCATCAGAAGACCCTGAGCAAGCATAGATTGGGATGGATCATAATAGTTATTGGACTGGAAATGAGCAGATACTAAAGGTCAGGGAATCAGGTGACACGGGCTTTAATTCAGGCTGACTTTGGGTGGTGATGAATTTGCCTTTTAGATTGAGAACCTGATGATAATATGGCAAGTGTTAAATAGCTTCAGTTGTTTTCTGCTTATGACGCTGCTACCTGGGAGCGCTAGGATCATCTTAATTAGTATTTATTAATATAATAATAATAATAATAATAATAATAATAATATACTGCTCTATACATGGGGGTCTCAGAAGGAAAATACTGATAGGAGTAAAGCGTAATTGTGGAAAGGGAACCATCTGTTTCCCCAACAAAACTTAAGGCTAAGAATGCCAAAATTGATGCTCTGGTCTCTTTCTGTGACTGAGAATCTAATAATTTTTATGTACGGTAACCAAAAAGAAGTGATATTAGAGTGAGTAAACAAGAGAACAAAATTTGCTCCAAATGTACATTTGTATGATGATTAAGCGTGTCTAATATTGTTGTGGAGGAGGGTATGGACTAGAGTATTAATTAAGTTATGGGGAAGTAAGATTTCATGCTTTGCCAGGAGTCCCAAAGAAACAGGCTACTCCTCTAAAACAGCTGGGCCAAAATCATGTCTGAAACTCTGGAGGGTGGGTGGGGTGACATTTCTGCTTTAAATACAGAAGTGGCACTGAAACAAGCATGCATGACTCTCTGCTGTGCCATAGTCCTATCATGGGCCAATGACGAATATTCTAATGTTGCATGCATCTTGGAAGTAAGTCATGGAATACAAAAATATCTGTATTGATATGGATAGCGCCTTTTCTCTGTATATTTAAAAATAATATTAAAGAACACCCACTGATTATACAGCAGAGATTGCATCTAACACAAATGGTTATAAATGTACATAAATAGGTTTTTAAGCCAGCTCACTGTGAATACCAGAGTTATCTTCATCTTTGCGAATCTTGAGCTTTACAAGGTCCTCGCAATGCTGCAGGATTTGAACTGCATCTTCCATGGAACAGTTGTCTAGTCGAATATTATCTATGGCGAGCAATTTATCACCTAGTTCTAATGTTCCAGTTCTGTTAACAAATGGGACACATTACAAAACTGATGACTTGTACATGCTGTCTAGACATCTATTCATGCAAATGATTTTATTTTTTAAATGAAATATTTTTTTAAAAAACACACAGTGGAGATTAAAAAACAACATTACTCCAGTGGAAGGATTTGCTTAATTTAGAAATATGGATCATTTAAAAACTTAGGGAGTATGAGAGTAACCAACATAACTTTTTTTTCTGACTTGAAAGCACTCACCTGTGTGCAACACTTCCCTTCTTAATATCTGAAATAACAAGAGGGTCTCCTGGTTTTCGACTAGATGGAGCTGAAATATGTAATACACACACAAATATGCATTTAAATTAATTCTCAAAACTCCATATAGCATATGCTAATCAATGTTAATGCTTTTATGTACAATATTTATTATACATGGATGTTTCCATGCTAGCAAATACTCCTAGTAATGCACATTTGTGGGGTGCAGTTATATGTTAAGCCTTTCATCCTGAAACATAACTGGTGTGCCTTATCAATATTGGTGTGGCACAGCGCTCATAGAAACAAAGTTTCATTCAAAACAGAATATTGAGCAATCTTTATGAACTCAGACCCCTCTATTTCTTAAACATGTATACAATTTGCTTCATTGATCATATCAGAGGTTACCATAAAAGCTTCATAATTCAGATGAACCTTGGAATTTAATTTTATTATATTACTGGGTGAGAGAAGAGAATATTGCAACAGTCCCACATTTCTGGGGTCTCCTTGCCACCTGAGGTTCAGCAAACCCTGTAATTATAGGTCTTTCAGAAAGCTCTGAAGATGCATCTGTTTTCCTTGCTCTTCCCTTGAAGGGTGCTTGTTGGATTGCTGGTTTCATCTTCTTTTTGGGTTTTAACATATTTGGGCTGATTGCTCTCGTATTGTTTAGTACTGGTTTGATTTATTAAATATGCTTTGCTGTGTCATATTTTATGCATAAGCCATCTTGAGAGGTCTTTTGCCCTAAAACACGGCCTAAAGTATTTTAAATAAACAAATAAAATAAAATAAAAATTCAGGCATCATGCTGTGCCAACAGCACAGTAGGGAGGGCATGCAATGATGTACTCTGTGCCCACATTGAAATAGACCTATGCAGCAATTGTGCTACAATTCATACTGCAAAAGGGTTGACTTTGAAATGGTATCCCTCATATTCTTGCTGCCCCATTCCTCCTATTGAAAGAACATAACCCAGCTTGCTATTTTAAAACATTTCCTGTTCTATCCCATCCTTGCATGCAGGATAGATCAATATCCCAATGGTTTACTCAGAAGTTAAGTCTTACTGCGTCAATGGAATTTGGTAAGAGCACATAGGGTTTCAATGTTTGACAAAAACAGTTCAGCGGTCTAGAGCTGCAGTGCTACAGCCGCATTTACCTGGGAGTAAAGTTCATTTTGGCCACATTCACACCATATACCTCAAGCACTAAGATACCACTTGAAACAGTCATGGCTTTCTCCCCCCTCCCCCCCAATAGAAAAATTCAGAGCTGTAGTTTGTTAAGGGTGCTGAGAGTTTTTGGAGATCCATATTCCCCTCTTAGAGTTGCAATGACTAAAGTGGTTTAACAATCAACCCCTCTTCATTGGGAACTCTGGAAATTGTAACACTCTGAAGGGAATGGGGGTCTTCTTGCAACTCTCAGCATCTTTAACAAACAGCTCCCAGAATTCTTTAGGGCAAGGTGCGACTACTTAAAGTGGTATAATAGTGTTTTAAATGTATGGTGCGAATGTTGCCTAAATGTAGTGGAACTTATTTCTGAGTAAACATGGCTGGAACTGAACTTTAAAAAACTCTTACTTCTTTCCTAATATTGTCAGAAAGATGGCTTTATACTTGTGATGTGACAAAGGTATCATGCCCTTTTAAACAGAATCTTAAGAAGAAGAAGAGTTTGGATTTGATATCCTGCTTTATCACTACCCAAAGGAGTCTCAAAGCAGCTAACATTTTCCTTTATCTTCCTCCCCCACAACAAACACTCTGTGAGGTGAGTGAGGCTGAGAGACTTCAGAGAAGTGTGACTAGTCCAAGGTCACCCAGCAGCTGCATGTGGAGGAGCAGGGAATCAAACCCGGTTCACCAGATTACAAGTCTACCGCTCTTAACCACTACACCACACTGGCTCTTAAGCTACATCAACTTCCTCCTACATGTAATGAATATGATCTTGCAAATACAGAAATGGGAAATGTTAAATCCTTGCAAAGACCCATTTGAGTCCATCCTCATGGCGGATATGAAGAACAGAACCTACGAGTCACCTTTCCCTTGAGATATAGAGTGCAGTATATGTCTACTTGTAGGAAACTATTATTTTGATATTTCATCAGCTCATTTATCTTTCTGGACATTTTTCAATGCCCTTTTTTTCAAAGTATTTGCGATGATAAAGTAGTTCGCGTTATAAAAATTGATCTCATAAAAATCTATACTGCATTCCTCAGTTTAAAAATCAATTGAGATGGCAAACAAATTAAACTTAACTGGAATTCCTTATACCTTTTAAAGGATGTTTTCCTAAGTATTCTTTGTTAAAAAACAACTCAGTTTTAAATATAATGGTGGTATGTATAGCATATTCTGTATCATATTGGGTACAAATAACTTCAGGGTTGCTTTTTTGTTTGTTTATTGTTTAATGAAAACCTGTATCCAAAACAGATCACTATTCTGTACTCTGCTGAAATTATAAATGGTAACATTGTTTTTAATTTCAGTGTATACAGTGCTTTTTTTCAGGGGGCACTCAAAAGTACGGCACCTCTTTTTTTTTTTTGTTAAAACGAATTACACTTACTGTAACAAGCTTACGGTGAATACTGGCACCTATTTTTCTAGAAAAAAAGCACTGAGTGTCTACTTGATAGTAGATCAATGGCTCAAACTTCAACCTCCTAAAAAAGGACTCCTTGCCACATGATGGAGTATAATGCTACTGCATTGAGCCCAGGACAACTGCACAAGAAAAAACATGCTACTCTCCTCATGTAACTGGGGCATCCCTCAGACCACCTCATAATTGGTACTTATCTGTGTTTTGAAACCTTCAAACCATAATGATGGAATCTGTCAGACTGCAAATTCTGAAGAGGATCAGTCATCCCATCTTATCCGCCTGAATTGGGTAAGTTAACAACTACCCTACTCTAAACTGCATTGGCTCACAAAGCAAGTGTCAAATGAAGAATTTCAGGATCGCTATAACCCATACCCAGTACATTTCAGCAGTACGATTTTAAAACTTTAAACAAGAAAAATGCTAGAATAAAGCAAAGTAAGGATGGAATAACAATCTTCCAATCTTCTCAAAGTTTAACAGAAAGCAAGAAATTAATTTAATACTGAATTTTAAGGGGGGATATAAAGACTCTGAAGTAATACAGATAGCGAATTTAAAATAGAAACCTTTATTTGCAAAGTTAATCTCATCTCAGCTGGGCAAAATGAGTACAAATTCAGATAAAGATTTTTTTTTCAGGAACCACAACATACAGATGAGCATTTTTTTTTTTAAAAAAGTATATAGCAGTCAAATAGAAGAATTTTCTTCTTCTTTCTCCCATTGTTCTGTATTTTTATCTATATTAATATCCTGTGTCTACAACTCTTTCTCTTGACAGACATAAGCCTGTAATTTCCTTCACATTTCATTCCTATCTAAAAACCTATTTCAGCTATAATTATCACTGAAGCTTCAGAGAATCTAATTTATACTAAATAAGTGATTTGGTTATGGGGTCTAGCTTGAACTTTTGGCTAATTTTAATTTGCTGGGTGGTCAAAAGCTCTGAAAGAGCAAAATAAAGTACAAAATACATCTGCAATAATTTTGTTACCAAACATTATATATTATCAGGATCATATATTTAAAAAAATATGACAAAAGTCTACTATTACTTACAGCTTATGGTGATGCCAAGCTCTACGTTATGCTTCTTTGGTAGTTTTACATGAAAAGTGCCACTACTTGGTATAACAGATTCTGTAATTAAAAGGGTTTTTTTCATTTATACTACATGCTGGGCTGAATCACATTCATTGCATTTTCATCATTCACACATTACCCGTTAATTAAAAATAATAGATAATATTGAGTCAAGGAAGTAAAGTAATTGTGGCTCATTTTAAAGTTCACAATTTTAAATTTTGCTGTGTATGCTACATACTGCCACTTCTTAAAGTGAAGGACCTATAAGTAGAAACAGGATCCTGAACATACAATAAAGCCGGTATCACAAGTGTGTGTGTGTGTGTGTGTGAGTGAGTGTGTGAGAGAGAGAGATCAACTATAAAACTATAGCAATGACTTAAGGATGTCCTGTAGACATCTACCAGTAAATAGAGACAGAATTCCTCCCAGCGAAAGCACATTTGACCATGCACAGATCCCCATAGGGTCAATGGAGCCCTCCTCCCTTCCTCTTTCCACTGTACATTCATCTCAGAGCATTTCCTGTGATCTAGAACTGGAGGCTACTTCCTGCCTCCCCATCAGTTTTCCAACCCAGCCCTTCAAAGTAAATTCTGGGCCAGGCCCCAGGTTGAGGACTCAGAGCTTAATGGGGAAACAGGAAGTGTACCAGCTTCCTGTTTCAGCAACTAGAGCAGCCTTTCTCAACCAGTGGATCCCCAGATGTTGTTGAACTACAACTCCCATCACCCCTAGCTAGCAAGGCCAGAGCTCAGGGATGATGGGAGTTGTAGTCCCACAACACCTGGGGACCCACAGGTTGAGAACCACTGAACTAGAGGCTGTACTGTGGTGTGCAAGTACAAAGAGGAAGGAGGGAGGGAAGAACAATTCAATTAATCCTATGACAATCCCTCCACACTCACATGTGTAACTCTGGGAGGGATTGTACCTAAAAACTCCAAGTCTCTTTTCAGTCAATGGGAGTTTCCTCATGAGAGCAGGTGTCATATGGGGATTAAGAGCAGGCCCCAAGCTTTGAAATGCACACCTTAGTTTAACTGTGTCAGTGTACAAAATTTGAATCTTTGTTTCCAAATTAAACATTATGTCCAAATCTTCAGCAACATACTGTGTCCCTAGAGCTTCTGTTTTGCACAACCGGCAAGTACCCATTTCCCCAAAGTCTGGTGCATTCTGTCTTTGAGCAATCAGTAGAATAAAACTGGCATATACAAAAATATGTGAGAAAGAGAAGATTGATTTCACATCTTAAATAATAGAATACTTGTCATTTCTGCCTGAGTTTTGAAATATTCAGTATGAATTAAAGATTGCAGAAAGAGATGGAGGTTGTATATGCATGTGTGATAGCAGCTTCAGATTCAAAAGTGAAGGGTTGAGCTTGCATACAAGTTAGAGAAAATACTTGATTATCCGTACCTGCAACATCAAATTCTATTTCCAAAGTGACCTTGCTGGTGATAGATGAGTCTCTAAGAAGCTGATTAGCTTCATCAAATGTGCTGTCTTCTGTCGGGATCCCATTTATAGCTAGTACTCTGTCTCCTATTTGTAGGGTGCCACACCTTGACACAAAAGAGAACAAATGAGCATTCAGACACAGGGGAGATCAAAGCCAAAATAAATGCACTTTTCAATAAAGGGTAATAGAACAAACCCAACTTTCTCAATATTGTAAGTCTAAATTTATTCTCATGATTTTATTATGAGCACACTTGAAATGTACCAGTTAAGAAATTAATAATCCAAAACTCTGGTGTTTTCAAGATTTGATCTCAGCTAAAACTAAGCAGAGATAGATGTACTTTCTGCCAATTTAGAATAAAAAATATCAAGGTCTTTGAACTAAGATTTAGAATTCCATTAGCAAAAAAATCTCTAATTAACATAGCTCCCAGCTGCCTGTCGGAAGTAATCGTCTAGATTAAGGCACCATTGCTTTTTGTTCTTCTCATACCTTATCAAGATTTTTTTTAAAAAAACCCTTATTGTCAGGACAGGAAATTCACTAGGTACCACCAATTTTCTATAATTTGCCTAAAACCTGAAAATAACTAGGCCAAAGCATCCAGAGATAAGTTCTCAGAAATAAAAGTTAGGAGCAATCATTTCAAAGCACCTCACCTTTCTGCTGGACTGTCAGCCTCAATATAGGAGATCAGAGGTGGAGATGACAAGGTCTCAGTAGCAAACACACTGCCCTGGAGCTGTATTCCAAATCCGACAATGGGGTCAGCTGTCAGCACTACTTCTGTAGTTTCTGTGTGGACAACCTGCCCAGCCAGGCCAACAGTGCTAGAAGCTAGTGACACTGTAAAACACATCAATGGCATTTAGAAAGACGCAACACAAATTAAAACAATTTCTGACACAAAACCCATCAATATATCAAGTACATCAAAGTGCATCAAAGAGCCAGCTGCACTGGCTCCCGGTGGAGTACAGGGTCAGATTCAAGGTGCTGGTTTTGACCTTTAAAGCCCTTCACACCCTAGGACCCTCGTACCTACGGGACCGTCTCTCCTGGTATGCCCCACGGAGGACCTTAAGGTCCATAAATAGCAACAACCTAGAGTTACTGGGCCCTAAGGAAGTTAGATTAGCCTCAACCAGAGCCAGGGCCTTCTCAACACTGGCTCTGGCCTGGTGGAACGCTCTGCCTCATGAGACCAGGGCCCTGCGGGATCTGATTTCTTTCCGCAGGGCCTGTAAGACAGAGTTGTTCCGCCTGGCTTTTGGCTTGGAGCCAATTTGATTCCCTCCCCCTCTTTCTTTTTTCTTTTTCCTTTCTCCTCCTGTGATGAGGCTGCATTTTAAAATTTTAATGTTTCAATATTTTAATGTTGTATTATTATTATTATTATTATTATTATTATTATTATTTATAAATGATTTCTATCTCAAAAACTATTTATTAGGATCAACACAGTGAGCAATATTTAAATATATTTTTTCCATACTGTTTTTCCATATTGTTGACAATCGAAGTTTAATCTAGTTATTCACTGAACGATACATTTCTTCTGTAATCAAAGAAATAACTGCTATGTAATGGACCATCTGGAACTGTTGCCAAATGACGATACGGTTTATTTAAAAACCCTTTTACTTCATACACAGGCACAAAGAAGGGAGCAGAAGGCACTTTGATCTAGCTAGGGCGTCTATCAGTAGAGTAAGAAGGAAGGTAATCCACAACAGACCTTGGGAAATGAACATATATCAACTGAATTTTGAACATTCTCCAGTCATTATGCATAATCCCCAACAGACCTGGGGGAATCTTGACTGCATTTTGTACATTCTCTGGGCAATATGCACATTCTGTAGTCAGTATGGACAGTCTTAGAAACACTTTTTTTCTATTTCCTTTACAAAAGTGTGCACAAACACACCCACCACCTAGGGCTGCTTCTGGCTTCTGTACAATTCCCATGAGGATTATGTGCACATTCTCCATGAGACCTGGTGAATGTGCACAGTGGCTGGTTGTTATGCACATTAACCACCAACTTGCATTCCCCTTAATATATAGACACTAATGCTTGCCCAAGGCCAGTAATAAGCTACAATACACGAGGTATGAAGAACATACTTTAAACATTAAAAACTAAGAGTTTTAAAAATAATAATAAAGGAAAACAAACCAAGCCAAAACAAGTTTAATAAACAGAATGACAGTGTGGGGTATCTTTAAGTTTTATGGCTGTATGTTTGAAAAAAGCTACATAAGTAATGCAGCCACTGCAAACTTCTGTTAATAAAATGTTTATGGTTCCCTACACCACCAGAGTTTATTGCCAGGCATTTGGGAAGATCACATTAGGTATGCAGACTTTTCTACACAAAGGGCAATGAAAACTTTATAGCATCCTTCAGTCATACATATTCTAGACTCTTCCAAGGCAGATACATTCATTAAAACTTGCATTTTAAAATGTCTTGTTAGTAACTTGTTAGTACATCAAACCTTGAAAGTGCTACAGAAAGAAAGAGGGTATGTGCAACAGATACTGTGTGTTTGCGTATAAGTAACTATTTGCCAAATAATACATTAGGTTCTATAACAAGCTTCCACACTTCTGCTAGATGATGAAAACAGCTGGCTATTTGTTTTGATATTTCCAGTTAAGAAGAGGAGCTCATAGACAAGCTAAACTTGTTGCCTTGGGTTGAAGGAGATGAAGTGTTAAATGTAAGCAGAAAACAACTCTTCTTATGTGTGGATTTTTAAGTATGGAAAATCTTATTGTCGGGACTTTGCTAATTGGTGGCTTCCCCCCTCCTCACCCCCCAACATGTAATTGATACAATAATGGTACATTAGTGGCAGATTTATATCAGAGCATCCACACATCCGTCTGCTTTATTAGTGTTCTGCAATGCTCCTCCCATGTTAGCCACAAACCTTTGTTGTTTAGGGGAGCATTCTTGTGCTAACGCACAAAAAAGTGAGAGGAAAACAAATCCCAGAATATTTGTGGCAGCAAACTGTTAGAGGTATCGGTTGGTTGCTCGAGAGCAATCAGGCAATATGCTTCAATAATCTGTTTTAAAGCTTTCTTATTGATGATAAAAACCTTTAGAATGCAGAGCTCCTCTATTCCGTGTCTTGCTCGTTCACTGGCAGAATCTGAGAGTGGGCGGTCCTTAAACCTTCCCCAGCAGAGTAGTTTCTTGACGCCCAGTCTGCGCCTCCCCTCTCTGCGCGGAAGCCTACTGCGCAAGGAAGGCGTGGGTAACGGGGGACCTCTCTCCTCCCCACTTTGCCCAGGCAAGGGGTCCTGGCACTGCCTCACCTCCTCCGAGCCCTGCATCTCCTCTCCACTAGAGGCGTAGCTACCTTCCTCCGCTGAGGAAGTGCTGCTTCCCACGATCTTTGGGGGCTCTCTGTAATCCATCCGGCTTTTCCCCTCTCCCCCCTGAGCCGATGGCAGTTCCTTGACACAAACATTACAGGATTTTTAGCAAGGAACTACAGAGCGTGCACCTACTGCAAACAAAGCAATACGACTGCTCCAGAACCCTTACAGGCACAAATGGTCCCGAAAGTATGATCATGTATAACCACCCCGATAACATCATGAGCACAAATCATGATGAATGCTCAATAAAAAAGACATCTGGAAGGGCCCTAAGTGTTTTCTCAAGCATTTATTGCTTCCTTCCACCAACAAATAAACAAATAAGAGAACTGGAGAAAGCTTTTAGGGAAAATTTGTTTTCTATGTTTTAATCAACTGCTCATTTTTACAACAGACACAATTAATTCCTGTGTGACACATCAGTTTTCCGTGAAAGGAGGCAAACAATTTCTAACCATGCCTATTTAATATTAGCAATAATACAAAAAACGTGTTTTGCAATGACTGGTGCATTAATGTGCGTAAGAAATATGTGAAAAGGGCTGTTATTGTTAATTTGAGCAAAGTAACCCCTTTACAGCATGGATTTGAATCAAGGAGTTTCAGAAAATATTCCTTGTAGCCTGTTGACTGGTTCACCCTAACAGCAACAAAAGATCAATGCACTAACAAAATAACTAGGCATAGTCAGTTAGCTTGGACCATAGCTTGAAAAGTAATATGAATAACTTACAAATTAAGTTGGGTCAGGATTCTGTTAAGGGCAAAATTCAGTGGAATATCCTACCACCTACAGCAAGTGAAAACATTATGCTGACACTGTGCTCAGACATCAGGGTGCCTTTACTACCAACTCAACAGAGATCATTCTATCTATAGTCCTGACAGTCACCTGCCACATCTTATAGCTCAAGAAGAAGGAAATTTGTTTCGTTAAAAGTTGGTCTACTTCAAAGAATACTGTGTGATAGGACTTCATTTTTAAATCCTAGATTTTGCATTCTGGTAAACACTGGGTTTTAAACCTGTTGCCACACTGAAACAATACCCAGATTATGACTTGTAGATGCAGAACACACAATTAGATCATAGAGGGCAGAAGAAACCAAACCTCTTTGGTTTGGGATATGGTGATGGAAGTACAGCATGTGGTCAAACACTAACTTTTGTCCTGCTGTAAAGCATCCTCTCTCACGGTGGCTCCTAACAGATCTGAATTTCAATGTGCTTTCATGTCATTTGTCAGATGCATTTAACAGCCCTGGCTTCATTATACATAAAAAAAAACCCCCTTATGGTCACCTACATGAGCTTTTGAAGTCCTTCTTCTTCATCCTTCTTCTCATCATGGTGCCACGTGGACTGGTAGAGTAGAGACTGCGAGGTAAAGTTCCCATGTTCAGGGAACTCAGACTGTATGCGCTCATGGAGGCCGGAGAGAAGGACGAAGATACGAGTGCTGTTGAAAGAAAGGGAATCACTTGGCACCAGGTGCTCTGAAATAGGGAGCCGGGGAATTGCATGCCCGCTATTGGCTGTTAGAAATCTAGACCCTGGTATGGCTCACGAGAACGGTTTGTGTGCATACAGTAACAAAACCACAAACTATATTAAAAAAAAAGAGGCTGTGTAGCACATTCAGGGTCAGGTGAACCATACAAAACACCTGTTTGTTATAACAAACACACCATGTGCAGTCCTATTATGATACTTCCATCCAAGTATATAAGCAGCTCTTAATGAATGCCACTAACGTCAACCATTTTGTAGTTCAAAGTCAGCTGAATTCATTGTAAGTTGATCAAATGCTTAGATAAAAGCACCACAACAGGGTTACAGACACAGCTATGTGAATTAATGCACATTTAACGAAGTGAGTCTAGCAATGCATTCTTTGGAAAAGGTGATTTCTGACATTGGCCTTGAATTGGAAAAGGTTGCATTCTCTTATAAGGTACCAAACTGAGTTTTGTAAACCTTTTGGGTTATCACGTATTTCCCCCTTCTTTCTAAAGACCGGTTAAGTTAAGGCAGGGGAGGGAAAAAATGATGTCAGAAATAACCTCACATGATTGTGAGAAATCATGAGACGTTGCAAATTAATGAAAGATTTCAAAGAATGAAAATGGGGGTGGGGAGAATGAGAGGAAGAGGGTGAGGTAGAGTAAATGATGATGATGACGATAATAATAATAATAATAATAATAATAATAATAATAATAATAATGATGTCAGGAGGAAAAAAAGCATGGAACATTACGAAGGCTTTTTGGAGGTGATGTTTTCTGGCATTTCAAAGCTGGCATCCTGCAATGGTCAGGGTGGTAGGTATTATAATGGTGATAGGTGAAAGTGCTGCTGTGGCTGTTGGCATAGGGATTCCATGTGAGTTGCCTGTTGCTCCTTTGAACCTTCGCTGCCCACCATGAAGGGATGAGAAGAAATAAAAAACAAACAAACAAAAAGGACCAGAGAAGAGGGAAAGGTAACTGGATTACATAAATTTAAAAAGGAATAGAAATAAAAGCAACCTGAAAAGAAAAAGAACACTGTTGCCTCCCCTCCCGCCTCCCCGGTAGTGAGATAACGCTAGAATTTATCTCAGGGATGGTGACCAGTCATAGACTCAGAACTAATGGGTTTCGTGCCTCTCTCTTTTTTTTTTAAGTGATCAGTATTCAATCAGTTTTTAATCTGCCTCTGCCCTTAGCTGCTATGATTAAACACTTAAGAGAACCCATTTGAGTCAACATCACCAGGATGCATGATCTACAATTAGTAATTAAGTTCTGAAAATATCCACCCATTTAAAAGAACTTGTATATATATATAAAAATTAAAAATAAAACAAGGGACCATATATCAAGAGACCATGCACTATAATTCAGTGTGTTTCACATGTCAGTCATTTCAATTTACTGCTTTGACATTTTAATTTTACCGGCATTCATCAGTGGCACTATATTATCCTGGACAACGAACTCCGAAGCATCAGCACAAAAATTCCATTTAGGGGACTTTATTTAATAAAAACAAAGCAGAAATCTAAAGTCATCATTTATTGTTCTGATGCGTGGTTTTCAGACAGTTTTTGCCCACTGCAATAAAGGCGCATGGTTCCTGATCCTAGTTAGTTTTGTGTCAGCTACACCTTAAACAAATATTAAAGGGGGGGGGAAAAGAACCTGTCAATTTACTACAGTCAGAAAATGATAACTGGTCTTATAACATTTCAAACTATATCAACTGAAACTTGCAGCATAGCATATTCAACTCTAAGCAAAATAAAAAACTTCATCAGTGAATTTATGACAGAGGGTTAAGGGAATAATCTTTTCAGACCTTTTGTTTTGCAAATTTCATTCTTGGGGTACTGCACTTGGGATAAAGCTTTAATATTTGGGCAGTAACAATATATATATAATACATATAACCCTATATAAAGCTAATGAGAATTCTATTATGAAAAGAAATAGGTAAGAAAAGGGATAAAAATGAGGAAAATCTAGAGTTATAAACTAAAAATTAGTCAACTACCGGTAATTAAAATGTCTTCTGCCGCAAACGTGAAATATTATGTTAGAGCTAAAGGTTCCCTTCCCTTCAGTGATTTTAAAAGCAGGGATCCACCTGCTTAATTCTTCCTGCTATTTTATACGGAGGGCTTTTACTAAGGAGATTCACATTATGCGAAGTACACGTGGGGTTTGCCATACAAGGTTAAAGAATGGAGTGCTCCAGTTCAGAATTTACATGCTCTGTTTCAGGATGCTATTGCATTTCCACCACTACTTCTATTTTTGCCTGCTGGTGCACACATCCCAAAATCAGCATTCTGTGCTCACTATGCGCAATCAGCCCTCAATATCCTGTTTTGGGGATTTCCTCCTCAATATTTTTTTTGCAGCTTTGTAAATCTTGGGGTTCCCCCCAAATCTGCTCATACCTTCTTCTTGGTGTGGATTGTGCCGTTTTGGTCCATGCTCTTAGCACATAGAAGGGGTGGAGAACTTTATGGTCCCTTGGCTGCTATCAGACTACAACTCCCAACACTGGCTGGAGCTGAAGGGAGTTGAATCTGACAACATCTGAAGGGCCAGTTTCCCCAATTCCTGATATAGAGGCTCAGCAAACCTTCCTGGAGATCAGACTTTAAAACTATCAAGCTGAGACGTTGCACTGGCAATTCTGCAACAGGGGAGTGGAAGAAACATGATGTTTCTACAGAGCACACATAGAATGAATGGCAAGGGAGCCCTTATATATCTTGCAGTGCAACATGACACTGTTGAAGTGCTGGGGCAGCCAAACGTTCCAAATGGAGTGAGGCATGCTTTTCCCTGTGCAATGAAAGCATGGCTGCCTTGGCCTGCAGCCTTAATGGAGTATGAAGATATGTGAACCAAAGAATGCCATCACATGTAACATTTTCTTCTCCCCCATTGAACTATCTCTTTGTGGAGCACGCCTGTGCCTATTGAGAGTGGTTAGTTAGCCGTATTATGCTCTGCCCTCAAGCTCTCTCTTTATTAAGGTATTAACACATACATTATCACTGCCCTTGGCAATAAAATATGCCATTAATTCTTAATAGTCCAGCATGGATAACCCATCACTCTGTCTGCTACTGATTTAGAAAAATATATAATTTTCCTTGAGCAAATTTAATTCTGGCCTCTTCCAGTAAACCAAGTGCATAATAATACAATCCTGAATAGGTGTAGATTGTATGAAATAAGACTTCTTAAAGCATGATGCTGAATTTAAAAAACAGGCGGCATTCTGCACTCAGAATATAGTCATACCTTGGAAGTCAAATGGAATCCGTTCCAGAAGTCCATTCGACTTCCAAAACGTTCGAAAACCATAGCATGGCTTCTGATTGGCTGAACGAAGCTCCTGCAGCTAATCAGAAGCCGCAGAAGCCCTGTTGGATGTTCAGCTTCCAAAAATAGTTTGCAAACTGGAACAGTCACTTCCGGGTTTGCGGCATTTGGGAGCCAAAATGTTCGAGAACCAAGCTGTTCGAAAACCAAGGTACGACTGTACTGTTTATTAATCAATTCTTTTTATAGATGAAGGTAAACAATGGGTTCTGTATGTTGCAAAGCGCATCCCTTTTCTTTGTAGCCAACTATGAAGTCCAAGGTAAAGCAAAAACCACACGCACACAGATTTTAGAATTGTAGGAGCATAGGAATATAGCAAGCTGTCTTATACTGAGTCACCATTTGGTCCATCTGGCCTAGGATTATCCACACTATCTGATAGCTGCCAAGAGTTTCAGTTGGGGAGCCTTTTCCAGCCCAACTAGAAATACCAGGGATTAAACCTAGGCCCTTTTGCACGGAAGGCAGATGTTCTTACCACTGAGCTACGGTTCTTTCTTCTCTTGTCTCACAGAAGTTAAGGGCAGGTTCCCAACTGACTCTTAAAATGCATTTGATTTCAAATAAATCTGACTTAGATTTCACCAAGTCTATCTTAAGCATTAAATTCAAAGAGTAGTTCTGAGTAAACTTGATCAGAATTTGGCTAAAGAACTTAAAAAGCACACTTGAAATTGAGGTTTTAAGAGCAGAAGACCAAAGAAACAACAACAACAACAAACCCACTTAAAATTTCTGTAACATCAACTTTCAAGAGTTCTTCCATAGGAAGAAGCAAGGAGAAAAGGATGGCGTTAAATGTAGAACTTCAAGTCTTCCTACCGTGTTCTGGTCCCTTAAGAGCCAGCCTTGTCTGATGATGAGGAAGAATCTCTAGCTTGACATTGTCAGAAGTATTAGCCAAAAACTGTGTCGCTTCTGCCAATGTACAGTATTCCATGCTGGTGCCATCAATGGAGAGAATATGATCTCCTACATGTAATGCGCCACATCTGTGGAAGAAAATGCAGCACACTGTGATCTTTCCTTGGAGAACAAGGATTCGCTTCTTTTCAAATGGATAAATAGCTTCTTCTTTTTATTCTGCTTTTTTTAAATTAGAGAAAATTATCTGTAAAAGACTCGTCAAACCTTTACTGCAAATCTTTAAAATGATTGGAAGATTAGATTGCATTATTAATTAGGTTATAGTTGTAATGTTCTGCCAAAAACCAATGCAGGGAGATAGCCAAGTCATCACTCACGGGACTTAGAACAAGCAGTAGAATAAGTGGGAGCTGCTTAGCTGATGGAGGCTACCCCCTTTACATAAGTGCCAAAAAGTTCATAATTTAATGAGTTATTTGAGAGTTATATAGGGCTGCCATACATCCAGATTTTCCTGGATATGTTGTCTTTTTAAGAGGTAAAATCACCATCTGGGTGGATTTTTAAAATATTGCAAAATGTCCAGATGATGATGATGATGATGATTATTCTTCCTTTTTTTGTAGTGTCTCCTGGAGGCTACCAGGCCCGACATGGCCTTCCTGGGATGCAAGCAGAACTCTACTCATGCAATGAAGTGCTCCTGCCCCTGCTTCCTCACTCCAGCCCCTAAAGGCAAGATGGCATGAGAAGTGGCAAGGAGGAAATTGGCATAAACTGGATGCATGAGTGGAAGTGTCTTTCCATTTACAGAGGGCACCTTTGGATCCAAGCTACTGTGTTTCTTTGTCTTGCCTATAATTTTTGCTGTAATCCACAAGCTATGCAGGACCCTTCTAACTGCCCTAATTGCTTCTCAGAGTGCTAGACTCTGCTGCTTGATTATATTGTCAGATGGAAACCAGGTGGGTTACATACCATGGAGAACTCTCCTGCTGCACTCACCTGTCTGCAATACTTGCAGATTTTATTTTGTCTATGATGATCACTTGTTTGCTACAGCACATCGAGGTAGATAGTGCAACTCCCAGAGCGGAACCAGCAGTTTTGGCCACTTCGACAAGCAGCGGCCCAGAAGCTGTTGCTACCGAATCTGTAAAAAGCAAAGGTTATTGTGGGAGATCACACAGGGTCCTTGGAAGTTTAACGGTCTATTGATCCCTGCGCCACCACTGTGCTCGCTTCCCCGCTGCCACCAACCTGTTACTCTCGGGTAAAACACTGAGTCCAGCCAGTTGTTAAAAGTAAACCAAAAAGAAAGTTTATTTTACAAACATTAACAAGTTTATGGTTTCTCAGATAATATTCCTGTCAGTATCTTAACTTTAGTTTCTTTACCAGCCTATACCTTCCTAATACCTTCTGACTGATTATCTCTACTGTTTGACTGACTCCTCTTAACAAATTCTCTCACTCTCTCACACCAGACTAGCCCAACCCACAGACTTACCTTCCCTGTCTCTTCTAACTCCAGACTGTCTTCTCAACCACCCTAACTCTAACACACTCCCCCCCAAACCCCCTGTACTTAAACCTTATACACAATTAACTCCGCCCCTTGGGTTCCCATTGGTTAGTCATTTTACAATTAGTTAACCCTTTCCTTATGAACCCAGTATGATGTCACACACCTAGGAGGGCAAACGCCACAGTTATCCTTAAGATGGCATCTTTCTTTCGTCTTAAAGTTATTGATTAACCAATTTATCAAAACGGGGTTTACAAAACAAAATGTTTATGTGCGTTTCCCCCCACCAGAAGTTCCCAGGAAAATATTTTGGTACTCTGTGTCAGGCTGAATTTGAGTTTGGAACTTGATGTCTTAAAAAATGTTGACTTCAGCACCAGGAATGAGGGCAGGGAAGCATGAATGATATTTGCTCCACTGAGGTTTGCATTTATAGTAGTCTCAGTCTTCTTGTGTAATGCTGCACTCAGATACCAGTCTCACTACATCTTACTGAGCAATTAGTCTTGAAGCATTCAACCTGAGGAGGTAGCAATCAGCACAATCTGTGCCATATTGCCTGTTTTGGTCTGTGCTGCTTCTTCTGATCATGTTACACCCCGGTGTGCTGTTTGGGCTAGCAGCAATAAGCATACAGAATTGCACAGGATCTGAGAAGTGCAGGATGCTGAATTAGCACAACTGACAGTCACAATGCCATCTGTCTGGCATCCCTAGATAGGCAGCTGTTACAAGCAATTCAACTTAAGGGAACCCTACACATTATGCTATTTACACTTCCCCGCCCTCTTTAAAGCGCTTACTTAAATTAGCCAGAGACAGTTTCCTGTCAAAATTGTGCCCACTGGCTGCTATTTGTCCCTGCAGGTGTGCAGCTGTATCTCTGCCCGCCCATGTTATCCTTGCCTGCCTTTCCCCACAGCTGCTCTTTATCACATAGTTCTGTAATTTAAGGTAACCATATATTTCATGTAACATCTATTTGGGACCTAAACTTTGCTTGGAATTTGATTTTGAGAGTCACGGGTGCTACCCAAACGTGTTCCCCAAGAGTGGCTGGGGAAACTCAGCCAGATGGGCGGGGTATAAATAATAAATTATTATTATTATTATTTCATTTCATTACTAACAACAAATGACATTCCTACCCACGCCATGTCTTTGTTTGGACCCATGAACCTAAATCTAGCACCAAGAGTTTGCATAGAGGAGACTTGCAAGAAAGCTGAACAAAGCGAGTCTTCAGATTTCAAGTGGAGGGAGGAGGAGGGTGAGAGGCCACACTTGGAATTTTTAATAACTCCAGAAACTGAGGGGAAAATGCTGGAAAAGGGGCTTGGGGACTAGCAGAATAGAGGCAGAGCGAGCCAACGAGGATAAAACAGCAATGTAAGAAGGCACAATACGAGGTAAGTATATTTAAAAGACCCGAGGAGAGAGAAAAGAATGGGAGCAAATGGCGATCTGGCTGCACTCAACTAAGGAAGGAGCAAACTGAATCCTGGAAGTCCTGTATTGCGTGTCGAGGTCCCCCAAGCCACCCCTAAATAATTCACAATTCACACATAATTTTTGTTTAAGGTTTTTGGCATAATTTTGGCCACAACTTTATTAAAATACATAAATATGAGTGGTTGCTTAGGCATTGGTTATGACTATCTGTCCCCACGCCCAGGGACAGAACTGACTTCTGGATTCCAGCGAAAGCCAGTGAGGGAAAACAATATTGGGGAGAGCATGGAGCCGGGCACCAGATCCTCATCCCCCCCGCATGCTCCCCGGGGCTTGCGTGGCCCTAAGCCCCATTCAGGGGTAAGGACGAAAGAATGGAAAGCCCCTGGATTCCTTTAATGGAATTCCCTTGCAGCAGCAGCATTGGAGGGGCAGGAACTTACCCCTCCACCAACCAATTTTTTAACCAATGCCTAACCACAACCTAACAAGTTGTGACAATTTGCTACGCAGTAGGCAAAAACCAAATGGCACCAGCCAAACAGCCAAATGGACAAAATTCCTACCAGGCCCCCAAAAGCAGACGACCCCATGACAGGCACAGCAAGGTCAATGCAATAGCCCTAGATTAGGGAGGGTGGGCGGGTGATCTGATGCACGCAGCAAAAGAGCCCAGTCAGTGCTGCGTGACTTGATTTTATAACCTTTGGTCTGTCCCCCTAAATGGCAACACCAAAATTTGCCCAGTAACCCAATCGCCCAATCACTGTAGATGGTCATCCATACTAACCTGCCCAGCAACAGAGGGGTGGCCTGTTCAGACCCCACCGCAACATGTTCTCTCTATGAAGGAGAACACGCTTTCCAAAATGTTGCTGCCTGCCTTTGACCTCAAGGCCCATTCTGCTGAGTTTTCATTGTAGGCAGGTCCATGCAGAGGCAGGGGGCAGCAGAGTACATTTGTCCTGGGCCTTGGAGGGCTAAGCAGGTAGGGGCCCCCCACCAGGGACCGGCTGCTTTTTTGTTTGAGTTTATAACTTTATTCTAACAAGGTTCCTGCCTCAGGCAAGCTCTGTAAAGGCCTAATTGCAGGAATGGGAAAGCAAATAGGAACACGGATATCCTGCCACGCAGCAAGGTTACCACTTTTGCAGGAAGGTCTCCCTCCATTTGTTACATTTAGACCGTCTAAGTCCTATTAGATAAGTCCTATTATAATGGTGCACCAGGAACCCAAATCAAGCAGACCAGGTGAGCAAGCGCTGCCACCAAATTAGAGAAAGCAGAAGTCAAGTAATGGAGTGCGGGTCAAGGAAGCAAAACTAAATACGAGAAAGAGAGATCAGAAGATGATAATCAAGTGCATCTCCCCCGACAGAGACAGATTAGTTTATCATATGCAAGTAAAAAAGCATGAGTATGAAAAATGAACCATACAGATATGAATTATTCATGAGCAAAAGATGTTTCAGTCATTAAGATATTTACACCATGACTAAAGCACTTACACACTATGTTGATTTATCGGTTATGTAATTACATAAGATATGCTGATGAATGTTTGCACGGAAAACACTCCTAGATTTTTATTTCGTTAATAAGTTCCCCCACTTTTGAACATTGCATCTCAATCAGGACACAAGACTTTGATTAAAGCCTCCCAGAGGTACTGAGATTACCTTCGGCATGCTAATAACAACCTTGCCTTATTCAGCTAAACAACAGGGCACTTTCCCTCCTTATCACAAACATAAGAAGGGGGGGGAGATATTGTTAACATCTCACTCACGCAGTGTGGCATACAGATTTGGTTTGTAAGAATCCAAACAGAATGAGGCACCTCCTAACCCTTTCAAATGCTCTCAGAATATTATGTTGGTTCTCTGTGTTTAAGAAGGAGGTGGCTGTCAAAACACATTTATATAAGTGATCATAGTTGAATACAATAATCTATAAAACTATATTTAATAGAGAGGATGGGGGCACAGGGAAGAGACAGCAAAGCTCATTCAGAGCAGCTGTTACCATTGCCCATGGCAACTAGAGTTATTCTACCTGTTATTTAGAAAGCTGATGTATTTCCTATTGCTAGCATGAATAGCAGATGAGTCATTCTTGTTGATTATAATCCAGCAAGTACAGGAATAAGAGTGTTTGCACAAAATGTGTACTAGATTATATGAGACTGTGGAACAATGTAGATCAGGAGTAGTCTTTCAGGGAGTGTTTTTTAATTAAAAAAACTACAATTCCCATCATTCTCTACTGTATGCCATGCTGGTTGGGGCTGATGGGAGTTGTAGTCCAAAACATATGGTTGGCTACCTCTGATCTAGATCACTTATCAGAAGGTTTGTAAAATCACCAACCATTTGATGGGAATGTTGGTATTAATAGGGAATAGTCTATAGGCTAAATGTGGGAAACCTTTGTTACTTAGCAAAATGTTGCTGGAATACAATTCCCACCATCCCCATGCTAGCTGGGGCTGATGGGAGTTGGAGTCCATCAACGTCTGGAGGATCATAGGTTTCCCACCCCTACTATAGACCTTCCCACAATCCCATTTCTAGACTGGCTGTGGCTTCTCTGGATTACAACTACTGAAATATCTAAGAGGGAAATCCAAGATGTGACTATTTCACCTGTTTAAAACTCATGTTTTCAAAGTTATTTGCTTTAGTTAATTATAAAACAAAACATCTCTTGCCTTTTTAATGTTGACTTTTAAGAGCAAATAAAATCAGATACAAGTAGAAAGCACTACATTGTAACGTGACTAGTATAGATAAAGAAGACTGTTGTAAATGAATTATGCTTTCAACAGATAGGTTTCAAAAGGATGTGAATCATGGATGGAGAACAAAGCCACAAAAACGAACATTCCTACAA
The DNA here is from genome assembly GCF_964270895.1 of Podarcis filfolensis. Classification (NCBI taxonomy): domain Eukaryota; kingdom Metazoa; phylum Chordata; class Lepidosauria; order Squamata; family Lacertidae; genus Podarcis; species Podarcis filfolensis. The sequence goes on from NC_139612.1 coordinate 30,653,198, forward strand.
TCATTATCTGCTTTCAGGTGCAATCAATGGAAACTCAAAATTAAAGTGTTCTATATATATCATCCAGGAGCATGCTGAAATAATGGATTAAGAATGACAAAACTTTTGTTTGAGCCAAGTGTCTGAAGGACCACCATTAATAAATTATAATTCTAAAACCAATGCTTAATCACATGCCAATAAAATGATAAAATATACATTTTTAATGCAGTGCTGGAGCTCAAGTTGGCCTATAAATCATATAAGCAATTGATTTGGGTGCCTATATCCTTAATATAAGATCAGTGGTTAGGATAAGACATTCTGCACATGCTCAAAGGTCCTCTCCTTTCTACTAGCTTATCAGTGTTCCAACCATGGCAGAAAAACTCCTGCATTCATATTTACCCTGATTCATATTCATTTTTGCCCAACAAGTACATTTTAGCTAGGAGTAAATGAAACAGATACAGTGGTACCTTGGGTTACAAAAGCTTTGGGTTACAAACACTTCAGGTTACCAACACCGCTAACCCAGAGGTAGTTGCTCTGGGTTGCGAACTTTGCCCCAGGATGAGAACAGAAATCTTGCACCGGCAGTGCGGCAGCAGCGGGAGGCCCCATTAGCAAAAGTGCGCCTCAGGTTAAGAATGGTTTTGGGTTAAGAACGGACCTCTGGAATGAATTAAGTTCATAACCTGAGGTACCACTGTAGTCACATACATAGAAACCCTATGTACTTGTATATTTTCACCACAATCTTTGGCAAAACGAATCGATTCACTTTTCAGCTGAGGTGCAACCAAGTTGATAAGGATGCTGTGTAACTTCTGTATAGAACATGAGACGTTTCGGCTGCTTCAGAGCAGGAAACTGGACAAATTCCATGATTCTAAAATACAGTGGTACCTCGGGTTAAGTACTTAATTCGTTCTGGAGGTCCATTCTTAACCTGAAACTGTTCTTAACCTGAAGCACCACTTTAGCTAATGGGGCCTTCTGCTACTGCTGTGCCGCCGGAGCACGATTTCTGTTCTCATCCTGAAGCAAAGTTCTTAACCCAAGGTACTATTTCTGGGTTAGCAGAGTCTGTAACCTGAGGCGTATGTAACCTGAAGCGTAAGTAACCCAAGGTACCATTGTAAACCTGTGAATGGGGCAGTGCCAAATGATCTTGATGGACAGACTTATCTGCTAAACCATAAACCAACATATTTTGGATTTCTCTAAAGGCTCACTGCAGAAGGAAGCTAAGAGTAGATACTTTCCCCCATTCTCTACTCCCCCAGTTTCCCCCCAAAAGGCACACCTGCTCTTTCCTCATCAACCTTTTGCTATACAAGATGCAAATTCCTTCCTAATCTGTCTTGCATTAGCGGTTTAACCTTTTGAGAGTGACAACTTGTGCTATGCCACAATATACCAACAAGAGCCTGCACTTTCTGTGTTGCTAGGCCGCATTCGAGTGGTCCTTCATGCAAATGCACTTACTTTAATCATCATATAATTTTTACTAGCCTAGCCTGAATGCCAAGTAGATAAATCAGTGAAGCCTGGTTTTTCCTTATCTCTACAGAGACAACACCTTTTTAATGTAACAATGTCTACTATACAGTTAGAAGTATATTTTTTCTAATGCGAAAAACTGACAAGAAGTTTGCATGTCTCTGAATACTCTTTCCTTAACTAAGCTACATCACTGCAGTGGAATATGGTTAATACACATTTACATATTTATTTTTAGGTAAAAGGGTAGAGATGCCCCCCTATTTAATTGCACATAGATTATACAGACTAATCTACCTTCAGTAAAGGTCATGAATACACCATATGCAGCATTCACGTAAGTGTTTGTTTTTACCAAAGTCACAGGGTTCCTACCCTGGCTAAATTTATGTTTCGTTAATCAGAGTAACCTTTTATGCATTTCAGGTCTTGTGGGAAAATCAGAAACACTATCAGTGACCAAGTCCTGATAGTGAAAGCTGAAAAGCCAAAGCAGTCACTAATTTCCCCCTCAACAGTTCACATTATCAGTGTTTAACAAGGTTAATCATGTGTGAAATCTAACGCCCAAAAATAACATTGGAAGGGAGTCAGCCAGTATATCGTGGCAGACAGAGTACAGGTGGTAAAGTAGGGCAGTTTCTAAATAATAAAACAACTATTTAAAAATTAAAATTATTCTTCAAAGGATTGGCTGCAAAGCCCAGAGTGTGGTCTGCACAGTAGCATATGTGTTTACTGCCCTCATGATCCTAGAAAAAGCCAAGGGCTTGCAGGGCTGATTAGTGTTTCCTTCATTTGTATTCAGTGCATCCGTATGGAGATGGAAAAGCCACTGGGAATAAGGGTGGGGGACACAATCTTCCTGCTTATTCTGAAAATCTGAATGGTTAGCTATGATAGTCCATGTTTGTACATCAGATAAATCTATCTGGGAAACTTGCAAAGAGTTAGAACACAATGGAGTAATCTTTTTGGTTGTGCTGCACAAATGGTATTTTTCTGATCTTCACCTCTGCTATAAGAAATTTTAAGTGTAAATTAAGTTTATTATCATGCATGCATCCACACATAATAAAAGGTACACATTCAACACTGAGAGTGTTACTTGGCTAGGAGAAATTGTAATACTAGTACTAGTATCACTATGAGATTGGGAACTGGCAATGTTTGACTACTGTGAACCTAACCTGCCATTTCTACAAACTGAAATAGTTTAATTATGATCTTGTTGTGAAACTCCCAAATGCAGCCAGGTGGATAAAATGCTACTGTCTATAAACTGCACCCATTTACTTGTTTACAAAGAGAGCAGAAGTAGTGCATAGCTAAAACGTGATTCTCCAGAACCCTGATTTTTTTTTTTTACTGCCACTACAGTTATGACGAACTGTTGTTCTGTAGTACAGCAGTAAAGGAAAACTTCTCGGAAGTGCAGAAGTACAAGGCACAATCCTATGATAGCAAACCATGGATTTTGTTAAGCTGAATGTAGTCAGAAGCAGCTGATGGGCTATCAAGGGCATGTCGCTATGTTCTAAGACAGGCACCCTCAACCTGCAGCCCTCCAGATGTTTTGGCCTACAACTCCCATGATCCCTAGCTAACAGGACCAGTGGTCAGGGATGATGTGAATTGTAGTCCAAAACATCTGGAGGGCTGAAGGTTGGGGGTGCCTGTTCTAAGAGCTCGGAATAATAAAGACTCTGATTCTGAACTGTTTCTTACTGAGTGGAATCCAATGGGTGTAACTCAGTTGACAATGGTCATCCACCAGCAGAATGGAAAGGGAAACCCTTTTCAGTTATTCCTTCTTCTACAGCCTCTGTCCTTCAAAAAACATTGTCCCAGGGGTCAGCAAACTTTTCAGCAGGGGGCAAGTCCACTGTCCCTCTGACCTTGTGGGGGGCTGGACTATATTTTGAAAATAAATAAATAATGAATGAATGAATGAATTCCTATGCCCCACAAATAACCCAGAGATGCATTTTATATAAAAGGACACATTCCACTCATGTAAAAACACGCTGATTCATGGACTGTCCACGGGCCAGATTGAGAAGGCGATTGGGCCAGATCCAGCCCCCGGACCTTAGTTTACCTACCGATGGTTCAGAAGGTTGGGGAGGAGATTCAAGGTGGAGACTACACCCTTGGATGAACAGTTGTAGAGAAGCTAAATGGTTAGAGCTCTACCTTCTGCTGGTCCCTGTCCTTCATGGAGCTCTGGGTGGTACTGGGGACATGCGTTGGTGGCTTCAGAGTCTAGTTCTGAGGGAAGTCCTATAATATCTCCCTTATTGAAGGTTTGTGTGTCTATGGTGCTTCAGTGTTGAGGGGCAAGCCAAGCCAATAAACAGTGCAACTTTCAGGGCAAAATAGCCAAGTCATCTCTTAGTAGGACAGTGACTCCGCTAAGTAGTTAAACAAGAGTTTCTGGGCACCAGCCTTGTATTTGCACCAAAAGGTTGCTTCCGTTTTGGTAGCGCAGTCTCCTGAAGGATGCTACCTTCCCAGTGGGTTGAAGCAGAACATTTCGAGATGATCCAGAGTCTTTCAGCCCATAATGTATATTGATAATGTATATTTAAAAAATCAACACCCGGCATGTGGTGGTGGGTGGTGGTAGTAGTGATGTGCAAAGTATCTTATATCATTATGCTCATCCCCTCTTGAGTTTCTGAAGAACATATATGTACCAATTTGGCAATATATTAAATGCAAGCACCAAGGTCATTACACTCCTATCCATACAATAGGATGACTCAACTAGGAAGAGTGTCCTCAAGGGAAGAAAAATCCAGGTGTTAGTTCAATAGCTAAGGGATTATTCTCTTTTTGCCCATGATGGAATAAAATTAGTCTGACTTGTGCAACTCCACAGCAAAGACCTGATGTGCTTTCTTTCTGAAAGCAAATGGAAAATTTAAACATACAGAACTTTGAAGAAATCAGGGTTTTTCATCACCAATGGGAAAAAAATAGCAGAGCAGAGAGACAGCATAATTTGTGCCTTTGGGTTAAAATACAGCTGGAATGTCAGATTTTATGTCTGCTGGCCCTGAAAGCATATCTTTAAGTACATACCACTATAAATAATATAAAGAGCTGTCGTGCTCACAAATTAATTTAAATTGCTAGACTAGCCAGTTTTTGTTTAACGGCAACAACCACAAATAGAAAAAGGTTAGAAGAGGAAGAGCAACACAGAGTGGGTAAGGTGTCAGAGCAGACAAACCCTAACTCTCACATAGGACTCTAAGTGATATATCCCCCTTTTTCTGACTTAACAGATTGCTTTGAGACTGAGGGTGTTTCCATATGGCAGTTACTGTGGACTTGGAGCTGCTCAGGCATGCAAGTTTTGCGTGATGATGATGTCATCCTCACCAAAACGCTGCCCTGTGTTATTTTCCCGTTTAATCCAGATGCACCATTTCTGTGGAAAATCTTATCAGTAACAACAGCAGCAACCTGGTGGGGAAAGAGTAAGTATGGATTAAATGAGAAAACAACACGACAAAGCATTTTGATGGGGACGATGCCATAGAGATGCTGCAAACAAGCAAACAAACAAACAAGCAAAACAATGGCATGCATGAGCAGCACTGAGTGGACAATGAACTGTCACGTGGAAGCACCCAGAAAGGTGTATCCATTGTTTTGGACTTGAGTCCAAAATGCCCTCCGAAGCCAAATCTAGTTTGTAATGGGTTCTCTGCTAGTCAGCTAGTCTTTCCTGTGAACTTCCTCTTCCAAGACTACAATGTACACTGCTAACACATCCTTACCCCAAATTTTATTTTTGAAAAGAGTGGATAGCAACAGCAAGTGCCTAGTTGCTTGGAAATGCATTATGTATGCACTAGATCAGGGGTCAGCAAACTTTTTCAGCAGGGGGCTGGTCCACTGCCCCTCAGACCATGTGGGGGCTGGACTATGTTTTGGAAAAAAAATTGCTATGCCCCACAAATAACCCAGAGATGCATTTTAAATAAAAGGACACATTCTACTCGTGCAAAAACACGCTGATTTCTGGACCGTCCGCGGGCCGCTTTTAGAAGGCGATTGGGCCGGTTCTGGCCCCTGGGCCTTAGTTTGCCTACATTCCTCTCTTTTTTTGCTTTGATATTCTTTTTCTTTATTGTTGTCATTATTGTTTTTCATGTATATAAAAAGTGAAAATAAAAACAATTACAGAAAAGAAAACCAATAACACCATGTGATAGAGACACACATCCACAGATTGCCTGGATCGGCCTCTATCTTTACTAGATCCGCTGCCAGCACACAACATACTCAGGTAAATCATTTTCCGTAAATGTCAAGATTTGGGAGTGCTGGAAAGGCCTACCATTTTTGTTTTATTTTTTGGCCAGTGGCAGGAATGCCAAGCAGCAAATCTTGCTGGGACCAGAGGCGGAGCAAGGTGGGTGTCGTCTGCCTCGGGTGTCACCTCCGAGGAGGGTGACAAAATGTTGTGCGGCACTTGATGTCTGTGAGAGATGCTGTGGCTTTGGGCCACGCAGGCTTCCCACTGCCAAAATGGTCTGCCCGCTGTGGCGATCACACAGGGTCCCCGGACGTTTCACTGTCTATTGATCCCTGTGCCACCACTCTATTTCTCGCTGCCACCACCCAGGCCCTACCTGGTACAATACTGAGTCCAGTCAGGGTTAAATTGGAACATAAACTTCTGTTTATTTATTGCAGTTTAACAAGCGTGTGGTTTCATAAACTGTATCGGTCAATTGCAATCATGGGTGCCTATCCAGACCTATAACGACCGCTTCCTGCTCTCACTCACTAAACCACCTCTCAGATATTTACTTGTCTTCCTAGCGCCTAACTGTTTCTGACTCAGCTTATTTTGCTACACTAACACAACCTCCCCACAGACTCTATCCCAATTCACTCCCACACCAACCAACCACCCAACTCCCAACGAACTCCTCCCTTCGCCCCTCCCAGAGCTGGTTTTATAGTCCCTCTGACTCCACCCCCTGGGTTCTGATTGGGTAACCTGTTTAACTATTTCACCTCCAGCACTCTCATGTGTTAATGTCACCCCCGCCGGCTCCCCTTCAGCTGTAGGGTGGCAGGCAGACGCACTCTCTACAAAAAGCAACAACTTTGGCTCCTCCCCCCAAAAAGCTCAACAACTCTGGCCATTGAATAATTAAATTCAATGGTGTGGGGGGCTGACAAGAATTTTTCCACACCGGGTACCACCTGACCTTCCTACACCACTGGCTGGAACAGCTACCATTTGTAATTTCCCCAGATGCAATACTAGTAACATGCATGTCATGGGCACTGCCCTGTGGTGGCTGCACTAGAGAATCCAGTAGCAAGCTCAGTACTTCTTTCAGCATCGCCACTAGACTGCCCGCAGCCACTCCCTGCTAGGGTGGAAGTTAGGATGGGGGGCGGGGAAGCAGCCAAGAGAGGCATGGCTGCATAATTCAAGTACATGTTTTTATACTGAAAAACATCTGGAGCAGAAGTTCTTATTTTCCACACGCTGCAACTCACCGAATAGAGGTGGGGATGATGCCACCTTTGAGATGCCCCCGTTAAGTTAAACAATGATATTTTATTATCATCAGCCCTAGCCATTTAAAATGTGTGGAATTTTTAAAACCCATCTTTCTGCTCAAGCCTACCAGCATCTCAAAGTGCCAATAAAACACCTGATGTCTTTAATTGGATTTTCTGATTATAGTTTTTGCCTACCAGTAAATTACATGTCTTTGTGCAGGAGCCCCTCATTTCTATGAAAAGCTTAACAGCCTGCATGGGGAACACTGCAAGATTTTCACCTGAAATGTAAATGCATCATCCGCCATATTAAATTCCTCCATCCCTCAACATTCAGAAGGCCAGTAATACTATGTAATATACTTCTACCCCAATGATATTTTATTATTAAAGCTATTCATTCCTTTCCTATCTACATATATTTAGGAGTTTACATGCAGACAAGGTCTCTTTTCAATTATTTACCCTCAAAAACTCTATATAGTCTCTCTTTAACTGGAGTACACGTTAAATGAAACAAGGAAATAAAACAAGTTTTCTTGCCCACGATCAGCTTAATGCAGACAATTTCTAATCTTAAAAATGGCTGATCAACATTATAATGACAGGGAAGGAAGCTGGTATATCTGCAATGTCTGGCTGGCAGCAAGTAATCCTGTTAATCTTGTTAGAAGTTTGGAAGCAGTTAATCTAAAACTCAGCTACACCAAAACCAAATAAATTGCAAATGCCCTTGTTTCTTCCATGAAATCTGCACATAATAAATTAAATGCAAAGTCATATTTGCAAGTACTGTAGAAGTACTTAACCTGACCTATTTGCGTGGACAGGCGGAGTCCCCAGATCCCGCACGGTCCCCCCGTCATGTGGAATAACGACTCAAGACAACGTGCTATGGGATTAAATTGGCCACAACTTTATTAAATTTCAAATGTGGGTAGACCTTGGCTCAGGCATTGGGCGTTCTCCCTCCCCAGTCCCCAGCCAGGGACCTAGGGAGCATCAGGGTTATCCAGTGTGTGTGGGGGGGATGGGCCGGCTCTGGAGAACATATGTTCAAGCAGAGATAGCCGCCCCCGTAACGTCGCCGCCGCAGGGGAGAGCAATGACGACCTTTCGGCGTACGGTCAAAGCCTCCCTTCAGAAAACCCCTTTAACGGGGAACCCTGGTATCGCCGCCGCAAAAAGGAAGATGGACAAAAGGATTCCGCCCAAGGCCTGATACCGCCAAAGTTGTGACGTTTTGCTACGGGAAAGGCGAAACCTGCCAATGCAGGGAAATTCCTTTCCGGCCCTTTAACAGCGACCTTAACGTAGCAGCGCCCGCATACCTGTGAAGAAAAGTTAACCTGCAAAACCTGTGAAGAAAAGTTAATCTGCAAAATAAGACATTAACTGAGGGTGCGTAGGGTGGGAGAAGCTCTGGAGCCAAGTGAGGATTCCCAGGTAAGATCCTCCCTCTATTGTGTGGGCAGGTAATCCCTCCCCTACCTGGCCTGGTCTCCTTGGCAACGCTTCCCCCAGGTGGGATTGGACAACTGACTGAGGTAGGCGGAGACCTCCAGGTATCCCACCTGAGGGAAGGCAAAGCCAAGCCTATGCTGATGGGGCCGCTCCAGATCTAGGGGCTGCGCGCGTCCACGCAAAGGGCGCCCCCTGTTTTAAGTGGGGAGAGGTCATTACCAACCTGCACTTTGCCCCTCTACTTGGAAATACTTAGCGCCAAACTACATATCATGTTATACACGTTATTGCATTTAACATAGCTGGGTTTTTAAACCAATCTCTCTCTCTCTCTCTCTCTCTCTCTCTCTCTCTCTCTCTGTGTGTGTGTGTGTGTGTGTAGGAGGAGCAACCAGGACAGGGAGTGCATGATTAAAATCCTCTCAAAACTGCTTTTAGCACTGGGAGCAAAATTGCCACTGGTGCCAGTGGGTGGGTCCATGTATTCTGTAGTGTGTGTGTTTCTGATTAAGGAAAAGAGCTTGAAGCCTGAAGTTGGAAGAAAGGAGAGCTAGAAAAAGAAGTGATTAGCTGATTAACTGAAACTGGGGGTTCCTCTGAGGGTCTGAGGAGCCTGATATCTGCTGCTTACTGAAGGAGAGACCATTTGCTTACAGTATGTTCTGCTTGTGTATTGCAAATGATACCTTTTTACAATATGTGCCAGTTTGGATTAACATATTTTGGATTAATAAATTGATACATAAATGAGACTTTTGTCCATGAACGTAGCTCCTTCAATCAAACCTGGAAGCTCTCATTAATCACCAGAACCAGAGAGCTATGGTTATCAGTTTTGGAACAAACCAGGGTATTAAACCACGTTTTGAAGTTGATTTAATATCCTGACTTGTTCCAAAACTGATAACCATAGCTCTCCTGGTTTGGATGAAACATGACATCATGGTTAATTATTGACTTCCTAACTTTGTGCTGCAAAAGGAGAAATGAAAGAACGACTCCAAAAAATTTGCACATATCTGGACTGAGACATGATTCAGCTAATATATGATGGCCTGAATATGACCACAAAGTCCCCAACATTCCCTCATCCTAAGGAAACAAAGTTCTGCTCCAGCATCGCCCCTCAAACTTCTTACTGTTTAAGGACATGGGGAGTGCTTAAATATATTATTGTAATGTAAGTGGGTTTAACAATATGAACTGCTGCCCCCCCTCTTGTTAATTCAGATAATGAAACTTTACTTGTACTTATTTGGCAATAATTAAATTTCATTTCACCTTTATAGTCCATTTCCTACAGGGAACAATGCTTATGCAACTGATTTTAATGAGGCCTATGTTTCAAAAGTGCTAGAGAAAAATGTTAATTGGGCCTGTTAGAGCCATTTGCAAGTTTGTAGTATGCAATCTAAACTCTTTTTACGTCTCTTTTGGGGAGGACTTGAAGTTTTAAAAAGATAAGACACAACTCAATGTTTGAATACCTATAGGTGAGTTAAAACTACTCCCTTCCCCATAACCTTCTGTTTGCAGGTAACTAATTAGACCAAATAAGAATGCCCACTGAAAACAATATATTCAGTGACGTATTAGGGAGCTTAATAATTTAGCTGGGTTGACTACCATTCTAACAACTTGCTTCAATATGACTTCAGAAAGAAAGTGACATATGGACTACAACTTGAACATAGCCAGGCACAAAGAGCAATAAGAACAGGGGTCAGCAAGGTTTATTTTGCCTGGGCCAGACTGGTCCCACGGAGACCCCTCCATGGGTTGGATCACGCATGCGCACGAGCACATGTGCCCGTGATTTTTGGCGCTGCAGAAGTGAGTCCCCGTGCCGCGCTGGTTTAGCGCAGCGTGCGAGCAAGCAGCTCGGTTCAGGGGGGGCTCGTGGACCGGTCAAATGACCTCGGCAGGCCGCTTCCAGCCCATGGGCCTTAGGTTGCTGACCCCTGAATAAGAGGAATCTGTTTTTATCATTTTAACTTACAAAACCATGCAGTACAGCAGTTTGTGCCAAAATTTATATTGGGTCTTGCCTTTGTCTGGGTGATGGAGACAGTGACAAAGGTTGAAGGAGTGCCTTTTCCTAAATCAGCTTCCTCACTCTCCTGCTGACGCCCTTGGCTTAGCAAGACTACATTAGTATGCATCCACTTTACTCCTCCTCAGTTACAGGGGAGAACAAACCTTGTTTATAGGTCATATGAGGACAGAGCTGAACCACAGGCTCCATTTTGGATGACACACTAAGCCAAACCTTGGCCTATCTCAGCATGTCACAGCAGAAAAAGGGACCAGGGAGGAGCAAACCAGCTGCCAAGGTTTGACCTGAGATGCTGCCAGAAGCAGGCCTTCTGGGGAGACTCAGTAGACACCAACCTTGCTTTCTTTTAGGCACCTGGTAAAATCTTTTCATTTATTAGCTTTTAAAAAGTACCTTTTACATAGTCTTAAGTGCCACTCATCTTTTATTTGTGTGTTTTTTTAAAAAAATGTATTGGTAAACCACCTTGTAATCAATTCTGATGAAAGGAGATGTATAGTTATTTTAAAGGGTTCTAGATTCAGGTAGGTAGCCTTTTTGGTCTGATGCAGTCAAAATATATAAAAAAATAAAAATAAATTGTCCAGTAGCACCTTAGAGACCAACTAAGTTTGTTCTTGGTATGAGCTTTTGTGTGCATGCACACTTCTTCAGATACACTGAAACAGAAGTAACCAGACCCTTATATATAGTGGGAGAGTGGGGTGGGGTTTTTTTGCAGTTGTTAACAGTCGTCAACAGGTTTACCATACCCATTGAGTCACTCACCCATCTCCAACTACCCTCCTGAAAAAAACCCCACTCTCCCACTATATATAAGGGTCTGGTGACTTCTGTTTCAGTGTATCTGAAGTGTGCATGCACACGAAAGCTTATACCAGGGGTCAGGTTTACCTCGCCTGGGCCAGTTCACTCCAGCAGAGATCCCTCTGTGGGTCGGATTGCATGTGCGCGTGAACACACGCGTGTGTGATTTCCGGCATCTGCGTCTGCGCATAGGCGATTTCCGGCGTCTGCGCATGTGCAGATGCGATTTTCAGTGCCAATTTAGCGCAGCACAGCGCGCGGGGACATGCCAAGTGGGCAGCTCGGTTCGGGGGCCGGTTAGACGACCTCCGTGGGCCACTTGTGGCCCATGGGCCTTAGGTTGCCTACCCCTGGCTTATACCAAGAACAAACTTAGTTTGTCTCTAAGGTGCTCCTCGACATTAAAAAAAATTTTTTTTTGTTATATTTTAAAGGGTGTTAAACAAACATAAATATAGTGGTATCTCGGGTTACATACACTTCAGGTTACAGACGCTTCAGATAACAGACTCTGCTAACCCAGAAATACTACCTCGGGTAAGAACTTTGCTTCAGGATGAGAACAGAAATCGTGCTCCGGCGGTGCGGCAGCGGCAGGAGGCCCCATTAGCTAAAGTGGTGCTTCAGGTTAAGAACGGACCTCCGGAACGAATAAAGTACTTAACCCAAGGTACCACTGTAAATGAAGGGCAAACTATCTTATCTTTGGTGCAATCTTTTCAACCCATTGAATTTCTGGGAGACACAGCATTCCCACAGCCTGAACATTTGTCATCGAGCTGTACTTCAGAGAGCAGGTTCCTCATCAAGGGCACAGTGCTCAATGCATATGTGATGTGTATGCATAATGATCTAAACTCTTCTCGCGAGCAGGAAACAGACGGCTGTGTTCACGGAACAACCATCATTTGCCTGTGTTTCAAAACCAAACTTTGAATCATAAAGCCATAAAAAAACAGAAGGTAATCTCTTCCCAGACTGGTAAAAGTAGTGCATTTACAGAATGAAGAGTGGATGGCTAGATTAGTCAACATGAATTACAGAGCATTTTGCTTTGAATATAGCTTGTTAGGATGTAATTGCCAACTTTCTCTGCACATGAAGGGCAGTGTATGAATGCCTGTCAGTTCACAGTCTAGTGTGCAGCTGGCCTACACATGCAGCGAGGTGATAAACTCTTAAAGTCTAATCACATTTTAGGTTGGATCAATTTCCCCTATAAATAGGCCTATGAGAAATGAAAGGTTCCATCTTGGTTCTGTGTTGAGAGGAAGAAACTCAGGACCTGAACAACTGACTGGATACTATGCAAACATTTCATTTTTTTGCAAAAGTTGCTGAAGTTTCTTTGAACCCTGTGAGTATCTATCCAGACATGTTTATTCAGGCAAATGTCTTATAAAGGCTTAAGTTTGCTTTTGATCGGGGGAGTAAAACAAGTACTCTTTGTTCTTGGTCACCTGCTTCATCTTTGTTAGGAGATTTGCTGAAATAGATGCTGTGATCGTATTGGTCCTGCTTACTATGGTATGGCATTTTATTGTAATATTGCATATGCTTTTAAGCTGATTTCATCAGACTCTGTTTGTTGCCTTGGGAAAATATTATATTTGGAAAGGCAGCTAACAAATTAAAAAAACTAACACCTGAAACAGTCCTTTTCTTTACTGATCTAGTTTAAAACTCTATTCTTTGAATGGGGAAGACCAGACCATATTTAATTCTAAACTTGCATATTTAAGTTTTGTTGCATCCAGATGTTTCTTTTGAGTTTTTAGTGTTAAAAAGTTTTTCCTTAAATATAATTCATCTGGCCCTTGACACAACCCATTAAAAAACCTATGCTGTTAGGCTTCATACTAGAAGCGCAACTACCTGACTAGTCATAGATCATAGAATTTCTAGTATGACCATTTTAGGAGGTTAGGAGTCTCAAGTAATAATTTTCCATACAAGGGCACATTCTCTACCTATACTCTTATCTAGTAACAGCTATACTCCCAAACAGAATAATTAGATTCAGTGAAGAATATCACAAGGAAAAGTGCCCCATGGGTATTATCTCACAAAGCCAATTGACTTGCCTCGTATTTTTCTTGTTCCTGAGGAGACTTTTAAATCCCTTATTGATAAGAAAATGCAGTTAATCTTCCATTCCATGGCCTTGTGTAAGGCCTACCATAAAAAATGAAAAAGCTATAAAGTCCGTGCTGTTTTATGTAACTTCCATGGGCTACTAAATGAAGGATGAAATTTTTGTACCATCCTTTCTGAAGGCAACTATAGTTTGCCATGTTATTTATCTTATATACTTGGAAAGACATTTAGCCTTCCATAATCTTCTAAAGAGCATCTGCAAACCATAATTTTCTACTTTGAAGTAGGTTTCTTAAGGAGAAAAAAATGACACTTTTCTCTGCCTTGATTCCAGGATTTAGGGTCTCCCCCCCCCAGTTTTGCTGTTGTTTTGGCTTTGTCTGTCACTAAACACACATAAAAGTTAGTGTCACACTACACAAGCATGTTTTTTATTTAAAAAAAACCAGTTTTAAGAGAAATACCAATGCACCATAATCTCCTTTGTACAAGTAAACCTCACCTGAATAACTGAGAGTTACCGCCTTGATAGGAACTATGATAAGCTCTCACTCTGCAAACCATGAAACAGCCAGACTCTAAATTACAATAAAATACTGTTCACCTCTCCACGAACCAAGAGAGATTAATGAGATGCTGCTGATGGGAATATCTGTGCTACTAGAGGCATAACGGGTCATAATCATTGTTCAAGTAGCCTCTAAAGGATGGACAGTAAAATGTCACAGATGGCTCCCAGAATGAAAGCTCAGCATTTCAACATACCCATAACCGAGACATCGTATTCTATCAGCAGAGTTGCTTCTTGCCCACATTGTTTGAGAATGCTCATGGCTTCGCTGTGTGATGTCCCGACCAGACGAATTCCATCAACGCTAAGCAACCTGTCACCAGGCTTTATTGTCCCCTCCCTGAAAGAAGATTAAAAGGACACTCATTATTAATTTGATATAATGCAATTTGGAGACAGTAGGCATATGCAAAGTGGTTCCCTGACACTCTCTTCTGACATTCGGTGCAGCTGCCTTTTCTCTTAATATCGATTACGACAGCAATACAGTTCAGGGATCACTAGCAAAAGGGGAATTGCTTTCATCCGAAAATCAGTGATGGAGAAATAGCAGCACATTGCTAAGTAACATGGACATTGTGAGGAAGTGCAACAAATATCCCCCCCCCCCACCCTCAAATAAACATGTGCCTATTCCAGTTAGGGCTCCACAACAGCACAAAAAATATTTATCAGTATATAGGTTAGTAAAATATCACACTTGCCTGTGCATCTCTGACCATTAAATACCAGGCTAAGTATAAAGGTCTACCCTGGAATATCTGAGTTTTCATTTTTGGCACCTCCCAACAGGAAATGGGTTCCAGAATTGTGAATTGGTCTCAGGTCACCTTCAGGACGCAAATTAAACTGCCCAAGGCATCCACATTGCTTTATAACCAATATCTGGAGGCATCTCCTGTAGCAAGATCTAGGTGGCCACAGCAATTTCCCTGTTGCCATGTGCAGAGGGCCAGAATAATATGATTACAGGAACATTTAGTACTTCCTACTACTGTGAGAGATTTTACTTTCTTGGGCTCCATGATCACTGCAGATGGTGACAGCAGTCATGACATTAAAAGACGCCTGCTTCTTGGGAGAAAAGCAATGACAAACCTAGACAGCATCTTAAAAAGCAGAGACATCACCTTGCCGACAAAGGTCCGTATAGTTAAAGCTATGGTTTTCCCAGTAGTGGTGTATGGAAGTGAGAGCTGGACCATAAAGAAGGCTGATCGCCAAAGAATTGATGCTTTTGAATTATGGTGCTGGAGGAGACTCTTGAGAGTCCCATGGACTGCAAGAAGATCAAACCTCTCTATTCTTAAGGAAATCAGCCCTGAGTGCTCACTGGAAGAACAGATCATGAAGCTGAGGCTCCAATACTTTGGCCACCTCACGAGAAGAGAAGACTCCCTGGAAAAGATCCTGATGTTGGGAAAGATGGAGGGCACAAGGAGAAAGGGGACGACAGAGGACGAGATGGTTGGATAGTGTTCTCGAATCTATCAACTTGAGTCTGACCAAATTGCGGGAGGCAGTGGAAGACAGGAGTGCCTGGCGTGCTCTGGTCCAATGGGGTCACGAAGAGTCGGACATGACTAAATGACTAAACAACAACAACAACTACTGTATAAGCCAGCCGTCCTCAACCTGGATGGCGCTTTCCGTATATTTTGCAGCACAATGTCAGACCCAGCCAACATGGCTAGTGGTCAGAGATGCTGAAAGCTGTAGACCTCTCCAAAGTATCTAAAGGACACCAGGTTAGGCAAGCTATGAAACACTTTGTCATGCCTTTTAACATGTTGAATTGGGAGCAGTGGGAAGTATAAGTTTGCCCTTGAATGTTTCATTGCCACACTACAGGAGTGCCCTTAGCCAATATCTGTGGCTGGTATGAAAGATAGCAATCTATAATATCAACCTGTCATAGTCAAAATTTTAAGCAGTGGTGAGGAACCTGGTGTCCTCCAGATATTATAGGACGACAGCATGCATGGGTCATGACTGTTGGGCATGGTGGTTAGGGGTTGGAAGTTGGAGTCCAACAACATCTGAAGGGCCACCGGTTTCCCATTTCTGTTTTAGCTGGGGGAAGTTGTAAACAGTGAAGGCTCATTAACTTCACAGCCAATTTTTCAAGTTCTTGATTTCCTCCGTTGCGAGTTGAAAGGAAATTGACTAGTGTTTTTTTCTGGCCTTGGTATGGATCACAACATGCTCTCAGCTATAAAAGAAGATGCAAGAAAGAAATTTCCCAAACTACTTGTCTTTCATAGTATTTGCCCCATTCCAAATGTGATGTGCATGCAGGCATAAAAAACAGGGGGAGGGGAGAGATTCCTCATCAACATCAATGAAGGATATGCTCTTAGCAAGCACAAAGGTGGCTTATGACTGAGCAGAATGGCAAGTGAGCTAGAGCAATCACAAAGAATCACTGAATCATCTTGGCTGACTGCAAACAAACATTCCTCTCAAGAAAAATCAGTGGCATTATTAAGAGATTTCAGTTTTCTGCCCCCTCCAAAATGTTTACACGCACTAGAAGACACTTAAGCTAAATTTCCACTCAGCTACAAAGGCCACTGGGTGATGTTTGGTCTACATCTCAGCCTAATATCACTCCCAGGATTCTTGTGAAAATAAAAAAGGGGGTTGGGGATATGTAGTGCCTTGACCTCCCTAGAGAAAAGGCAGGATATAAATTATGTGATGACAATGACAACTACTACTATTAAATATGTATTAAGTAAAGTACCAACAAAACCTGCAAGGAGTTAGGGTTTGGACATTAAAAAAAAAAATTAATATAGAACCCTTCTTCCAAAAGTGAAAGAAAAAATCTTGAAATGTGAGGAAAAAACACCTTAAAGCTTAACAATAGGAAAGTTACAAGATAAACTAAATTTGCATACTGCAAAGTGTGTTCTTTTCCTCTTGAAGCATTCAGAAATGATTAAACCCTACTTAACAAAACAAGCTGAGTCTCTCAATTAAAATTCATCCCATGTAGTCTTGTCCAATACCTATTATTACTAATACAATAAAATGTATAATTTATAAGGCACAATGGATAAGACGCGAATGTGTCTATTGTGCTTTGCAGATATCTGTCTTAACTGGCACCTCCCACCAAACAATTTATCCTTTAGCTTTCTGTATATCCTTTTCTCTCGTATATGTATGTGTGTGTGTACATGTTCTGCAGAAGACGGATTGTACCTGTCAGCAGGTCCTCCAGGTCTAACACATGTTATTACAACAGGACGAGATTTATTTCTGTCATCATGTGCTCCACCTAGGAAAAGAGAATGAAATTGGTATCTTCTTGCTACTCCTTGTCACTTCCAAAGCAACCATCCTGAAAAATCTGCAGCAGACACTAACAGAAAACCCTCTTCAAGTCCCCAATAAACCGCCCAACTTCAAGGCCAGTGAAGTAACTCTGTGGTGTATTGTTAGTTCAGGGGGGCTGGCTGAACACAATCCAGCTCAGGTTAGCTGTGCCCAAGTCCCACTGAAAGCAAAGGAATGGTACTTAGTGATGGCTAAATTCTCATTATATTAATTTCAAGCTGAAAAATTGGAGCAGGACAGTAAATACTGAAATCAATATACGCAGCCTATGTAGGTTGGAAGTAGTTACCATACAGACAGCCCTTTCCTTTATGAGCCTGCCTGAATTCTGAGATCTACAAAAAAAGATACTTCTCGTATTCCTGTCAACATCTGAGGCAGGGATATGGGAGAGGGTCTTTTCATTGGGTGCATCCTGTTTTTAGAATTATAGGGGTGCGTGTCTTGATCTCTGTCCAGTATTATTCTTACTTAGACAGGTGATCTCTCTCTGTTTATTTTGTTTTATTTATTTCTGGAATTTCAAAACTGTTCTTCATCCATGTAGATCCCACAGTGGTTTACAAGCATTAAACACAATTGAAATGCTAAAACCTACAATGAAACAACCAAGATCTCTTAAAAAACCTGCACTTGGGAAAAAATAAAGCCGAAGAGTCAATAATAACCCGTACAGCCTTGCACAATCCAATTAAATTCTGCCAAAGTCCTGAGTAAACAGATGTGTCTGGACTGTCTTCAAGGGTCGTCCCACATATAGAGAATATTACAGTAATATAGACATGAAGTTACTTTCAATTTTTGGTGTTTTATTATTTTTTGGTATGGTACTGACTGGTGCTTACTTCTTCTGTTTATATGTTGCTACATAGTATTTTATTGCTTGCTGTGCTTTTATTCAGATTGTCAAGACTGCCGTGGGCAGAAAGGTGGAATAAAAATGTAAATAATAAACCTTTTTTAAAAACAAGGTTCAAGGAGTCAAATATTGGCAAATGCTCATTTTACTGGCCTTAATCTAGATATTAGAATACAACTAACAGTAAGAACTGTGATTCTTAAACTGTGTAGGACAAGGGACATCTTTACCAGCTCTGCTGTGGGACAAACAGGTGGAGAGAAAGGGGAATGGTAGACAGAACAGGCTTATAAGGAACAGCAAGCTCAAGAAATGAAGTGTTTGGAAGAACTTACCTCTTATTACAAACCCAAAAGTGTTCCCTTCTTTATGTAAAGTCACTTCCACAGTTCTAAAAACGAGACCTGAACCCTGTACAGCTGAAAAATTAAAACAAGTTTTCCAATTATACTATGTACAATAATACAAACATTTACAGTCATTAATGAAGTACTTCTAACATAATAAATTCATTCAGAGTCAGATTTAGAAAAACCCCCCCTAAAATACAGGAACAATCAGCTTCTGAGAGGTTTCGACAGAGCCATGCTGACTGACACAATTTGAGACAGGTTTCTGTGTTTAAACAATGGTTTTAATAATCTTATGCCTTTGCCCTATATAAGTATAAACTTAAAGGTAAAGGTACCCCTGCCCGTACAGGCCAGTCGTGTCCGACTCTAGGGTTGTGCGGCCATCTCACTTAAGAGGCCGGGGGCCAGCGCTGTCCGCAGACACTTCCGGGTCACGTGGCCAGCGTGACGAAGCTGCTCTGGCGAGCCAGCACCAGCGCAGCACACGGAAACACCGTTTACCTTCCCGTTATAAAGCGGTACCTATTTATCTATTTGCACTTAGGGGTGCTTTCGAACTGCTAGGTGGGCAGGAGCTGGGATCGAAAGACGGGAGCTCACCCTGCCGCGGGGATTCGAACCGCCGACCATGCGATCGGCAAGTCCTAGGCACTGAGGTTTTACCCACAGCGCCACCCTTTTATAATTCTGTAAGTATAAGCTTATAGAATTGTAAATCTTGGAAGAACTATGGCTGTATTTAGTTCTTCAGGTGTTTTCTGATTGATTGATTGCTTGATTGATCTTTGAAATCAGTCTTGCTAGATATCAGAGAGCATTAGAGTAATGAACAGCAATGCAGAATATATATATAACCTTCAGGATACTATTTATATCTTGTCAGCCTCAAAATATTCCTATAACCCAGAGTACTACATTTCCAATTCTACAACCAAGAAGCTGCAACTGAGATGTCTGCCAGTATTGCTGAGCTAGCAATTGAACACAAGAGTCTTCATTTCTAATACCCTCTTATTCATAGACAACACTGGTGTGTGTGGGTGTACCTGAGAGGAAAGGAGAAAGAGAATGGTAAAAAGAAGTATGGCATGACAAGGAATTGTGTCCTTTGTTGACCAGATAGTGACAGCTAGACACCGATCATTCAGTTTCATTACAAGATGTACTTGTACAAGGTCAGAAATTCTGAAAACTTAAATGAACAGTTATGGTTGTAACTGTAATGCAGCGTGACAGACTCATTTTTCGATTCAGTGGACAAAAATCACACACACGCAACATAACAGTGTAAACAGAGTTGTTACATTCGAAATATATGCCTTTAACCTATGAAGTTCACCGTATGCTCAGTTGATTAAGTTAATCAGAGCCCCTAATTCAGATCACAAAGCTGAATTATTAACACCAAAGAACATCATAAACAGAGCACTGAAGTTCAAAATTGTTAATAAAAACATCAAATGTAATTCAACGACCAGGACCTAAAAACTACATATGTTCAATCAATTGAACACAATCCACCGCTGGGCAACAAGCACTGAACGTACCATTGATTTCAGAAATGGTGTGCTGGGTTGCACCTCTAATTTTTATGACTGGGATGCACTGAAATGACTATAGAAATAAAGTCATTTTATTTCCCTCTCTGTATGTATGACAGTGCGTTTGTTTTGGACATATGAACAAGAAACAGAAGCCAACAAAGGGCTGTATGAACAAAGGATAAGAATGCATTTCAAATAAGGTCTGCCTTGCTTCCCAGTTGACCTGAGTGCGATGGGACAAAATAAACAGAAAATTAGGGTGGGGAAAAAAAAAATCTACCCCACATCCCACACAATGAAATCACAGGGTGCAGTATTACCTTCTGGTGTGAGTGCTTTTTCTTATTTCCATGTAAGTAAATGGCCAACATTCATTAATATACAGAAGAGTAAAGTGCTGCTCTTTGGGGAGAATGTTGTGATGGGGCTAAACAACTTGAAGTTACCAACTCTTCCACAGCTTCTTTTATCCACACATATCCTAACTCAGTCAGACAGATGGGCAATTTGCTAGCAACTGAGACGAGGGAAGCTAAACATATAGAGATGGTCATGTAAGTACAAAACAATAAGGCACCTGAAACTGGATCAAGAGTGGGAGCTGGCAGTGGGGAGAAAGCCCAATTTCAGCACCTGAAGGTGTTAAGTGTTCCAAACCATGGAATGTGGCGACGCTGTGGTCTAAACCACTGAGCCTCTTGGGCTTGCCGATTGGAAGGTCGGGGGTGTTTGAATCCCCGCAACGGAGTGAGCTCCCGTTGCTCCGTCTCAGCTCCTGCCAACCTAGCAGTTCTAAAGCACGCCAGTGCAAGTGGATAAATAGATACTGCTGTGGCGGGAAACTAAACGGCATTTCCCTGTGCCGTCATGGTGTTCTGTTGCGCCTGAAACAGTTTAGTCATGCTGGCCACGTGACCTGGAAAACTGTCTGTGGACAAACACCGGCTCCCTTGGCCTGAAAGCAAGATGAGCGCCGCAACCCCAGTCGCCTTTGACTGGACTTAACCGTCCATAGGTCCTTTACTTTTTTTTTTTTTACTATTTCAGTTTTGAAAAACCAGTAACAGTTGAACATCCCCATTAACCTCACTCATGTAAGAGTATTTTGCACACATAATTATCACAGTTTAGAGCTCATTACTTACAGACTGGCGGTAGCTCATACTCCACTTCTAATACAACTCGCTCGCCAACGTTTTTAAGCAAACTGATGATCTCATCATGGCGGAACTTTGTCAGGTTGATTCCATTCACAGATTTGATGTAGTCTCCCACATCCAGTTGGTCACTCCTGCAACACACATGCAATCTTCAGTGAAACTGTGTTGTTGTTTCTTACTTTGTCTTAATAACTAACTTCATTCTGAGCTAGTCTGAAAGAAACTGGAATACTGTTTTCTTATCCATGCTAACGTATTAAAGGAAATGGGTGACTTAATACATTCATAGAAAGATGGTATTTTTAATCACATCTTAAAATAACGAATATTCGGCAGAATAAGTACCCGTATAATTTATTAGCATTGTTCTGTAAGCAATACAACAAGATGTTACACGGGCAAGTTGAACATCTGCTTTATTTTATTTTTTACTGTATTATGCTGTAATTAGTAAACTAATTAAAAATAAAGGTGGGAAATGAACAACAAAAAAGAGAGCAACATTACTTTGAAATGTGCTGGGTAAGACCTGCAATGTTTACAAGTTAAAATACGACTGTATTTTGCTTTGAATCTGGTGACCAATATCTCTCCTTTTTTGTACTGTTTCACATTATTCTTAATAAAAAATATATTATTTAGAATATACCGGCCCTGAGTTCTATGGGTATAGGGCAGTATACAAATTTAATAAAATGATAATTATAATTATCTGAACGCTAATTATCCAAATGGTAATATAGCATTATACTAGGCTATTCAGCATTTTAAAAATTTATTTATGCAGTGCCATCACTGCGCAAGGAGATTTTCTGGCAAAGAACAGGCAGGCCACTGCCCCCAGAGACTAGGAGCATAGGAAAATGCCCCATATCAGATCTAACTATTTGTACACAGCCCACTGTTGACTACTGAAACTGGCAGCAGCTCTCGAGGGTCTTAGGCTGGCATTTTTCACATCATCTCCTCCATGAAACCTTTTTTTTTTTGCTGTAGATACTAAGGACTGAAACAGGTTGCCCTTGCCTAGAGTGGCTGTATTCTACCACAGAGCTATGCAGGGGCCGCAGAACCCATTTTGCCACTTGAGGTGAAACAGAAAGTGCTAACCTGCCCTGTTGCCACTGTCTGCGCCATGTTCTCCTCCAACAGTGGAGGAGCATTGCTGGAATTGATGACGATTTCTGGAGAGATCTTACATGCTCCGAAGCTGGTGACGGGAGTGCTGATTTGGGGGCTTCTGCCACCTGAGCTGGTATCCCCCCACCTTGCTTAATGGCTGCATGGGTCCTATAGCTATGGTTCCTCTCCTATTTAGTCAAGTTCATTGATTTAGTGAAGTTTGATTTGAAATATAGTGCAGGAGTATGTTATTAACTTGTTTCGGTCATCTTTAGACCTTGCCAATTAGACAAGTTAGCTCGAATACAATCCACTTAACTCTTTGTTTTACTTTATAAACAGTTGCTATCCAGTTTCAGCCAGCTGGTAGCAGGAAGTCTTCTGCACAAGTCACTAACAATGCAATGCTACACATTTCTGCTCAGAAGTAAGCAACATTGAATTAAATGGGGCCTACCGCCAGGAAGTTGTATAGGAGACTACAACCTAAATGTCCTGTGCATATTTTAAAACCACATTCTTAACTGTGAAATAGGTCTCGTGTTAATTATCAAATTCAAAGGAAATTAATTATCTTGAAACGATATTTGATATTTCAAGCATAAGCCACTCAAGGGAAGCAGGGGAGAAGATGGTGAAAAAAAATTGTTTCATTCTGTGTGCCTGTTCTGATATGCCAGCCTTAAGTTATCAGTAGACCTTTCTTATTTGTTAATGGGATTTTTTTAAAGGCTTTCATACAATGTTCTGCTTTTTGGTTTGAGAAGTATTTACCGAGCGGCAATTCCTCCTTGACGAAGGTTGGACACTCTTGGTTTACCATCCTTGTCAATTCCACCAGACACTGTAAGCCCCAAAGTTGTGCCTTCTTTCTTCATTAATTCAACTAGTGTTGAGCCCTTGAATTCCTCTGTTGAAAGAAAACGATTAGCATTTTAGAACTTTAAACAGTATAAAAGATTTTAGTGTTTAATTTTAATTTTCAGAAAAAGCTGTAATACCAGAAATGTTTGCTTTTTTTGGATTACTGTTGGTTCAGTAGCTGAGAACGTATTTACTAACCCTTGGTAGTTACCAGGGGCGAAGTAGGCTATTGCCCATGAAAGTTTATGCTGTCATATGTTTGTTAGTCTTCATATTGCCACAAGGCTCTTTGTTATATTTGGCTTTGAATACATTTTTTTAAAAATAAAAAGAACACTTTGAGGTTTCTCCTACAATAAAGAGGCATATAAATAAGGCATATAATTTTTATGAAATAAAAGAAAAGCTAAGGTTGAGCTTAAAATGATTTAGCACTCAGAACCAAATCAGGTATCAGTCATTTCCCCAAAGTTTGCGGTGAAGAAATTACCTTATACCTTAAGGTCACACGCCAACAAAGAGCTAAGTGTGCTTAAGTGCATAGCGCTCTTGACATAAATGATAACCATCTCAGAGAGCTTATTTAGATAATGATTTGTTTCGCTAAGTTCTTGCTTAATAAAATGACTGCGGCTGACTTTTGAACCTTAGCACTTAAATCTGAAAAACCCATTTATGCTTAATAACATATAAAGTTTGGAATACTAATTTGCCCCTCCTTCCCCTTTTCACATGTGCTAAATGAAGTATAGTGACATTTTGTGCCTTAAGGGAAGTACAACCCATAGATGTCTACTCAAATGCACATTCAATTGAGTTCAGCAAACCTATCTCAGGTAAGTGTGAACAGCGTTGCAGCCAGGTATTGAGACAACAAACACTTTGGGTAAGAAGAAGAAGAGTTTGGATTTGATACCCCGCTTTATCACTACCTGAAGGAGTCTCAAAGCAGCCAACAATCTCCTTTCCCTTTCTCCCCCACAACAAACACTCTATGAGGTGAGTGGGGCTGAGAGACTTCAGAGAAGTGTGACTAGCCCAAGGTCACCCAGCAGCTGCATGTGGAGGAGCGGAGACGCGAACCCGGTTCACCAGATTACGAGTCTATCGCTCTTAACCACTACACCACACTGGCTCTCAAGTCCATTATGGATCAAGTCGCACACTGTATTTGGGGGCCAGGTAGGAATTTTCCATTTGGCATCGGCCATCTGGCTTTCACCTACCTCATAGCAATCATCACAACTTTGTAAGGTAGTTAGGCATTGGGTGAGTCTATATCTTGGCTATATCTGTAGCCTCTGCTTTCTCCTTGTGGGAAGACAGTATCTACACCTGGGCAAATTTGCAACACCTGTATGGAAACATTCCTTTGACCATATGCTGCTGCTGTAACATACGGAAGGCAAACTATTGAGGCTAAGAAGCAGAGGAAGGGGAATTTGTAACCAATTTTTTTAAAAAAAGGAATTAGGACAGAATGTGGCAGCATGGCTACAAATCAGCACAAAAGGCAAGGGGAGAGGAATCTAGGTCTACAAGAAGCCTCAGAACCAAAGATGCTGAGAATGACACATTCAGGTATCGCAAACAGGTCACCGACAACAGAACTGTTAACTTTGACAGAGTTTCCTTGGAAAGAATAAGTCAGGATTAAGGGGCGTGGGGGACACAGGATGACATTTTGACGATGACATAATTGTGTGGTAGCTGCAAAAATTGTGCATACATGAGCAGAACTGATTCCATAATGAATACATCTCAGAGCACTGTAAAACAAGCAAATCCTGTCTTCAGCCCTGATTATCGTGAATGAGCCTTTCTTAATTTCAGATGCTGTGCCAACTCTGCTTTGCTCGGCTTAATTTACACAAAAAAACCCTATGGTTTTGCATAGCCTGGCACTTGATAAGACCCAAACAATAAGATGTTATTTTCCTTAGGGAGCTGGAGTGCTCTCTCCAGGGCTTTGACATATAATACACTTTAGCTAACTGGAGGGGAAAGGGAAAAGTTTTCTTGCATTTTTAATTTGGGGGCAGGGCGTTAAGTTGTGGGTGAACATATCAGACAACACAGCGATTCTTCAGACAGCTCTTGTTTATTCACAGGCCAGAACAGAACTGAACTGAAGGATTCAGCCAACCTGCTTATATAGAGCTCCACTACAACACAACAGTAACAACTTTCTGCAACTATCCAATCACTGAACATCACTTTCAATCCCTTATTTGCATATGTGGACCTGAGTGAAAAC